>NC_090840.1:42994885-43603814 GCF_028021215.1 Eschrichtius robustus | reverse complement strand
TAAGATTGTTAGTTTCACATATGCCATAGTAGGAGATAAAATGTAATGTGCAAGTAAGACAGAATGATCCCAACAGCTTGATGATTTTCATAATATTTTTTTTTTTTTTTGAAAGCATATAGGGCCTTTTGGAAAGCAGTTTCCCTTGTGATTGAAAATATTTCATCTAAATTTTAGCATTACTGTAATATTTACTTTAGCTTCTTTTTTTCCCTATTAAACTCATGTAAAATTAATTTTAATGATTTTTTAATTTACAGGTAGCATACATAATTTTACCTCATTTTTTAAAAATATTTTTTTCTGACTATTATTTTTTTGGTGCATGTGATTATTCAATGTTAACTATTATTATTTCTGGGTGGTGAGATTTTGTGTAATTCTTTATAATTTTTAGTTAACAGTTTATAGTTATGGTTTATAGTATTGTTTGAATTTTTAATAATAAACATGCAACATCTTTTAAAAATACAATCAAGTTATTCACCTAAAAATAACAAAAAAGAAAGTTAAAATACCTCAGTAATTTATTAGTTTGTGTGCTTTCATTTTTAGAAGGTCAGACTAACTCTTTCCACTTCTTATTTCTTCATTTTCTTCACTTGTGGCTTAAAGATTTATGAATAAAAAGTCTGTTGAAATTCTTCTTTGCCAAAGATTAATTTAATATTTGGTAATTTTTACATTCACAATGTTGCTCATATTTATATAGAGTTCATTCTCATAATTCTTATTTCCATTTCTTTTTTGTTTCTCTAATAGTACAAAATCATTTTCTTAAATTATAAAGTATAAAAAGCATACACTCTTCATATGTACAATTTAAAGAAAAATAAAACCAATATCCAGGTGCCGACCACCTAGTTTATGAAACAGAATGTTTCCAGTTGTTTTGAAGTCCATCCCCACCCCGAATTTTTTTTTTTCGGTCTTTCTTACCTCATTGTTCATTCTTTGCTCTTTCTCTCCCTTAAAAAGGACATTTTTATAAATATCTTCTTGTTTTGCTTTATGGAATCTCCATTTATATATGTATGTATCCAAAACAAAATACTATTTAATTTGACCTATTTTGATTTTTGTATAAATTAAATCATTATACGTACTTATTCATTCTTCTATAATGCTATGTTTTTGATATGTATTCATACTATGCATTTGTTTATAGTTCATATTTTTCACCACTATATACTATTTGTATTAGAGCTCTCCAGAGAAACAGATATGATAGAATATATATAGATATAATAAAAAGAGATTTATTTTTAGACATTGGCTCACATGATTATAGAGGCTGAGAAGTCCCATGATCTGCTGTCTGTAAGCTGGAGGCCCAGGAGAGCCAGTGGTGTAGTTCCAGTCCAAACCCAAAGGCCTAGGAACCAGGGGAGCCAATGATGTAAGTACCAGTTGGAGTCCAAAGGCCCAAGAACCAGGGACAATGGTGTAAATCCTGGACATCCTGTAACACCAATGGCCACAGACAGGAGAAGGAGGATGTCCTGCCTCAAGCAGAGAGCAAATTCACCCTTCGTCTGCCTTTTTGCTCTCTTCAGGCCCTCAGCAGATTGGATGATGCTCACCTGCACTGGAGTTCTTGGAATGCCAACTGGATGTTAGAACTTCTCCTTTTATCTTCATATCTCTCAATCTCTCTTTTATATTTTCCATTTCTTTGTTTTACTGTGTTAAAATCTATGTAGTTTATTGAGTTAAATATTCTTTTACAAATTATGTTTTCACCCCCGTCCAGGCTTCTTTTCAACCTACTCATTGAATTTTAGATTTCTGTTTTTAAGTTTAATTTATAGACTTTTCTATGGATATTTTACAAATCTAAGTGGTCTTTTAAAAATATTATTGTTCAGTGCTCCTATGTGTGACCTCTATTTCACATTTTTAAATGCTAATAGCAGAGGGGAGTTTTAGCTGTCTGCAGACGATCCGTTCTAAGACTTCATTCCCTTGAGTGTTTTTATCTTTCCTGATTTTAGCTCATGTTCCTTAGAATTTTATCTGTGGGCATACTTTGATTCTGGATTGAGGTACACAGTGTGAATTTATTTATTTATTTATTTGAGGATTTATAGCTTACATTTTAAAGGCCTGGGATTCTAGGGAGCTAGTTGTGCAGGTAACATGAATTTAAATAATTAAAATACATAAAACCAAGACTGGCGCAGTGGTTAGGAACCCATCTGCCAATGCTGGGGACACGGGTTCAAGCCCTGGTCTGGGAAGATCCCACATGTAGTGGAGCAAATAATCCCGTGCGCCACAACTGTTGAGCCTGCACTCTAGAGCCTGTGAGCCACAACTGCTGAGCCTGTGTGCTACAACTACTGAAGCCCACACACCTGGAGCTCATGCTCCACAACAAGAGAAGCTACTGAAATGAGAGGCCCATGCACCACAATGAAGAGTAGCCCCCACTGACCGCAACTAGAGAAAGCCCGTGTGCAGCAATGAAGACCCAATGCAGCCAAACATAAATAATAAATAAATTAATTAAAAAATAAAATAAAATAAAATACATAAAAACCAACTTGTGTTTACAAATTCTTAAGTACTATATTTTTTTCTATCATCTTTCATAGGAAAGGTTTCTGTTGTTTCTTCTGTGTAATTAGTTTTTTTTTTAAATTTGTCCTTCTACTAAGGGTAGAACAATTAAGGATTCTTGCTCTGTTTCTTATCAAACTGTCCTTAGATGGCTCTAAGACTTTTCTACAGTCTGCATCAGACACTGTAAACAATGCAAATAGTCATCGTCTGTGTACTGGATAAATCAATGATAGTATATTTATATAATTGATCCTATACATCAGTAGAATAAATAAACTATTGCTAGTTGCTATCATATGAATGTCTTTCAAACGAAACACTTTTTAAAAAGAAGCCATTCACAGAAATATATGTGTACTATCCATTTTTATGGGCAAAACTAATCTATAGTTGCAAAGTCAGATGTTCACCCTTTAAGGGAGTTAGTAACTGGAGATGAGGGGAATGGGGCGGGGGCTGGTAATATTTTGTTGCTTGGTTACAAAGGTTGTACACATGTTACATGGGTGGAGCTACATAGGTATGTGCTCACTTTGTGAAAATTCATTGAACTGAACACCTGTGATGTGTTTGCTTTTTTGTATGTGTATTATAGTTCAGTAAAAAGTTTGCTAAAAATGTTTTTGCTCCAAAGCCACTTACTGCATAACCCATCGCTTCCCCACCAATAGGTATCGCCAACTCGAGAGAGGAGGCAAAAGGGAGAGGCAGACAGCGTGGCGCAATGAACAGCAGGGAGAACAGCTGCCTGGATGGCCCCCCTCCTGAGGGGAGCCAGGCTGGTCCTGAGTACTGGCTCCCGACTCCGTGTTATGCCAATAGCATTAGGAGCACAGGTTCATACTTGCTCTTTCCATTATGTTCTTGCAGCTTCTCTTTTTCTCCTTTTGTTTCCTTACACATGATGATTAAGGAGGCAAGCACTGGAGTCAGACATCCTGAATTAGAATCCAGATGTTGCCACCTACTAGCTAGTTTGACCTAGATGCTAACCTTTAACCTTCAGCTTTCTCACTGGCAACTTGAGGACAATAATAGTTCCTAAATGAAAGGATTATCATGAGGATTTAACTAGGTAACGTGCATAAAGCTCTTAGGACAGTGCTCAGAACATAGCAAGCTCTGACAAAGATTAGATTTGATTATTATTATTATTATTATCCTCCACTTCCCTTGATTTCTCCTTACATTCTCATCTTCCCTAGTCTATTTAGACTGGAACATCATCTATTTAGATTCTTCTCTATTCACTTTCCTTGTTCTCAACCTCCTTCCCACCATGCTACAGACTAAAGTAGATGGTGGCAGAGTGCCCAGATACTTTTATGATCTCTAAGAGTGCTCTCAAAAGCTATCATGCAAATTGAAAAGAGGCAATAGCTTGATCCAAAATGAGAGAAAAAAGCTTGTGTTCTCACATATTAGAGATAAAGCCTTAAAACCCCTACAGTACCTAGCACAGTATTCTGTATTTAGACCTGGTGTTTAATAAAATATTTTTGACAAGTATGGTGAGAAGAGTCCACCCACTTCACATGCAGGGCTAGGATACAAGGTCCTTACAAATAACCTCCCACGGGTGCCCACAGAGGTGGCTCTGAGATTCGTGGTGGTGTCTAAGTAACCATCATCTTGTATTTTAATGTTCAGTCTTCAGTTTGTGAACTTCCTTTAGTTATGAAATTTCATGACTAAATAGCCAGAGCTTTTTTGGGGGTGGAGGCACCCATTTAAAGGTTGTTTTCTCTTTGCAACATACAGTAATAATCTGTTTGGTGAGTTATTTACATAGAATCTCATCTATAAATGGGTATGCTCATGCATTAGAAAGTCATTATGAAGATATAACAAAAGTTTATGTAAGGACCCTGGCACAAAGTAGGTGTGCAAAAAATGGTGGATTCTTCTTAGGTCAGATTAGAGTGTTGACCTGGAGGTATAGAAAGGGAGGAACACTCTGAATTTTCTTCTTCAATGCTGAGAATAGCCTCCTTTCTCCTTCAGAGGAAGAGAACGGCCTCAGGCTGGAGATGGAAGGGACCCTGCTGTGTTTTGATGCCAGTCTGTGAACTGTAAAAGCTGCCTCCCCTTAGAAATGATACCATTTTCAAGTCACACATTGTCGGTATCGTACACTGTATTGGTGACACTTCTGTAAGTGGGTTACAGATTGCTGCTGTGGTGCATACAAAGTGTATTGGATAAGTGTCTTTAGGAAAGGGAAAGGCATTAGTCTCTTAGTGATCAATAGGATAATAAATTGTGTTTTGTTTCTCTACCTGGATTTACTGTTTACCTTTTAAATAAATGCAATCTTGCTCATCGTGTCTCTGGTTTTCAGGGCTCATAGTGTCTTGGAACGCAATCACTCTTTCCACCATCAGCAAATCCCTAGCTTCTCTGATGGACAAATAGTCACAAAGCTGGGGAGAACAAAGAATTAAAGCAACTAAAAGCAAAGGCAGATGACTTCGATGGCAAGTGTGGAGCAGAACTTTGATAATCGACAGCACTCATCATGCAGCCTCTGAACCCCAAACAGAACCAAACTTCCAGGTAGAAGCATCCTCTCCCATGTATCAAAAACATACCCATGGTTTCCCCTCCAATGTGCTGAGGGCTTTGTGACATTCTTTTGGAGGAATTTTCCCTTTATCACATTGTCAATATTATGTGAAATGATAGACTTCTGACTACCAAGAACTTAAGAGTGAATAAAGATAATAAACAGTTTTTTTTGAAGTAAAGCTGATTTACAATATTATATTGGTTTCAGATGTAGAGCATAGTAATTCAGTATTTTTACATATTGTACTCCATTAAAGTTATTACAAGATAATGGCTATATTTCACTGTGCTATACAATATATCCTTGTTGTTTATCTATGTTATACATAGTAGTTTGTATCTTTTAATCTCATACCTCTATCTTACCCTTCCCCACTGGTAACCACTAGTTTGTTTTCTATAACTGTGAGTCTGTTTCTATTTTGTAAATAGGTTCATTTCTATCATATTTTAGATTCCACATATAAGTGATTTCATGTGGTTTTGTCTTTCTCTTTCTGACTTCACTTAGCATAATATTATCTAGGTCCATCCATGCTGCTGCAAACGGCAGAATTTCATTCTTTTTTATGGCTGAGTAATAGTTCAATATATACATATATACCCACCACATCTTCTTTATCCATTCAGATAATGTTTAAAACAATTAAGAGTAACTTAACTAATTTCCATTCTATTCCACATTCTCCAATTCAAATATGATCAGTACTTAAGATTCTGCAAGAGCCAGTGTGGAGACATCCTTCACTAACAAGGAGATTCAAGGTGGATAGGACAGTTTTGTTGGTGTAGTTTCTTTTCCTCTTTGTCTTTTTTCATCTGAGTTACTCCTATTGAGGCAAACAGCTTCCTAACATCTTGAAAGATCATGATTCAGCCAGGAAAAATGGGAATAGAGAGAATGAAAAGAAGGTCTTCATAGTTTCTTTCCTTAATTTTCCTCCTGAATGACTCATTCTGCAAAAAGAGGTAATTTATTATATTCCTTATCCCAGTTCAGTAGGGGCAGCTGGCAGGCACAGGGCAGTTTATCCCCTCTTCCCCTTTTCTTCTACTAAATAACACCTGTCCAGTTTGGTTGTATATATAGTTAGTCAATGACAGATTCTTTGTAATCAACACGAAAATTAAAAATCCACGTGTAAACAGAGTGCTTCCAGACCAGTATATATTATGGGGGCACATAAATTACTTAACAAATATTTATGATATTTGTACTATATGCTGGGCACTCTGGTAACATCTTGAATCAGAATGCGGCTACTGAGAAAGAATGAACATTTAAAACCAGGGAGGAAGGGCGGAGCTTCAGGATGGTGGAACAGTAAGACATGGAGATCACCTTCTTCCCCACAAATACATCAGAAATGCATCTACATGTGGAACAACTCCTACAGAACACCTACTGAACGCTGGCAGAAGACCTCAGACCTCCCAAAAAGCAAGAAACTCCCCACGTACCTGGGTAGGGTAAAAGAAAAAAGAAAAAACAGAGACAAAAGAATAGGGATGGGACCTGCACCAGTGGGAGGGAGCTGTGAAGGAGGAAAGGTTTCCACACACTAGGAAGCCCCTTCGTGGGCAGAGACTGCGGGTGGCGGAGGGAGGGAAGATTCTGAGCCACGGAGGAGAACGCAGCCACAGGGGTGTGGAGGGCAAAGCAGAGAGATTCCCACACAGAGGATCGGTGCTGACCAGCACTCACCAGCCCGAGAGGCTTGTCTGCTCACCCGCCGGGGTGGGCAGGGGCTGGGAGCTGAGGCTCAGGCTTCGGAGTTCGGATCCTAGGAAGAGAACTGGGGTTGGCTGTGTGAACACAGCCTGAAGGGGCTAGTGCGCCACAGCTAGCCGGGAGGGAGTGCGGGAAAAAGTCTGGACCTGCCGAAGAGGAAAGAGACTTTTTCTTGCCTCTTTGTTTCCTGGTGCGCAAGGAGAGGGGATTAAGAGTGCCGCTTAAAGGAGCTCCAGAGATGGGCACGAGCCGCGGCTATCAGCGCGGACCCCAGGGACGGGCCTGAGACGCTAAGGCTGCTGCTGCCACCACCAAGAAGCCTGTGTGCAAGCACAGGTCACTATCCACACCCCCCTCCCGGGAGCCTGTGCAGCCCGCCCCTGCCAGGCTCCCGTGATCCAGGGACAACTTCCCCGGGAGAACACACGGCGCACCTCAGGCTGGGGCAACGTCACGCTGGCCTCTGCCACCGCAGGCTCGCCCCGCATCCGTACCACTCCCTCCCCCGGGCCTGAGTGAGCCAGAGCCCCTGAATCAGCTGCTCCTTTAACCCTGTCCTGTCTGAGAGAAGAACAGACGCCCTCAGTCGACCTACATGCAGAGGCAGGGCCAACTCCAAAGCTGAACCCCAGGAGCTGTGCGAACAAAGAAGAGAAAGGGAAATCTCTCCCAGCAGCCTCAGGAGCAGCAGATAAAACATCCACAATCAACTTGATGTACCTGCATCTGTGGAATACCTGACTAGACAATGAATCAACCCAAATTGAGGAGGTGGACTTTGGGGGCAACAATATATATATATTTTTCCCTTTTTCTCTTTTTGTGAGTGTGTATGTGTATGCTTCTGTGTGAGATTTTGTCTGTATAGCTTTGCTTTTACCATTTGTCCTAGAGTTCTGTCTGTCCGGTTTTTTTTTTTTTTTTTTTTTTTTAGAATACTTTTTAGTACTTGTTATCTTTGGTGGATTTGTTTTTTGGTTTGGTTGCTCTCTTCTTTCTTTCTTTCTTTTTATTTTTATTACTTAAAATTTTTTAATAATTATTTTTTATTTTAATAGTTTTATTTTATTTTAAATTACTTTATTTTATTTTATTTTATCTTCTTCTTTCTTTCTTCCTTTTTTTTCTCCCTTTTATGCTGAGCCATGTGGATGACAGGTTCTTGGTGCTCCAGCCAGGCTTCAGGGCTGTGCCTCTGAGGTGGGAGAGCCGGGTTCAGGGCACTGGTCCACAAGAGACCTCCCAGCTCCACATAATATCAAACAGCGAAAATCTCCCAGAGATCTCCATCTCAATGACAAGACCCAGCTCCACTCAACGACCAGCAAGATAAAGTGCTGGACACCCTATGCCAAACAACTAGCAAGACAGGAACACAACCACATCTATTAACAGAGAGGCTGCCTAAAATCATAATAAGGCCACAGACACCCCAAACAAACCACCAGATATGGACCTGCTCACCAGAAAGACAAGATCCAGCCTCATCGACCACAACACAGACCCAAGTCCCCTCCACCAGGAAGCCTACACAACCCACTGAATCAACCTTAGCCACTGGGGACAGACACCAAAAACAACGGGAACTACACACCTGCAGCCTGCAAAAAGGAGACCCCAAACGCAGTAAGTTAAGCAAAATGAGAAAACAGCGAAACACACAGCAGATGTAGGAGCAAGGCAAAAACACACCAGACTTAACAAATGAAGAGGAAATAGGCAGTCTACCTGAAAAAGAATTCAGAATAATGATAGTAAAGATGTTCCAAAATCTTGGAAATAGAATGGAGAAAATACAAGAAACGTTTAACAAAGACCTAGAAGAACTAAAGAGCAAACAGTGATGAACAACACAATAAATGAAATTAAAAATTCTCTAGAAGGGATCAATAGCAGAATAACTGAGGCAGAAGAACGGATAAGTGACCTGGAAGAGAAAATAGTGGAAATAACTACTGCAGAGCAGAATAAAGAAAAAAGAATGAAAAGAATTGAGGACAGTCTGAGAGACCTGTGGGACAACATTAAATGCACCAACATTCGAATTATTGGGGTCCCAGAAGAAGAAGAGAAAAAGAAAGGGACTGAGAAAATATTTGAAGTGATTATAGTTGAAAACCTCCTTAATATGAGAAAGGAAATAGTTAATCAAGTCCAGGAAGAACAGAGAGGCCCATACAGGATAAAGCCAAGGAGAAACACACCAACACATATTAATCAAACTGTCAAATATTAAATACAAAAAACAAATATTAAAAGCAGCAAGGGAAAAACAACAAATAACATACGAGGGAATCCCCCTAAGGTTAACAGCTGATCTTTCAGCAGATAGTCTGCAACCCAGAGGGAGTGGCAAGACATATTTAAGGTGATGAAAGAGAAAAACCTACAACCAAGATTACCCTACCAAGCAAGGATCTCATTCAGATTTGACAGAGAAATTAAAACCTTTACAGACAAGCAAAAGCTAAGAGAATTCAGCACCACCAAACCAGTTTTACAACAAATACTAAAGGAACTTCATTAGGCAGGAAACACAAGAGAAGGAAAAGACCTACAATAACAAACCAAAACCAATTAGGAAAGGGGTAATAGGAACATACATATCAATAATTACCTTACAGGTAAATGGATTAAATGCTCCAACTAAAAGAAATAGACTGGCTGAATGGATACAAAAACAGGACCTGTATATATGCTGTCTACAAGAGACCCACCTCAGACCTAGGGACACATACAGACTGAAAGTGAGGGGATGGAAAAAGATATTCCATGCAAATGGAAATCAAAAGAAAGCTGGAGTAGCAATTCTCATATCAGACAAAATAGACTTTAAAATAAAGACTATTACAAGAGACAAAGAAGGACACTATATAATGATCAAGGGATCGATCCAAGAAGAAGATATAACAATTGTAAATATTTATGCACACAACATAGGAGCACCTCAATACATAAGGCAAATACTAACAGCCATAAAAGGGGAAATCGACAATAACACAATCATAGTAGGAGACTTTAACACCCCACTTTCACCAATGGACAGATCATCCAAAATGAAAATAAATAAGGAAACACAAGCTTTAAATTATACATTAAACAAGATGGACCTAATTGATATTTATAGGACATTCCATCCAAAAACAACAGAATACACATTCTTCTCAAGTGCTCATGGAACATTCTACAGGGTAGATCATCTCTTGGGTCACAAATCAAGCCTTGGTAAATTTAAGAAAATTGAAATCGTATCAAGTATCTTTTCCGACCACAACGCTATGAGACTAGATATCAATTACAGGAAAAAATCTGTAAAAAGTACAAACACATGGAGGCTAAACTATACACTACTTAATAACCAAGAGATCACTGACGAAATCAAAGAGGAAATCAAAATATACCTACAAACAAATGACATTGAAAACACAATGGCCCAAAACATATGGGATGCAGCAAAGGCAGTTCTAAGAGGGAAGTTTAAAACAATACAATCCTACCTTAAGAAACAAGAAACATCTCAAATAAACAACCTAAACTTACACCTGAAGCAATTAGAGAAAAAAACCCAAAGTTAACAGAAGGAAAGAAATCATAAAGAAGAGATAGAAATAAATGAAAAAGAAATTAAGGAAACAATAGCAAAGATCATTAAAACTAAAAGCTGGTTCTTTGAGAAGATAAACAAAATTGATAAACCATTAGCCAGACTCAACCATAAAAAAAGAGAGAAGACTCAAATCAATAGAATTAGAAATGAAAAAGGAGAAGTAACAACTGACACTGCACAAATACAAAGGATCATGAGAGATTACTACAAGCAACTATATGTCAATAAAATGGACAATGTGGAAGAAATGGACAAATTCTTAGAAATGCACAACCTTCCGAGACTGAACCAGGAAGAAATAGAAAATATGAACAGACCAATCACAAGCACTGAAATTGAAACTGTGATTAAAAATCTCCCAACAAACAAAAGCCCAGGACCAGATGGCTTCACAGGTGAATTCTATCAAACATTTGGAGAAGAGATACCACCTATCCTTCTCAAACTCTTCCAAAATATAGCAGGGGGAAGAACACTCCCAAATTCATGCTACGAGGTTGCCATCACCCTGATACCTAAACCAGACAAAGATGTCACAAAGAAGGAAAACTACAGGCCAATAACACTGATGAACATAGATGCAAAAATCCTCAACAATATACTAGCAAACAGAATCCAACAGCACATTAAAAGGATCATACACCATGATCAAGTGGGGTTTATTCCAGGAATGCAATGATTCTTCAGTATATGCAGATCAATCAATGTGATAAACCCTATTAAAAAATTGAAGGAGAAAAACCATATGATCATCTCAATAGATGCAGAGAAAACTTTCGACAAAATTCAACACCCATTTATGATAAAAATCCTCCCAAAAGTAGGCAGAGAGGGGAACTTTCCTCAACATAATAAAGGCCGTATATGACAAACCCACAGCCAACATCGTCCTCAATGGTGAAAAACTGAAACCATTTCCACTAAGATCAGGAACAAGACAAGGTTACCCACTCTCACCACTATTATTCAAAATAGTTTTCGAAGTTTTAGCCACAGCAATCAGAGAAGAAAAAGAAATAAAAGGAATCTAATTTGGAAAAGGAGAAGTAAAGCTGTCACTGTTTGCAGATGACATGATACTATACATAGAGAATCCTAAAGACGCTACCAGAAAACTACTAGTGCTAATCAATGAATATGGTAAAGTATCAGGATACAAAATTAATGCACAGAATTCTCTTGCATTCCTATACACTAATGATGAAAAATCTGAAAGTGAAATTAAGAAAACACTCCCATTTACCATTGCAACAAGAAGAATAAAATATCTAGGAATAAACCTACCTAAGGAGACAAAAGACCTGTATGCAGAAAACTATGAGACACTGATGAAAGAAATTAAAGATGACACCAATAGATGGAGAGATATACCATGTTCTTGGATTGGAAGAATCAACATTGTAAAAATGACTCTACTACCCAAAGCAATCTACTGATTCAATGCAATCCCTATCAAACTACCACTGGCATTTTTCACAGAAGTAGAACAAAATATTTCACAGTTTGAATGGAAACACAAAAGACCCCAAATAGCCAAAGCAATCTTGAGAAATAAAAATGGAGCTGGAGGAATCAGGCTCCCCGACTTCAGACTATACTACAAAGCTACAGTAATCAAGTCTGTATGGTATGGCACAAAAACAGAAATATAGATCAATGGCACAGGATAGAAGCCCAGAGATAAACCCATGCACCTATGGTCAAGTAATCTATGAGAAAGGAGGCAAGAATATACAGTGGAGAAAAGACAGCCTCATCAATAAGTGATGCTGGGAAAACTGGACACGTACATGTAAAAGAATGAAATTAGAACACTCCCTAACAAACACCATACACAAAAATAAACTCAAAATGGATTAAAGACCTAAATGTAAGGCCAGACCTTACCAAACTCTTCGAGGAAAACATAGGCAAAACACTCTATGACATAAATCACAGCAAGATTCTTTTTGACCCACCTCCTAGAGAAATGGAAATGAAAACAAAAATAAAGAAATAAGACCTAGTGAAACTTAAAAGCTTTTGCACATCAAAGGAAACCATAAACAAGACCAAAAGACAACCCTCAGAATGGGAGAAAATATTTGCAAATGAAGCAACTGACAAAGGATTAATCTCCAACATATACAAGCAGCACATGCAGCTCAATATCAAAAAAACAAACCACCCAATCGCAAAATGGGCAGAAGACCTAAATAGACATTTCTCCAAAGAAGATATTCAGATTGCCAACAAACACATGAAAGAATGCTCAACATCATTAATCATTAGAGAAATGCAAATCAAAACTATAATGAGATATCATCTCACACCGGTCTGAATGGCCATCATCAAAAAATCTAGAAACAATAAATGCTGTAGAGGGTGTGGAGAAAAGGGAACCCTCTTGCACTGTTGGTGGGAATGTTAATTGATACCGCCACTATGGAGAACTGTATGGAGGTTCCTTAAAAAACTAAAAATAGAACTACCATATGACCGAGCAATCCCACTACTGGGCATACACCCTGAGAAAACCATAATTCAGAAAGAGTCATGTACCAAAATGTTCATTGCAGCTCTATTTACAATAGCCAAGACATGGAAGCAACCTAAGTGTCCATCGACAGATAAATGGATAAAGAAGATGTGGCACATGTATACAATGGAATATTACTCAGCCATAAAAAGAAATGAAATTGAGTTATTTGTAGTGAGGTGGATGGACCTAGAGTCTGTCATACAGAGTGAAGTAAGTCAGAAAGAGAAAAACAAATACCGTATGCTAACACATATATATGGAATCTAAAAAAAAAAAATGGTCATGAAGAACCTAGTGGCAAGACCGGAATAAAGACACAGACTTACTAGAGAATGTACTTGAGGATATGGGGAGGGGGAAGGGTAAACTGGGACAAAGTGAAAGAGTGGCATGGACATATATACACTACCGAATGTAAAATAGATAGCTAGTGGGAAGCAGCCGCATAGCACAGGGAGATCTGTTCGGTGCTTTGTGACCACCTAGAGGGGTGGGATAGGGAGTGTGGGAGGGATGGAGATGCAAGAGAGAAGAGATATGGGGACATACGTATATGTATAACTGATTCACTTTCTTATATAGCAGAAACTAACACACCATTGTAAAGCAATTTATACTCCAATAAAGATGTTAAAAAAAACAAAAACAAAAACAAAAAACCAGGGAGGAAACCAAACTGTAGAATGATTTTATTTTCCTCACCAATGCTGTATATAATATATAAAGTAAACTCCCATACTCTTGGTTGTGTTGATGCATGAGGGCAGATAAAAATGCACAGGGGTTGCACTGGGTCGCATTTATATGCCTTGTTATTTCTACACAAAAATGCCCAGCCCAGCTTTTGTTAATTGCTATTTAGAGCCATGGTGATTAAAGTAAATACAGGAGTACAAATAGGAATGCTTTAAAATAATGGTGTAATCATTACTAATTCATTTTAAATTTATTGTGGTATTAATTCTAATGAACCTTCTTGATTTTAATGTGGATGTTATAAGTACTCAGTTTGAATTTTTCACTGTGAGTCAGTATTAATTAAATGAATGGTTATTATTACCTGAGTAATGGGCCTAGAAGGAATATTATTTTCATGTTTATATAAATCAATAGTAATGCTTTAATAGTAAAAGCTGTTTTTATTCTTTCATGTTGATTATGGGTGCTGCCTGATTAATGCATGCTTATTGTACAATGATATAGTTAAGTAGATTCCAAGCTTATGACCTTAAGTCCCTGTAAGATCTTCCTCATCTGCCAAAGAAAGAGGCCATCCCATTAAAGTTGTCCTGAAATGGAATAAACTTTTGCTTTTCTCAGTCTTTGAAATTGAGAGCCCATATATGGTTTATGCAGAATGCTTTCAATTAGTCAGATTATTAGAACAATCAGCATAATTTTCTGAAAGTAGTTAAATGAGGTGAAATAAAAGGGCTTGAACACTATAAAATATTATCTTCTCATATCCTACATTGGTAGAATATTTTATAATACTCACAGACCTTTCACAACCATTGCCCTACTCTAATTATTATTATCATTAGCATTATTTTTAATAAGAAGCAATATATTTCGTTCAGTTAAGAAAATAATTTAACAGAACTGAGAATATCTTGCTTCTGTGGTTGAATCTTAGCTCCACTGCTTACTAACCATATGCTCTTCTAAGGCTTAGTGTTTTCATTTATAAAAGAGGAATAACAAATGCATCTACCTTCCAGCTTTATGAAGTACCTCACTCAGTAATTGCCACGGCATAAGCTCCCAATTTGTGTTAACTTCTGCAATTTGACATGGTAGACAATTCTGCAAGGGACTGAAGGAGGCTGGTGCCGGCTACGGACCCATCTATAGTGAAAGAAGAGGCATTTTGGTAGCATTTTTGTTGGTAACAGGAAGGGGCATGATGAAAGAAGTATAAGAGGGAGCAGAGTACGGTGTAAGAAAGGAGATAAAACTGGCTGTTGAAACAGCCCATACGAGGGCAGCAGGGCAGCGAGGAACCAGCTGCAGAAGGGCAGACTTCTCTTGGATTGAGACCAGCAGGAAGGAAGCACACCTCTGAACCTGTGGGAGGTGTCAGAAACAAAGCTGGAGCACTAAGAAACTTGACCACACAATCTACACATTGTGAGGAGGAAACAGAAATGAGCCAAACTTTCCAAAATGTATGCCACACTCAGAAATTTACTGCCAAAAGTGGGAATGACTTTTATCAAATTTTATGTGTCTGATTTAACTGACAATTTGATTTCCTTCATGAGTTAACATGAAATACAGGGAGCAAAAAGTAATAATTTTTTCAGATGTACTTCTCAAATTGTGTTTTGCATTAAATAGGATTAAGATAGTTGTCAAAATGTTTAACATATATAATTTTAATGATGTGTTGGGAATTAAAAATTATATCACTCTTATATCTATGTGGACTACATATACACACACATATATATATATACACACACTAGAAGTACTATTGTAAAATTTTAGAGATTAGTTTTTACTAAAAGTGAAATGCCTTTCTGTTATATAGAGGTTTTAAATGTAGAAACTGATATATATATCTGTTTTTTGCTAAAAAGCAAAATATATTTTGGTAGTTATTTAATAGCACACATTTAATCTCATTAGCTGTAATACAGTTGCTTCAGTATTAAAACATAAATTAAAAATTTACCATACTTTGAAAAATTAACCTTAATGCATAAAGTGTTGTTAAATCTCAATGCATGTGTTAAATAACTATTCTGTTAATTTATGTTCAGAATAGTTTTGATACACAGTGGCTTATAGTATAATTTGAATCATGGTGTAATTGAGATATTCTTAATACCTAAGCATAAAGAATCAAAAGAAAAAGGGAAAATTTTCAAATGGAGAGAAAATTGGTGTAAATATAAATCAGGCCATCATCAATTACAACACAGTGTTTAATGTGTGACTGGAAAGCTGAGCACTCCCCAAATCTGCCAAAATCTAGCATATATTTTTAAAATACTGGTATAAGATGGGCATGATATTCTGCTGAATTTAATCTCTCTCTCATCTCCCTGTCTCTCTCTCTCCCTCTCTCCCTCTCCACCTGCTTAACATCCTCTGTCCTTGGGAAAAATAATCCAATGGGAAAAAGTCATTAGGTGCTTTCTTACACACACCACACACACACACACACACACACACACACACACACACACACAGTCCCTCTCTCTCTTACTCTCTTTCTTTCTCTCTCTCTCTCTAAAGTAGTTGATATTGAGGTTTTGTTTTGTTTTGTTTTGTTATAGTAGAGAATGTAAGATTTTCAATTCACTTACTATGTAAAATAAAGTCAGGACCAGAATGCTTATTTCATAAATAAAGTCAGTATTTTAAATATAGATAAATTATATGTAATGGTCTGCTCATTAGAGTGAAGTATGAATAGTGGAAGAATCAAAGGAAGGGGGAAAAGGCAAAAAGGAAAGGGTAGAAATATAGAAAGTACATTGAGTGAGAAAGTGGTGAGAAATGACGCGTAACCAAAGCAAGCAAGAACAGGAAATGAGATACGTAGAGAGAGTGATTCAGTAAATGATATGGGGGAGAAAGAGGGGAATTCACAGAGAGGATTCAGGAATTAAAGACTTGTTTTAGAGTTTTGTCATAAAAATTAGATATGTAATCTAATCTGTATAGTTTTTCAACCATTTTTTCATCATGCCCTACTGACTGGAATAGCACAAGAAGTTATTCTGTAGGACTGCAGATCACAGAACCCTGCTGAATTCATTCTACAGATGGAAAAATACAGTACATAGTGAAGTTTTCTGACTAACACATGTCCCAGCAATGTTTAAGTACATTTCAGGTATTGATACTATTTGCAGCTTATAAAACCATTTTCCCATGACAAAGGGAAAAAGAAAAGGGGAAAAAACCCTGAGTCTCTCTTCCATTATTAAAAACGACAGCAGTGGTGTCTCCACATAACTTCCAGGTAAGACTAAGCTCCTAAAGTGATTCTGGTTTTACTTTATATCCTGAATTGTTAAAATCTCTTTTAAGCTGTCATGGAACCCATACTACATTTTTCTTTTGATCCTACCATCTCTCTTTTGAAGCTAAACATGGCAAAGAGAGAGACTAAATGTCCGTGTAATAAAAATAGCTATGGTTGTTTAAAAATAATTCCTTCCCAGGGATATCTGATTCGGTAATTATCTGCGCTAAGTTTTGGATCAGATATTTGCTTCTTGTATATAGTGAATATTTGATATTTAAGAAGCATGGATATTGCTATTGATAAACAAAATTAAGTCTGATAGGATTACATAGGGGAACAGGCCCTGCCTGCAGCCATGGGCGGGACCAGCACAGCCCACTCTGGGCAACAATGACCACAGTGCCTGGTGACATTCCTTTTATTTTACCCAGCCATCTTCAGGGTTGAATGATGTAGAGTCAATACCAAAAATATCAATCAACAAATTAATTAAAAATTAGCAATAAATCTGTGTATATTCTCTGAGTTCTAGATCACTGAGTTTAGAAGTTTAAATCTATCATAGTAATACTTTAAATAATGCTTGTTCTGAAGGTCCTTGGCTCTGTTTTTTTTTTTTTTTTTTATTCTAACTCTTCTGTTTCATTTTCCACTTGCCAGATATACAATACCCCTTTCCTTCATGCTTGCTATTTACTATGTTATTTAGGGCAAATTAATGATGTACTCAGAGCTTTTTGAGTCTTTCCTTTGTGAAATAAGTATAATGATTCTGCCCTAAATATTTTGGTGACTGCTAAGTGAGTAATTATATGTATTCTTTTGGTCAGTGCCCAACACATGGTTAGTATTGATACTCAGGGTTAATGTGCCTCTTTAGTTTGCATTATAAATGTACTTTTATAGTAAGTTATAAACAAAAAAAGAGATCACAGGCTATCACTGTTTCTTCCACCCTGAGAGGATGAAAAGAGTATAGGTTCCTTCACTAACCAGGTGGAACAGATATGTACAACAATATGGGACTGTATAGAGAGGTTTACAACTTGCAAGTCGTTTCCACATTGCTCCTCATGCAGATCTGACACTTGGATCCCATGTCTCCAGCTTCAGTTACCATGGTTACCTACCCTGAGCCTCTATTGCTCATTCCACGAGGCACAGCATAGACCTTCAGTCTTTGATGACTTCTCTTAAGCAGTTCCCTTGGACTTAAGACTCCACACCATCAACTTTCTGATGAGTTCTCTCTGTTTTAAATGGACCCATTTGGGTGGAATCCTTCAGGAAGAGTTGGTAATTTCTGTGACCTGCAGAAAATTTTATAGCATCTGCTTTTTAAAAATTATTTGCACAATAACTTGACAATTGTAACCGCTAAAAGATAAACTAAGGCACACTGAAGTTTTCAAGAGTTTAGTTGAACAAAGATGGATTCAAATTGGGCAGTACCAAACTGAAGTGTTCCAGAGCACTCCACTCACAGAAGCTAGGAGAAAGGCTTTTATAGAACAGCCCAGGAAGCAAAGTAGGGACATTATTTGATAGGCTATAGCTTAAGCAGTTGCCTAATTTGGGAAAGCCTAGTTGGCAATTTGTGATTGGTTGTTCCTAAATTTAGGGGCTTTTTTAGATATGAGTGCCTTTATAGGAGTTGACTCTGGCTTGGGTTTTGGTTTTGATACTTAGGTTACCAAGGCATTAGAGCCACCTCAGTCTAATGGCCTCCTTGTTTATTTACTTTAACTTAACATATTAATTTGTTTTATAAATTATCCTTTCTTTCTGTATTCTCATCAAATAAGTGACAAACTGGAGGCAGTGTGCCATGCACAAAGCAGGTCAATCAATTTATCCACAGGCTAAGTTCATTGGTCATCATTTTACAAATTCTTTTAAATATAGAATAATGGAGACAGAGAGTTTTAGGGCAAGAGGGGCATCCAAGGGCTGAATCCACCCTAACTGTTGACCCAGTGATTAATTTTCCTTCTACCAGCCCACCAACCTATGCCAAGTAGAAGTCCTGTCGGTGTTGTGCCAGTCCAGAAGCAAGCTTCCCTCTAACAAGCACGATAACCAACTGGCCACCCAGAGCTGACTACTTCTCTAGTATATCTTGTACCATCAGGAGGGATAAAATAGTATCAGGCTATTTTATCCAGTCCCTGAAAATAGCCTCTCACATCTCTCAATTTAGAAATTCAAGATAAAACCTCATAACACTAGAAACTGAAGTCAGCAATTTATGGGAGTCTGAGAGGAATTTCTTTTAATTACAGAATTAATTAGTTACTCTTTCACGTTTTTAAAAGCTGGTTTTAAAGTCCCCTACTATGATTGTGTTACTGTCGATTTCCCCTTTTATGGCTGTTAGCATTTGCCTTATGTATTGAGGTGCTCCTATGTTGGGTGCATAAATATTTACAATTGCTGTATCTTCTTCTTGGATCGATTCCTTGATCATTATGTAGTGTCCTTCTTTGTCTCTTGGAATAGTCTTTATTTTAAAGTCTATTTTGTCTGATATGAGAATTGCTGCTCCAGCTTTCTTTTGATTTCCATTTGCATGGAATATCTTTTTCCATCCCCTCACTTTCAGTCTGTATGTGTCCCTAGGTCGGAAGTGGGTGTCTTGTAAACAGAATATATACAGGTCTTGTTTTTGTATCCATTCAGCCAGTCTGTGTCTTTTGGTGGGAGCATTTAATCCATTTACATTTAAGGTAATTATTGATATGTATGTTCCTATTCCCATTTTCTTAAATGTTTTGGGTTTGTTATTGTAGGTGCTTTCCTTCTCTTGTGTTTCTTGCCTAGAGAAGTTCCTTTAGCATTTGTTGTAAAGCTGGTTTGGTGGTGCTGAACTCTCTCAGCTTTTGCTTGTCTGTAAAGGTTTTAATTTCTCTATCAAATCTGAATGAGATCCTTGCTGGGTAGAGTAATATTGGTTGTAGGTTTTTCTCCTTCATCTCTTTAAATATGTCCTGCCATTCCCTTCTGGCTTGCAGAGTTTCTGCTGAAAGATCAGCTGTTAACCTTATGGGGATTCCCTTGCGTGTTATTTGTTGTTTTTCCCTTGCTGCTTTTAATATGTTTTCTTTATATTTAATTTTTGATAGTTTGATTAATATGTGTCTTGGTGTGTTTCTCCTTGGATTTATCCTGTATGGGACTCTCTGTGCTTCCAGGACTTGATTAACTATTTCCTTTCCCATATTAGGGAAGTTTTCAACTCTAATCTCTTCAAATATTTTCTCAGTCTCTTTCTTTTTCTCTTCTTCTTCTGGGACCCCTATAATTCGAATATTGGTGCGTTTAATGTTGTCCCAGAGGTCTCTGAGACTGTCCTCTGTTCCTTTCATTCTTTTCTCTTTATTCTGCTCTGCAGTAGTTATTTCCACTATTTTATCTTCCAGGTCACTTATCCATTCTTCTGCCTCAGTTATTCTGCTATTGATCCCTTCTAGCGTATTTTTAATTTCATTTATTGCGTTGTTCATTGTTGCTTGGCTCCTCTTTAGTTCTTCTACGTCCTTGTTAAATGTTTCTTGCATTTGTCTATTCTATTTCCAAGATTTTGGATCATCTTTACTATCGTTATTCTGAATTGTTTTTCAGGTAGACTGCCTATTTCCTCTTCATTTGTTAGGTCTGGTGTGTTTTTGCCTTGCTCCTTCATCTGCTGTGTGTTTCTCTGTTTTCTCATTTTGCTTATCTTACTATGTTTGGGGTCTCCTTTTTGCAGGCTGCAGCTTCATAGTTCTCGTTGTTTTTGGTGTCTGTCCCCAGTGGCTAAGGTTGGTTCAGTGGGTTGTGTAGGCTTCCTGGTGGAGGGGACTAGTGCCTGTGTTCTGGTGGATGAGGCTGGATCTTGTCATTCTGGTGGGCAGGTCCACGTCTGGTGGTTTGTTTTGCGGTGTCTGTGGCCTTATTATGATTTTAGGCAGCCTCTCTGCTAATGGATGGGGCTGTGTTCCTGTCTTGCTAGTTGTTTGGCATAGGATGTCCAGCACTGTAGCTTGCTGGTCATTGAGTGAAGCTGGGTCTTGGTGTTGAGATGGAGATCTCTGGCAGATTTTTGCCATTTGGCATTACATGGAGCTGGGAGGTCTCTTGTGGACCAGTGTCCTGAAGTTGGCTCTCCCACCTCAGAGGCACAGCCCTGATGCTTGGCTGGAGCATCAAGAGCCTTTCAACCACACGGCTCAGAATAAAAGGAAGAAAAAATAGAAAGAAAGAAAGAAAGGAAGAAAGAAAGAAAGAAAGAAAGAAAGAAAGAAAGAAAGAAAGAAAGGGGATAAAATAAAATAAAGTAAGATAAAATAAAATAAAGTTATTAAAATAAAAAATAAAAATAATTTTTAAGAAAAAAAAATTTTTTTAAGTAAAAAAAAAAAAACCACACACACAGAAAAACCAAAAAAAACGTATGGACAGAACCCTAGGACAAATGGTGAAAGCAAAGCTATACAGACAAAATCTCACACAGAAGCATACACATATACATTCACAAAAAGAGGAAAAGGGGAAAAAATAATATATCTTGCTCCCAAAGTCCACCTCCTCAATTTGGGGTGATTCATTGTCTATTCAGGTATTCCACAGATGCAGGTACATCAGGTTGATTGTGGAGATTTAATCCGCTGCTTCTGAGGCTGCTAGGAGAGATTTCCCTTTCTCTTCTTTGTTCACACAGCTCCCGGGGTTCAGCTTTGGATTTGGCCCCGCCTCTGCTTGTAGGTCGCCTGAGGGCGTCTGTTCTTTGCTCAGACAGGATGGGGTTAAAGGAGCAGCTGCTTCGGAGGCTCTGGCTCACTCAGGCGGGGGGGTGGAGGGGTACGGATGCGGGGCGAGCCTGCGGCGGCAGAGACCGGCGTGACGTTGCTCCAGCCTTAGACGCGCCGTGCGTTCTCCTGGGGAAGTTGTCCCTGGATCACGGGAGCCTGGCAGTGGCGGGCTGCACAGGCTTCTGGGAGAGGGGGTGTAGATAGTGACCTGTGCTCGCACACAGGCTTTTTGGTGGCGGCAGCAGCAGCCTTAGCGTCTCATGCCCATCTCTGGGGTCCGCACTGATAGCCGTGGCTCGCGCCCATCTCTGTAGCTCCTTTAAGCAGCACTCTTAATCCCCTCTCCTTGCGCACCAGGAAACAAAGAGGCAAGAAAAAGTCTCTTGCCTCTTCGGCAGCTGCAGACTTTTTCCCGGACTCCCTCCCGGGTAGCCGTGGTGCACTAGACCCCTTCAGGCTGTGTTCACGCAGCCAACACCAGTCCTCTCCCTGCGATCCGACCAAAGCCCGAGCCTCAGCTCCCAGCTCCTGCCTGCCCCGGCGGGTGGACAGACAAGCCTCTCGGGCTGGTGAGTGCTGGTCGGCACCGATCCTCTGTGCGGGAATCTCTCCGCTTTGCCCTCCACACCCCTGTGGCTGCGTTCTCCTCCGTGGCTCCGAAGCTCCCCCCCTCTGCCACCTGCAGTCTCCGCCCGTGAAGGGGCTTCCTAGTGTGTGGAAACCTTTCCTCCTTTACAGCTCCCTCCCACTGGTGTGGGTCCCATCCCTATTCTTTTGTCTCTGTTTTTTCTTTTTTTCTTTTACCCTACCCAGGTATGTGGGGAGTTTCTTGCCTTTTGGGAGGTCTGAGGTCTTCTGCCAGCGTTCAGTGGGTGTTCTATAGGAGCAGTTCCACGTGTAGATGTATTTCTGATGTATCTGTGGGGACGAAGGTGATCTCCGCGTCTTACTCTTCCACCATCTTCTCTTTTGTTCCCCTTTTAAATGGAAGTGAGTAATAGGAATGAGGGGTGATGATTATTTAATGAGTTTTGATAAGTTTTTAGTAAATATAAGATAAGGCTGCCCTTTACTTCTGCTTAGAATGTGGAAGTACTTTTGCCTAATTTCCTCAGCTTGGGCTCCTAAACTTCATTTCCATCTCATCATGTACCCTGCATTGAAGCACCATAAGTAACACCTCCATCGGAGAGATTTAATGTAGTGAACCTTTGAGCTACAGATATCTTAAGCAAGTAGTTCCTGCTTTTATCAGTTCCCTAGTAGCCATGCAATTTTGACAGAATTTTCATTTAAAGGTCCCAGGGCATTTTATTCTAAAGTGGGAGAATATGGCAATACTAAATAATCTACTTTTCTATGATCACATTAAAATTCATGGCATGATTCATTAATTACCATCCCAATCTAATTCTCTAAGAAGTCTGCCCTAATTGCATTGTTGATATGCACAGATGCAAATAAGATGTTGGTTGTTTCCCTTGTAGCAAACGACTGTTTCTAGTAAGTACCAATCTATTCTCTTATTAAGAAAGCTGGTGTGGTTCCATTGTACCACTAAACATTGTCTCTCTATCACAACCAAAGAGCACATTGCTCCCCCCCCAACCCCACCCCCACATATACACCCAAGCACAACAAAGAAATATCCACAAATAAAACAATGAATAGCAGAAAATTCCCTGTAGACTGGCAGGACGGAAGTGCAAATTGGACATTTGTGGAGAGGCACTCACCAGAAGGTATGTGAAACAAACAGCCCCCAGCTGCTATGCTTTGCTTCTGTAAAAAGATCTTAAGGTTGCTTCACAAACACAGGTGTGAGAAGGCAGAAAGATAAAGAGAAGGAGGAGAGGGAAAGGATGATACATGGAAAACTGGCAACCACAAATAAGGATGGAAAATAGATGCATTGACATGATGTGAGGCAACCACCTCACTCCTTTTGGCTGTTCCCGTTGATTCTTGAGAGGCACACTGAGCTTGGATGGGTGTAGGCAGATGTTGGGGGAAGGTCCAGGGGTGGCTCAGGGGAGGGGTCTGAAGCCTGGTTAACCTTCTTTTTTAAAATCAACTAAATGGAAGATTTGTAATTTGTAATATCACCTGTCCTTAAAATCATACTTATATTCCTGAAGGAAATAAGTAAGAATAAATATTTGTCTATATGAATTTTTATGTATGCACACCTATGGGCACTTATTTATCTTTTAGTTTATTTCACTTGGAGTATTTTGTCCCTCTGAAAAATGTTTTTGTTATGGAACACTTTATACAAGTGTGCTACAGTCACAAAACTCATAAATTTTGATTTTTCCCATCATGATGTGGACCTGGGACTTAATTTTGTAGATTGGATTATATAAATGGCCAAAATAAAATTTTATGTTTTGTAAATCAGGGTTCAGATTTGGATTCAAGAGATCATAATGATCAAATTCTCCTCTAACTTCTGCCTGAGGGAGCTTTGAATGGTACACTTACACTTACTTGTGATTCTTTGTACTTCAGTGAATTAACTTCTTTAGTTAAATGGACATTTTGGGATTGATACACTTAGTTTCATTGAAACCTCTTGGAACATTCAGGTTTATGGAAACAAAGCCCTTTATTTTAACATTCAGGAAAAAGAAAGTGACTTTATCGGTGAATGAATTGCTTTGACAAAATTTGGAAAAATTTATACTCTCTCCAAGTGCTTTAAATATTAGGATTGCAAATTTGGCATATTGTCAGCATGACATTTGTTTATCCCTTGGCTATACTAAAGAGGTTTTACAATACCCCGGATAGTAGAGTTTCAGAAGGATAAAGAGATATACTGGTTTCTTCTTTAGCTTAATCTTCACAGATATTTGCATTTTTGTCTGCTGAGCACCTATTCCCCCTTCTGTAATGGCATTCCAATTTTCCTTTATAGAAACACCCTCTTTGGAATTGTCAGATAAAATACAGGGCTCCTAGTTAAATCTGAATTTCAGAGAAACACAATGAATAATATGTTAATGTAAATATGTCCGCAACGTTGCATAAGACATACTTATATGACACAATATTCATTACTTATCTGAAATTCAAATTTAACTGTGTGTCTTGAATTTTCATTTGCTAAATGTAGCAACTTTCTCTTCCCCTCTCTGCATGTGGTTCATGTGTGATTGACCTTACCACTCAGCTTCAGGAGCAGGCATGCCACCCAGACCTGCCAATCAGAGAATGGTCTTAGTGATTGATTCAGGGATTAGTTTAGGATCATCCTAGGCCAATGAAAGTGCTCTTGGTCCTTTTACTGGAACTTTTGGGAGAGAAAGCCTTTTTTTTCTATAGGGGTTAATCAGGAATGAAACCTAGAACAACTGGAGAACAATATGTATAAAGAGCCTACCTAAGAATGAAGTTAACAAGGAGGAAAGCAGAGTCAACAAGTATAGAAAGAGACTGAATCTTGACATCATTTGAGCCCCTTGATCTGACTGTGCCTGAAGCTTACAACCTTACTTGAACTGATAATTCCTTTTAAATTTAAACTCATTTGAATTTTGTAGATCTTTTGAAGTCTTCATTCTTAGTCCTCTGTCTTTAATTTGTGTATACTTGTTTCTACCCGAGCAGATCTGTGAACTGCTCTATGACACTTTGAGTGCAGTTAGTGACATGACACATTTTTTTATTTGTAAAATTTAATTACTTCTGGATCAAAATCTCTAGTCTTTTTGAGGTGTTGTTGAGAAATATCACAGTTTTGGGACTCCTTTTATTCTTCCTTGAACAGTAAAAGAACTGGAGTGGGGTAGGAATAATATTCCATTATATGGATATACCACATTTTGTTTATCCATTTATCAGGTGATAGACGCTTGGGTTGTTTCTACTTTTTGGCTATTATAAATAGTGCTTCTATGAAGATTCATATACAAGTTTTTCCATGGATATATATTTTCATTTATTTGCCATTGTTTCTTGCTATCACCATTGGGCATGGTCTTTCCTTAGGCCTGGGGCTTATATATGACAAGAAAAGTCTTTCTTGCTCAATTTTTTTTTTCTATTTTTTTTCATCTCAGATCCATCCATCACTTTCAGGAAGACCTCTGCAGTTCATTTACTATGTCAATCAGTGGTTCAAAACTTATCATAGCCTGCCATTGTTCTCAAAATAAAGCCCCAAAGTCTTCAGTTTAACTTTTAAGATTTTCATTAATATGGACTTTCAACTCCAAATCATATTTATCTGCCTCCCCTGGAAGTGACAAAATCTTTGGATGATCCTCCTAGAGGGTCAAGACCCTCCCAATCCAGGAGCTGCCCATGCTCTTTTCTCTCATTGGCCTTAGCTTTATGTTTACTCCCATTCAGACATTTCCACTCAGACGGTCTTCTTCCCTCCTGTGCACTTTTCTAAATTCTTTATATCCTCTCTGCTATAGAAATCTATCACAGGGTGTTTTACCTGCCCTTGATTTCCAAAGCACGTAATGTCTATATCACTCATATTTGTATTTAATCACTGATTGTCTTATATTGCTCTGTAACTGCTTAATGGGCATGTACCATATCTCCTTGGCCACATGAAAGGTCCAGAATGGCAGGCATTGTGTCTAAAATGAGGCAACTGTGAAAAGATTAAAAAGTCCAATGATGGTTGACTCTGACTCCAGTAATGGATAGCTGGTTAATAACTCAGGGCAACCTTTCCAACAAGGATTACTTGAAAAGCTGGGCAAAATATTTTTAAAATCTAGTTTAACTATTGGACTAATATTTAAGCAAAGATAGAAAATCTAAAACTCAGAGAGAAGGTGAAGGACAAAGTTGAGAATTGGACACTATGATAAAAGAAAATAAAAGTTTTGAAAAAGCCCCAAAGAAGATGTTAGAATTAAAGTTTAAAATTACCTAAATTAGGATGGATTTAACAATATATTTGATGCCACAGAAGAGAGGATTAGTTGACAGCCAGATGAAACAGAAAGAAATTTTCAGAATAAAGCACGGAGTAACAAAAATATGAAAAATAGAGAAGACATAGCATGAGACATAGAGAATACAAGGAAAAGTTTAAAATGGGAAATTAGAAGACAAGAATAAGAGGAGAGAGAAAATGGAGCATATACAATCTTTGAAGGGTTAATGAAAAAACATTTTCAAAGCTAATGTTAAGCCTGGTTTAAAAATAATTAAAATCTTTATTATTCACAGATCACATGACAAAACAAACAAAAAATACAGATTAAATATTGAATTTGTGAGTTTAGCAAGGTTGCTGAGTACATAGTCAACATACAAAAGTCAGTTATAGTTCTACACACCAGCAACAGACATTTGGAAAAATAAAATTTTAAATTCTTTTTGATGGTCTACAATAGCATCATGTTATCAAATTCTTTGTGTTAAAAATACTCTAAAAATGTATCAGACCTATTTGTAGAAAACTATTAAATATTATTGAGCAAAATAAAAGAAGGCCTAAGTAAATGGGAGAAAATACCATGTTCATGGATTAGAGGACTCAGTATTATATAGATGACAATTCTTTCCAAACTGATATATAGATTCAGTGCAATTCCAAATAAAATTTCATTAACTTTCTTTGTGTGTGGTGGGGAGGCAGGTAAGTTTGTGAAAATTGAGGAATTAATTCCTCAGTTTGCATACAAATATGCTAAGGACCACAAATATCCAAAACAATATTGAAAAAGAACAGAGAAGATCTATGCAACCAGATATTAAGATTTGTTTAAAGTTACAATAATTAAAACTGAGGTATTGGTGCAAGAAGAAATAAATAAACCTATGGATCATAGTGGAAATTCTAGAAACATATCCACATACATGCAGACACTTGAGTTTTTAAAAAAGATAGCACTGCAGAATCTTTTAAATATATCCCAAGACAACTGGGTATCTATTAGAACTCATACCTCACATGATAAACAACAAAGTAAAAATTCTAGATGGATTTTAGATCTACATGTGAAAGACTAAATAATAAAACTTCTAGGAGTTTATTTAGAAAATATCTTAATTGTCTCAGGATAAAGTATTTCTTAAATAGTACATAGAACACACTTAGCATAATGAAAAACATTAATGAAACTAAGAATTTCAGTTTATCACCATTAGGAGAGTAAAAAGGAAATCATAGAATAGGATAAGATATTTCTAACACAGAACAAAGAAAGAGTTGATAAGCAAAATATTTTTTTTTTAAACTCTGAAAAATCAATAAGAAAAAGACAACCAAATGGAAGAATGGAACAGGCACTTCACAAAGGATGATGTACAAATGGGTTGGCATTTTCTACCAAACTTCAAGATGTGCACACTTAATGACCCAGTGTCCCACTTCTAGTAATATACTCAACAGAAATGTGTGCACAGGCACATCAAGAGACACATACAAATATGTTCACAGCAGCATTATTGGAAATAGCTGAAAATGGGAAACAATCCAAATATCCATCAGTAATGGAACTGATACATAAATTGTGGTATATTAATGTACTACACACACCACCATGTGGCATACAGCAAAAACATATTCAAAGTTCAGCTACATCTAAACATGGATAAGTATAGTTTGAATGAAAAATGTCAGATTCAAACTATATGTATGTGTATGTGTATTTACATACACACATGCATGCAGGCATATATATGTTTATACACACAAATACAAACACACACACACACACATATATATATAGACTCTATGTACTACATAAAGTACAAACACAGTCCTAGTCTTTAGAGATGAAAGTTTAGATGGTAAAAATGTAAAGGACATGAAATGTCATCGTATCTGTAAAGATAGTATTTAACTTTTGGGGGTATTGAGGGGATAATGACTAAGAGATGACACTGAAGGAGCCTCCAGGGCTCTGGTAATGTTTCACTTTTATTTTTTTAAAAAGTAATTGACTAATTTTTTATTGAACTGTAGTTGATTTATAATATTGTGGTAGTTTCAGGTGTACAGGAAAGTGATTCAGTTATATATATATATATATATATATATATATATATACACACACATATATATGCACACATGTATACTCTTTATCAGATTCTTTTCCTTTATAGGTTATACAAGATATTGAATATAGTTCTCTGTGCTATACAGTTAATCCTTCTTTATCTATTATATATATAGTGGTATGTGCCTGTTCATCCCATACTCCTAATTTATCCCTCCCTCCCACCCACTTTGTCCTTTGGTAACCATATTTGTTTTCTATGTCTGTAGTAATGTTTTATTTTTTGACTTGAGTGATCGTTATGACTGTATGCTTTTAAAAGTTTACCCTAAAATATTTTAAAAGGAGGAGGAGGAGGAGGGGATGAAGAAGAAAATATGAGGAACAGATGTTGACTACCATTCACTCTTTATTTATTTATTTATTTATTTATTTATTTATTTATTTATTTTTGGCTGTGTTGGGTCTTCGTTTCTGTGCAAGGGCTTTCTCCAGTTGCGGCGAGCGGGGGCCACCCTTCATCGCGGTGCGCGGGCTTCTCACTGTCACGGCCTCTCCCGTTGCGGAGCACAGGCTCCAGATGTGCAGGCTCAGTAGTTGTGGCTCACGGACCTAGTTGCTCCGCGGCATGTGGGATCTTCCCAGACCAGGGCTCGAACCCGTGTTCCCTGCATTGGCAGGCAGATTCTCAACCACTGAGCCACCAGGGAAGCCCCCCACCATTCACTCTTTTGGTAACTTTAGGCAAATTGGATTATCCCTTTGAACCTTATTTTGCTCATTTGTAAAATGGAAGTCGTGTCACCTTCCTTACAGAACTTTCATGAGGATTATGAGATCCTGCATATGAAAGCACTTTGTAAAAATATAAAACACCTTATAAAGTTTGAGGAAAAAAATAGTATTATAATACTATCTAATGCCATTCTGGAATTGTAATAGTCATGAAAATATCAGATTTGATATTTTGAAGATCCAGGGTGGATCTTCAAAAATTACTCAGTGCATTCATCAGAAAAATAAGAATATAATTGAATTAGGAGGAAATATGAAAATAAAACTATTTGTAATAAAATAGGTTTCTTCCAACTTGTAAATATTCTCTTTCTTCTGTACAGATATACACAGCACCTCACTGCCACCACTTCTTCTCCATTCTGGATCCCATTTTCACAGCTCCACAGAACTTTGTGTCCTCTTGAGCTCTCTTATCTGAATCAAGTAAAACTCTTATAGGGGAAGAGAGAGGGGTAGCTGGAGACTCAGTGGGTTTTGTTGTTACCAAGCACAGATCAGAACCCCTACAGTGCCCTGAACAGTGGTGGTGCCTCCAGAGAGAGAAACTCAGAGAATTCCTGAGTTGAATAGGTTGGAACACTGCTCCCCTAGATCCTTGAATAAACACTCCTCAAATTGTTGCAAGTCTTTGGTTACTTTCCAGAACTGGGAAATGGTTGATTTTGACCATTTTTGTCAGTGTTCTTGTCGCTTTTATGGAGAAGTGGGTTTTCAGAGGCCCTTAGTTTGCCATTCTTACTGATGTCCTTCCAATGTCCCCAGGTCCTGACATGGCCGCTTTCCCCACTCCCACCCTAACAACTTGCCACTTAAAGGTCTTCTCTTCAAAGACTGATACAAGTTCTGCCAGTTTCCCCATTAAAATAAATAGCTGGCAGCTGCTCTGTCAGCACCACTCATTTCTTTGGAGATGATCATAGCTCTTGCCCATGGTTTTCCTGCGTCCTTGCTCATATTCTCTGTTTCTTTGACCTCGAACTCCAAACGTTCAGCCCTTTCTGGTAAGATTGCATTCCTCGATCATTCTCATTGGGCCTATTTTGTTTAAATTCCTATTCAGCCAACTACAAGACTCCTTACCCTTTCATTCCGGAATATCTAATGTCAGTATCTATATGCCCCTCCCCCCAAGTCTTGGTTTAGATAACTGGTTTCTTGAAGCTGTGGCCTCTGAGCTTTTCACTCCTATACTACATTCCTCAAAGAGCTCTTTCCTTCCCCTGGTGTCAGCTGCCACAACCATATAAATGATTTATAAATCTCTCCAAGCCATCTCTGATCTAAACTCAAGTCATATATCTCTCGATGCCTGTAAGAAATTTCCACTTTGCTATATCTCTGTTAACCCTAACACAACAACTTAAATGGAACTCCTATGAAACTGGCACATCTACTGTCACATTCAAGAAGAAAAAAAAAAAAAAAAAAGTTTGACATCCAAAGGATTTAAAAGTAATTCAAATAATAATTCACTGCAAAAAAACAAAGGAGAGTTTCCTATTAAGGAAAAAATAATTAATCATAAATCTATCTTCTGATAGATTAGCTATATCTACCTAATAGATATATCTAATCCAATAGATTAGATATAATCTTTTGAAATTATATCATGGCAGCTAATCAAATAACTCTCCCTTTCATTCTTGAAACTCCTCCAAACTCTCCCTCAAACACAGTGTGTTCTAGATATTGCTTGTCTTGTTTCCACCCCCCATCCCCATCTCATGGTCTTATCTATAAATAAATCTCTGCCCTTTCCAGTATGAATCACTCAGATCAGTGTTCTTAATTCTCCCTCTCAAGTATTACCCCAATTCTACACAGTGTAGCTTTAGAAATTAATCTGGCAAATATGGAATTCTTCTTAAAACTTGAGAGAGGAAAAAGATGTCATATAAAAATAATGAAAAGATACTAACTATATATTAAGGTTATATAATGTTTTCTGTCATATCATGATATTCCAAACTAAATAAGCCTTCCTATTTCCTTCTTCAAATGACACCTAGACACTGACTGGTCTCCTTGGTGATTATCATGACATAATCTTGAGGTTTTAAATGGCTCCTAAAGACTTCATGCATGTACTTAGAAGCAATTTTGAAGAAAAAGTGTCATTATGAGTTGTACTGATGCTTTAAGAAAAAATGAAAAACTAATCCTATTACTATAATAGAGCATATTGAAAATAACCAGTCATAGAGAAAAATACTTTCAACACTATTGACAAGACCAGAGCAAGAAGATGCTCACTTGTACTTGATAAATTACTGAAATATTTCCCATGCATCTAATATTTGCAAAGATGATTCTTTAAATTGGCAGTAAAGGATGACTCAGCAAAGACTTTTGAAGAAAAGTGGTCTTCGAAATGGTCTAGGAGGTCACAGAAAACTGCAAGGGTAATATCAACATATGACCACGTACATTGAACACAGTGAATACTTTGTTTACTGCAGGCTTAGGCACATGATGGGGAGGACAGTATCTGGCACACATTAAGTCATCAGGAGGCATTTCAAAGAATTAATGGGGACAGTGTAAAACACAGATTGACTGGTAAATTAAGAGCGTACAGTTGACTACTTTTGGAAACTCCAACTTTTTTGGTAGGCTATAGATAGTAAATATTTATTTGAAGAAAGTGTTTCCAGTTTACATGATGTTAATATTTTCATAAAATGAAGGAATTTGAAAGGTGGTAGGAAATAGTGAGGACAGGAGTTCTTATCTATTTCTGGTTTTATGATTACTTATGTCTTCAGCTTCTTATTAGGGAAAATATTAATCACATTGAAACAGATTTGCATGCAAAAGAATAAGTGAGGGAAAATGCCTATTTATCATTTCAATGCAAATTAAAAATGAATTAGTTAATAAAATGTGGACAAAATAATTATTGCCCTTAGTTAACACTAATTCAATATGGCTCCCTTTTTGCTCACCTTATGCTCCTTTCTCCCATTTCATTCACAAGTTCTGAACATTTCCCTTTGAAACATTTTTATAGAGTTTCTATTATGTACATGGCTACAAAACTCAGCATCTTCTTCCTTAAACATCTGTAAATCATGCAGAGATAATAATTGGAATTTAACAAAGAAAATTCAAAGGAACTCATTTCAATGAATCTAGAAGTAGATCTAATCCTCAGGCATCAATATGCATATAAGGGCTTCCAAAAGCAGTTGGGATGGCACAGAATCCATGTGAGCATGGAGAGCAGTGAAGAGAAGAAATGTGGAAGGTGGAGATTAGACATGGTATATTAGATCTCAGAACACATCTTTATAAACATATTCCTGGATAGTGAGGGCCCTGTTGCTGCAAAATGAAAAATTATAATTTGTATTTGCAAGAATAAGTCCAAAGGTAGGGTGAGCAAGGCCCTTTCAGATTTGATGTGTTCTAAATCATGTGCTTCCAGCAATGCCGAGAAAGGTCAAAGCTGCAAACCACCTAGCTTATTACATTAACTGAAGCATTTCTCATTCACTTGGACCCATAGTTTATTCACCCAATGTAATAAGGTGGCATTTGTAATTGTAATTGTTTTGGTGAATAGAACACCTGGTGAAATTAGTGGAAGAAATATTTGAACTTAATCCCTGTGGGTGTTTAGCTGCAAGGTAGTGAAGGAGATGGCGTGATGTGGCTTTGGAGTCACAAAGGTCCGGATTAGTTGGGGCAGGGCTATTGTGGTTATCCTTTAATTGGTCCACCTGACCTGCCTTTGCTACCTGGCTCCCTCCTCTTGATTTATCTGGCATCTGTTCTGGTTGGATTCATTTTGGCATCCAGCTCTGGTGCCTGCTCTGAACAACCAGCTGGGACCCTCAGGCTCTAGACTTTTGATCCACTTCAAAGCATTGGCTTTTCTAAATACAAACTCTTCTTTCCATATCCAAACCTAAAAGGAGAAAAACTAATTATGCAATGGGATTATGGAAGCTTCAAAGAGTTCAGCCTTTTTCACTTGGCTTTATGTGATAGATGGCTCTTACTGTGTACGACAATTCCCCACCTCCCAAAAAAAAAAAAAAAATACCACAAATGCATACAATAAGCACCTTAAATTACATGAGCATCTTCCTAAGATTCAAATCTTATAGAAAGTTTTCCACTAGAAGTTACTTGTTTCATTTTAAGGAGGGAATAAAGATCCCAGGACAGTTAAATTCAGGGGAATATAAAATATAACAGTATTAAATTGTATATTCTACCTTTGATGTTAAACATGCAGGAAGGCAGCACACATACACACACACACGCACAACCCCAAACAACAACAACAGACCTTGAACCACATTCTGAACTTGATTGAAGCATAAAGAACTACTAAAAGTTCATAGTGAGATATCAAACTGAGGATTGTGAGAGTGGGCAAAGATTATTCACCAGTCTGTTATCTGGAGTGGGACTATGCCCCGAATACATATCTGGCATCAAAAACTTGAAAGTCCAAGCTAGGGAGTGAGATGGGTGCCTAGGTAGAGCAAAGTCTGTTCTCTATTCCCAGAGAGATTCTAGGTCATTTAAGTGCTTGAGACGGAAGCCCCTTCTTGCCCCTTTCCACATTGATCTCATTGATTTTAGAACATCACAGAATCCTCTTTTGTAAGCAGCTCTGGAGGCTACAGACTCCAAGGAATTGAGCTTGGGTAGATGGAGGCAATGAATCTACTTAGCAGCAAGTGAGAGAAACAGCCAAACCACTTTTCTGCTGTCCTTTTGGCTTCTCCCCTCAGGCTTTCCACGATGTCTCACCACCCTTCCTAACAATGGGACATAGACTACATTTGACTTCATTTGTCACTAGGTGCAGTGTGTGAAACAGATCTTACAGTTTCATTACCCTTTATTTTTAAAAATAAGAATGGAATTTACATGTTATAGATAGAAAATCCACATAGCAACGGGAGTGTAGAAAAACAAGCAGGTGTTAATAAATTTCCAAGAAACACTAATCTGTTTCTGCAAATACATCCTGCTGTTCATTTAAGTGGAATGATACTCTATAAATTTACCACTTCAGACTCTCTCTGAGCTATCACAATGTAATATATAACACCTTCAATGATCAAAGTGAAAGTAAGTTAGAAATCCAATTTGCTTTTTTCACAATTTAAGCTCTTTATTTAACTTTTGCATTTCAGCTCTCATGGTTTTTAGGTGTTTTATTTTTAAAATTTGTTATTATTTTTTTTTGTTTTCTTTTTTATTTAAACATCTTTATTGGAGTATAATTGCTTTACAATGGTGTGTTAGTTTCTGCTTTATAACAAAGTGAAGTAGCTATAAATATACATATATCCGAATATCTCTTCCCTCTTGCATTTCCCTCCCTCCCACCCTCCCTATCCCACCCCTCTAGGTGGTCACAAAGCACCGAGCTGATCTCCCTGTGCTATGTGGCTGCTTCCCACTAGCTATCGATTTTACATTTGGTAGTGTATAGATGTCCAGGCCACTCTCTCACTTAGTCCTAGCTTACCCTTCCCCCTCCCTGTGTCTTCAAGTCCATTCTCTAGTAGGTCTGTGTCTTTATTCCCATCCTGACCCTAGGTTTTTCGTAAACTTTTTTTTTTTTTTTTAGATTGCATATACATGTGTTAGCATACGGGATTTGCTTTTCTCTTTCTGACTTACTTCACTCTGTATGACAGACTTTAGGTCCATCCACCTCACTGCACATAACTCCATTTCGTTTCTTTTTATGGATGAGTAATATTCTATTGTATATATGTGCCACATCTTCTTTATCCATTCACCTGTCATTGGACACTTAGGTTGCTTCCATGTCCTGGCTATTGTAAATAGAGCTGCAATGAACATTGTGGTACATGAATCTTTTTGAATTATGGTTTTCTCAAGGTATATGCCCAGTAGTGAGATTTCTGGGTCATATGGTAGTTCTATTTTTAGTATTTTATGGAACGTCCATACTGTTCTACATAGTGGATGTGTCAATTTACATTCCCACCAACAGTGCAAGAGGGTTCCCTTTTCTCCACACCCTCTCCAGCATTTGTTGTTTGTAGATTTCTTGATGATGACCATTCTGACTGGTGTGAGGTGATACCTCATTGTAATTTTGATTTGCATTTCTCTAATGATCAGTGATGTTGAGCATTCTTTCATGTGTTTGTTGACAATCTGTATATCTTCTTTGGAGAAATGTCTATTTAGGTCTTCGCCTGTTTTTGGATTGGGTTTTTTGCTTTTTGATATTGAGCTGCATGAGCTGCTTGTAAATTTTGGAGATTAATCCTTTGTCAGTTGCTTCATTTCCAAATATTTTCTCCCAATCTGAGGGTTGTCTTTTGGTCTTGTTTATGGTTTCCTTTGCTGTGCAAAAGCTTTTAAGTTACATTAGGTTCCATTTGTTTATTTTTGTTTTTATTTCCATTTCCCTAGGAGCTGGGTCAAAAAGGATCTTGCTGTGATTTATGTCATAGAGCGTTCTCCCTATGTTTTCCTCTAAGAGTTTGATAGTGTCTGGCCTTGCATTTAGGTCTTTAATCCATTTTGAGTTTATTTTTGTGTATGGTGTTAAGAAGTGTTCTAATTTCATTCTTTTACATGTAGCTGTCCAGTTTTCCCAGCACCACTTATTGATGAGGCTGTCTTTTCTCCATTGTATATTCTTGCCTCCTTTATCAAAAATAAAGTGAATATATGTGCATGGGTTTATCTCTGTGCTTTCTATCCTGTTCCATTGATCTATATTTCTGTTTCTGTGCCAGTACCATACTGTCTTCATTACTGTAGCTTTGTAGAATAGTCTGAAGTCAGGGAGCCTGATTCCTCCAGCTCCATTTTTCTTTCTCAAGATTGCTTTGGCATTCAGGGTCTTTTGTGTTTCAATACAAACTGTGAAATTTTTTGTTCTAGTTCTGTGAAAAATGAGAGTGATAGTTTGATAGGGATTGCAATGAATCTGTAGATTACTTTGTGTAGTATAGTCTTTTTCACAATGTTGATTCTTCCAATCCAAGAACATGGTATATCTCTCCATCTGTTTGTATGGTCTTTAATTTCTTTCACCAGTGTCTTATAGTTTTCTGCATACAGGTCTTTTGTCTCCTTAGGTAGGTTTATTCCTAGGGATTTTATTTTTTTTGTTGCAATGGTAAATGGGAATGTTTCTGTAATTTCTCTTTCAGATTTTTCATCATTAGTGTATAGCAATGCAAGAGATTTCTGTGCATTAATTTTGTATCCTGTTACTTTACCAAATTCATTGATTAGCTCTAGTAGTTTTCTGGTAGCATCTTTAGGATTCTGTATGTATAGTATCATGTCATCTGCAAACAGTGACAGCTTTACTTCTCCTTTTCCAGTTTGGATTTTTAAATTTCTTTTTCTTCTCTGATTGCTATGGCTAAAACTTCCAAAACAATTTTTAATAATAGTGGTGAGAGTGAGCAGTCTTTTCTTGTTCCTGATCTTAGTGGAAATCGTTTCAGTTTTTCACCATTCAGGACGATGCTGGCTGTGGGTTTGTCATATATGGCCTTTATTATGTTGAGGTAAGTTCCCTCTATGCCTACTTTCTAGAGGGTTTTGATCATAAATGGGTGTTGAGTTTTGTCCAAAGCTTTTTCTGCAACTATTGAGATGATCATATGGTTTTTATTCTTCAACTTGTTAATTGATTGATTTGCACATATTGCATTGATTGATTTGCATATATTGAAGAATTCTTGCATTCCTGGGATAAACCCTACTTGATCATGGTGTATGATCCTTTTAATGTGCTGTTGGATTCTGTTTGCTAGTATTTTGTTGGGAATTTTTGCATCTCTGTTCATCAGTGATATTGGCCTGTAGTTTTCTTTCTTTGTGACATCTTTGTCTGCTTTTGGTATCAGGGTGATGGTGGCATCATAGAATGAGTTTGGGAGTGTTCTCCCCTCTGCTATACTTTGGAAGAGTTTGAGAAGGATAGGTGTTAGCTCTTCTCTAAATGTTTGATAGAATTCGCCTCTAAAGCCATTTGGTCCTGGGCTTTTGTTTGTTGCTAGATTTTTAATCACAGTCTCAATTTCAGTGCTTGTGATTGGTCTGTTTATATTTTCTATTTCTTCATGGTTCAGTCTTGGGAGGTTGTGCTTTTCTAAGAATTTGTCCATTTCTTCCAAGTTGTCCATTTTATTGGCATATAGTTGCTTGTAGTAATCTCTCATGAGCCTTTGTATTTCTGCCTTGTCATTTTTTCCTTCTCCTTTTTCATTTCTAATTTTATTGATTTGAGTCTTCTCCCCCTTTCTTTCTTGATGACTCTGGCTAATGGTTTATCAATTTTGTTTATCTTCTCAAAGAACCAGCTTTTAGTTTTATTGATCTTTGCTATTGTTTCCTTTTCATTTATTTCTGACCTGATCTTTATGATTTCTTTCCTTCTGTTAACTTTGGGGGTTTTTTTGTTGTTTTTTCTCTAATTGCTTTAAGTATAAGGTTAGGTTGTTTATTTGAGATGTTTCTTGTTTCTTAAGGTAGGATTTTATTGCTATAAACTTCCCTCTTAGAACTGCTTTTCTTGCATCCTATAGGTTCTGGGTAATCGTGTTTTCATTGTCATTTGTTTCTAGGTACGTTTTGATTTCCTCTTTGATTTCCTCAGTGATCTCTTGGTTATTAACTACTGTATTGTTTAGCCTCCTTATATTTGTATTTTTTACAGCTTTTTTTCCTCTAATTGATATCTAGTCTCATAGCACTGTGGTCAGAAAAGATACTTGATACGATTTCAATTTTCTTAAATTTACCAAGGCTTGATTTGTGACCTAAGATATGATCTATCCTGGAGAATGTTCCGTGAGCACTTGAGAAGAAATTGTATTCTGTTGTTTTTGGATGGAATGTCTTATAAATATCAATTAAGTCCATCTTGTTTAATGTACCATTTAAAGCTTGTGTGTCCTTATTTATTTTCATTTTCGATGATTTGGATTGGTGAAAGTGGGGTGTTAAAGTCGCCTACTATGATTGTGTTACCGCTGATTTCTCTTTTTATGGCTGTTAGTATTTGCCTTATGTATTGAGGTGCTTCTATGTTGGGTGCATAAATATTTACAATTGTTATATCTTCTTCTTGGATTGATCCCTTGATCACTATGTAGTGTCCTTTTTTGTCTCTTGTAATAGTCTTTATTTTAAAGTCTATTTTTTCTGATATGAGAATTGCTACTCCAGCTTTCTTTTGATTTCCATTTGCATGGAATATCTTTTTCCATCCCCTCATATTCAGTCTGTATGTGTCCCTACCTCTGAGGTGGGTCTCTTGTAGACAGCATATGTATGGGTCTTGTTTTTGTATCCATTCAGCCAGTCTATGTCTTTTGGTTGGAGCATTTAATGCATTTACATTTGAGATAAATAACGATATGAATGTTCCTATTACAATTTTCTGAATTGTTTGGGGTTTGTAATTGTAGATGTTTTCCTTCTCTTGTGTTTCCTGCCTAGAGAAGTTCCTTTAGCACTTGTTTGAAAGCCGTTTTGGTGGTGTGGAATTCTCTTAGCTTTTGCTTGTCTCTAAAGGTTTTAATTTCTCCATCGAATCTGAATGAGATCCTTGCTGGGTAGAGTAATCTTGCAGGTTTTTCCCTTTCATCACTTTGAATATGTCCTGCCACTCCCTTCTGGCTTACAGAGTTTCTGCTGAAAGATCAGCTGTTAACCTTATGGGGATTCCCTTGTATGTTATTTGTTGTTTTTCCCTTGCTGCTTTTAATATTTTTTCTTTGTATTTAATTTTTGATAGTTTGATTAATATGTGTCTTGGCGTGTTTTTCCTTGGATTTATCCTTTATAGGACTCCCTGTGCTTCCTGGACTTGATTGACTATTTCATTTCCCATATTAAGGAAGTTTTCAAATATAATCTATGCAAATATTTTCTCAGTCCCTTTTTTTTTTTTTTTTTCTCTTCTTCTTCTGTGACCCCTATAATTCGAATGTTGGTGCATTTATGTTGTCCCACAGGTCTCTGAGATTGTCAATTCTTTTCTTTCTTTTTTTTTTTAATTCTACTCTGCAGTGCAGTAGTTATATCCACTATTTTATCTTCCAGGTCACTTATCTGTTCTTCTGCCTCAGTTATTCTGCTATTGATTCCTTCTAGAGAATTTTAAATTTCATTTATTGTGTTGTTCATCCTTGTTTGTTTGCTCTTTAGTTCTTCTAGGTCCTTGTTAAACATTTCTTGTATTTTCTCCATTCTATTTCCATGACTTTGGATCACCTTTACTATCATTATTCTGAATTCTTTTTCAGGTAGACTGCCTATTTCTTCTTCATTTGTTTGGTCTGGTGGGTTTTTACCTTGCTCCTTCATTTGCTGTGTGTTTCTCTGTCTTCTCATTTTGCTTAACTTACTGTGTTTGGTGTCTCCTTTTTGCAGGCTGCATGTGTGTAGTTCCCATTGTTTTTGGTGTCTGTCCCCAGTGGTTAAGGTTGGTTCAGTGGGTTGTGTAGGCTTCCTAGTTGTGGGGACTAGTACCTGTGTTCTGGTTGATGAGGCTGGATCTTGTGTTTCTGGTGGGCAGGTCCACGTCTGGTGGTGTATTTTGGTTTGTCTGTGACCTTATTATGATTTTAGGCAGCCTTTCTGGTAGTGGGTGGGGTTGTGTTCCTGTCTTACTAGTTGTTTGGCATAGGGTGTTCAGCACTGTACCTTGCTGGTCGTTGAGTGGAGCTGGGTCTTGGTGCTGAGATGGAGATCTCTGGGAGCTTTTTGCCGTTTGATATTACGTAGAGCTGGGAGGTCTCTGGTGGACCAGTGTTGTGAACTTGGCTCTCCTCCCTAGTGGCACAGACCTGACACCCAGCCGCAGCACCAAGATACTGTCAGCTACATGGCTCAGAATAAAAGGGAGAAAAAAGAAAGAAGGAAAGAGTAATAAATAAAAAAGTAATATAAAATAAAAGTTATTAAAATAAAAATAATTATTAAAAATTAAAAAATTATAAAGTAATAAAAAAAGAAAGAAAGAAGAGAGCAACCAAACCAAAAAACAAATCCACCAATGATAAGAAGCACTAAAAACTATACTAAAAATAAAGAAAATCTGGCAGAGAGAACCCTAAGACAAATGGTAAAAGCAAAGCTATACAGACAAAGTTACACACAGAAGCATACACATACACACTCATAAAAAGAGAAAAAGGAAAAAATATATATTTATTGTTGCTCCCAAAGTCCACCACCTCAATTTGGGATGATTCGTTGTCTATTCAGTTATTCCACAGATGCAGGGTACATCAAGTTGATTGTGGAGATTTAATCCATTGCCCCTGAAGCTGCTCAGAGAGATTTCCCTTTCTCTTCTTTGTTCGCACAACTCCTGGGGTTCAGCTTTGGATTTGGCCCCACCTCTGCGTGTAGGTCGCCTGAGGGTCTCTGTTCCCCACCCAGACAGGACGGGGTTAAAGTAGCAGCTGATTAGGGGACTCTGGATCACTCAGGCTGGGGGGAAGGAAGGGTATGGAATATGGGGCGAACCTGTGGCGGCAGAGACCAGCATGACGTTGCAACAGCCTGAGGTGCGCTGTGTCTTCTCCCGGGGAAGGTATCTCTGGATCTCGGGACCCTGGCAGTGGCAGGTTGCACAGGCTCCTGGGAGCGGAGGTGCGGATAATGACCTGTGCTTGCACACAGGCTTCTTGGTGGCTGCAGCAGCAGCCTTAGTATCTCATGCCCGTCTCTGGGGTCTGCGCTGATAGCCGCAGCTCACGTCAGTCTCTGGAGCTCGTTTAGGCAGTGCTCTTAATCCTCTCCCCTTGCACACCATGAAACAAAGAGGCAAGAAATAATGTCTTGCGTCTTTGGCGGCTCCAGACTTGTTCCCAGACTCCCTCCCAGCTAGCTGTGGTGCAGTAGTCCCCTTCAGGCTGTGTTCACACAGCCAACCCTAGTCCTCTCCCTGGGATCTGAACTCTGAAGCCAGAGCCTCAGCTCCCAGCCCCCGCCATACCCTGGGGGGAGCAGACAAGCCTCTCAGACTGGTGAGCGCTGGTCAACTCTGATCCTTTGTGCGGGAATCTCTCCACTTTGCCCTCTGACCCCCTCTTGCTGCGCTCTCCTCTGTGGCTCTGAATCTTCCCCCCCACCAACCCCTGTCTCCACCAGTGAAGGGGCTTCCTTGTGTGTGGAAACTTTTCCTCCTTCACAGCTCCCTCCCACTGGTGCGGGTCCCATCCCTATTCTTTTGTCTCTGTTTTCTTTTTTTTCTTTTGCCCTACCCAGGTACGTGGGGAGTTTCTTACCATTTGGGAGGTCTGAGGTCTTCTGCCAGCGTTCAGTAGGTGTTCTGTAGGAGTTGTTCCACATGTAGATTTATTTTTGATGTATTTGTGGGGAGGAAGGTGATCTCCACGTCTTGCTCTTCCACCATCTTGAAGGTCTCTCTGTGTTTTATTGATAAACAACATTTCTGAATTTGGAACATCCTTCTCACCTAATCTTTTTTTTTTAAGCATCTTTATTGGAGTATAATTGCTTTACAATAGTGTGTTAGTTTCTGCTTTATAACAATGTGAATCAGCTATACATATTTGATCAAGCATCAATTTTATTTACACACATTACAGGTATACTTCAAAAGCTGTCATGGAATCTTGCAACTGCCAAACATAAAGTTCTATTCTAAACCAAGTATACCTATAGATGAGAAAAAAAACTGTGTTCTGTCACACTTAAAGACATAAAATAATTTATCATTGTACTGTTCAATAGTGGTAGTCATTGACAGAACCAGAGATAACCATTGGAGGAACTGTGAATGAGGTTGTATCTTGGAAAAAAGTGAGAAAGGAGTAATATATCCATGTGGCTCCCCTGGTTATCATAACATATGGCCAGTAAATAAATTCTGAGGTTGATAATAAAGAAACTGTAGCTGGAATTCATCATTTAAAGGGATGGTCAGAAACATCGATGGAACTAAAACCAAAAAAGAATTGTAAGTGATTACCTCTGGGGAGACAGACGAGAGAATGTGTCTAGACATGGGGGTGGTGGTAACAGAGCAACTCTTGCTTTTTATCCTGAGTCTTTCTGCCATGTTTCATTTTTCATTATGTGCCTATATTACTTAAATAAATCAAATAGAATAAACAATAATAAAATAATTTATAATGTTAAACTACTTGATGCCCACTTACTTATAAAATCATTTTAACTCTTTTATTTTAGTGAGCAGATCATGAATTTGAAGTTTCATTGTCATTATCATCATCTATGGTTTATGCCACCTGGATACAGCCCATATAAAATTGTTGTGTTCTTAAAAAAGCCCTTGGAACCTCTTTTAGCACCCAAGTGAACCTATTCAAGCAAGGATGAATCTGATTTTACCAGAAGGGATTTTTCTGAGACAAACTTAGGTAACCAAGATAAAAGTGACCTGTGTTATGAGAACTCAGAACCTCTCAATTTATTGCCTTTGGGCTACAATGGCCAGAGGGCACTCCCTTCCTTTTCTCATTCCTCTTACAAATATTCCCTTCCACTAACAAACATTGACTCTTGTCTCTTACTTTGCTCTTGAGAACACAACTATTCAGGGCACAATATTCAGTAGCTTAGAGGAGAGGAAACATGCTGCATCTTTTCCCTGAATAAAGTTTACAATCCATGCTTTAAGCCTTAAATTTAATTTTACCTTCTAATATTAAGGGATTCCATAAAACTTAAAGGATACGATTTATATTTAGGTCGTTAGAAGATAAAATAACACTGAAAGCAAAGGCAGGGATGGATCCTGTGGCTGGTCAAGACAAGGTAAGTTCAGTGTAATTTGGAATCTGGGTGTGTGTGTGAATTGGGGTGGGTATGGTGGTACTTTGGGAGAAGAATTGGAATTTCAACTGGCTCATAAAGGATAAGTAGAATTTAGATGGATTCAAAGCAAAAAATAATGGAGCTAGAAGGAAGCAACAAATGTTCTCAAATTAGTAAAGTACCTAGATATAAGGAAGTTTTAAGTTATTTATTAAGTCATTCATTCATTCACTGAAACGAAATTCAGAGCACTAGTAGCAGCCAGGCATTGGGGTAAGTGCTGGAGAGTAGAACTACGTAAGAGCCTTTTCATGAACTTGGGGATATTACAGTCTATAGGGATAGATAAGTGTGGATATAAATAACTGCAATACAGTGGGATGCATTCTGCAGTGCAATGCAAATGGAGCAAAGGATGGCAGGCACTGGAGAGAGTAAGATGGGTGAAGAAGGTTGGGTCAAACCCCACAGAAGAAGTGCATTAGATAAGATCTCTGAAGGCTGAGTGGGATATCTCAAGTGGAGAAGGAAAAGACGGCATCCCAGGCAACAGGAAAGCAGCAGGTGCAGGTGTGTGGAGACCTGGAAGGCCCAGAGCACATAATGATGAGTGGTTCTATGAAGCTGGAGTATAGGGCAGGTGCTTGAATAGCATGAGAACAGAAGGGGTAACATGGGTTGAGTTGTAAAGGGCATGTGTGACATGATAACTAACTTGGACATTATTTTCTACCTGTTAGAAACCATTGAAAGTATTAAAGCAGGAAAATGATGTCATCAGACTTATGTTTCAGAAAGATCTAAATTTATTTTCAATCTTCTCTTGTATTCCCTTTATTGCCAACTAATACATTTCTTCCATCTTAAAAAATGAAAATAAACCCAAGAAAACAAAAGGCCCACCCTTCCTCAACCTTAGTTAACTGTCTCTCTCCTTCCCTTTAGAGTCATAGTCTCCAGTCACACAAATGTCACTGCCTCATTTCCCAATCTTCAACTCAGTGCAATCCAGCTAATAAGCCCATTTAGCCCCTTAAAATGCTTGACCACCAGTGACCTCCTGACTACCAACTATAGTCTCACTTTATGTGGTTCTCAGAGGCATTTGATTCTGAGATCACTCTCTTCTTGAAACTTTTCCAGTACCTAAAAAATCTCACCCAGCTGGTTCTCCTCAAAACCTCCAAATAGGTCTCCCAAGGCTGCTGTGCTGCCAGGCCTTTCCCTCTCTACCCAAATCCTAACGTTTCCCTGGGTTCTTTTATCTCTTCTCTTTCCTCAAACCTACTTGAGGGATCCCTTCTACTCCTGTGGCTTTGCTCACTCTTTATGGACTGAATTGCATCCCCCACAAAAATTTATAAGTTGAAGTCCCAACTTCCATCATCTCAGAATTTGATCGTATTTGGAGATACAGTCTTTACAGAGGTAAATTAAGTTAAAATGAGGTCATCAGGGTGGGCCCTAGTCCGATATGACTGATGTCCTTATAAGAAGAGGACATTTAGACACACACAAACACACACACACACACACACACACACACACACACACACACACACGGGGGCAGAGCGTGCGGGTAGCCAATGTGAATCACAGAGAGAAGACAGCCATCTACAAGCCAAGGGGAGAGGCCTGGAACAGATCATTCTCTCATAGCCTTCAGAAGGTATCAACCCTGCTTGATCTCAGACTTCTAGCCTCCAGACTGTGAGAAAATAAATTTTTGTTGTTGAAGCCACCCAGTCTGTGATATCTTGTTACCACAGCCCTAACAAACTATTATACCCACAATATGTAGGCTAATGACTGCCCAATCTATAGCTCTCTCTTGAGACACAGATGCACATGGCCAACTGCTGACCACACATCTCCACCTGCCTGCAGGCACACCCTTATTTTATTATATTTTCCCCCAAATGTGCTCCTTTTCAAATTTTCCTTAACCATTACCTAATTATCCCAGGTCAGAAATCTTAGAGTCAGTGCAAACTTCTCTTTTCTTTATTCACATTCCTGCAATCCAATTAGTCCCATCATTTTTTCCTCTTATATATTCCCCAGTTCCATTTCCCCCACCACCTCTGTTTTAGCCCAGATCATATCTCTTGACTGCTACTGTAATAGATTTCTAATGGGTCTCACCATTGTCATCTTGCCCTCTCAAGTCCAGACAGAGTAATCCCTACAAAATGAAAATATAATCCTATTATTCTATTGCTTAAAAAATATCAACAGTTCCTCTTTGCCTGTGGGATAAAGTTCAGATCTGTCCATAGGGCATATAAGACCCTTCATGATTTGATTTTTCCTATGTTCAATTCCATCTCTGGCCACTCCTCCCCTTATATTTATACTCTGTCATTCAGAACTGCTGGCAGTTCACAGCTGACATCATAGAGCTTAATGGACACAAAAAGAGATGAATTTGATGTGAGGACGGTATTGCTAAGGTCAAGTCAGGGGGAAGAAACAGTGGAACAAGGACAGGTGTCATAATCATTGTTTGATATGAGATGTAGCCCTATAGACATTTTAGACATCCATGCATTTGTTCTGCTGGCTCTTAGATTGGAAATTGTATGTGGGCAGAGGTCATGAGTATTTTGATTTCTAGTCGAAGAGAAAGTCCTTCAGAAAAAGAGTCTGTGGTCCAAAATTATCTGGCTTGGTGAATTCCAACATATCTGAAAATTTCTTTAAAATGTTTTGGGTTGTGTTGGGTTTTGTGAGAAGTCCCAGGAGGCAAGATGACCATGGCCCTGAGATAGTGGCAAACTGTGGTTAAGTTAATTCACACTTTCTTCTAGGGCCAGCTGTGGGGTTAAGTAAGAGTAAGTAGATTTGAGCTTTTTATAGGAGTTCTTATTTCTCACAAAGGCATTGCAAATAATCTCTCCTGTTATCTTGGGGGAAGATTTAGGTCTTTCCCAATCTTGGTGAGCCTGATTGGTGTTTGAATGCCTTCATTACCCTCTCTGATAATAGAAGTATTTGTGCACCCAGAACATACAAACAGAAAAATACAGACAGAAGTACATTTCCAGCCAGATGTTACTATTAAGGGCCTCTCCTATACCCATAGCTCCACTTTGGTGGGATGACCAGTGGAGAAGTAATTGACAACTGATTGGTTTCATGTGGGTGGCAGATACTCCTACAGGACTAGACCTTACTTCATGAAATTCTTTGAAAACATCAGAGTATGAATATCCATCCACAGGAGCTGCAATCTCCATCTCCGATTTTGAGAACCAATTGCATGACACGACCAAAAACAGACTAGGTGAGAAGGCCAATGACTTCTTATTTTGAATTAACAAATGCCTACTGGAATGCCCCCCCATCCCAACACCAAATTCAAATTCACCCAAAAGTAGACCCTACCTACAAGGATTACCCAACCCTTCACAAGTACTATCATGTGGTTGGCTGTGATTAGGACTGCCATATATGAGAGTTCTAATTATAAACTGCATGACTGCAATGGACACCAGTCATACTGCAGCACATGTGCATGGTGCCCCTTGGAGGTGAATGTTAAACAGGCGGCAAGGCTACAGACAGGACCCTTATAGGAGCCTTATAAACTTTCTTTGGTTCTTGTCTGAGGACTTTGGAGCTCTTTGGGACTTTGTGAAGGTCACCAGCAGAAAATGGAAATCAAGGGATTTTTATCAAACTGTTTTAGGTGCTCATACGTATCACAATTACGTTCTCTCTAATAGACACTGTCTCTCTCTCTAGAAGGAGAAGCTCTTTGTTTATTATAAGGTGATAAATAAGAGATATAAATGGTTTATATGGTGATAGAAATGCCAAGTCGGCTTAAAGGGTTCTGGGGGAAGAAAACTGAAATTAGAGACATGATAAATTAGAAATGAGAATAAAAAATTGCTTGAGGTGATTAGCTCAATCATGTGGCATATCAGGGAACCCTGAGTGAGGATCATTTCCAAGGGATATTAAGCAAATAGTGAGGATATAACTAGGAAGCAGCAGAAGCTATTATCCCAGAAGGCTGAGGTCAGGAAGCAAGTATTAGGTGAAGTTTCAGGAGAAAGTCACCTTTGATGGGTCAAGGAGTCACTCAGGTAAATCATTTCTTTCTTTAGGAATTTTTTTTTTAGTGTGTTATATTTCAAAAGCATTTTCAGATACCTGACATTCCTGCCTTCTGCCTTTTCTTACTCACTTTGGTTATGCCTCCTGATTCACTGTCCCCATGACTGTCCACTCTGCTTTGTGTGTGAGGACCTGACAGGAGGGCATCTGTGCATTGCTGTCCCCAGGCGTTTTCATTTTCATAACTCTATTTGCAAAAGGAGCCATTGTTCATATGGGACAGAAGAGAATGGCAATCTTGGGATGTTCAAAGGTCTCGGTGGCTCCTAATCCAGTTCGAATGCTTGGTGTTTGATGCAGTTTCCAAGGAGAGCTGTGACACAAGGGCATTAATCTACCTTGTGACAGCATGGGGTTTTAATGCATTTTCTGTATCTGAAGAAAGAGCCTCCTATGGAGGTGGTGAAAGGAGTTATGGTGAAATCAATATCTTCATTTCACCGGGGCACTGACAATTTGTAGCAATGATACAAGGGATCACTGCACAGGGAGAACTTGTTGGACAGAATCTAATACACAGTACATATACTTTTGAAAATGGACACAAAGATTTGCTTCATGAGTGAAAAAATAAAATAAAAAGGTGAATGTGCTACACAGAACCAGTTTCTTTCTAGAAATATGTAGATAACCTGTTGTAACATCAAGGACATGATTTTGGAGCAATAAGTGTTTCCTTACATCTCTCTTTTGCAGAAGTCATGTTGTCTACGAAAAAAGATAAATTCCATAAAGCACATTCAGGAGTCAGCAGAAAACATCCTGGCTATACATTGAGATATCCAAATCAAAATTATGGTGTCTGATATTCTACTAATGGTAGAATATCAGACACCATATCAGACCAACCAAGAAAACGGTAATATAAAATGTCAAGGATAAGGCCATTCAGCCTTGTCAGTGAGACTGACCAAGGAGGAAAGTGAGGACCACCTTCGAAGGTATTATGGGATGGGGGATGAGTCAGAGTACTAACTGGACCAGACTCTTCAGTCCTTTCTCAACGACAGATATTAGATTTGATGTTAATATCAGTGCCACTTGAAAATAAAATTTAATAGTCAACCACTGATTTATTTTGATTTCTTTTTTCCCTGGGTACTATTATTCAGCTTAACCTGATTTCTGTGATATTTCAATATTATATGTATGCTGTTGCAATTAGCAGTGTTACTTAAATATATATCCTTATATATCTATCTGATCTCCTTCAAATAAATAAATGAGGATGGATGCATATTTTTAAAGATTATTATTCATTGCTTTGGTATCTTCATAGTTTCCACAAGGTTTAAATATATACATGGAAGAGCTCCTTTATACCTGACATGAGTAACACCTTGCTACGGTAGGAATCTTTTCACTTATTCTATATGCACGTAAAGATAACATGGAAATGGTTAATTTTTCTATACTTTCCATGAATTTTATTTTTCTTCTTTTTTATTTTTTCTGACAATCAATGTCAAGGAATATAAAGTTTCTTATATTTGGATGGTTTTAACATTTTCTTTTCCTAAGTCATGAAAAATTATTTTTTACTATGTCTTTCAGATATGGTGGATATTTCTAAAGTAGGGTAAAGACAGCATACATACGAGATGCAGATATTCAAGAAAATACAGTCCGCTGCAAAATTTCCCAAACTTGTGTTCTGTGAAAAACTAGTCTCAAAAGAGTTCCATCATCAAATAAGTTTGGAAGATGCTGCATCTTATCTCCCTTGTTGGAGATTTACAGCACACTTGAGAATATTTAAAATGTTGGTAAATTCTGCAGAAACAAAACTGGTTTAACAAAGCCCAGCATTTCCTAAACTTACTTGACAATGAAACTTGGCTTTAAAATTCATGAAATACCCATTAACAACCTGCTTAACTATCCCTTACCCATGGGCAGGATATTCTGCACATAGACTCTTGAACTTTAAAGTACATGGTCAATACTGTCTAATGTCCTTGGCAGATTGGGGTAGAAGCAAAAATATTAATCCCTCTATCCCCCACCTTAATGATTTCATCTCTTTTCATTACTTTCTCTATTATTTCATAAAACTGCTGTGAAAAATAACCAGCTAAATGGTCATTTGGCTTGTCAAATTAAGTGTTATGTGAATGTTATAATAATAGCGACTATTAATTGAGCACCCACTGCATGTCAGGCAATGAAGCACTAAGTCAGACACTTAATGTAAACTTTCCTTGTTCTACACAACAACTATCAGAGACGCATTGCATCTTCACATAAAACATAAGGAAACTGTCTGGGAGAGGTCATACATCTTGCCCAATTCACTTGTTACTATAGGATACAGCCAGAATTGCATAACCATCTCTCTTGTCTCCCAAGTCCCTGCACTTCTCACTATATCATACTGTCTCTCTAAATAACATGAATTCAGCCAGTCCCAATGATATAATAAAATATGAAATGATAAGAATAATGATGCCAATAATGGTAATTAATAACAACCAGAAAGATATTAAAATGCTACCTATTGTCATTGTACAAAATTTATGGTGGTGCAATGTTTTAACAGTATAGAGCCCACTCTCCTTTTTCCTACCCCCACATCCAATTAATCATTAACTCTGGTTAGTTCTTTCTTTAATATCTCTACTGCCACTAACTGCTGTGCAAGTCACCTTTTTATCTGTTCTGGATTTTTACTATGAACAACACCTGACCTAACCTGTATCCTTGCCTTCCTCCAATTCATTTTGTGCACTGCAATCACAGTGGTCTTTTTAAAATACAGATCTGATTACCTGACTACTCACTCTTCAATTAAAAACCTCGAAGACTTCCCACTGACAATAGGTTAAAGGTTGAACTTGTAGGTTTCTGTGATCCTTCATCTTCTGGCCCCTGTCACCTTTCCAACTTCAAACTCCACACTCTCCAACCACATCTGATTGATTTGTTCATTTGTTTGTTTGTTTTCCTTCCCCCTCCTTCAACCAGAAGTGAGCCCAAAGAAGGGAGAGACCTAGACTCCTCTGTTGACCACTGTGTCTCCCAACACCAAGCACTCCCTCTTACACATAGTAAGAACTAAATAAATATCCATTGAATGAATGGATAGATGAAAGGGTGAAAAGGGTGAATGAATGAATGAACTTTATCGGGACTGCTAAGAGAGAGGTCAGGGTTAGAAGAGGAAATTTGTTTTCAACAAATTTTCTGGGATGTGGCTCCAGCAGAGCTGCTTCGTGGCCTGGGTGAAGCAGTGTGATGAGACAGGAGGGCCGTTATCTCATCCACGGGGATCTCAACACGACTCTGCAACCTCAAGGAGGGGCAGCTTTGGAAACATCAGAGAGAATGCCTTTGGAAAAACCATCAGCCTCCCCAGGAAGTGCCCTACCAATAGAGGCAACAGTGAGAGTCTTCAGGCCCTTCAAGGACAGTGGAAACTGATGGGGGAGAAACAGCAGGAAAAGTTGAATAAAGCAGACACTTCATGCTGAGTCTGTTTGGTAAACCGCTTTGTGAACACATGCTGGACAATCATTCGAGGATGCCAAGGTATATTCATTAGGGGGTGGGTAGGGCAACCTGCTCAGGAAAGAGACTAGAAGTCCTCCTCTTTTAAGAAAAAGATAAATGGAAACATGTTTCTTCGAGTTTATCCACAGTCTTGCAAATTCAGAAACTACTATTCTAGAGCACTGAATTTGGAGCCAGAAAATCTTATTTCTGGCTCTTTCACATTCTAGCTCTGTGGCTTGGGGCAAGCTTCAGAGTCTTTCCAACTCTGATTTCTTCATCCAAAATATAGGAATAATCATACCTCCTGAAAGGCATTGTGAAGAGTGAATGAGGTAAAGTTTGAAAATATATATGAAAACATTTTTGTAAAATATAAAGTACTATAAATTATTATTTATTTGTCATAGTCACATGTAGGATGGTCTGTCTCTCTTATATTTAAGCTCTTCAACCCTTAAATGATTCTTTCATTTACATAACTGGCTGCCCAAGGAATCATATTTGTTCTCCTGGATCCCACTCCCTTGGCCAGAGTTTGTTGGACTAGCAGTGGACATCTGACCTAAGCTCACCCAGTCAGATTTTCCTTCCAGCGACTTTAGAATTGGAACCAAAAACTCTATTTCAACCTAAGTTGGTCTTTTGACTGGCAAAGTCCTAAACTCAGGAGCTATGGGTTGTCATCATAAATCCATGCGTTATTGCAGAGCAAAGAAGGACAATCAGAGAGAAATGATGAGGCAAATTTGTGGAGAAGCTGCCTGGATTCAGGGTGGATTTTCAGTCCCTGTGTCTAGTTTCCTTGACTATTACTGTGTCTTAATTATCAATTCTCAGTCTTAATTATAAATGTCCCTTTCTGTCTTTAGTTAAATAAAGTTGGCTCTTGTTCTGTTACAGTGAAAGAATCCTAATACCAGATAGATAGATACATAAAGATGGGTAGATAGATAGATAGATAGATAGATAGATAGATAGATAGATAGATAAATGGAGATGGCTAGCTCTATTACTGAATAATATATCTGGTTAAAGGAAAAGGCTGTGCTGCAACCTTGACCACATGGAGCTCATCTCATAAGCATGTGGTGTGTCTGCTTTGTAGAGGTGTTATGGAGACTAACATCTGTGTGGCGATTTAGTTTGCCAAAAGAAGCACTATATGAATAAGGTGATAACTACAATAATAGAAATAACAGTACTTAGTAAAAATCAGAAAGGTTTAAAAACTCTACATTGGCCAATGTGAAATCTTCAGCAGTGGGTTGTTATAATACCGGCCATCATAGCAGACTTGCTTGGCTCTTGGTCATGATCCAGTACCTTCATATGGTCATACCAGGCACCATTGCGCCTCTGTCTGCACGTTTCTGACCTTTCTTATTTAAATGAATTCCATCTGTTTGGAAACACTTTTCCTTTCAGAAGCTTGCAGTATCCACTTACTAATCATACAAAAGAAATCTTCTAGTAAAAGAAAATAATAATATTTGCTCCTATTATTTCATCCAGTCATCTTCTGGAAGGTTTCCAAATGTCCATACTGAACTTTGACTACTATAAAACCTGTTTTAATATTTCAAAAATACTTGTGTTAATGAATCTCTAGGAACACATGTTACCAATATTATATACAATTTCCATCGTGTTCCACATAGTCCTACTGCACAATTAATGCCTGTACAACTAAAATTTGCTTTCTTGGTATGCCTATTGTTTTAGTAACAATAATTGGAAACCAATAATATTTTGTAAAACAAAGTCAGGTATACATATGCAACTCCAATTATGGTCACATTGGCTGGCTCAGAGTCTGACAATGGGAAAGAATATATAGAATGAAGGACCTGAGCCCTATGATGACATAGCACATAAAAAAATTGAGCTTTATCATTTGTAGGATCAGAGTGAATACACATATATATTATACATATGTGTTTATGAATACAGATTAACCTTTTGTAAGAGCCATACAAAATTTATAATTCAGTTGTTCCCAGTTATTTCACAGTGATACAATTACCTTCAAAAACCTATTTTAAAGAGCTCCTTTGATCAGAAATGTTTGCACACCTGAGTAGGCTGAGCTTAGCTCACTGATGTCTGAATTAAGAAATCAAGTATGTATTACAGCTTCACTAATTTGTAGGGAGATATGTTTGAATTAATGAAAGAGTATGAGTTATTTTATGTACTACATTACAGTACTTTATTAAATTAGCATTCTTTTCAAGTTTGCTTCAATGAATTATAAATTTAACTGTTAATAAGCCGCATTCATTGCCAACATGAGTATGCTAAGGTACTTTAAAATACTTTCTCTATGAAGTAGATGTTTTACAGAAATTGTTGTATTTATTTTGAAAATGATACCCTTGGTTACATGGTGCAAAGGCAAGTAGCTCAGTCTCCCCCCCACCCCCAAAAAATCACAGAAAATCTCTATGCTGGTGTTTCCCATAATAGCCTGGGTCTATTTCCATCATTTTATGTAACATACCAATATTTTATTTATCAGCTTGTGAGTCTTTGTCTCCTGATGTCAGTCTTCATGAGGTTAGGGATGGGTCTTGTTCTTGTAGTCACCAGCTTATCACACAGTGCCTCACATGTAATGTCTGCAACAATAATCATTTGTTGTACGAATCAGTGTGTTGGCTTTCACTAGCGATTTTCATGGATTTTCTCAGTGGGGTAAAGAATTATTACCACACACTACAGGGATCAGAAAGTTAAGATTCTGCTGGATAATGAAGCCAGATAATGGATCATCTAAAATGATTTCAACACAGATTCTTTAAAATGTGCCCTCAAAGAACTGGTGCCCTATTAGTTCACATTTATTGGTTTAGAAAACAGAAAGGTTAGTCCCATGAAGAAAGCTAGAGAAACTTACTCAAGTCACGAGGAAAAAGAAATTGTGGAAGTTGGAGCAAGACAGCAGAATTCTGTGATCTCAGAATTTCCACTCCCAAGAGCCCTTCCAGATTTCTTGAGTTTTCTGGCTGGGTTTTAACAACAGTAATGTTTTGTTGGACAAGGCATTGCAAAGAATCACTCTTTAGTGAGTCTACCCAAGAAGCCCCATGTGGCCCATCTTTGTTCTTCAAGGGGCTGGGGGCACACAATGGGGCTTTGAAAACTGTTTTCAGCTGTTGTCACTTTTGCAAGAATGGGCTCATTTTCCCTCTGAGAACCCCTACCTGCATTAATATCTTTAAGGGCAACCATTAGTGGTTTCCTATAGTGACTTCGCACAACCACATTTTCCAAACTTGTGTTGGTGCTCTGAGTATCTGGAATTAGAAAGGATTGGTTCAATGTGAAGAAACAACAAATCTGCAGCCTTTGCTTCATTCCCACACACCTGTATCCATCCCAAGTTTTGTCTATACAATGCTAACTTCCCATCAGATTTGGTGACATTGTGTCTCCCTCAGTACAGCGAGATCAGTTGGAGCAAATGCCTGATTCTGGTGTGGCCCTGTCTATGTGCTGTCTGTCCCCTGCAGCTCTCCCTTTCAGCATGCAGCAACTGTTTGCTCATAGGCCTGATAACATCCTAAATGACTGCATTGCTGTCAATCTCTGTTCCTTTAAGGAAGAGATAGAAAGTTCCAGAGCTTTACCCTGAGACTCCAGGTTTTTATTTGGCATTTGGAAAAAGTGACCTGTGTGTTCAGGGTCAAGCTTGATTCTCCAGATCACTTTATGTGTTCACAAAAAGAGCTCCTGAGTTTCAGCTTGAGTCTCTCCACAAGATGACCCAAGTTTCTTTATTGTAAGTTCCTTGGGGATTTTGCCCTTGTACTCTTTGAGAGCACTTATCTGCTGGCAGTGAATGAGATAGCAGATCTCCTCAATTCCTCTCTGCCCTTCCAAGGCAGCTAATGAGATCAGAGCTGTACTGTGTTTTTATCTACCATTCTAATGTATCACATGAGATAGGATATCAGGGTTTCTCCCAAAGCAAACCGAAAGGCAACACAAAGAAGCACTGAAGGATGAGAAGACAACTTGGGACAGGATAACTTGTGCCTATAGCCTACCTGTTAATTAACCAGAGCCAGGATCCAATCATATGTCATGAATAAGAGCAGGAAGCAGGTAAATTGTAGTCACTTCAAATTAGCTCACTCAACAAGGTCAGGAGCAAGTTAATTCTTAAGTATTTAATTCAGTCGATTGGCACTCAAACGAGGAGAGGCAGAAACAAATGGTGTAGTCTTTGTAAGGTTGTTAACGTGACCCAAGCTTATAAGAGTAAATTAATATTTTCAGCCTTTCCCCAATTTTTCACTATTGTATAGATACACATTTTCAAATGTAAGTTTAGTGTCCTCTTCCCTGGGTTAATCTCAGGTCCACCACCACTGATGTGATTTAACTATGTACTTAAACTTTCTGTGCCTTAGTTGTCTTATCTATAAAATGGGGATAACATTAGTAGCAATATTTATAAGAATTAAGAGAAATAATACATTTAGAGCATTTGTTAAGTACTCAATTGATATTAGCTATCATTATTATTTCTGTATATTCACATTCGAGACACTGAAAGATAGGAATTATTAAAATGTCTACATCATTCTTTTCAGAACCTGTCTTCAAGCAGGGATGGGTGTTCTCCTAACCATGTTTAGCGCAGAGCAATAACTATTCACGGGTAAACACATCAGCCTCTAACTCTATGGCATTTATTTTCTCTGTTACATTAAAATTAGATGTTTGTTATAATTTCACAATTTCTTCTCCTTTTCTAGTATATAATTAATACTGGTATTTTACCCTCTTGGTAAGGAAAAAAATGTTAATCCTCATATTTCTGCACTTTGGTAATTTCTCAGAGAGCCCTGGCCCTGATTCCCCTTCTGCAAAGTGCAGGGGATCTTTCCTTGGCTCCTTCTATGATTCACTGTGACTCCTGATTACTGCAACCGGATGGCCTTTTTCTCTTCTCTCTTTCCTAATAAGGAACAGAATCAACACGACCGGGATCACTTTGAACATTGGCATTTCTTCTGAATACAGTTCTAACTAGATTTGTATTTTTATGCTATGAGTGGAAATACCAGATAAGAAGAAATAGAGGAAGGCACATGAAAGGATGAGATGGAATAAGGAGGTCTGTTATTTGGATTTCCTTAGGTGGGACATTTGTTGCATAAATGGCAACCAGCTCTTTAAAAAACAAAACAAAACACTTTGGAGTTCAGTACCATTAACAATAGATAAAGAAAGAAGGCAAAGAGCTCCGCGGCGTTAATCTCACCCCTCACAAATAATGGCACCAGTGACATTTGACCATGTGACAGATGAGTGAGTGGAGAGCCCTGGGACTGTGATAGTGACAGTTTTCTTTTTCTACCCTTGTAAATTATTCAGCATTGGCACAGCACTGGGAAAACACAAACCTGCAAAAGGGTAAGAGAGAAAAGGAATTCTATTGCAAATGAGAATGGCTGCTGACAAGTCCATTAAAAAACAACAACCCAACATTCAAGCTGCGTCTGCTGCCTTCCAAAAGTCCTTCAGAGGTTTGGTTCACTAACCTCTTTCAGACATGAGAGAAGGTGGAAGAGAAGAGAGGAGAGCCCCTGTTAAAAGCATCCTAGACTGGTCTCTCTTTCTGAACGTGACTGTGTCATCATCAAAGTTGGGATGCTAGGGCTCCTAAGATCACATGGGTTGTTAAAACCCAGTGTCCTAGCCACACATTTCCATCCCAGTAATTACATCCTGCTGACTGCAATGCTCCCCTTTGTTTTTGGTTAGACATGATTGCCTTCCATCCCTTTCTTTGTACTGTGTTAAAGCTGCCACCCCAGTAGAGGCTGTTTTCCTGAATGTGGTTATAAAATTTCACAGACAAGTTGTAAAAATGCCATGGGGGAAAAATACCATGACACATTAAAAAAAAATGAGAATATATTATTGTTTATCAATGAGCTTAATTATTTCTCTTCTTTTTGCTTGGAGGAAGACAAGGCCATCTTCCCACCTAAGTATCCACAGCAGAAATGGGGGCTCAGTTAGAGCTCTAGAAATAAGGCTGTGAACGAGAATTCTAACACCGAACCAGACCAGTTGCTCTGCCCCAACCTTCTTCTCTCCCACTAACATCTGCTGTGCAGCTGGAAGGTGAAGGAACTGATGTTTTTCCATTGCTTGTCCAGCAAGGGGGGCTAGAAACTACAGTTCCGTTCCTGTTGGAGACTATTCCCCTCCAGTATATCTGCCAGAGAAAAATCTCTAATAACATCTTGTATTTCTATAATAGATTTTATGTGACATTTTCAAAATATTTTACATTAGTGTATGAAGCTTCCCCTGGTAAGGTATAATGAGTGAGCACTTTGTCTCCATTTTCCGGAAGGGTGAAATGATACAACAGCAGGCTTGGTGAGGAATAAATCTGCTGCGGTGTCAGGTATGGCCCCCAGGTGTTCTTTCCTCTGCCTCTCCTTCCACAGCTCTAACATTTACTGTCCACAGTTTTCTCTCTACAACAAAGGTATGATTTTCAAAGCTTGCCCTTTATCAGCCCTTTCAGGCCAGGAAATATCACTAGAGGGTGGTAGGAGCATCACAGAAGGTCACAGGGTTTTGCTTATGCCGTTGTGGTGATTCCCTGGGAGTCTTTCCACCCTTCCTGAGTGGCCCACACATCACTAATCTGGTACAGCATGCGTCTGAGATGGACCTCCCTTGAGGTTTCAGTCCTTTAAGTTTCCTTTTGCACTACCACCTGCCTCTCACTCCCTCCCTGCTCACCCACACACGCCCACCCTCTCCAACTTTGCCTAAGTTACACCTAAATCAAAACTTTATGACTATTATTTCTTTAATGCTGGAACAGCTTAACCAGACAGATGTAAAATCCTTTTTCTGAGAAGCTAGGTCTATCCAAAAGCAGGCTACTGGACAAATGATCCGAAAATAGAGGCAATGCAAACTAGAATCTTAATCTATGTGTCTGTGACAACAGTTTGAGGCCGTTAAGTGAAGCATTTTCTCCAGGTTTGTATGGGAAAATGTTTCTGCCCCAGATTATGTCCAATAAGACTGATGCTATGATTTCTCTCCTCTTACTCTATAGGTTTCTATATAACTTTTATTTGCCAAACTCATTCCTTAGTGAGCTTGGAAGACAGATTATGGTTTCAGGAGAACTGTGTCTGCTTTTTGTAACATGCCAAGTAGGACTTAGGAAAATCAGTAGCTGATATGCCTCTACTCATTGATTATTAGAATCAAAAGCCTTGCTCATAAAGGGTTTATGCCTCAGTAGAAAATTAAATGCTCAAAATGTTAACAAATGGTTAATTGCATTTTTTGCTGAAATACTTAAGGCATAGCAGTTCTCATAGGGCAGGCTTTAAATTGGGTGCATTTTCATAACAGACCTTTACTTTTTGGTGGGTCTTTACTTTTTGGTGGGTATAGATAAGAACATAAAAGGAAGATTGCTGAATGGAAGAAGCCATTATGGTATTTCATAGTCCCAAATGACACTCATCCCAGTCTTTGCTACCTGGGTAGGGCTGGGAGGGCACTGATTATGCCAGTGTTTCAGGGGAAGAGGCAGACACAGATCTACCTCATTTTTTTATACAACAGAAAGTACCTTTGACAAACCTCAACTGGTAAGGAGGAAGAAAGGTCCATTCTATCTTTTTTCTTTTGCAGCCCATGATTTCTAAGGCCACAGTAGTCCGGGGTAAAATTAGAGCCTCTGAACAGTAATAAATGCCTGCCATTATGGGACTTTCAGCTTCTGATTCTCCCCAAATGATTCCAAGTCTTCCTCTGCAAACAGCTTTCATCAAGCACCCTCTGGAGTGCCTCGCTGAGAAGAACATACTCTTAACAGTTCCTCCACAGCTCACTAGACATTGAGACTGCTGCTGATCAGTTCATCTATTCAACGGATATTTGCCAGATACCCACTCAGTGTTAGAAATTATGTTAACTTGAGGAACTCTCTCAGTGACTATGACATGCGCTTAATCTGGATGGCTTGTTATGCTTTGGAAACCCATCTATTTACTTTGGAGGTGTCTACTGTTTAAAAAAATGGTAGATTTTGTTTTAATGTGTTGGCCACAAGTACTAAAGTATGGTGGTGATTGAGGGTAGATAAGATAGAAATAATTAGGCCACGACGGCAAGTTATCCGTCCATTCTTACACTTGCTCATTCTATCCCACCAAACCATTGATGCTTTAGTCTCACTGAGGGCAAAATAATACTCTCACTTTTCAATCAAAAGTAAGAAAAAAAGAGATTTAGAGAATATCAATTTTATAACTTCTTTATAAAGAAAAAAGAAGAAATATATGATCTCATTTAATAGATTACACAATTACTCTGGCACTTATCCTTTTAAATTAGTGAACCACATTTGAATTGTCATTACCTAGAAGTTGCTGAACAAATCAAAAATTAAAAAAAAACTTCTCCAACTCTGCCAACATAGTTGACAATTTCCCAAGCTGCATAACAAAGCCCTTAGTGGCTGTCAGTCCTGGCACTGATGAGAGCCCTTATCTTTGTTCTTCATCCAGTGACTACATAAATCAGGAAGGAACTTGGTTGCTGGGGAGAGTTTCACAGGCGACTTACTACCAAAAATATTTCTCGAACTAACTTTAGAAAAGACTTTTCCCTGAATTATAAATGAAAAAAAAATAATTTTATAGGCATACAGATCCAAAATGCACTTTATTTTTCATTTTAGATTATATCTGTGGCGGGGTGGGGGGGGCGTGGGAAGAATTCTTCAAGGTAATTCACGACATGGACCTTAAAGAGGAATCCAGACTAGTGGCCAAGTCAAAACTTCAGAAACTAACTGTAGGAAGAGCTCATTGTCTGATCTGCTTGAGCAGGTTCGAATTTGCTGCCAGCTTTATATTTTTATGAGGTTGGAGAATTGCAATGTTTCCTGGGTTGAATGGGTGGCAACTCACATCAGAGCTTTTGTCCAAGAGGTGACATCAAAATGGCAGTGGAAGCTGTGGTTCTGCTCCCTGATGTCGTGTAGGCCGTTTTGGTGGAAATGAGGAAATAATATTTGTGTGGGAGGGCAGGAGACTGAGAAAGAGAAAAAGAGAGAAATCTTGTGAAAATTATATTATCAGTAATTTTGTCATTAGTTTTTCTTTACTGAGGATATATTTTCCAAATGACTTTACAACACCATATAATACCCTAATTAACCCGAAGGTACTCTTTTATAATTTAGCTTAAAGGTATGCTTTGGATGGTATGGCATACCCAAGATTAGTGCAACATCTTGACTTGACTTGGGTCCCCATGCTATATAGAATTGCGGGCTCCAGCTATGAGAACTCTGAGGGAAATGGACTCAGCCTTTCTCAGAGGTGGCTTAGAGCCTGAGAGGAGAATGGGCAGTTGAAGACTAGATGCTATTCTGAGTTGAAGGAGATACGACAGAGCCAGGGACAATGCAAAGTCTGCTAACAGAAGAAAACCGTGGCTGCTGAAGATTCTGGGACAGATGGCTGCCTCCACTGCTGGTAGGACAATGTCTAGGAATCATTATCAGATCAAGTGCCAACTGCCCTCAAGAACAACATTCCTGAGGCCACACAGAAAGTTTCTTCTTACTGAAGCTTATATAGTGTTTGCCTGGAACTAGCTCTCTGCACTTCTCTGACATACCTGATAGGTCATCCTTGATTTCAGATACAGATGATTGCTTCTAATTGTATTCTCACTGAGAAGAAAGAGTGATATTTTCCCACCAGAAAAATTTCATAGACTTGGACTCAGACTTTGCAAAGACCCAAACATCTGATTTCCAGTTGGAACTATAAGGTTAAGAATACCTGAATTTAAATTTACATAAGAAATATATTTTTTGAATTATATTTTTTCTTCCAGTGGATGTGCATCAAATCAGTCTGTGAAATGCAACTGTCAACTATAAGTCATTTGAGACCTTCTGATGTCTCCAGAACTTACCTTGACATTTTCATAGGGGAGTTCAGGAAGTCTAATTTCACCCTTTGATTCTCAACCCCTCTTCACACTCTTGCTTATGTCAGTGTCAATGCAATGCTCTAATTTTGACATTTAGGTTGAGTCTAAGACCCAGCCTCACTGGCATTCCAGTTCTGTTTACTGGATCCATGCTTTGAGCCTGCCTTATTGACCTGCCTCGGGTCTTCCTAGGACTGAGGGCTTCTGTTCTCAGTGTACATCTTCTCTTTTGTCCTTAGGTTTTGTGTTTCTAAAAGTCTATTATGAATTTTGGGATATTAACTATTTCTAGTTTCTCTTTTGATGAGTTTGGTCCATTTACACAAATATCCCATGTATTTTTCTGCTTTTTGGAAATAAAATAAGCACAGAAAACTCACTTCGACATATATCTAATCAAAATTCTTGGGGTTGACATTTGTAGGCTTTTTTGTTTTTGTTTTTGTTTTTGTCCACCCAGCAAATATTTCCCCTTCTTTCTTCTGAAAATGGTTCCCTCACTTTCCTCTGGGAGACCATCTCATTCTAGCTGTCCATTTTATGTGCCTTTGGATGATGCCAAGACCAGCTCTGCCTCCATACTGGTCATGTGACCCAGTATAATGAATATAGCCAATTTCCTGGCCAAAATGATTGGTTCATGTTTGGGAATGTGACCAAATTTAGACCAATAAGAGAAGAGTCAGAACTTTTGTTCAAAGCACTGCTGAGGGTGAGTGAGGGAGAGCTTTTTTTTACTGGACTTGGCACTGGAAGGGTGTAAGGTGGGAGCTGTTGGCAGCCATCTTGCCTCAAGTGGTTTAGGGACCTTGCCTGAGAATGGAGCAAACATAAAGGACCACAGGACAAAGGGATATAGATATTCTGCCAACATCGTGTGAGTTCCTATATCCCGACCATGACTGGACCATACCACCTCAGTTCTTTTCAGCTCATTATCTATTTTTGTCCTTGTCAATTTGAGTCAAGTTTCCAGATACCTAAAGACCATTGACTATTTCAGGTCTATTTTCCTCATGCCTGATGATACAGTGATAGTCTCTTACAGTTGTTACACCATGCTTGGACTTCCTATTCAGTCACATGAAAGCTAGAGACGTAGGGTGGAAATGCAAGTCACAGGCTGGCTGCTATCATTGTAAGATGAATTATCCCAGGGACGAATGCTCCAGGCAGTCTGTCAGAGTAAAACTAAGCAGAGAATCTTTTTTCCTTTGTGTGTTGAGAAACAAGAGCCACTTCTTATCCTACTTCCATTTCCCATAAATGGTATGTCTGGAACAATGGAAAGGGGATGGCAGAAAATATAAGACATGGGCCTGCTTTTCCCATTAGACCATAATACCTCCTTCAGGAAAAGTGCTTCTACTAGTTTACTGTTTTATTCCTAGAGACTAGCCTAGTACCCGGCACAGGGCAGGTATTCCATAAGTGTTGGCTGACCTAATACACAGAAAATGTCTAAAATAGTGCTGCTTGTAGACATCCATTGCTCTATTTTTTTCCTCTGTCATCTTGCTACCAAACCAGCTGCCCCAGGACCTGTGTGGCATTTGTGTGATATGCTTATCAGTCACACTCACAACTACAAGCAACTCCAGAGGAGCCAGGATAGCAAGATTCCAGCAAAGTCCAGAATACACAGAAGTGAACTTCCTAAGCCACCCCTATTCATAGGATCCTGGGGTGTTATTGGTCTGGGAGGCCCTGGGTCTCCCTGTGTCAGCCACTAATGTAATGAACAAATCCCAGACTCATGGCCTGAAGCGAGATGATGTTTAACTCTCTGTTGTCTGTCTGGCAATGGGGGGGTCTAAAGGTTTTTCTCTTTCAGGATCTTGAAATACCCTCAGATAAAATGTGTGTTCCCAATTTAGCTAGCTATAGGCTACTGGACCTCAGCATAAGGGAGAAAAATGAGGACTGCTTATATTTTGTGGAGCAAAGAAGCTCAAGGCTCCTGTAACAGGGGTTACTGCACAAGCACAAGAAGTGTCAGATGAAGTGTGGAAAGACTGAAGCTGGGACTCAGCCTCCAGCTGGAGCTGCGGCTAGCTCCTCAGTGATCAAGCTTTCACTGCAGATCATCCATTAACTTTGTCAAACCAATCATGATGCTCCCTGGGTTATCAATGCTGATAGTGGGGCAGAACTAATTAGGCAAACACAATCTCCAGGCACCCCGAGGACCACAGACCCCGAAGGGCCCATTAGTTCCCTCTTATCCCAGCCACTCTCTCCAGTTTGGATGGTTATATTTATATAAAGGAGAACAGAACTCAGGACATGTGCTGCTGAGAGGTGTGCCAGGGCTGGGACTGGGCCCAGAACTGCTGGGGCCAGGCCAAGGTGTTCAGCAAGAAGCCTTTCTTGCTGGGAGGTCAGATGGAAGGAGAATCCAGCTTGAGTTGTTCAGAAAGACATGCTGGGCCTTTTTGTGATTGGAGATCAAGTTAAATGAAAGCAAAGTCTTTGCCCTCTGTTTTCTCTCCTCCTCCTGTTCCCTGGCAGCAAGAGTCGAACAAGAGAAAACTTCAGATTATTGGTAACAGTGTAAACAATGGGATCTCTCCAAATCATTATGAAACCCTAGGGAATCTTCAAAATGTGTATCTTTTCTGGGACTCAAGTATTTAGTTCCTAGGGCTGGAAAAAAAATGTACTAACCCCACAGCCTAGTTCTAACTTACAGAAACTCTCCTTGAAAATGAGGGCTATCGTGATCACAGAAGTTCTGCTGAGACCTAGCTATACACATACACAGAGGATGAAGGGGTCAGGATGTTGAAGAGGCTGTAGTGGCTCTGCTCAGCATACAGCTGAGACAGGTTCCAAGCCAACCACATCATGTGAACTGTAGGTCAGGCAGGGGCTTGCAGTCACCTCCTCTTGGCAACTCAGTTTGCCACCATGCTTCTTGCCATAGGATTTAAGATATTCATAAGAAAAAAAAAAAGAAAGCATAGCATTTAATGTCCAGACAGAATGTAAAAATTAAAGAGACAGAGAAACTGAGAGAGAAAGAGAGAGGGAAAGAGCGAATACCCTTTATTGCTACTTTAAGAGTGATTCTAGAAACCTCCAGTGCCATAGCTGAAATATTTTGAATATACTATTGTCCTCACATGAACAAATAAACAAACAATAACTAACTGTGAAGGTAAGAGGGTCAGAGTCAGTGGGGGCATCACTGACCTTGAACTGAATTATTCAAACTACTTGGATTCTCTGCAGATATTGTGTGTTATGAACTGTGGATTCAACAGTCACAATGACATGGTCTTTTCTTGATTCCTTGAATCCTCTTTCTTAATCTCCTTCTCTGAATTCCTCTTCTAATCCATCAGGTTTTCAGAACAGGATTCTGTTCTTCTCTTAGATTCTTTCCCTTGGTGATCATATACACTCACTCATATTTAGCTATCTATTCCTTTGGCAGCTAGCTTTATTTCTGGCTCTGATCTTGTTTTCAAATTACCTTTTATCTCTCCAACTGCCTAATGGACATTTCAACCTAAATATTTTGCTATCATCTCAAATCCAACATGTCTATGATCAATTTATCATCACATTCATCTCAGTCCTGGCTTCTTCTGATTTCTATTAATGATTTAATCATATTCCCAAGTATCTAGCCTCAGAACAAAAAGAGAAAACAGTCGACTTAGTCCCTTTCTCTCTTACTGTCAGTCAGTATTTCCTATTAGTTCTTCTTTGTGTCTTTTCTTCTCTTTCTTTCTTCTCCTTTCTAACAACCACACCATATTCATCTGACAATTGAGTTATTAAGTAGAACCCTATGAAACTCTCATTCTTTGGTAATCTGGTCAAATAGTGGAATTTCCACTGGTTCATTCTAATACAGTAGCTGCTCAGAGCTATCTTCTTCAATTTCTGGGAAATTAATAACGTTTAGATTTTGGGCCTTTAAGAAACAGCTCAACCTTGTCTTGACTCTCAATATCTGAAGCGTTTTCTGGCACTTTGGAGCGCAGAGAAAGATCTTGGCTTTCTAGCTGTGCCTATGTAGTTCAGGCATTCCTGTGGCCATGTATCTCACTCCTCCCACCCCCCACCCCCAGATTTGGGGCAGGAGGCCCAGAAAATATATTTCCATGACACCACTTCAAATCCTCTTTGGAAGTAGCAATGGAATAAATTTTTAATCAGCCAACCAGGGCTTTAATGCCTGTACTTCACTGACTTGCTTCTGCCAGGATGAAAAGATCTTGCACGGAAGGCATATGACTTCGTTTGTTTTGCCCTCTGCTCTGACACAGTCGGCTGGCCTTCAGGGCACAGCTTAAGGCCCATCTGTTCAATCAAGCTTTCGCCTGATTGACATGGGAGAATCATCCAGGTGAGGGGGTCCCTTAGATTATTATCTTCTTCTCTTTGTACTTGCAACCAGAGACTCCTGGTGCTGCAGCCTCCTCCAAGTGACCTAAATGAATGAATGCATAAACAATGTTTTCTGTAGCAATTATATCCGTTCCAAAAACTTTCCTCCTCAAATCCTTTGTGGAACAAGTCAGCATATAAATATATACATAAATAATAAATTTAAAATATTCTGAATGGTAGCTTTAAATAATTCTCTCTGCTTTGAAAGCAAGAACTTTTACATTTAAAACAAGCATTTCTATTCTCATTCCATTTGAAAAGGTGAATATGAGGTATTTTTCTGCCTAAGTATTTTTAAGTTTTTGTTACTTAAACATATACAGCAGTAGAGAAACTAGAATAATGGACCCCCATGTACCCATCATCAAGCTTTTACACTTATCATCACTTTGCCAACCATGTTTCATCTGTCCCCCCATATTTTTCTTGGAATATTTTAAAGCACACTAGTCCATTTAACCTGTAAATATTTTAGTATGCATATCTAACTGATAAAAGCATATAAAAATTTAGCCACCATGCCATTTTCACACCTAAAAGTTTAATAGCAATTATTCATTTGGTTGAGATGCCCAGTCCACATTCAAACTTCCCTCATTATCTTAAAGTTCAACATATTGCAAATAGTACATCTCTAAAGTCCCTTTTGTTTGTTATTGGTGGCCCTCCCTGATTCTTTTCTATGTCACTGATTCATCATTTGTCCAGCAGCACCTCCCACCCTCTGAATCTGACTAATGACTTTGAATGGTGGAGTTTACCTTATTACTCCATTCCCCATATTTTCTGTAAACTGTTAAATCTAGAGACATTTTTAGACTTATGTTCAGTTTTTTAAGCAAGCTAGTTTTGTAGGTGATGCTGTAGAATTCCTATGTCCTTGTATCAGGAGGCATGTGATACCTGGTTGTCCTACTTATTGTTGTTAAGATTAATCAGAGGAAACATCAAGTCCTCCATTTCTCATAATTTGCAAAGAAAACCTGAAGTGTGTACGTGATGATCCGCACCTCCCCATTCAACAGATATTTTCAGAAAATGAACTTCTGAGGCTTATGCACAGTTCTCAAGGACAATTGAGAAGTCTAAGAAGTCTAATGCAGCATTTGCCTTTAAGAGATTTATACCCCCATGAGAGAGGGAGAGAGACAAAGATATGAAGGAGATGTGAACAAGTAACAATGCGAGCTTTAGAAAACAGTACAAACACGGGACCACGTGGTTAATAGCCAGAAGACTTTTACAGAGGCTATTTGGTGTAGAAATACAAAAATGGAAGAAAGGAATGTAGTCAGGCAGTTTTCCCTGAAGAAGTAGCTCTGAGCTAGAAGTGAAGGATTTGCAGGATTTACTGGCAGAGAGAAGGAAAGAGAGGTGGGTACATAAAATGACCTAGCTACAGAAGGTTGGGAAAGAAAGGTACAGGGGGTTCTGGGCACAGCACTTTAGTAGAGTTTGTTCCATTAACATCACTTTCTCATTAACTCTATACCTGAATAAGTACTTGTGTGAAAAGGGACTCAGTAGGTATCCATAATGACTAGCTGTCTGAGTCAAGTGCGCTTGGTGTCAGGTTCACAAGCTTTGGAGAACAGGCTGAGAGGTGACCTCATTTAGGGCAGTGGTTTTCAAACTTAGCAAGCTTGTTAAAAGTGGAGAGTCCCAACCTGACACCCAGAGAATCTGGTGTCTAGAGCGGAGGCCAGGAATTTGCACTGTTTACAATCTCCCTAAGAGGATCTAATACAGGTAGTCCTAGAACTACATTTTGAGAAACACTAGCTAGGGGGATGAATGCCTGGGGTAATAGCAAACAGTCTGCTTCAGGGGATGATGAGAATTTTCTGAGCCTGCTTTAGTAATGATGATGATATTGAACATTATATACCAGGAGCCATGCTAAGATTCTCAGGTGCTTTTTCAGGTTGAATTCCCATAATACCACCCAAAGAGGTAGGCACTGTTCATATCCCCATTTCAGAAATGAGGAAACTAAGGCTTAAAGGAGCTAAGATCACCTAACAACATTTAAATTTAGGTGTATTTGATTTCAGAAGGTGAGCTTTTACTATAATTCTAGTTTGACCTTGAAGCATACAATTAGTGACACTGTTTCTTCCCTCCAATAGCCACATATATTCTATGCCACCATTTGAAGGGCATCTACCAACTCTCCTGGTGCCACAGGCACCACCTATGGCAAAGGATCATGTTTTAGTTTACTTGTTTGCACATTAAAAAATAGGAAGACTCCATTCTCCATTGTATGACAGATATGTAAATTCTCAGGTGAAAGATATAAAATGAAACACAGTATGAGCCTGCTGTATGTGCACAGGCAGGGAACTCTCCCCGCATTGCTCCATTTCCTGCTCTTCTCCAAGTACATGTGCACGTCTGGTCTCCATTCTACCTGCAACAGGAGAAACACCATGATTTCTGTAGGGACTCAGTCAATAGCCCCAGAATAAATGTTTCCAAAGGTTAAACTTGCTTTTCTCACACATGGCTTTACTTAAAGAGATGGATCTGGGTTGAAAACTGTAACTATTTCAGGAAATGAAATACAACTTTATATTTTCATGGTGTCTGTAAAATACTAATAGCATCTTAATGTTTATATACATATATATATTGTTTAGATTCCTTTGAAATTTGTGCTATACTTTCATTGGCTAGAAGCTACAAAGAAGAGAGGGAATCCTGCACCTTTGCAAACATCTTTGTTCCAAATAAATGTTCAATAAGACTCTGTGTAATGTCAAAATCTGGGAAGTTGGGGGGAGGGGCATTGGATCACTCACGATAACATCTGCTCATAATTGGTTTTAAAATGTACCTCCTATACAGATTTTTTTGGGGAAAGAGCTATATAGACTTGCTGGATTGCTTGTCTTGAGTGAAATGCTATCAGATTTACTTAAAGCAAGTCATTGCTTTATATATTTACTACTTATTCATTGTATCTAGTGAAATGAATAGGAGTTTGGGGGAAGTCATTGATTTCACAAGATGGGTTGGATTTGCTCTTTATATAAAACAGGAAGATGTTGTTGAACTGCCAGATTCTGGCATCCCCATGCAGAGAAATACACTTTAACTACAAAACAGCATGTTCTGAGTCTGTGTTTTCTCTGGATAGTAGTAGCAGGAACACAGTGTTCATTTAAATTAAACCAGTTCCTTGGATAATAACAAAGTAATTAAAGAAACCACCAAGGAAAAAGAGCCAATTTATTTGAATCCTGTTCATAAAAACTACATCAAGAGCCTGAAGGTAAAAAATAATGTGGATAAGATGGCAGATTGATGATTTTTTAAAATTCTGCGTGGGATGCATCTTGATATTAATTCAAATGAGTATCCCTCATCTGAAAATAATACAAGATGCAAAATTTTTATCCTTCTTAAGGGAAATGAAATTCTATTAAAATATCCAGATAAGAAATTGCCACGTAGCTTGAAGTCCACTTGACCGCTAGTAATACCTTAACATGAGAACATTATGATTTATTCATATTTTCTGCATTCCCATTGGAATAGAGGGGCCTTTGTCTTTAATGCTTTCAAGAGTTTGAAATTCATACTGAAAAACTTATTTTAAATGATATTGCCTGAACCACAGGGAGATATTTTAGGGCATCAACAATTTTCCTATTTTTGTCAGTAACAAAAATCTAAATGCAGTTGAAAATGTGTATCATGTTTTTATATTAGCATTACACACTGAAACTTATTTTAAAGAAAAACACACCAGTAAAATACCTCTCACATTTATGCTCCATCATTGTAGCAGTGAGAAATCTAGATCCCTAAACAAAAATTCACAATGGCTCTTTGTGCATTTTAGCATAAAAACTGCTCCTTTTTGAAAAGCAGTATTCTCTCTCTGCCATGTTCTGCTTCTCCCTCTGAAATACTGGACCACTTGGGCTGCATCTCTACTGGTGAGGGAAGTGAAGAAAAGCTTGCACACTGGAGGATTAGTCAACTGCAGGATGGCAACCCAGTCTTTGAAGAGCAACATACAGAAAATTATCAATGTTGAAGAATTTAAAATGAAATAATTTTTTAGAGAGGAAAAATATACATAAAATGTCCAACTTGTCCATTAACAAGATGAAAAGCAAAGAATTTAAACCTTTATTTCATGAACATAAAGTCATAAAAATATACATCAACACCTGGTCAGTTAAATAGGAAGAAAAAAGCAGACAGAAAAAAATTATACGTGAAAATAAAGGAGAGTTAGAAAAAGGATGAAAAGAAGGGGAGTGGATTAGAAAAGTAGAACCAAGGAAGAAAGACAATAGGACTCAAACTGGGAGAGAAACTCTAGGAGGAAGAAGAGAGTATCACAGGGCCGGAAGAATTCAGTGGACCTTCACCACCTTAACCCCACTCTCTGCAGCCCCTGCTCTTGAATCCGGTTTGTCATCTCTCCGTGCAATTGGTGGATCCTCTCTGAGACTTCATACTCTTCATCTTCAGAATTTCTCAAGCCCCCGGTTTGCTCAGTCTTAACCTGTGTCCAGCCTCATGGGAGGGACTCCTTCAAGTGAAATGTGGACAGGAGGAAGACATTTCAGAGATTTGACCTAAGCTCCATGTCTTACTTATGGAACTTTTTCCTTTCCAGCTGGTCACACAAGTTGTTTTTGCTGATATTAAATCAGGAATAGTTAATAGACATTTACTTTTAGAAAACTTGCCCCGGTTGACATAAAATTCAGCTAAGAGCTGCTAATTCTTTAATACTTTTTATACATTTGAAGGTTTAAATGTTATGGCTATTTTACCTAAAAGAAGTTTTATGCTAGAGAGCTCTAGTAATTTTCTAATAATTTTCTGTAAGTTCTGTTGATTTATAAGTATTTGTAAGAAAGAGCTTATATTTCAGATAGCCATTCTTTTTGTCATTTCTGGTGCAGTATGCTGGGACTGCTTTGTTATTCTGGATCCTGGGACAGTAGCCATATCTTTCATGGATATTTTTTCCTAATTTTTTTATTGTTCTTTTAAAAGCAAATTGAACAATTTGCTATGTTCTAGAAGATTCTGATGAAACATTAAGCCATGGAGACATGCTAATATTCTCTTATAAGAAAGAAAATTGTGGAAGTACGTTTTCTGGCCTTGAAAATGTCAGTTGAGAGAGTCATAGAGCTATATTTTCAAGACTAATGAGAAAAAATCCCAGAGCCTTCAAAAGAGGCGGATGAGCAATGAAACAATGTCCATAAGAGACATGTTTTTGATGGTATAGTCAGTCAATGAACATTTAATCAACTTTTACTAAGTTCAGTAAACTGCACTAGATTCTGAGAACTTTAAACATAATCCTTACAGTGAAGGATCTTATAATCAAGTGAAGAATTAATTGAAAGCTCATTCTAATTTTTCTAACCTATTGTTTTTTGTTTGTTCTTTAACGTTTGTTACTTTCTAACTCAGATTTGTGTCTGCAACCTAATTTTGTCCACACTAACTTTTGCTTCATTAACTGTGCACCCAGCCCTCTAACTCAGTCTGAATTAGGACTTTACAAAGTCATTCTTGGTGTGACAGCTTGCAGCAGACGTTCTGCACTATATGGAAAATATAGAACCCTGACTCTACCCCCTGTTTTTCTGCATGGCTGTAGATGTACCGTCTCTGGCATAGAGATTAGGACATGAATGATTGTCATCAGTGAGAAAGTTTCAGAGGGACGATTGGGACAGAATGGAGAGAACCTTAATAAGAACAAGCAACCCAAATGCCATACAACTAGTTGTGGTTGATTAACTGAAAGAAGCCCTTCTGCCCCTTTCCTGTTTGCCCATTTCTGCTCCCCTCTAACCTTGAAAGAACCTAATTATAGAAATGAGATCATTAGGCAATTTAACTCTTGACTTATGTTCTCCTGAATGCACATCTTGCCTTGACTAACCTGTTGATTCTTTTCCTAGATAAAAAGAAGTAAGAATGAAGAATGAAGTAGTTAAAGAATGACTAGCTTTCTACCCCGCTAAAGCCCCTCTAAACAATCCTGCCAGCAGATCACATGGGGAAGAGAACATCTGAAGAGAGAGTCAGCCAGTCTGCACACAATAGACAATGATGCAGAACCCAACCTCCTGCCTCAATGATTCACTGAGATTCTCCTCCCCTGCCTTCCCTTTAAAAACTGTCATTACTGAACAGAATCTTCAAAGATGGTCTCTGGGCATGAGTCCACCTTCTCCCCAGATTGCTGGCCTTCCTGATTAAAGCATCTTTCCTTTCTATTGACACTTGCCTCTTGATTACTGGCTTTACAGCAGTGAGCAGCCGAACCTGAGTTCGGTAACATAACCACTCCCAATAAAGAATGTTAGCACAATGGGTCACACATCATACATTAGAGGTTAATATATGACAGGTTAAGAGTGTCATTTCTAGAGGCAGACTTCTAGCTCTGCCACCTATTACCAGTGTAATCCTGGGCAAGTCATTTAACCCGGCTATACATCAGTTTCTTCATCTGTAAAATGTATATGATATTTAGAGTTAAGTGGGTTAATGCCAATAAAGGACTTATTATGTTCCACAGAGTAAGTACTATAAATATTACTATCTCCCCCCCATTCTGCAATTATGATTGCATTAACTGGCCTGACTTGTATGGTAGATGATGGTCAATTGAATTATCCCTATGATGGATAATTTAGACTGTTCTATATGCATTGTATTAGTTTCCTATTGCTGCTGTAACAAATTAGCACAAACTTAGTGGCTTAAAACAATACATATGTATTATCTCATAGTTCCAGAGGTCAGAAATCTGAAAGACGTCTCACTGGGCCTTAATTAAGGTGTCGGCAGGTCTGTGTTCCTTCTGGAGGCTCTAGGGAAGAATCAATTTCTTTGCCTATTATGGTTCCTTGAGGCTGCCGGCATTCCTTGACTGTGGTCCCTTCCTCTGCCTTCAAAAACACCAGTGTAGCATCTTCAAGTTTCTTTCTGACTCTGGCTCTCCTGCCTCCCTCTTGCACTTAAAAGGACCCTTGTGATTAATTCGGTAGACCCAGATAATATGGAATAATCAGGGATAATCTCCTCATCTAAAAATCCTTAACTTAATCACATTTGCAAAATCCCTATTACCATGTAAGGTAACATATTCACAGGTTCCAGGGATTAGGACATGAATGTCTTTGGGAGACCATTATTCTGCTTACCATATATATCAGAAAATATGTATGGAAGAATGCTCATGTTATCAAGAATTATCATTTATCAAGAGTGATAACTGTTACAATTATTACTTCCATGGGATAGAAAAGGGACAATTAAGTAGAACAGTACTCATTTGAATTTGTATTATTTTAACATTTATTATGTGCATGCATTACTGCCATTCATTCATTCACTCACTCATTCAGTAAGCATTTACATAGCAACTAGACCTCTTGAATTAACCAAATTAGCTTTCTTGTCAGTTATACTACAGAATCAATAAAGTACAAATCAGTGAGACAGGAGGTAAGGGGGCAGGGCACAACCTTTAAAAGAATGACATAGCTGTTGAAGATAGGACAAAAATACTGGTTAGAACCTACTAGGCACAAGGAGGTGGGAGATTCAATTTCCAGTAGACCTCAAGGCTCCTTATATGCTCATTGTAATATATTAGCATATGCTAAATGACACACCCACAGGCGCCATGACAGTTTTGAGGCCAACCACAAAAGGCCAAAAAGTGGACAGTGGCTCAATTCCTGGAAATTCCCACCACTTCTCCAAGATAGTTAGAACATTCCTCCCACTCATTATCCTATAAAATTACCCAGCCCGTAAAAACTAACCACTCTATATTTCGGGACCACTCTCACCTCCTGAGACAGTCCACAATCTGTCTATGGAACGTGTATCTCTCTAAACAAACTTGCTTTTACTTTGCTATGGCTCGCTTTTGAATTCTTTCCTGCGTAAAGCCAAGGACCCTCACTTGGCGGCCTCTCCCAAGAACTGGGTCGAGACCTGGGACATGACCATCCTCTCGTATCCCATTTTCCTACAACATCAGCATCAGACTATCATAATGACTCAAAGATTTAGTACCTTGTCAAAACACTTCAAGGGCTTGAGTATGGTCCTCCTATGTTCTACATCTCTGTTGCTAGTAAATGCACTTGAGCTAAAAAAAAATTTGAGCCAACCATCATACTCTCTGATTTAAAAAAATAGAAAGTTTTCTGTTTTCTTGAGATGTGAAAGTGGAAGAAATTCAATCTTTTTGTTTATTGGATGAGAAGGTCTTCACTTTGGTATTTCCAAATCAAGCAAGCATTATCACCTCTGGGGAAAGAACAGCAGGGTTAATTTACCTACTTGGATTTGAATACTGGAGTGGAAATTAGGCTGGAAAAGCAGCTATCAGTACAAAACCTCAGGAGGCCTGTGGATTGGGTGTGGTTTGTATCATGTTAATCTTACTTTCAGTACCAGCTAAATAGTTTTTTGTTTCGAAGAAAAGGCAGTGGTTCCTCTACCAGGTTAGCACCTTAGGTTGCATGGTGCTTTAAGAATTCAGATGCTCTACATTATGATTTCAATATCTGAATTAATTTGAATAGGAAGAACAGTTAAATATGGATTGTTCACAGATTATTTCAAAAAGCAAGACCTTATTATTGCCAGCACACATGTCACTAGCTGCTGAGTGACACCGTGCATCACATTTCATGGAAATAAAAGGAGAGCTCCTTTGTTGTAAATTCATTCATATACTCTTGGGAAATTAGGATGCACAACAGATGTAAATCAGCCTTTAATCCAAGTCCCAGTGTGGACAGTGCAGAAGACAGAAGTGGTGGGAGCCAGGGGAAAAACAGAACCATAACCCATGCAAAGAATAGAGGAGAATATCCTGTTGTTTTTTTTATCAGGTTGGACCATTTGTATGTACTCTCAGACACTATCTCTACGCTGTTGAATGCTCTCTTTCTTACTTACTGGAGTTGGAGTGAAAGGCGGTCCTAGTTAGAGAAATCCCCAGCAGGACCTTCCTGGTCTAAAACACTAGGACTTCATCTCACAGAGGGGCCTCCGATAAGCACAGGATTCCTTCAGGGCAAGCCACTTGACAGGTTGTGGAAGAATTACTCTTAGACTCCCTTAAAAGCCCCTTTGGGTATTGCACATCCAGAGGTACACAATTCCCAGCAGACTAAGGACCCTTTGGGGACTGGGTCTTGAAGATTGCACCCTCTTCCTGTGCACCTTGGGAATCCTCTATTCCCCTTTTCAAGCTGCCTCTGCACAAGCTTGTTTCTGCATGAGCCACTCATGGGCCAGGTAAGGTGGAGATAGTGATGCTTTACTGCTTCTGTTCAGCTGCTTGTTAGATAGTGGGTCTCCCATGCAGTGCCTACAGATTTCCAATGCCATTCTATTAGGCTAATCACAGTATAATTCTACTTGGATACAAAATTAGCAGCAGAATCATATTTTACCTCTAGCTCCTAATTGGCAACAGTCACATGCTTTCATTAAACTATTCCAATCAAGACTTCGCAGCATCATATATTCTGCTTATCACTGGGCCCACCTGCAGCCAGCTCTCTTCCTCACCTCTTATCAGCAAAGCCAATTACTTTCTCCTGTGCTTGCTTTGTGGTTTTGCTTAAAGACTCCACCACACTTCCACAACTAAGCTCATGGGATATTAGGTAAATCCTATTCCTGATCCTCCCTCCCCACCCTACACAAGTTACTACCCTGAGGTGGTCTGTGAGCTCTGGTCTGTCTTCTTTTCTACAAAGAAGTGTTCACGGCATTCCTTTTATGTCAATGTTTTCTTGCTTTTCTGGGTCTATCTATTGTTTCCCGCTCTCCTCCTTCATTGCTGCTTCCTCTTACTCTTTCTTCCCTTCTCCTTTGTCAAGTTTCCAAAGCCCTTTTTACCCTCAATTAAGAATGTTTTTTTAATGCAATAATTCCTTACAAATTCCTGTTCCAAACAACTCCACTTTTTCATTAATTGATAAGTTTCTATGGAGATGGTATTAAGTAATGAGAAAAGGCAGGCACTTTGGCATCAAATAGAGTTGTATCCATCATTCCTAGGTGGATACATTTTGTGCTGTCCTTAGTCAGCCATGGTATCAGTTTCTTCAGTCTCTTAAATAGGACGATTTGCCTCCTTGTGAGGGTGTGAACATTGCGTGACCTATGAAGTGGAACCACTGAGACCTGTGAGCATATACTGCATTAACTTTCTTCCCCTTCAAGTTTTAGCAAGTATTTTTTTAAGCAGTCAAGTAGACATTGCACTAAGAAACTTTGGAAGAATGCAAAGCTGAATAAAATGGTGTGTGACTTGGAGGAGTTTGTAACTCAGCAAATAAGATCAGAAGAAGCAAATTCAAAACCAGATCTAAGTAACAACAGAAACTTATGAACCAGGCACTTAATTGACAAACCTCAAATACACTGTAACAGAAAAGAATAGCTCCTTCCAGTAATAAAACCCTACAACCAATTTATTTACCCCTATTTCCCCTCTCCTCTTTACCTGGGATATATCCCTCCAGAAACCAAACAATTAACAGCAATAACACCAACAGTAACATAATTAATATCAATGAAGCACTCTGAGGCAATAAAGTGGCATAGGAAATCAAAATGGAATCTATGTAATATTCATATTAAATTTAATAACTATTTAAATATTTATAAATTATCTAGCATTTTATATTTGCAAAATGCTTCACAACCACTTTTTATTAATTATTAGATACCACTTATCCCTTGGCACTCAAGTTTCCAGATGCAGCAGTGCTGATTTTTTTCTTACTATTAATCTTAAAGAAACATTTAGCTTTATCAAACATTTTTCTAAGTTCTCATATCTAAAGTACTGGGTCGTATGGAAAGAAAAAATAAATCACTACAGAGATAGACATCTTTACAGTACTTAATTCTATCGTCTTAGAACTCAGAAAAGTGAAATGACTCGTCCAAGATCACAGAGCAAGTCCTATTAATGGCTGGGCATGTAGAAGTCCTAGATTAGCCTAACCCTGGGGTTTCATTACCGAATATTTAGAGAAGTCAGAAAACTGGTGCTGTGCTAACTGGATTAATTAGAACTGTAATTTGGGGACAAAAATCTGAGCATAGTGCTTATATTTTACCAGGGTCTGTGTAAGTTGGTCCTGTGTGAGGACAGTAGCGCCTAGAACTGCTGAAGTCCAGGTTCACCTAAAGCCGTGAATGTTTTTATATTAAATGTACTTCCCAATAAATGTTGTGATGCCTTGAAACCAGTCTTATTCATGATTTTTCCCTCTAATGCCTGTGTTCTCAAATGCCTTCTCTCCTGCTCAGGTAGAATATGTATTATATTGTCTTCCCACACTAGACTCTGAATTCACCAAAAAGACATGGACTGTGTCTTCCTACACTTTATGATTCCCTCCATCTGGGCAGTGCCTGGCATGTTGAAAGCACTCAGATATTTTCTCACTACTCCATTGTTAGATGGCAAATCCCAGGAAGGCAGGGCTCTTGTTGACTCATCTTTGCCTTTACAGCAGTGTCTAGTACAGTGTCTCGTTTACAGTAAGTCTCAATGAATATTTGCTTTATGAATAAAAAGAAAGTTATACAGACATTTAGTTATTTGTCGTGATACATATAAGTATCAGTTTTATAGTATCATCTGATAAAAATCAAGGAAACAATGATGAATAACTAGGTAACCGTTCCAGCATGCAGAGGTCAAGCTGGAAACTATCAGAAGCAGGTTCCAATTTGCCTTTTCATGCCTGAATGTTAACACAATTTTTTTAATTAATTATTTTTTTACTGTGTAAAATATCCATATCATAAAGTCCACCAATTTAATCATTTTAAAGTGTATAATTCAGTGACATTAAGCACATTCACAATGTTGTGCAAATATCACCACTATCTAGTTCCAGAATAGCACAATGTTTCTGTAGTTTATAACACAGCTGTTTTGTTACATTCAGGGGTGGGGAATCAAATGTACCACAAATACAATCCAGGGCTTAAGAAATATATGGAAATGAATCAATCACATACTCTTCACTAAATTTGAAAAAGCTACTCCTTTCACTCTATCCTCATATTAAATAGTAGTCTGTTGAGATCTGTTGGCAAAAAAAGAGCACAATATTGGGAGAAATAATACGGTTTAGGATTTGATCTCTCTGGGTGCTGGTGACTTAATCTGTCTGCTCGACCCTCAGGGCCTGGATGCAGCTGTGGGAGCTAACTGTGGTCCAGTTATCTTCACCAGGATCATTTAAAGGGGTCTCCAACTGTGGACTGTAGGATATTGATAAAAATGATTGTGGATTCCCATAACCTACATTAGAATAAGAACTCTGTACAATTTCATAAACGTTGAGCTTCAGCATAATTAATAATGTACAGCAAATACAAAAACTAGTGTGGCTCTGAAATTAACTGCCGAGCTTCACCGTTAGGAATAGGTGGAAGTTTTACCTGGGTGTGCTCAAGGGAACTAGCTGAACACTGTAATTGTCTGTGTCCCATACCGGCTGGGGACTTTAACCTAAGAGCCGCCAGTATTTGATCACAGATTCTACTTTAATGGAAGGTATCTCCATTAAGTGCCCCTATGTTGTATTTCAATACACTCTGCAAAAATCTTGCTCCAGTCTCTTTTTGAATGATGAGTTAGTTAGCTCTGTCTGTATTTCTTTCATTTTCCTCCTGAACCCTGGTGCAGCAATGGGAATCAGCTTTGGACTGGAAGAAAGTCTTTTAGATTGAATCTGATATTAAAAACAACAACCCCCTTCCATTGCTCCAGTGAAAGAAGTTATAATGCTCTCTGTGAAGCAATACTAAACTTCCCTTCTTTACAGCAGCTGTTCAGGGTTTGACTGTTTAACCATTTCATTGCCCCTTTTGTGCAGACTACTAGGAAGCAGCCGCATAGCAGAGGGAGGAGATCAGCTTGGTGCTTTGTGACCACCTAGAGGGGTGGGATAGGGAGGGTGGGAGGGAGGGAGATGCAAGAGGGAAGAGATATGGGGACATATGTATATGTATAACTGATTCACTTTGTTATAAAGCAGAAACTAACACACCATTGTAAAGCAATTATACTCTAATAAAGATGTTAAAAAAAAAAATGTTCTCAGATTTCAGCTTGCATATGAATCACCCAGTAAAGTGGCTAAAAATGCAGGTGCTTCTACTCCAGAGCTTCTGTTTTAGTAAGTCTAGGATAGAACCTTAGAATCTGTGTGTTTCTAGTTTCCCCAGATAATTCTAATGCAAGTGATCGAAGGACCACAGTTTGAGAAGCAACACATTTTAGCCACCTCAACCTTAGATAACAGAATTACATGAACTCAATTATGCATGTTTGTCTCTTTATTGCTAGCATCTTAGAACTTTTCCATGTTAATGGCACAGGTTAAATAAAACTTTTTTCTTGTAAAATGGGGATATAAAACCCCTTCACTAGGTTTTTATAAGGATGATTGGATAATTTAAGCAAAAGGATCAGTAAAGTGCCTAGAATTCTGTAAGCACTTAATAAATAGTTTTAAAATATTTTTCATTAAAATATCTTATCAGCAATATCATTAGCAGCCACAGCAAGCACATCAGCATGGAATCGCCAAAATGTGTTTAAGAAACCGATTGTCCAGATTTTCCGTTTCCTTTACCCCCATGGGGAGTTAAGGTTATCTGAGCTCAAATTAAAGGTCATTAATCTTGGCTGCCACACCATAAATGACATGCCATTTGACTCTGAAAATTACTTAGGGGCCTCTGATTTCTTATATCCAAGATGGAGAGTAGACGTGACCTAAATCTTTAAAAAGGATGAATTAAGAAATGTGATTTCAGTTGTAGGAGAGTCTAGTGAAATTGTTGGGGGTAGCCTTCTGGAGCAGAGAAAAATTGTTCTTAGATATTGTTGCATCAGCAAACCCTAAAGTCTTATTATGGTCTCGTCTTTTAATTTTTATTATTTTATTCAGTTATTGATAACTTCTCATGACATTTTCCCCTTTATTGCAATTTATGATATTTTGGAGAGCAGCCAAGTGCAAAGGTAGATGTTAACCTTCCACGATTGTGACCATCCTTCCTTTGGGGTGGCTTTGGAAACTGTGTTGACAACTTGATATCCTTTTTGTACAGGCTGCTCATTATCAGTACTTGGAAGGCAGTAATGGTAGAGACAGAAGAGATGTTGATGGAGAGCAACCATTTCTGTTTGTATAATTTGCAGTTTCCTAAGTGTCACTACATATATTAATCTTTTATGAAGGGAACTGAAATTGAACAGTCTGACTTGTGAAGGTGATTTATTTCCCTCTTGCTCCTGTAGCGTGGTCATACATAGAGATACCGCAGATTTTCCAAAACTGGTTTTGGAAAAAAGTAAATTTTTTGGACCTAAGTTTTGAACCCACTGACCTCGAAACAACCCGAACTACTCTTTCTTTTTCACTTAGAAAAAAGTACAAAACACAAATGTGCAACTTTAAGATTTATATCAATGCAAACACCCAGTAGTTATAACCCAGGAAAAGATATAGATAATTTCCAGCATCTCAGATCCCCTCCCCTGACACCTAACGGGGTTCCTTCCGGTTCCCCTCCCTTCTCTTCCTCCTCACCACAGCTGATCACAATTCTGCTTGTCATGGTAACTATTTTTTTTTGCTTTTATTTATGTTTTAACACCTAAGTAAGCATCCCCCCTCCAAAAAATAAAAGGTTAGTTTTCCTGATTTTTGATATTTTGTGTCTGGCTTTTTTTCACTCAATATTAAGTTTTTGAGATTTATCCAAAGTGTTTTATAAAGCTGTGGTTGATTTGTTTTTATTACTTTATAGTATTTCGTTATTTGAACATACCACAGTTTTTTTTTTTCTTCAATTCTACTCTTGATGGGCATTTCCATTCTGAACTTTTTCATATGCTGATTTGCTGTTTGAATATATTCTTTTGTGAAATGCTTGTACTAAAATTGAAAGAAAAAAAATAAATAAATTTTCCCACACACTCTTTCACTAATTTACTATGATCTGTGTTTGGGTGTTGCCTCTGTTCCTATTAACCGGGCACAGGGCTCTGCCATAGTTAGACAGTTCTGGTTATCTAAGATGTCACTTAAAAAATTCCTGAACCTAATGGGTTTCTCAAAAAATCCAATCCTTTAAAACGTTCAATTAAAAAAAAAGTTCTATAACCGATATCCTTGGGAAACATCATATAAAGTACTCACTTCTCGGACATTCACAAGAAGCATTTATAATAATAAAAATTCTAAAGAACAATGGAGTAAAGAAACCTAGTCAACATTATTTAGTCCAACTTTTCTGCTTCATAGTTAAATTCAGAACATCTAATACCATCTTGTGGAACAAATATTCTGTGAAACACATTTTGGGAAAACCTGGTTTAGAAGAGTCCCCTTTTGTTGGATTTCAACATCACAAGTCAGCAGGTGAAGCACCATGATAAAAAAGCTTCAAAGAAGATATAATTATCTCAGAAATAAAATTACAAAAAATTGAAAATGGAAAAAATGGTTCATTTAGATTGGTTTTCCTTAGTTTTTAAAAATTTTTAAGCAATTAAAAAAGCTAATAACTAATACTAAAGAATTTGATATAGAAATGACTATAAAGCTCAGATTCACACATCAAATGAAATTATATTTCCAAAATCTATTAATGGCTCAATTAACTCATAGATCAGATAATTAGGTGTTGTTCGTTAATGATAATTTGTGTGTGTGCGTGTGTGTGTGTGTGTGTGTGTGTGTGTGCATGTGTGTTGTGTGAGTGTGATGGAAAAATCACAGCTTTTTAATGCTTAAAGGCAATTTCTTATGATGAAGTAGAGTTGAGTGTACATTTTGTTTTAACATTTTTTGTGGATTTTTCAGTTTGGATATGTATAGTATTTTTGTTTTTCCAGATTCCTCACTTGTAAATAACAATGTTTCCTAAAGTGCAAAAGTTAACATTCAAATCAAAAATCCTCAGCTTCTTCTCTACTCTTAAGAAAAAAAAAGTTTAGAAAAATTAACTGCTTAGAAGTATTATTATTAAAGAAAGCCATCAATAAAATAGAGGCAGACCTTTTCTTCATAATCACTACTTTGCTCTCATTATGGAGAAATTTGCCACTATATTAATAAAGTAAATTACTTATTATTGTTAGATTATTTGTTGCTATTTTGATATAACAGCAAAATAAACGGGGATCACCAAATTTGCATCACCTCATAGTTACGTATTTACTATGTTCTGATAATGCATCTGTGCAAATTACACACACCGATTGGCCCCTGATATAGAAAACATTAGAATGAGTCTAGGAGGAATCCTCTTTGACTGAGTGTGTAATTGGAGATCACGTTCACTTATCTCTTTTAGCCTTAAGGCTCTTGGCTTTCTTTGCCTGTCACTCAGGGTAATGGTTAGTTACTGTCAGAACGCAGCTATAATTGGGAAAGGCACTCCCTAAACACAGAAGTTTCAGGGAGGTGAGAATTCATATCCAGCCTAGTGAGCCTGGGAAGTTTTCCAATCCTCCAATGCTGTACTAAGGCACAAAAGCAAATTGAATTTAATTGCTTAGGTGACATCAAACCATATTTAAACAGAGGCTCCTTGACAACGTCCTTCTTAAGAAACTCATTGTAATAAAACTTTTATTTTTTTCCTCCAAGCTGGTCTTGAAGTTTGCATTCATTTTGAAATTTCTTCCATTTAAATTCTTTACTTTTTCACAGAGAATTATAACAAAATAATAAGTTCATATTACCATTAAGAGGAAAACTTTTGTGATATAAATATTCTACAACCATCTGGAAAAATAAATGCAAAATTAGAAAGTATAACTAAACTGAATGTTGTTAATGATGTTAGTTACTAAAATTGATGTGCCTGTGAACTCAGATTTGAAAACCTAAGTGTTTTTCTTTCTAAAATGGAGCATATTTTGAACTTTTGAGTTTAGGATTTATGATTGAAAGTTAATCACAAACTATTATCATCAGTACTCTCCAATCTACTGTCATACTTAATTTATGCAGAATAGTTTTAGGCATTTTTTTCTGGCTTCATAGAAAATTAAATTGGGGGATCCTCTACTTCATTTATCAAGGATGTTTACTTTTTCCAGATAAAATATTTATAAAAATTATTTTATATCCAATTATTTTCTTCTACAAAATATTTTGCATTAGGACTTGCTGCATTTTGGGGGTGTAAATCATGTGTGCTCCTCTACCTCCTTCTTCAAGCAATTTTTCCCCCTCTTTTTCTTTCTGTAGTGCATTTTTATATGATTATTTCCTGTAATCCCCTTCAGATAATTGATTGGAATTTTCTTCTTCTTCTTATTTTTAACATAAAACCATATTTTTCCTATACATTTAGTATTTTTCTCTTCTTCCTCCTTCCATCTTCTTATAATTGTGTACCCTTTTGCTTAAATAACCCAGCTTCAACTTCTCCATGCCCTATTGTCTTTACACAACTCATTTTAACTTGTCTTGAACTCATTACACTCCCTTATATTCTTCCTACCTATTTGGTCAGTCCATCAAAATGTGCCTATCAACAATTAATGTAACGGTGTTGATAAAAGATAACTCCTGACAAAAACCTGCTTATTGAGATAAGAAAAATACACACTAAATAATTAAAGAGCATCAGTTAATTAAGCACTAAATTATAGTGGAAATTCCCAGAGAGTCTCAATGTTTGTTGTACCAAGATCCCCTTTCTAGAAAAGTTGTTTAAAAGTGATTCCCTATCTTCAGTGTATCATTCTTTATGACTGGCTAAGCTGGTCTACAACTGATTGGGCCAAAATTCTCTATCTAAGCCAAAGGCTATGGACTAAAATGAAACCCCCATGGGCCAAAGTTTTAATTGGGTTACACAGCTAATAGTAACAGGTGGTGATATTGCAGAGGTATAGATAAAGAGTTATGGATTTTCAGAGAAGATAAATATTGCAACTTTTTTGTGTGGGGAGATCTGTGGGAGAATACAGAAGAATGATTTGGGACAGAGGGATTAGAAAAAGCTTGGTAGGTGAGATAGCATTTCACCAGTCCTTGTAAGACACATTTTACTTCACCACGTGGAGTTGAAAGCAAAGGCGCCCCAAAAAGTGGAAACAGCATGACCCTAGAATCTTTAACAAATGAGATGTATACTGGCAACAAAATGTATTATGGTCCAGCTGGAAAAACTATCAGTGGATAAATCAGAGTAGTGGGAGTTCAGTTTGGAAAGATAAGTTGGAAGAGATCATGAAATTTGTTCATGCAGGGTCCAGAGAGTTTGAGTAACTTAGTGCTGGATTGTACACATGTGCTGCTCAATTTCCCTTTAAGGAAGGACTTGTTGCCCAGCTTGTGCTGTCAACATCCGGCCCATTTTGTGGCAAAAGTTGTGCAACAATGGATGCATGCCCGTGGGATCCACTGGTTCTACCGTACAGTGTATCACCTGTGGTAGCTAGACCGATAGAATGTTGAAGTGACCCTTACAAAGCTTATTGAAGGTGCCAGCTTGGGGATGCAGAGTGGTGGTGCTATTCTTTGGGATGTGCCCTGAAACACTGACACAAGACTGTTGTGTCCCAAATAGTTATAATACATGGGTCTGGAATCAAGGGGTATGCATAGAATTAGTCCTCTTGCCATTACTCCCAGAGACCCACTTGGAAATGTGTCTTTCCCATCCCTATAACTTTAGTCTCTACTGAATTAGAAGTCCTTATTTCCCAGGAGAGGAACAATTCCACCACTGGACACAATAATGTTTTCACTGAAACTGAAGCTATCATAGCTGCATGGTCATTTGGGGCATCATATGTCAGTAGAATAGCAGACAAAGAAAATAGTTACCATGCTGGTGAGAGAAAAATTAACTCTGATTATCAAGAGGAGCTAGACTCACTGCTACATAATCAGAATGGTGAAGAGATCTTGGAGACCTATTGAAGCATCTCTTGGAGCTTCCATGCCTGATAAGAGTGAAAGGAAAATTACATCTTCCACAGCTTGACAAAAGCAAAACAGCCACACGCTAACAACCTTCAGGAATAAAGATCTGAATCAGGCCATCTAGAACATGGAGACGTAAGAGATCATTTGTCAGAAACCAAACTTCGATATGAAAATGGCAACCAAAGTCTCAGACTCCTCAAGGAAGAAGCTCTCCATCATCGGACTGGACAAATACCTAGAACAGTTACAGCGCTGGACAAAGATGCAGAAGCCAACTCAGCTCACGTGCTGGCATTACCTGGCGGTGCAGGAGCGTTCATGTTGGAGAGTCTGGGATCTGAAGCATAAGTACCCTAGCCATCCTCTCTATGGACACTGTTCGGAGGCATTCTTTACATTTATCAGAGGATCTGGCTGAGTTGAGCCCCTGTTGCCTAGAACTGTGACCTCGAGAATGTGCCTTTTATTGGTTTTTTCTACTTCATGTCACATTTCACTGTAACAGCTTTCTGGAATGTACTTCCAAATAAAATACCTGTACCAAAAAAATAATAATAATAAAATAAAATGAAACACCCATGGAAGCAGATTGTGAGGAGCCTCGCATGAACTCTGCCCCACAGAACATTCTATATTGAATTCTATATTGAACAGAATTAACTTTTTCCTTTTGGGACATTTGGATAACAAATATATGGGAACATTTTGGAATTTATAACAGCAGTAAAAGAGAAACAGAATGAAAAGTTTAGTTACCAGGAGATAAAATTACTACAGTGAGGTTTTGGTGCATTAAAATCTGAAAACACTCCTGATACAATTAGAAAGGGTAGCTAAACATAACAAACATCTCTTTAACTGAAAACAAAAGAAATCCCTAGGGACTAATCAGCAAAAAGTGATCTGGAAGTCAGAGTTGGGCTATGGCTGCTGGGAGATGGGAGTGGGGATGTGAATGCAGGTTATCGATTCTAGAAATCCAGAAGGTCAGGTTTTAATCTTTGTGGCAATGAATGGAAGATCAAGCCTTAGGCCCATGCAAGGCAGGGAGTTAGAACCGACACTCAGACATATAGCTTGGACAATTAAAAGTCTGAGGAAGAAAGAACCAGAAAGAATCTGTCCATAATCATAGAGGTGAAAAAATACCAGTCTTTCTTGGTTGGAGCTCTGGGTAGAAAATAGAAGTCTACTCTGAGAATTTTTAAACTTTGGATTTCAAATTTGCATTAACTACGAACTCAGATGTCTTCCAAGCTGATATATCAATATAAAAATTATTTCCGGGGCAGTGATAATTCTAGAGAATCTTGAACAGAGTGTGGTAAAGGTGACAGGATGTCACTTCTGAAATTAAGTTATAATTTCGGAAAAGGCCAACTTGTGTCTTGCTTGTGCATCCATCACTCCCCCTCTATGATGAAGGCAACTGTCACATTGGCAGCTGCCCCGTGGAGATCCTCATGTGGGAAGGTCAGTAGTCAGCACTGAACTTAAACCCTCAGTCCAACAACCAGCAAGGAGCTGAATTCACCTAACAGCCACTCATGAGCCTGGACGTGGATCACCTCCTCCTCAAGGCCTGAAACGAACACAGCTAGGGCAGACATCTGGATTGCTCCCTATGAGAGAGCCTGAGCCACAGGGACTCAGGTCAGACCCTGATTCAAGACTCACAGATATTGTGAGAAAAGGAATGTTCATTGTTTGCAGCTATTGGGTTTTAGGGGTAATGGTTACACAGTGAGATGGAACTAATACAGAGTAAATCCCATCGGTGGAAGCTCCTACCTTCTCTTCAGTCTCTCTGTCACGCCAACGAAGATTCCCATTCCTTATTTATGGAATTGTCAATGTCTCCACAAGGAAAATCCACCCACCCACACTGTGATTTGGATGGCAAGGAATAGGAGAGGTGGGGGAGGTAGAAGCTGAGTACAGACCTACAACCTGGAAGAGTAAGTGAAGCAATTTTCCATTCCAGGGAAGTCAGTTCCACAGTGGACTAGCTCCAATCATCCTTTCTGCCCTCTTCAGATTTGCTTAATATTTGCCATCCTGTACATTGTGGACATTTTGTTTGTTTTTCTTCCTGTTCTGTTTATTTGTTTGTCTTTTTTTTTGTTTGTTTTGGCTGCCAAGCTTTTCTTATTTGGGGTTACCTTCCATTATTTAGAAAAACTCATCTGCTCTATTTAAGAGACACTGAGGTATTTCCCTGAAGTGATTAAGTTTCTATATTATCAGTTCAGCCTAAGGTTTTTGAACAATAATATAAATGTTGCTTTAAATGAAATAGAAACCAGCAAAAACACCCCAAATGCTCAGTATAATCAGGATAAAGTTTAGAAGAACTTTTAACATACACACACATATTTGTTATGTACATTAAGCAGTCTGAGGATATGGTGAAAGTAAAGTACAGATAATAATGGAAAATATTAGACAAATTGGAAGACTAGTAAAGTGTGAACTAAACTTATATCTCTAGAAGTAAATTGTCTTTGGAAACTGATTCTCTAAATGTCAGTGTCATCAAGCCCTAAAGGGATTTCATTCATCAAGGAAAGATCAATTGATTTGATGGAAAAAACAGCATGTTATGTGCTAAAAAAATGACATTGTAGATTTTTTTGTTTGTTTACTAAACAAACCCCTTTTGTTTTTAAGGTTAAGGCACTTACTACTGTGGAAAATGACCCTTCAGAGTGAACAGAGCAAGTAAGTCCAAATATTGAATTATTTATATGCCTGTAAAATAGTATTTAAACATAAAAGCTGGCAGCCCAATGCTCTAAGTACATCAGTGTCTTCTACAGTGGTATTAGCATCACTTACATCAGTACTTCCTAACAACAAAGAACGCTCCATCCTTAGTCCCACAGACCATATTTGTAAAGTCATACACATGTTTACATGATTTAAAAATCATTGCTTTTAGAACTTTATTTTTGAAGCCACATTTAGATGTAAAGTCTTTATATGAATGGCCTATAGCTCAAGACCTATTATTTTTTTTATTTTTATTTTTATTTATTTATTTATTTATTTGTTTATTTGTTTATTTGTTTATTTTTTTAACAGCTTTATTGAAGTATAATTGCTTTACAATGGTGTGTTAGTTTCTGCTTTATAACAAAGTGAATCAGTTATACATACACATATGTTCCCACACCTCTTCCCTCTTGCGTCTCCCTCCCTCCCACCTTCCCTATCCCACCCCTCTAGGTGGTCACAAAGCACCAAGCTGATCTCCCTGTGCTATGCGGCTGCTTCCCACTAGCTATCTATTTTACGTTTGGTAGTGTATATATGTCCATGCCACTCTCTCACTTTGTCGCAGCTTACCCTTCCCCCTCCCCATATCCTCAAGTCCATTCTCTAGTAGGTCTGTGTCTTTATTCCCGTCTTGCCCTTAGGTTCTTCATGACCTTTTTTTTTGTTTTCCTTAGATTCCATATATATATGTTAGTATATGGTATTTGTTTTTCCCTTTCTGACTTACTTCACTCTGTATGACAGACTCTAGGTCCATCCACCTCTAGATGACCACTTCTGTTATCTCCTCAGCTCTGATTTAAGGACTGAGTGTATTATTTATTAGGGAGATAACTTCTGTCTATAGTCTTTCTCTCCCCTCTCCCTCTTTCCCTCTAACTTTCTTTCCTTTCTCCCACCCTTCCTCCCTTTCTCTGTCTCTCCCTCCTTCTCTGCCTTCCTTTTTTTCTTTCTTTTGTAAATAAAGCTGACTCTTCCTACATTTAGTAAAACCAAAAGCCACACTCTACACTACAGAGTAGAGCCCAAATTACCAATTATGATGTAACCTGAGTATCTCTGATTTCTTAGCCTTTCAGAGCCATCTTTACATTAATACCCAAATATATTAATAAAGTAGTTGAATCCACCATCTTATTTCACCACAAAAACTAAACCTTTCCCTTCATATTCTGAACATCCTTAGAGAATGAACACAGTTTATTGACATTTCTTTTTACTTTCACTTCTTATTGCTCCTTTGGCTGCTTCTGGGATTTTCTTGAAAAGATTCTACCACTATCACAAAGGCTTCAGAGAAGGGTCCAGGGCACGTAGCCCTTCCCTCACTATCCCATCCCATCTCATGATTTTCCATAGAGAAACTTTAAAAAAACTTTTTATTTTGAAACAGTTTTTAATTTACAGAAGAGTTGCAAAGATAACACAGGGAGTTCTTATATATTCTTTACCCAGCTTCCCTTAATTTCACATTTTACATAACCATGGTACCACTCCAAATCTAAAACAAGAAGCGTTGCCTGAATTTGATGTGAATATTTTCATATATTAATTAAACAAATAGTTATTAAGCACCACTATCCTAGGCTCTGGGGACATAGTGATCCGCAAGATAGAGCTCCTGCTTCACGGAGTTTATGTTTTCACCTCTTCTACCTCCCCATTTCTATAGTCAATGTCATTGCCATGCTGCTGAGCCACCGATTACAGCCAATCTTCCTGAAAGTGTCATAGTTTTTGAATTTTACTAACACCATTACTACAAGTTATGTATGCTGTTTTGCAATGCATGCCTTATTTCCACAATTCCTGTTTTTTTACATTTTGTCTTGCTTTTATTTGAGTGATTGAAAAATACTAAGATGAGTCCAGATTGTGGAAAGTTTAGAGTGATGTTTGTTACCTAATTCACATGACAACATCATTCATCTACTTATCCGAAATCGAGGTTTACCCTGAGTGACATAGCAAAGTCAGATTGCTAAAGTCAAATTTAGAAATTTGTATACTGTGACTATTTATATTTTTTGATTAATATTTGTGCTTTTCTGGTACAAATATTATTGATAGAACTACTATGACATATCAGTGGCTGTTGGAGCCCATTCTACAAATTATCTCTTCCAACTTTTTTTTGTTGTTTTAGTTTCAGATATTTATGACTGTATGTCAATTCTTTGGACACCTTCATTATGCCAGTATTAAAATATGAAGCACCGAGGAAACAACACTTTTACATGTCTTAGGAAGCACATGTAGTTAAGTGAGATGTAAAAATGAAACCTTCAGTTTTCTGAAGCAGGTAATAATTATAACCTCAAACTTCCAGAGTTACTTAAAGGATTTATTTTTATTAGCATAAAACTTCACTCAAAATGTGTTTATTCAGTGCATATAAAACACTCAGGTAAATCTCTTGGTAATATAGATCTCATTGTTTTGGCTTTTTAAAATGTTTTTGAATTATATACACATATATAGAACACATATATATTTATGTATATATGAAAACCATCTCACTAATTTATATTATAAACCATGAGTCATAATTATGAACATAATTTCTTTGAATGGTTTCTGGTAAAAAATGAAATCAGATACAATTAGAAATCTCCTCAAATGTGTCCACTAAATTACCCTAACAGCAGAGAGAACTAGTACTTCAATGGTGGTTATTACCCAGTGGAAGGTAGAGTTGGTCTAAGTTGACAACACTACCTAAGTTAGAATATGCGTTATCATTGTTGTTATGGATGAGGAGACATCCATCCAAACAATGGAAGTCACAGCAGCCTTGGCAGGAGATTCTCCTCTCTTTTAACAGTTTCCTGATTGCATTCCCTGCAGTCTTGCCTGAGTTCCTTGCTAACTGAAAGATTATTGCCATTTTTTGATCAGCATTCTCCCTGTCTATGCATCAAAGTTGTACAGAGAAACCCAAGTGAGGAAGAGTACAGCTACATGAAAAATAAGGCAGAGGAAGATGTTCAGGTTTCACATGAGATCAGAAAACAGATGTTCAAGGGCATAAAATTAGAACCATGGCATGCAGCCATGATGATATGGCCCATTATGGGAGATGTCTTGTGTTCTTTGGTCAAGCATATGCATTCAGTTCTTGCAAACATTCAAGAAGACAAAACTATGACAGAAATTTGGGTAGAACAAGGACTTGGCTCATCAGATTACAGTCTTAAATCTCTGTGATGGCATTTCCCCTATCTGTGATTCTCTGAAAGCATAATTCATTTGAGTAAATACTCAATAAACTTGCTAGTCGATACTGAAATTTCTTAAGTTACTTAAGTTCTTTTCTTGGTCTATTAGAACCACTTTGTTCTTTTCACAATAATTTATTTACAAGGAAATTTTTCTTTATGTTACTCTGTGTCCCATTGTGCTGGGGCTTTCAAGTTGTAAATTATTTTGATGGTATCGGAATTTAACTGTAGAATTGCAGGGCATTTTTAACAGTGGTACACTGAGTTTGGAGGAAAAGTTTGTCTTCTCTTCTCCATAGCAATAATGGAGATGGACTTAGGGTCTTGGGTGTGTATTTAACAAAAGTGGGTGGAGTGGGGGATGGGAATGCATATAGGGATAGGTGGGGGATTAGGGATGGATTTGAAAGAGCGAAAGAGAGCGATAGAGGGAGAGATGTTTTGAGCATAAGAAACACTGAATACAAAATTCAATAACTGGAATTACCTGCCTTTAAAATTTATCAGAAAAAAGATGAATACAACCTTTTTTTTTTTTTTTTGAAATCTTAAATTTAAATCAGTCTGATGTATAGCATCACCTGAAACCTCTACTTTTTGGTTATCACTTTTGGTCTGCAAATGTCTTAAATTTATGAATATCTCAAAAAAATAATAGTTTTAAAATCCAGCCAATGAAATGACTTCTAAATTTTTAGGGAAATCTCATTCTCAAGAATCTGGTTCCCAAGTTTGTGCAGAAGACACTGTGAGCCCACAGCCTCTACCACCAGGAACCACCCAAACCAACACACCTGTGTGTCCCACACAAGCCTTTCCCTTTGCTCCCATTTTCACAGAGTATCACATATTTATAGAGCTGGAACTTTGGAGTTCACAAAAACGTCATCATCTCTATTCCTGCAAATTTCATAAATATGTAATTTAAACGCAATTTCTTTGTTTTCTAAAAAAAAATAGTCAGGATAATAAGTGAAGTAGGATGTTAATTAAGGAGAGAGAGAGAAAATGAAAATATTTAATTCTTATTGCTAAATCACATACCCAAACAGCAGGGAATGTATAGACTGAAGCTTAAAGACTAAAGAAAGAGGAGACATAAGTGTCAAGCAGAGTTCCCAGCTGGCTGTAACATTTTCCTGTGGTGCCAGCATGTTTGAACTAACAATTATTTGGAAAGAATGGGACTTATTAAGAGAAAGAAATCAACCCTCTTAGGTCTTCCAGGATGGACATAATCATAAAAAAATAATTATTGGCTCTCTGAAACATCTTTCATCCATGGATCTCAGGATATTTTATCCAATATTACTTAATTAAAATTCATACTACTTATATATCTGAGGGAAAGAATTGCTATATTTTATAGATGAAAAATTGCTTTTCAGAAAGATTGAACAACTTCACCACACAAGTTTTTATGGTTGTAAATTGAAATAAATACCATTGCCTTCTTTCTATGCCTAAATAAGTTTCACCAAACTAAGAAATTAAAATATAGGCACTTCCCTGGAGGTCCCGTGGTTAAGACTCCATGCTTCCACTGTAGGAGGTGTGGGTTCAATCCCTGGTCAGGGAACTAAGATCCCACATGCTGCGTGGCATGGCCAAAAAAAAAAGAAATTAAAATGTAAAATAAGCAATTTTTTGAGTTTAATGACACAAAATTACTCATGTTGGATTTGGGGAAGGGATTATTCTTCCTTCTTCATTGAATTGATCAGATACTTTGGTGATAGTTTTTACATAGCACAGATATTTTCCATTTATGTTTAGTTATTCTGAAGGCTGGAAAACATCAGAAAACCCTTTCACATGCCTGGGTTTTGTTCTCTATGTATCCAATTTTCATTATGTCTTGACCACTCGACAATTCAATCCTTGCTTGATTCAAGCTCCCCCTTTAAAAAATTTTTTTTCATGAAAGTGCTATTAAAATAAAAATGCCTCCAAACAGAGGGATGCATTGTGGTTAAAGGACAGTAAAATTTCTGAAAAGAAAATAAACTTTTGAAATATTAGTTGCTATTAATTGTTAGAAATTAATGTCACACTATTTAATAAAATTTATTGTGTGTGCTCAGTGAAGTCAATTGTATTATTAATATGTATCTTATCTCTCATAATTTTCTTCTACATTCAAGTAAATTGGAGTATTAGTGAAAGCAATCATGGTAATGTCAATAACCCCAAGAACAGTGATAATATTGGTACAAACAGGTCAAATTTAGTATTTATTCTGTGCCAAGCTCTGTGCTAAGCATTTCAGAGTTCTCATCTTCTCCTTTTATCCTTACCTAGGGGGCAGGTATTATTGCTAATAAGTAAACTTCTTTTGTTCATATCTTAATTATACCACTTACTAGCTCTCTTACTGGAATGAGTTACTTAAAGTTTAGAGGGCTCCTCATCCACAAAATCAGGGTGATTAAAAGGTTATTGTGAGGATTAAATGATTAATACACAGGAGATCCTTAGAAGAGTACCTGATACATGGTAAAGGTCTCAATACATATTAACTATGGTACAAATGAGGGCACTGGGCTTCAGGGATGTTGAGTCATTTGCCCATGGCCATTGGTGTGGTGCATAGAGGAGCCATTGCTTTCCAACTTCAAATTCTGGGCTTCTAATATCACATTAATTCTAGTTGTTGGTAGCCCCTAATAAATTACAACTACTAGAATTAAGTTTCTTAAGGAAATTAAGTTTCTTAAGGACAGGGAATGTAACTTAAGTATTTAAATTGTTTTTCCCATTTTTATTGAGAAATAATTAGTATACATCACTGTATAAGTTTAAGGCATACACCATGATGGTTTGATTTATATATATTGTGAAATATTTACCGCAATAGGTTCAGCTGTAACTTATATATCTTTGTGTTCTCAGGCCTCAGCACAGTGCATAGCTCCTACATTGTACTGCCTAATTTGATTTAAAATGAAAAGTAAGGCTCTGTTTACTGTTTCATACTTTTTACCAAAAGAGCGTAGATTATATTTCTTGGCTATTCTTCCCATTTTCTGTTCATTTTTCTGTAAAAGACACAGTTACTTACCTAGTGACTACTACATCAAATCCAAGTAGAGAGCTGGGAAGAGTTATTTCACTTCCTTGCCATTATTTGTCCACCATATATCTTAATTCAGTACTGGAAATGGTACACTGATAATTATTAGTTAATTCTTCCACATAGAGACACTCAATGTTATTTTTATATGATACTGAAATCCTTTATCTTTTGCATGGATTATTTGAAAATAATATAGCACTATTCATTCTTGATAGCAATCTCAACATCCTTCTTCTTTCATCTAAAAAGACTTTAATACTCACCAAAGAAAATGAAGGAGGTAGAAGTTCATGACAGTATTGAACCATGTATTATTCTAATTCCATTCTGAGAGAGACCTTCAAGAGATCAAGATCTTATCTTCTATCAGACAAAATCACATATAAATCATCCTGGAAAGATGAGGGTGCAGCTGATTAACAGAGAAATTTCCACAAAATTCCTCAGACCTTTGGTTTATCTCCAACTTTCAGAAGGTTACTATTTAGGTTTAACCTGTAATTTCCATTTTCATGTTCCATGGAAGCAAATGAATGTTGCCTGAACTATCTTTTGGTTTTGAACATCCATTAAAAATAGATCATTAACAACAATTCAAAATTCCTATCTGTGTGCATCCTATAATGTATTTTGTTTTGGAAGTGTAATTTTTTTGTGAAATATCAATTTTTTTCAGGCTTATGAAAGAATCTGGCAAAAACAATAATTACAACACAACAAATAGCAGTAGGTAAACTGAGAAAGAAGGAAACGTAACTGGCCTATATATATATACATATATGTGTGTATATGTGTATATATATATATATTATTTTGAGTATGATAATAATCCTTTAGTACAATTCAAATGAGCAAATTATTGTTACTGTAGAAGAATATCAGCTAGGAAAAATGGAAGTGGCTGCATTCCTCAGAGACAGACCAGTAATGTTGCAAGAGAATTGCTTCCAAAATGAGGGGTAATTATTGACCTGAAATCACTTCTCTAAGTTATGTGAGTTGAGTTGCCATCATTTTGTTATTGCTGAAAATTAAGATTTTGTGATATTTTCCAACTATAATACTCATTTTAAATGACTGTTTAAAAATTGTTTTCTGACAGATATACATTTTTTTAGCATGCTTCTTTAGCCGGACCTAGAAATAGGTAGCATTTAATAGCCAACCTTGGGTTTCTGAGATTGGGTATTACAATGAAAAAACTCAGGACATCTATGTTTTGCCTTTGGTTTTGTCACCACTAGTATTCTCAATATGTATTTCTTTCCTTTATTATTATTTTTGGCATTATTTTTATTCACAAAAACATGGTGTTAAACTAAATTACCTCTTCAGTCCTTTCTAAAGATATTGTAGTATGTACAGAGAGTAATTCACACTTGTTCAACATTTTCCAACAAGATAAAACGAAACTCTTTTCTGTAGCTTCCAGTTTGTTAATGTCACCGTGTTAAGCCATATCACCACAGATGGATGTTTTCTCATTTCTTAAATTTTTCCTCTACTTTACTTCTAAATATCTTTACTTATGCCATGCCCTCAACCTTAAAGGAACATTTCTCCATGTTACTCTGGAATTCATATTTATTTTTCAAGATACAGGTCAGATATGCTCTCTTTTAAACTTGAATATCTGAATTTTTTCCATTTAACAGACTATGAATGACCCATTTCAAAAAGATTTTTGAGGTGTACCTTGGTATTCCCAGCAAAAATCCACAGTACTCTAGATCATAGAGATTCAAGACAGGAAGTCAACACATAACCAAAGCCTTTCAAAGTCTCACTAAATCAAAGTCAGATGATTTGGGTTCCCAACAATTGATTTTTTTTTTTTTTTTTGGCTTCACAGTAACCCCCAGAACAGAAGTCTGGCTATAGCCATGGGAAATGACCCACAGTCAATGGATACCTCCATTGACCCTTTTATATTGATTTCCCTTTATAAGGAATGATGTCATTTGCGATTAATTCAGTCTTCTTACCCTTGCTGCCACTGATTTCCTGCCCTTAAACACTGCTCTGGCCATGATGCTTTATACAGAAGTCTCCCTCATTAAAACAACAACCATTTTATGGGAGAGAGATTTTTGTGGAGATTCAGAAACACATCTGCATTATGGAGCTCTTCTGGGGTATTGGGTAAAAAGAGAGTCTGCAAAAAGACACTGTAGTCTTGAAAAAGGCTAATCTATCACTATGATCATTGTCTTGACATCATGAAAAGATGGAGTGAGTAGAGAGTTGCATGGAGCCATGTAGGGGTCAGGAAGAAAGTGTTAGTTTGTTTCTCCTTATTTTACTTATTTGAAATTGTGAATCTCACTAACCTCAGCCCATGCAAACATTTTTGAGTCTGAAATGTGTAAGGTGCCCTTGTGCTATAGATATGTCCATGTCCTACATCTCTTACTGACTCTATGCTTCCAAGTAAGGAAGGTTGTGTTGCCTGTGCTGTCCTGAATATGGAAAGATTTCAGTATTTGTTAAATAAATAGATACTGGGACCTTCTCTCCTTCACATATTAGAAGCTAAAGAAAGACAAAGTACTTAAATAAATTCTCCTACTCCTTGTTTTCACAATCAAATTATTTTTAATCACATGTATAAATACCTATTACTACATAGTTCTTAGAGTCCTACGAGGCGGTACACAACCTTGGTCACACAAAAGAATTACCTGGAGAGCTTTAAAAACCACTGGTGCCTGGACTTCCCTGGTGGCACAGTGGTTAAGAATCCACCTGCCAATGCAGGGGATAGGGGTTCGAGCTGTGGTGTGGGAAGATCCCATATGCCATGGAGCAACTAAGCCCGTGTGCCACAACTACTGAGCCCGTGAGCCACAGCTACTGAACCCCATGTGCCTAGATCCTGTGATCCGCAACAAGAGAAGCCACCACTATGAGAAGCCCTCGCACCGCAACAAAGAGTAGTCCCCTCTTGTCGCAACTAGAGAAAGCCCGCGTGCAGCAACGAAGATCCAACACAGCCAAAAATAAATACATTAAATAAATAAATTAAACAATAAGTAAATAAACAACACTGGTGCCTAGATCTGAGCCCAGAGTTCCTAATTTAGTTGATCAGGGATTCTGATTTAGTTCATATTGGGCATCATTTTTGTGTGTGAGTGTGTTTATTCTTCCCATATGAGTCTGATGTTCAGCCAAGGTTGAGAACCAATATAGAAAAGCAACAATGGCAAATGGTTCCAGGATAAATGAACAACAGAATTCAATATTATAAACTATTTGTAGGCAAAACCCTGTGGACAACACACAGATAAGTAAAGCCCCAAGAAATTTATAATTGGAGATTTGTTTTAGTGTTTTCACCTTAATCATCAGTATAAAGAATGTATTAAGTGTCTATTATCACTGCTTTAGGTCTTGAGTTAAAGAGATACAAAGACTTGGTCATTTTACATCTTTTACTGACTATTTTAAGGCATTGGTTTTTCTCCACTATACTGTAAAATACACAGTTTCTTCAAAGAAATGGAGGTGGAATAAACGAAAGTGTTCACTGAAACCAAAGTATTCCACCACCAGTAAATTTATGTAAAAAGAGTCAGAGAGCCACCTCTCAGACCTGAAATGTCAAACTTGTAAAAATAGTATTCTTGGGAGTTATATTTGATCATTTGTTAAATATGGGGATATAAAGTGTAGAAATCCATGTGTAATGCTTCAAATCCCTAATCTGGTTTAAAAGGTCAGTTGAAGCCTAAAAGGACTTGACATTTTACCTTTTAAAGTCTGACTTTTGGTCTTAAGGCTTAACAACTTTTCAGCCTGAATGACCTGAAGGATAAATACAAAGCTGGTTTCAATTGAACTATTTAGAAAGCAGGGGATCTTCTAATTTGTAAGATAGCATTCAGAGAGCTTTTTCCATTAAGAACTCAATCGACTGAAAAATGATTTCCTTGGGTATTCCACAATCTTTCAATGCTTGTGTAAATTTTACGCAGGAGGTGGGCAGTGTGTGAGGCTCAAGATATAAAACCCCATGGTACAAAGGAAGTAAACCACCTACTGAGCCACAGAAAACTGATGATCACCTGTAAGCAATGTGTATTGCCTCTGTTTACCAGTTTCTCCCTCAGGTGAAATACAATTTACGTACAAATTAATCATTATAGTTTCATTTTTTGAAGCAAGTTCAATGGCTTTTTCAAACTATCATTATCATCCATTAATATTTATTGAGCACCCTGGGTACATGTTATAGAAGGGCTGGTAGGCTATCATACAACAAATGTCTTACTGTAAACTATGCTTTGTATACTTTTTATTATATTTTCATAGGACCAAGTGAATATCTCTTTTGTATGGTTTGTCTTAAAATGCCACTCATGTGAAAGCAACCAAGGATTGGAATTGGAATTCTAGAAGTACTTTTCTGTGTCATTTGCTTGTGAGTGTGTGTGTGTGTGTAGGTCAGTGTAAAGCATAAAACGTAAAACTTAGGTCAAGACTTATTGGGACAATGCTAATTTTGTTATATCATTTAAAAATGAACTCTATTTTTTTTACCTCATTGATAAGATCAGCAAGTATTATTTTAAAAAATGAAAATGTAGAAAGAATGAACCAAATATAATGATGAACTATTCATATGTTCAGAAAATTGCCTTTTATAACATAAAAAATGAAGTTCTTCTGTAGAGTTGAAATTTCTCTTTTCTACAAAGGCCATTTTAAATTGAGACTTCCATGAGAGTATTTCCAAGGATTATCCAAGTACAGACCATACCTTTGACATATTTCTGTCTTACCCAGAGATACTCCTAGGCTAGATTCCCAAACTGAAGAAACATTTGTTTCTTCTCACTTAGCATAATGCCCCTGCGGGAAGGAGAATCTGAAGTGATCAGAATCCTAGGCAACTTGCTCAGATCTCATATAAAAAAATAGAATTTTTATATTTTTGTGAACATGGTTCTTTTAGTAACTCATTGAAGGCGTATTTACTGAAAACATACCATATTCAAGTCCCAAAGTCTATGGGAATGCAAAGGTAGCTCAAACACCTATCCTGCCATCAATGTGATTTCCTAAATTACCATGCTTTATAATTTGCACATTATTTTTATATTTTTACACTCTATTAATCTAGCAGTGCTTCGTCTAAAAATCACTTGTAGACATCTATAATATTCTAAGTGTGGAAACTGCTAACTATTGATTTGTAGAAAAGACAAATCACAGAGGCTTCAGCTGGCCAATGTGAAGCTGCCCTCAATTATTATGTTTAAATGTTACATTTTCAGCTGTACAATTCAATAGGGGTGAGTGAAGCTGAGGAGTACTGTACTTTCTCTAGACCCCAGTGAGACAACCATGAATGGTCGTGGGGAACTCCTGATCCTTTCCAAGACCTCATTCATTGGAAATTTAGTTAAATATCTAAAAGGGAAGGAAATGCCAGGCTGGTGTCCCTAATGGGAAGCATCACTGACCTAGTGCTCCTCAGTGTAACTCAGTAACATGCATAAAGGGAGATTAAAGTTCAGAGTCGAGATGAGAAAAAGAGTGAGGAATGTATAGGAACGTTGTGTTCTTATTTCAAGCAAGGCATTGAAGATGCATGTCAAAGTCCTAAAAAGAAGCACAGGTTGGTAAATAAATCCCTGTGAAATGAATTGGACCACAGCACATCAAATTCTATTTTAAAAAATAATTACATCAAAATCAGTCAATTGGTGTAACAGCAATAGTTATTTTAATAGAACATTATCACAGGATCAATGTCTCCCACTTTGAAAAAATAACCATTTCCCCTTCACTTCGACATTTATTTTTGATAAATGCTCCAGCTTCACCTCAGTATTAATTTCTCAGCCAAGTACTATTATGCTGTGACAACCTTCTATTACATTGTCATTGTGTCAGGTTATTGAAAAGGACAATAGGTAGATATATTTGCCTTTAGAATGTTAAGAAATAAATGGCATTCTTATTTTTATTTATCTACAGTACTTCTTAATTTCAGAGAATGGTTCTAGTGATAATTACTAGATTTTTACATTGGTAGAAAACTGAAGCATATGTTAATAATAGTACAATTTGATATTTATGAGTTATTTTCTTCTACAAATATAAAATTTAGTAATCATTATTAAGATAACTCTATTTATTAAAATCTGAAAACAACCTATTATTGCTTTGAGTAATCTGGCCCATTATCTCTTAATCAAGTAATATAAAGAGATGTTAGGAGCTTGTCTTACAATCATACAGAAAATAGTCCTTTTGTTATCTGTGGTCTACACTTTCCACATAATAAAGTGCTCCCATTCTGTTTCTAACAGCTTCAACAAAGAACAAGACAGTATAAAACAACCCTCAAGTTATTATTTAGTGTGTATCTGAAAGTTGTTAAAATCAAGTAAACTAAATAATTGAGAGCTCTGACAACTGTTTTGATTCACAAATAGTTTGGGGGGGGTATTTTGTTTTTATGGAGTTGAGAAAAATGAGCAAGAATAGGACTGGGTTATGCTGTAAAAATCTATCCACCTTTTGAAACAACTTAAAAAAATTTCATACTCATTATATTTGCAAAAATTTTAAAGTTTAACAATAATAAATGGTGATGAAGATGTAGGGAAATATAAACTCAGATGTATCATTGTTTGAAATTTAAATCTGTGAAACATTTTGGAGAGTAATTTGGCAATATGTAATATGACTTAAGATATGCACACTATCGAATATTGTCTATAAGTTAAAATAAATTAACTAGATTTACACATTTCAACATTAATAGATTTTAAAATAACATGTAAAAAAACACAATGCAGAAAAATAACTACAATAGAAATACTATTTAGTTAACTTTTTAAGCCATGCAAAATAGAAATATATTTGTGGACACATTTTTTTTTTTTTTTTTAAAGACACCAATTGTACTTGAACATTTGTTATTATTATTTTTTATTTATTTATTTATTTATTTTTGGCTGTGTTGGGTCTTCGTTTCTGGGTGAGGGCTTTCTCTAGTTGCGGCAAGCGGGGGCCACTCTTCATCGTGGTGTGCAGGCCTCTCGCTATCGCGGTCTCTCTTGTTGCGGCTCACGGGCTCCAGACGCGCAGGCTCAGTAGTTGTGGCTCACGGGCCTAGTTGCTCCACGGCATGTGGGATCTTCCCAGACCAGGGCTCGAACCCGTGTCCCCTGCATTAGCAGGCAGATTCTCAACCACTGCGCCACCAGGGAAGCCCCTGTGGACACATATTTTTAAAAATAGCTTGGAATGATGCATACCTGGAATGATAGATCCTAACTTCAGAATAATGGTTAGTTCTCAGGAAGGAGATGATGTGATTGGTGAGGATAAAGGAATTTCAACAACATTTTAATGTTTATTTCTTAAAGAAAACCAGTTCTCAAGAAAATAAGACAGAATATTAATATTTGCAATTCTTTCTTGTAATGACATGGATATTTGTTAAGTTACTGTCTGCAGTTTCCTTTATGTTTTAAATATTTTTGATACTAAAAGTACCTTATAAATGAAAAGCACAGGTTACATCTTTTTCTATACATTCACCACCAGTATGTTCTCTAGGTCAAGTATTTTCATTTGTTCATTCTTTCAATAAATAAACATTCACTGAACAACTTATTCTTCGAGCACTGAGCTACATTCTAGATAATCAAAGAAGATGCCTTCAATGGACTCCCAGTTTAGCTAATGAACTACTGAATATATAAAAAATTTTTACCATTCTTTAGCATTTTCCTATGCCCAAAAATAGCAGCTTTACTTAGAAAAGCCACCATCCTTCTACCAAAAATAGTCTCCTTATCTTTGTGTACTTCTGCTAATGTGATTTGTTGAACCAGAGCTTTGCTAATGACTAGAAGTTATACTAATACAGAGTTCAGTTCTTTTCTGTCTATGGAGTGCATTTAGGAAGTTGCAGCCTCAGAGCACTGAATCAGTAATTCCTGGCTTCTTTCTGGGATTCATACATCAGAAAAAGCTTCAAAGAAAGTGAGCCACTTAAAAGAGGGTGATTAACATATATTTTGCTCTAATAATATTACCACCTACTAATAGTGTCATTCATAGAAGAAATAATATTTTAATATAAAAACTATAGGAATATGGTTCTTTAAACTGAATGCGCTTAGCTTTTGGATACATTTGCTACATTGTCCCATATTTTTTACATTTTACTGTAAGCCAGTAAAAATTGTATTATGGACTAGTCTTTGAAAACTGCTGCCCTAAATGATTCCCATGCTTCTGACTTTGTGTAACCAGACTGAATGTGTGAAATATTGGGAAATAGATACATTTTCAAAAAGTTTTCAACTGGTTTGAAAGGGACTTACTGCTCCTAACCACTGGTAAAAATTGTTGTAATGCTTGCATGTATGCTTATCAGTGAAGGGAGTTGAATTTAAGGTGAGTAATTATTTCAAAAGAATATACGCTTCACTCAAAAGTTAGCATTGATGCTGATAATAACACTGTGAATTTGTACCAGGCTTTCACTGTTTTTAAGACACCTATACATTATCTCTCTAACGCACAGTGCTGATAATAAAGCCAAAGAGGAAAAGAGAAGAACAATTGCAATCTTCATTCGATGTGGGATTCCATGTGTCCTAGTATCTGTACTGAGCTGTATTCAGAGTCCAGGAACCAGAGGAAACTTTCTTAAAAATGATACCAATTTTTACTTACTTCTGCTTAAAATTGTTATATATAATACACTGCAAAATCATAGCAGCATTTATCATAACTACCTTCTTTTCCTCCCCAGTTCTCTTACCTTTCATAGCTGCTCCTTAGTCTCACCTGGGAATCTCTTGTCAATTTCTCTGGAGCACCTTGCCATGGTTCTATCTCACCTCACTCCAGCTCTTTCATATGTAAGGCATCTTAGCCTCCAGGAATTCTTCAAAATTTCCTCTCTACTTTCCAATGTCCCAGATCCTTTTTAATAGAAGAAAGTCTAGACCAGACTCAGCATCTAGAGTTCTTACCCTTTTCTCTTTTCTCTCTGTTTCTAACCTCTTTCCCCATTCTCATGACTTGACATCACAAACTGTCCAAGAATCAGCCCAGGAAATCCAAAACTCTCCTTAGAGAAAATGGCAAGTGGGGATGTTGTGTAACAGAAGACATAATTTTCTATAACTAGGATTGGGAGGGGGAAACCTGGGAAAGGCTGGCAGCATGTTATTAAAAGTTTCCCAGATCATAATAAAGATGAGAACAATAAAATGAAACAAAGTAAGAAAGCACTGGTAGTTTAGGGTATATGGTTATCAAGGCAGAACATCAACCTTCTCTATCAATGAATGATGCAGCTCTAACACATATGTATGTAATAGCCCAGTAGGTAAACCTGTTCCCAGAAGAAAGATTTGTCTCATTGTGTTTAAAGGCTGGCAATACCCTCTGCCTCCCCAGTTAAACCAAACCTTCAGTTAGAAAAAATATAGTGTTCCCTTTGACATATCCCTGTTTATTTCTTATTCTATGGGTGATGAAAGCACCCATGGAAAGCTACAGGATGTGCATAATGAATACTTAGAGAAACAAAGAAGGTAGACTCTTGTTTATTCTCAAGCTTATTAGGGTCATGGGTCCATTTAAAAATCTGATGGAAAGCTATGGAATTTCAGGGGCATAACAGACCACAGATACAGGATAAGGATTTGTTACTGTCTCTTTTATTTTCCAATCTGCCAGAAATGGCACATACCGCCAAGACTTACCCTTCCTAGGCTTCCATTGCCTACACGGATGAGGAAGTGGAGCTAGTCCCTGCAAGTACCAATTTTTAATGAACTAGGAGTTTAACAGCTAGCTTCTTATTCTTTAAAATTAATAATAGTTTTTAACCCAAAGATGTGGATAAATGGATGTAGCCCTAAAGCTAGCCAGTATACTATATATTTATACAAATGATGCAAATAATGTTATAAGCAGAAGGAAAAAGCATTTCTCAATCCTCCACCAAAAAAATTGACAGAGGGAATTCCCTGGCAGTCCAGTGTTTAGGGCTCTACGCTTCCACTGCAGAGGGCACGGGTTCCATCCCTGGTTGGGGAAATAAGATCTCACAAGCCCTGGGACATGGCCGAAAAAAAAGAAGAAAAAGGAAAAAAAAAAGTGACCAAAATATAGCATAATATTATTTTGGCCCAATGTCTCTGCAAAGGGTTCTGCGCTAAAGCAGCCACCCAAGTCTTATGCTGTTTCTCTTAGATGTGGTAGGTCGGGATGCTGTAAGGAGCTTCTTCCAGATGCATTGCATTTTAAAGCACTTACTCTCAAGAACTTTTTGAAGTTTGGCTGGTACTACTTTACTCATTGACTCATGTTTAGATTAGAGTAACAAATGATCAAACTGAAACTCATTCTGAAACCAAATTCCTTTCTCCCCACAATATAGTACATAAACCGAGCTGCAGCCTTTGCATTTTTTGCCATCTGGCCCGCAGTGTGAGATGATATTAGTAGCATGTCAGGGAATTTTTTCCCCCACTCCTTTCAAAAAAAAAAGAGGAAAAGAAAAAAATAATCCTAATCTATAGTATGAAGAGTATTAAATGAAACATCTGCCTCACTGAATGAGTAGATGAACTTTGCGGTCTGCAAGCTGCTGGCGTTTGTGAAGTGCATGTTTACATTGCTGACTGCTGTAAATTTTCAAGATGGTGACATGAAATTGACTTACTAAAATATCTTATTCAAATCTCTTAAAACACATGTTTCATTTTATTTTTTTCTCCTTTAATGTCCTTATTCTTGATGAAAGGCATTGCCAATTGAGACAGTGAGGAGTTGCTGAGATTCTAGTCAAGCTGAAGCCACTGAGTAGTTAAAGAAAAATTACATAATAAAATCTGCCAAGAGCTAGCACAAACCTCTTGTTAATGTAGGCCTAGAATCCTAGATGCTAAATCCTAGATGCTAAAAGATAGAATTTAGGCAAATGCTATGAAGAAAAGAGCCAAGATGATGTTCAAATATTTTAAAGGAAAGATTCTTTAAAAAATAATATCTGATTGATGGGTGATCATAAACTCTACTAAATTCAGTCCTACTCAGTGAACAAAGCTCAGAGGGTGAATGTTTCTCAATATTTTTCTAAAATATTAGCACTTTGGACAAAGTACCACATAGCCCAATTAGGGATTTGAGCTTCATTGAGGACAGGTCTTAATCTAAGTTTCAAGTTTCTTTCTCTCTTGAGTGTAAATACCCCATTTTCTCTAACAACTCTATTTAATGTCAACACATACTCCAAAAACAAATATCTTTTTCTACTCTGTTACAATACAAGGTCTAAATAAGACATTTAAAGCAAATTTTTACTGCTATATGTAGAGATGTATCCACACTCATTTCACTCTTTACCCTTGAATGTAGAGAAGGTTGACCTGCCAACTGATTTCCAATGAAACATAATTCTCTGCAGAAGAGTGTTTTTTATCAGATGTGCATTCACCCCATGTCTACTGCTGCTATGTTAATCTGGCATTGCCCTCTGGACAAGGAGGTGTGGATCTCATTTCTACTGCCCTAACTTCTTCTTTTCCTTCCTTCTTCCCTTCCTTCTTTCCTGCCTTCCTTTCTTCCTTCACAAAATACAGTCCTAGTCTGGTATAGATAAGTAAACAAGCAAATATAATACAGAGCAATATGACTGCAACAGGGATAATTATAGGGGTCTGTAGGAGTTCATAGGAAGGGAATTTAATATAGGTGTGGGGTCAGAGAAGGCCTCTAAGAATAAGCAACATCTAAACAGGGACCCAAGAGACAAGTGAGTTAACCAGTAAAGGAGTGGACTGAAAGAGCAAAGTTTCTAGGCAAAGGTTTAACTCAAAGGAACAGAGTCCAGAGCAAGCATGAATCATTGAAAGACCTGAAAGCAGTGTAGTGTAATTTTAACATTTAGTGTAAGTAGAGGAATTGCAAGAAATAAGTTTAGAAAGTCACCTAAGGATGGGGTGAAAGACCAGACAAGCTATGCCATCCAGGGTTTGGGTTTTTTCATGAGGGCAATGAAAAGCCATTGAAAAATTAATCTGAAGGATGACATAATCAGATTTTCACTTTTTGAAAATCCCTTAAGTGGCTCTTCACTGGGGAGAATATGTTAGGAAATAAGCAGGAAGACCTAGAAGTGGTAAAAACATCTAGGGCACTGTTTTGGTCATTCAAATGGGAAGGAATGTGAACACACAGATAGGAGTGGTATGGGTGGAGGAGAGAAGGCATATTTGAGCCATCTCAAGGGACAGCATTTATAGGAATGATTAGAATGGTGTATGACGAAAAAGGAGGAAACAAAGATTCTGAGACACCCTCGTCTTATTGCTACTTCCATGTCATTGCTACTTATTTCTCTCTTGGGTATTGAATGACCTCTTGAAGCTTTTGAGAGGCACATCGGAAACAAGATTGCATTGTACTGCAATGAAAACCAAGACCGTGGCCAAACTTAGACAGAAAGGCCTAATAAACACCAAACCTAGGGACCCTTCCCACATTCACTTGACCTTCAGATCCAGTTCAAATGCAATCCAGGATTCTGCCATTCAGAGCTGATCACCCTCTCGACCTCCTGTCTATCGTTTTTGACACACACTTTGATTATCTATTCGTATTTAATGTGGCTGCCGTAGCATGTGGCATTTCCCCTGGGAGCAGAGACCTTGTCTTTGGATCTCCTGGCCCTAGCAAGCTCCTAGCCCAGTGACTGCACATAATGGGTGCTCAGCTCATGCTTGCTGGATTGAATTTTTCATGTCTACTCACAGCACATGTTTCCGCAGCTGTTTCAGAAGCATCTTGTTCTTTGCCTTGTTTTTCCATCCAGGAGGTTAACGAGCAGAGAACTAAAACTCAGGACTGTGACAGATGTGATGTTACTTAAGACAATGTCAGGAGTAGGATGAGTTGTAAATAAATTAAAGGATTTCATCTACTCATTTAGTTTTTTTTTTGGCTGCTTTGGGTCTTTGTTGCTGCGCGCGGGCTTTTTCTCTAGTTGCGGTGAGCAGGGGCTACTCTTCATTGCGGTGCGCAGGCTTCTCATTGGGTGGCTTCTTTTGTTGCAGAGCACGGGCTCTAGGTGCATGGGCTTCAGTAGTTGTGGCTCACGGGCTCTAGAGCGCAGGCTCAGTACTTGTGTTGCACGGGCTTAGTTGCTCTGCGGCATGTGGGATCTTCCTGGACCAGGGCTCGAACCCATGATCCCTACATTGGTAGGCGGATTCTTAGCCACTGCACCACCAGGGAAGCCCTACCTATTTAGTTTTAATTTCTTATATTCTTGAAAAGTGATGTCTTCAGCAAACATGAACCTAAGTAAAGCAATGAGAGAGATAGGAGGTACAAATTACTTACTAATGATCAAAAGTTCATATTTATACTCTACTATATCCTTACCTTTTATGATTCATGAATGATATTTATGCTTCTTCTGTTCTAAGAAAGAGGAATGGGAAACTGCTACTTAAAATAATAGTTTAGTCGCTTCATATGTGTGTAAATGCATTAAAACACGGTATCCCCTCAAAAGGGGAAATCTAAGGGAGACAGAAGAGCCAAACAGACTTCTTTAAGTGAATCTGTTGCCAGTTCTAATTTAAAAAATGTATGTGTTTCTTCACTTAACTAGCAACTTGTAGAGCCAGAAAATACTCTAAAGGTAGCTAGAGTAGCCAGTGTCTTCAAATAATGTTCTATGGAGTCCTAGGGGTTCTAGAGAGTTGGCTTATGGACCTCAGGGGAAGGGTGAGCAGGGATTGACAGGGAAGACTTTGGGACTGCCACCCCTGCTTCAGCCAGAAGACTAAGCTTTTATCTCATGTTTATGTTGCTTGGAAAAGGGAATTTGTGGGCTTAACGAAACCCAGGCCTAAACCTAGACCGACCCTCTCATTTATAAATGAGCCACTGAGGCACAGAAAAGGTAACACAGCTGAGCATCATGTTAAGAGTCTACAGCAGAAAGACTTGAATTCTAATCCCAGCCCTACTGCTTGCCAAGCAAGTGACCCTGGAAAAGTTACTTAATTTCTTGGAACTTCAGGCTTCTTATCTGTAAAATGGTTTCTGAAAGGATTTGATGAAAGAACTTAAGGGAAGAATTTACCACAGCAACTGGCATATAGCAAATGTTCAATAAATATAGATGTTGAAAGTAGTGGTAGTGATAGCAGTAGAACCTTTTAGCTAGAATGCAGATCTTTCTACTCTGCATTAGTGTTTTTTTTTCCTATGTGCCTCAACAGACAAACAAACAAATAAACAAACAAAAATTTTCGGCATTATGGCTCATCCAAAGGAAAGATAAAGTTAAGAAGTTTATTTCGGGGAAAGTAAGGCTTTTCATTTTCTTCTCAGGATATATATGCACTTTCAAATAAGGAAAGAAAGGGACATGGATGTGGGGATATAAAATATATAACTTAATATTCTAAGAAACGGATGTCTTGAAGTAATGTGCAGTGACTTGGGTGACAGATATAAATGCATTATTCAGAAAGAACGCTAAGTCATACCACAGAGTAAAACAATGTTTATTTGTCTTTTAACAAGAACTTATATTTTGGTCTCCAAGAAAACAATATTTACAACATTAAATAAAATAAAACTTGTTTAAAAATGATTAAGGAAATACAGAGGGCTTTTATTTGTCTTTAACTTGCTTTTTAAGTAATTCTTTACAATGAGTTCATCACCTTGCATTCTTCCCACAGAAGTACAACTTCACTAAATATTTGGTGAAAATGAATCAAGATTCCTGGGAGAATTTGAATTTGGAGAGTAATTTTGAAAGATTTAGAAATCCAAAGTTCATGCTTGATTCTCTTCTGGATCAGATGACTCCATTTATCGTAATACAAAGTGCCTATATCACTTGCAAAAGTAGATTAATTTTCCCATAGAAGCATAGACTTCTTTAGCAATCTGATGGAGAAATATTTATTTTACCCCATTATTTTAAGGCTTGGTGATATGCTTTGTATTAGAGAAACTGCTTTGGTACTTTGAATGAAATATATGTAATTTTTCATCCTCCAGAGGAGGGGGAAAAACCTCACAAATTTGTTGAGTTTATGTACAGTTATGAATAAAATTGGCATAATTAAGCTTTAATCATATAATTAAGTTTTAATTGGTATAATTAAGTTATTTTTATACAAAATTTGAAAATTCTTTTATGAGGCACGAAAAATATATTTTGAGTGTTGGTTTCAAAGACTCTAATGGGGATAAACACTTGGCATATAAAATTTATTACTCTCAATAGAAATTTGAAGTGAAAAGTAAAAATAAATGGCTCTAATTTTTTTCACAAAATCATTTGCCTTCTGATACTCTTTTGTCTCTTTTAAAAATTATTGAAGTTGCTAAATAAATGTAGGTCCTGTTTAAATGTGAATTCTGAGTTCAAATGTGACTAGTGGCTCCTCATTTCCTGACTTGGTCACCTCATCTACAAAATGAGATTATTGTCAATTCTGATGATTTGAGTCATACTAATGAAAAATTACTTTCAAAAACTTGGTCCAGTTCAACTATGATAGCCATAATGATGAAATTTTGTTTTCAGTGGGAAATTTCAGGGAAAGTAAGCTATTTTTGCAAAATAATTATTTTATACAATATTCATCCATTCCACAAATATTTTTTCGGGACCAACTATGTGAGTAAGCACTGTTCAGTCACTGTGCATATAGCAGTGGGCAAAATAGACGAAAGTTCTGCCTCCAGTATCAAACATTCTGGTAACAACAAGAGAAAGTGAATAATATAATAGCAGCCGGTGATAAGCACTCTGAGGAAAAATAAATCAGGGTAAAGAGATAAGAAATGCCAAATCTTCAACTCACAGGCCCCCAATTAATTCCAGATGAATTAAGCAATTAAATTTTACAAATAGAAAACTGTAACAGAAAACCTATAAAATGCAGGTGAATTTCTTTTTATCTTTGAATGTATAAAGTTTTTACAAACATAAAAGCAAATAAAAAGCCCACAAATAAAAAGACCAACCCCTTAGACTATATAAACATTAAAAACTTCTATCCCTTAAACAAATTATTACAACTAAAAGGCAAATGGAAAAATGGGAAATATTTGCCACCATTATGAAAATGAAGAGTTAGTATTAAAATATAAAAATGCAAATCAATGAGAAAAACTATATAACATATAAATATTTACTGAACTAAATAAGTGACAAAACTAACTTTCTAGTAATCAAGATATACTAGTTAAAATAACTTTAAATACAGAAAAAGATTAAAAACACACACTACTGGCAAGGTTGCAATGAGATGGACACTTTTACACTTGATAGAAATGTGAGTCAGTTTCTGTATGAAAAATAAAAGTGGAATCTGTTAAGAACCCCAAACAAACTCATTCCCTTTAGCCCAGAAAGGCTACTTATTAATACTGGTAATGTAAAAAATTCACCATGAAAATACAGGGAGAAATACACAAAAATTTAGAAGTATTCATCCCTGGATTGTAGGATTCTTTGGGATTTTAATTGTACTCTTTATACATTTTTACACTTTTAAATACTTTTTGCAAAAAGCATTTATTAACAGGACAAACAATAAAAAGTAATAAGGAAATAGGAAAAGAAGTAGAGGGAAGAATAAAAGATAGAAGGAGGATTTTTCTCAACTGGCTTTTTCTTCTACATGGAAATCTCATCCATTTTCTTCACAAATCAGAGATATACTCATTATGGGGAAAATAATAAAATTTCTAAGAAAAAGTAAGACCCAGCCAAGAAATCACACTTTGAAAAGTAATTAACAATACAAAGATCAAAGTACATTCCCTTGAGTTATTTTTGTGGCCTACTCCTGAGAGTGTAGCTATATATCATAGAAGAGTCATTCTGAAGAAGGGTAATGAGGGAAGTCTCTTTGTAGGATTTTAGCACTGTTTTCCTCATTGTTTAAACTTGAAAGTCTCTGGAAAGATATTCCAGTAGTTTCCCTTGTGTTCAGGTTCTGGAGACCTAGAAAAATCAGGCATTTTTTAGCATGTGTGTTGTTGAGAGTGATATGATGATTTATTATTGCGATTTAAAAACATCCTACCTGAATTCCCATATTAGCCTCAGGACACAGCTAGTATGTCTTGGATATTTTGTAGGCCAGTGAGTGTTCTGGATTTCCTGACTGACACTTCATTTAAACAGGTCAGCTAGCAGCATAGTGTTTTGAATTTGTTCCTCCAGGATCTTAGGATACGGCACAAAATGAAGAACTTTCTGCCTATTCATTCGTTCACCTTCATCACATTAAAGAAAGTTTTGTTTGTTTAGGATTAGCCAGGACCACTCTGATAATGCTGTAACACTCTGAAGTACCCAAGAATACATATAACTTTCAGCTAAAGTATTGATTTGGTATGTGTAGAGCTTAAACTACATTGCAAAACTGCATAAATAGAAATTTCAATCTAATGAATTAACATACTTAAAACAAGACATGTTCTAAACAGCTAAAAAAAGTTTTTTAAAGGTTTAAATATTGTCTTAATATTTATTATTATAATGCATTTAATAATACATATTATTCTACTATTAAGCTAGTATACATTTACAGAAAACATTTATAGAGATATTTATAGAAATATATTCTATAGCACAAAACATTTCAGCATGCTAAAATTTCTATTTGCATTGCAGAGAATTCAGGATCTCAGCTGTCTTATGTGTTTGAGATTTTTGAGGCTATAATTGGGATCCTACACTAGAGAGGATCCTCAGTATAGTAGAAGACATTCTATTCCAACCTGGTCTCTGGCTGGAAATCTCAGAGAAGGTCAAGGATATTGATTTAGAAACTCTTCCCACAACTAGTTTAACTACTGAGATTATTCTTATGATTGCCTTAGTTTAGGGAAAATTGAGATTTCAATTCCTGGCTCCCTCTCCAGTTAATCAGGGAAGATAAGTGATAAGGAATAAACAGACCCACTATGTGCAAACTTGTTAGTTTGGGTCTATTCCTTTCATCACTGCCACTTCATCCCTTGTCATTTCTTCTTTAGATCATTCACATTTCTGATTCTGCTTTACTAACTTTCACAAGGTTCACAGCAGTAACTTCTAGCTGCTCTTCAAGGTGACAGTTTTTATCTGTTTTGTTCACTACTGTATTCTCAGTGCCTGGAACAGTGAGTGCCTGGAACATAGTTATCACATTGAATGAATGGGTAAAATTTAACATAAACATTGGAATTGGAAATAAAGCAACTCTTTCCTCCACACTATCTATAAAGAATTTCTGATTTTATAACCAACAAGGACCTACTGCATAGCACAGGGAAGTCTACTCAATATTTTGTGATAACATATGTGGGAAAATAATCTGAAAAAGAATGGATATATGTCTATGTATAACTGAATCACTTTGCTGTACACCTGAAACTAACACAACATTTTAAATCAACTATACCCAATATAAAATAAAAAATTAAATTAAAAAAAACAAACAGCAAAAAAGAATTTCTGATTTCAATAAGAATAAATTGCATAAGGTATGTTATGTTGGTTTTTTTTAGAAAATAAATCAAAACGAATGTGTCAATATAATTTTATAAATATATGTGACTTTTCTAATTTTTTAGTAGTAAAATAATAAAAAATATATATTTTATAATTAGGTATTCTGGGAAGTAATCTATACAATGGGACTAAAATTGGAATAGAATACTAAGTTGTTAAGGAAAAATGTTCAATTTTTTGAATCCCTCTGCTACTCATTATTCCCTTCAAATTACTAGAGTTAGAGAAAGCCCCTGGTAGTTGCTCCCTACAAATTTAATGCTTCTCCAGCAGGTTATGCACATAATATTAGATGGTAAATATTTCACTAAGGGCATCGTTTTCTTAGCAGGCTCCAATCAAGTGGCTCTTGTTTTAATAGTTTATCTAAAAGACAAACTATGAGAAACCTCTTCCTTGTACAGGAATTTTTTTGTATTGTTTACATAGGTATCACAGAGCGATGGGCCTGATACAAATTGTTTCAGTTGGAAAGAGCTCTGCCAAAGAAAACAGACAGGCAGCTGTTTGCATAGTGTATAAAATTTTTTTGTTGTTAAATATGGCTGCACCTGTGTAAACACAAACTTTATTTCCAAGAAGTACCCCTGCAGCTGCAAAGACTTTCTGACTAGCCAGAGCAGCTATTTTTATTGTACCGTGTAATGTATGTAATAAGTTTTGGTCAGTTGTTAGCCTCAAAAAATCATATAAGAAGATTCATTTATTTTAATATAGGCAGTTTATTGTATTTTTTCCAAAACCTTAATATGAGGTTGACTTTATTTCCTATTTATGCTTCATATTGACTCATTACAAAAGTTGAAATTAATCAAGGAACAATGGTCCAGTCATGCAAAGTACATCAAAAAGAGCAGTTTTCTTCATTCTCATTCATTCTTCATTCACTTGTACCTTCTTTCATTTTCCCCAAAGTATAATCAAGAAATACAGTAATCTTACACATGACTTGTTGAAGCAGACCTTATTACTTTTTCAAAAAAAGTTTAGTATTATTGATGGAGGTAACCTTAATTACATAACAGAACTATAATCATGATATTCTTTCCCACGTTGCTGAAGGACTCCCCAGAACTACATAAAATGTCACTCATATGCAGTGAGTTGTGCACCAATGCTAAATTCTATCAAAATGTTAGCAAATAACTGATTTTAAAGGCTACTATATTTACTTATTAAAACGAGGTTAGGTGCCATCTTCTTTATGTGTAATTGCATCTTTAAACTTTTCATAATCACATTCAGAGAAATTGAAACAATCTCCTGGATCTTTATTTTAAAAAATCAAGAAAAAACATTTTTTTTTACATCTTTACAATGAGTTTTTGATATGAAAAAATTCAAAGCATTTATTTAGAGACTGCAAACGTTCTGCAGGAAGTGTCTCCTCTAGCCCTAGAGCCCAGGGCAGACACATGGCCCCAGTGGACATTCAAGGAGATTCCCAACCTGCTACTTAGAAAACAAACTACTTTTTCCTCCCATGGAGTAGGATGTGGATTGATGCTTACAGCAATGTCATTAACACCTCAGAAGGTAGCTGTAAATCAATAGTTCTCAAAGTGTGGTCCAGGTACCCTTGGTGAGTCTGCAAGATCAAAACAATGTTCACAATAATACAAAAAAATTATTTGCCTTTTTCACTCATTTTCTCATGAGGCTACAGTGAAGTTTTCTAAAGGATGCATAATGTGTAATGACATTTTAAAATAAAACATGATAATATTTGGAAGTTAGTGAATGAATCTTTTTCAAATTTTTGATGCAGGATGTTATAAAAATCATCTATGGGTTTAAAAAAGAGTCTTTCAAACACTAGAGAGACCAAAGAGTTTTAATGTAATAGGGTACAAAAAATCTATTGAATCCATTGATAGGGTTTCATATTCCATAATACAACTAACTTAAAAAATCACCACTTGCTGATTTTCAGTACAGTACCAACAAAGAATGTTCACAAATTTTTGAAAATACTATTTTCTGAAAGGGCTATTCAAATACTTCTCCATTTTCTAAAATTTGTATGAGGCTGAGTTTTCTTCATATGCTTCAACTAAACAACATAGCTTAACACTTCAAATGCAGACAAAGATATAAGAATTCAGTTACCTTCTATTGAGTCAGACATTGAAGGAAATAAAAAATGTTTAAAGATACCATTCTTCACAAATCTTTTTTGTTTGTTTGCTTATTTAGGAAAATGTAGTCATTTTAACATATACTGGACTTGTTATCATTCTTTTGAAATAAATTAATGAGTAAAATATTTTAAGAATTTAGCAGTAATTATTAATACATGTACAGACATAGGAAAGATCTCACTGGTGTCCACAATAACTTTTTAAGAGAGTAAAGGATTCTTGCGATTAAAAGAGTTTGAGAATTGCTGCCATGGATCATGCTTTTATACTCCAGAGATATGAAATGAATGCAAGAAAAGATAGAATATTCAGAGAACCTTCAAGATTGTGGAGGAGTAAGACGTGGAGATCACCTTCCTCCCCACAAATATATCAAAAATACTTCTACATGTGGAAAAACTCCTACAAAACACCTACTGAATGCTGGCAGAAGATAGACTTACCAAAAGGCAAGAAACTCCCCACGTACCTGGGTAGGGCAAAAGGAAAAAAGAAGAAACAGAGACAAAGAATAGGGACGGGACCTGAACCACTGGGAGGGAGCTGTGAAGGAGGAAAAGTTTCCACACACTAGGAAACCCCTTCACTGGTGAAGACAAGGGTTGAGCGGTGGGGGGGGGGGGGGGGGGGGGAAGCTTCAGAGCCACAGAGGAAAGTGCAGCAACAGGGGTGCAGAGAGCAAAGCAGAAAGATTCCTGCACAGAGCATCAGTGCTGACCAGCACTCACCAGCCTGAGAGGCTTGTCTGCTCACCCACCAGGGCGGGTTGGGACTGAGGGTGGAGGTTCAGGCTTTGGAGGTCAGATCCCAGGGAGAGGACTGGGGTTGGCTGCATGAACACAGCCTGAAGGGGGCTAGTGCACCACAGCTACTCGGGAGGGAGTCTGGGAAAACTCTGGACCTGCCTAAGAGACAAGAGACCATTGTTTTGGGATATGCGAGTAGAGAAGATTCAGAGCATCACCTAAACGAGCTTCAGAGACGGGTGAGATCCGCGGCTATCAGTGCAGAACTCAGAGATGGGCATGAGACACTAAGGCTGCTGCTGCAGCCACCAAGAAGCCTGTATGCAAGCACAGGTCACTATCCACACCTCCCCTCCTGGAAGCCTGTGCCACCCGCCATTGCCAGGGTCCCCTGATCCAGGGACAACTTCACCAGGAGAACACACAACAGCCTCAGGCTGTTGCAACATCAGGCCATCTTCTGCCGCTGCAGGCTCACCCCACATTCCATACCCCTCCCTCTCCCTGGCATGAGTGAGCCAGAGCCACCTAATCAGATGTTCCTTTAAACCCCTCCTGTCTGGGCAAAGAACACACACCAGAGGGCGACCTACATGCAGAGGTGGGGCCAAATCCAAAGCTGAACCCGAGGAGCTGTGCAAACAAAGAAAAGAAAGGGAAATTTCTCCGTGCAGCCTCAGGAGCAGTGGATTAAATCTCCACAATCAACTTGATATACCCTGCACCTGTAAAATACCTGAATAGACAACGAATCATCCCCAAATTCAGGAAGTGGATTTTGGGAGCAACTGTAGACTCGGGCTTTGCTGTAAGCTACTGACTAGTTTCTGATTTTTATGTTTATCTTAGTTTAGTTTTTAGTGCTTGTTATCATTGGTGTATTTGTTTAGTGGTTTGGTGGCTCTCTTTTTTTTATTACTTTTTTTATTTTAATAAATTTTTTATTTTAATAACTCTTATTTGTTTATTTATTTATTTTTCTTTCTTTCTTTTTTTTCTCCCTTTTCTTTTGAGCTATGTGGTTGATTGGATCTTGGTGTTCTAGCCGGGGGTCAGGCCTGAGCCTCTGAGGTGGGACAGCCAAGTTCAGGGCACTGGTCCACCAGAGACATCCCGGCCCCATGTAATATCAATTGGCTAGAGCTCTCCCAGAGATCTCCGTCTCAAGGTTAAAACACAGCTCCACTCAATGATCAACAAGCTCCAGTACTTGACGCCCCATGCCAAACAACTAGCAAGACAGGAACACAACCCCACCCATTAGCAGAGAGGTTGCCTAAAATCATAATAAGTTCACAGACACCCCAAAACAGACCACCGGAAATGGTTCTGCCCACCAGAAAGACAAGATCCAACCTCATCCACCGGAACACAGGCACCAGTCCCCTCCAACAGGAAGCCTACACAACCCACTGAACAAACTTTATGCACTGGGGGTGGACACCAAAAAAAATGGGAACTATGAACCTGCAGCCTGCGAAAAGAAGACCCCAAACACAGTAAGTTAAGCAAAATGAGAAGAGAGAGAAATACACAGCAGATGAAGGAGCAAGGTAAAAACACACGAGACTAAGCAAATGAAGAGGAAATAGGTAGTCTACCCGAAAAAGAATTCAGAGTAATGATAGTAAAGATGATCCAAAACCTTGGAAATAGAATGGAGAAAATACAAGAAATGTTTAACAAGGACCTAGAAGAACTAAAGAGCAAACAAACAATGATGAACAACACAATAAATTAAATTAAAAATTCTATAGAAGGATTCAATAGCAAAATAACTGAGGCAGAAGAACAGATCAGTGACCTGGAAGATAAAATTGTAGAAATGACTACCACACAGCAGAATAAAGAAAAAAGAGTGAAAAGAATTGAGGACAGTCTCTGAGACATGTGGGACAATATTAAATACACAAACAATTGAATTATAGGGGTCCCAGAAGAAGAAGAGAAAGAGAAATGGACTGAGAAAATATTTAAGGAGATTATAGTTGAAAACTTCCCTAATATGGGAAGGAAGTAATCAAGTCCAGGAAGCACAGAGAGTCCCATACAGGATAAATCCAAGGAGAAACACGCCAAGACACATATTACTCAAACTATCAAAAATTAAATACAAAGAAACAATATTAAAAGCAGCAAGGGAGGGCTTCCCTCGTGGCGCAGTGGTTGAGAATCTGCCTGCCAGTGCAGGGGACACGGGTTTGAGCCCTGGTCTGGGAAGATCACACATGCCGTGGAGCAACTGGGCCCGTGTGCCACAACTACTGAGCCTGCGCGACTGGAGCCTGTGCTCCACAACAAGAGAGGCCGCGATAGTGAGAGGCCCACACACAGCGATGAAGAGTGGCCCCTGCTTGCCACAACTAGAGAAAGCCCTCGCACAGAAACGAAGACCCAACACAGCCAAAAGTAAATAAATAAATAAAACTAAAAAAAAAAAAGCAGCAAGGGAAAAGCAACAAAGAACATAAAAGGGAATCCCCATAATGTCAACAGCTGATCTTTCAGCAGAAACTCTGCAAGCCACAAGGGAGTAGCAGGACATATTTAAAGTGATGAAAGGGAAAAACCTAAAACAAAGATTACTCTACCCAGCAAGGATCTCATTCAGATACAACAGAGAAATTAAAACCTTTACAGACAGGTAAAACTTAATAGAATTCAGCACCACCAAACCAGCTCTACAACAAATGCTAAAGGAACTTCTCTAGGCAGGAAACACAAGAGAAGGAAAAGACTTACAATAACAAACCCAAAACAATTAAGAACATGGTAATAGGAACATACATATTGATAATTACCTTAAATGTAAATGGATTAGATGCTTCAACCAAAAGATGTAGACTGGCTGAATAGATACAAAAACAAGACTCATATATATGCTGCCTATAAGAGACCCTCTTCAGACCTAGGTACACATACAGACTGAAGTGAGTGGATGGAAAAAGATATTCCATGCAAATGGAAATCAAAAGAAAGCTGGAGTAGCAATTCTCATATCAGAGAAAATAGGCTTTAAAATAAAGACTATTACAAAAGACAAAGAAGGACATTACATAATGATCAAGGGATTAATCCAAGAAGAAGATATAACAATTATAAATATTTATGCACCCAACATAGGGGCACCTCAATACATAAAGCATAAAAGGGGAAATAGACAGTAACACAATCATAGTAGGGAACTTTAACACCCCACTTTCACCAATGGACATATCATCCAAAATGAAAATAAATAAGGAAACACAAGCTTTAAATGATACATTAAACAAGATAGACTTAATTGATATTTATAGGACATTCCATCCAAAAACAACAGAATACACTTTCTTCTCAAGTGCTCATGGAACATTCTCCAGGATAGATCATATCTTAGGTCACAAATCAAGCCTTGGTAAATATAAGAAAATTGAAATCACATCAAGTATCTTTTCTGACCACAGCGCTATGAGACTAAATATCAATTACAGGAAAAAAACTGTAAAAAATACAAACACATGGAGGCTAAACAATACACTACAAAATAACCAAGAGATTACTGAGGAAATAAAAAAATACCTAGAAACAGTTGACAATGAAAACACAATGACCCAAAACCTATGGGATGCAGCAAAAGTAGTTCTAAGAGGGAAGTGTATAGCAATACAATCCTACCTTAAGAGACAAGAAAAATCGAAAATAAACAATCTAACCTTACACTTAAAGCAATTAGAGAAAGAAGAAAAAAGACACCCCAAAGTTAGGAGAAGGAAAGAAATCATAAAGATCAGATCAGAAATAAATGAAAAAGAAATGAAGGAAATGATAACAAAGAACAATAAAACTAAAAGCTGGTTCTTGGAGAAGATAAACAAAATTGATAAACCATTAGCCAGACTCATCAAGAAAAAAAGGGAGAAGACTCAAATCAACAGAATTAGTAATGAAAAAGGAGAAGTAACAGCTGACACTGCATAAACACAAAGGATCATGAGAGATTACTACAAGCAACAATATGCCAATAAAATGGACATCCTGGAAGAAATGGACAAATTCTTAGAAAAGCACAATCTTCTGAGACTGAACCATGAAGAAATAGAAAATATCAACAGACCAATCACACACACTGAAATTGAAACTGTGATTAAAAATCTTCCAACACACAAAAGCCCAGGACCAGATGGCTTCACAGGCGAATTCTATCAAACATTAAGAGAAGAGCTAACACCTATCCTTCTCACACTCTTCCAAAATATAACAGAGGGAGGAACACTCCCAAACTCATTCTATGAGGCCACCATCACCCTAATACCAAAATGAGAAAAAGATATCACAAAAAAAGAAAACTACAGGGCAATATCAGTAATGAACATAGATGCAAAAATCCTCAACATAATACTAGCAAACAGAATCCAACAGCACATTAAAAGGATCATACACCATGATCAAGTGAGTTTACCCCAGGAATGCCAGGATTCTTCAATATACGCAAAGCAATCAATGTGATACACCGTATTATCAAATTGAAGGATAAAAACCATATGATACTCTCGATAGATGCAGAAAAAGCTTTCAACAAACTTCAAAACCCATTTATGATAAAAACTCTCCAGAAAGTAAGCATAGAGGGGATTTACCTCAACATAATATTGGCCATATATGACAAACTCACAGCCAACATCGTTCTCAATGGTGAAAAACTGAAACCATTTCCACTAAGATCAGGAACAAGACAAGATTGCCCACTCTCACCACTATTATTCAACATAGCTTTGAAAGTTTTACCCACAGCAATCTGAGAAGAAAAAGAAATAAAAGGAATCCAAATCGGAAAAGAAACAGTAAAACTGTCACTGTTTGCAGGTGACATGACACTATACATAAAGAATCCTAAAGATGCTACCAGAAAACTACTAGAGCTAATCAATGAATTTGATAAAGTAGCAGGATACAAAATTAATACACAGAAATCTCTTGCTTTCCTATACACTAATGATTAAATATCTGAAAGAGAAAATAAGGAAACACTCTCATTTATCATTGCAACAAAAATAATAAATACCGGGCTTCCCTGGTGGCGCAGTGGTTGGGAGTCTGCCTGCCAATGCAGGGGACACGGGTTCGAGCCCTGGTCTGGGAAGATCCCACATGCTGCGGAGCGACTAAGCCCGTGAGCCACAACTACTGAGCCTGCACATCTGGAGCCTGTGCTCCACAATGCGAGAGGCCGCGATGGTGAGAGGCCCGCAATGAAGAGTGGCCCCTGCTCGCCGCAAATGGAGAAAGCCCTCGCACAGAAACGAAAACCCAACACAGCCAAAAATAAATATAAATAAATTAATTAATTTAAAAATAATAATAATAATAAATGCCTAATTGTAAACCTAACTAAGGAGACAAAGACTTGTATGCAGATAACTATAAGACAATGATGAAAGAAATTAACGATGATACAAACAGATGGAGAGATATAACATATTCTTGGACTGAAAGAATCAACATTGTGAAAATGACTATAGTACCCAAAGTAATCTACAGATTCAATGCAATCCCTATCAAACTACCAATGGTATTTTTCACAGAACTAGAACAAAAATTTCACAATTTGTATGGAAACACTACAGACCCCGAATAGCCAAAGCAATCTTGAGAAAGAAAAACGGAGCTGCAGGATTCAGGCTCCCTGACTTCAGACTATACTACAAAGCTACAGTAATCAAGACAGTTTGGTACTGGCACAAAAACAGAATTATAGATCAATGGAACAGGATAGAAAGTCCAGAGATAAACCCATGCACATATGGTTACCTTATCTTTGATAAAGGAGGCAAGAATATACAATGGAGAAAAGACAGCCTCATCAATAAGTGGTGCTGGGAAAACTGGACAGCTACATGTAAAAGAGTGAAATTAGAACACTCCATAACATCATACACAAAAATAAACTCAAAATGGATTAAATACCTAAATGTAAGGCCAGACACGATAAAACTCTTAGAGGAAAACATAGGCAGAACACTCTGACATAAATCACAGCAAGATCCTTTTTGACCCACCTCCTAGGGGAATGGAAATAAAAACAAAAATAAACAAATGGGACCTAATGAAACTTAAAAGCTTTTGCACAGCAAAGGAAACCATAAACAAGACCAAAAGACAACCCTCAGAATGGGAGAAAATATTTGCAAATGAAGCAACTGACAAAGGATTAATCTCCAAGATTTACAAGCAGCTCATGCAGCTCAATAACAAAAAAACAAACAACCCAATCCAAAAATGGGCAGAAGACCTAAATAGACATTTCTCCAAAGAAGATATACAGATTGCCAACCAACACGTGAAAGGATGCTCAACATCACTAATCATTAGAGAAATGCAAATCAAAACTACAATGAGATATCATCTCACACCAGTCAGAATGGCCATCATCAAAAAATTTGCAAACAATAAATGCTGCAGAGGGTGTGGAGGAAAGGGAACCCTCTTGCACTGTTGGTGGGAATGTAAATTGATACAGCCGCTATGCAGAACAGTATGGAGGTTCCTTACAAAACTAAAAATAGAACTACCATTGACTCAGCAATCCCACTACTGGGCATATACCCAGAGAAAACCATAATTCCAAAAGAGTCATGTACCACAATGTTCATTGCAGCACCACAGTGTTCATTGCAGTCATGTACCACAATATACAATAGCCAGGACATGGAAGCAACCTAAGTGTCCATCGACAGATGAATGGAAAAAGAAGATGTGGAACGTATATACAGTGGAATATTACTCAGCCATAAAAAGTAACAAAAAGGAGTTATTTGTAGTGAGGTGGATGGACCTAGAGGTTGTCATACAGAGTGAAGCAAGTCACAAAGAGAAAAACAAATACCATATGCTAACACATATATATGGAATCTAAAAAAAAAGAAAAAGGTCAGAAGAACCTAGGGGGAAGATGGGAATAAAGATGCAGACCTACTGGAGAATGGACTTGAGGACATGGGGAGGGGGAAGGGTAAGCTGGGACAAAGTGAGAGAGTGGCATGTACATATATACACTACCAAATGTAAAACCGATAGCTAGTGGGAAGCAGCTGCATAGCACAGGGAGATCAGCTCGGTGCTTTGTGACCACCTAGAAGGGTGGGATAGGGAAGGTGGGAGGGAGGGAGACGCAAGAGGCAGGAGATATGGTGATACATATATATGTATAGCTGCTTCACTTTGTTAAAAAGCAGAAACTAACACACCATTGTAAAGCAATTATACGCCAATAAAGATGTTTAAAAAAAAAAAAGGAAAGGAAAAAACGAAAAGAGTCATGTACCCCAATGTTCATTGCAGCACTATTTACAATAGCCAGGACCTGGAAGCAACCTAAGTGTCCATCGACAGATGAATAGTTAAAGAAGATATGGAATACATATCCATACAATGGAATATTACTCAGCCATAAAAAGAAACGAAATTGAGTTATTTTTAGTGAAGTGGATGGACCTAAAGTCCATATAGGGTGAAGTAAGTCAGAATGAGAAAAGCAAATACCATATGCTAACACATATATATGGAATCTAAAAAAAACAAAAAGTTTCTGAAGAACCTAGGGGCAGGATCCGGATAAAAATGTAGATGTAGAGAATGGACTTTAGGACACAGGGAGGGGGAAGGGTAAGCTGGGATGAAGTGACAGAGTGGCATGGACATATATACACTACCAAATGTAAAATAGGTAGCTAGTGGGAAGCAGCCACACAGCACAGGGAGATCATCTCGGTGCTTTGTGACCACCTAGAGGGGTGGGATAGTGAGGTTGGGAAGGAGACACAAGAGGGAGGTGATATGGGGATATATGTGATAGCTGATTCACTTTGCTATACAGGAGAAACTAACACAACATGTAAAGCAATTATAGTCTAGTAAAGATGCTAAAAAAAAAAAGAAAAGCTAGAATACTCAGATATGTACAGAACCCACGCACACATGCTAAAGACCAAATTGTAAAGTATGGTCTCATTTGCATTCCCACAGCCCTTTCCCATCCACCACTGGGTTTTCTCTTATGAAATTGTATAAGAGTGTGGTCACATGTCCATGACTTTATTCCTCCTGTGGATGCCCGTGTATTCAGGGAACTTATTAAGTTTTATGTTTTATACCACCTCATCTCATACTGTTTTAGATAGCGCTTGACTAAGTAATCTATAGGTAACTATCTCTATGATATAAACACAAATGTTGTTATATTACCCCCCAAATCACAGAGAATGCTTAATTCAAATCAATCCCTGCTTAACATTTAACTTGTTAACATTTAACAAGTTCTGTGTTAAGCCCAGGGACCACATTGTGAATTATTCACCCAATGTTGGAGAGACATTTCCTTCTACCAACAAAGGCAGGTGAGAATCCTTGCCATAAAAACTTAGATGATCTTTACCAATACCTGCCAAAACAAATGTGTTTTAGTAGACCCAGAAATTTTTATTAAAATTTTAACATGTTTTATGTATTTACCCATATATTTCTTTGTAAGCACAATTAACAACCTTGTTCTCTGGTACAGAGTTCAACAAGCAGACCCCTGAGAGCACAATGAATGGCCATCCAGTCCATAAATGATTATCAGTGGAAATGTACTCTAAGCTCCCATGGATGGGAAGATAATGGTTAGCTCTGGAGGATGCATTCTCTGTATTTTGTTTGCTTCACTTGTACACTCTAAAATCATATTTCCCAATAGGGAAGCTGTCTCAGCCTGTGTAGGGGTCAATAAAAACCTTTCTGTGATGAGGGCATACTCCATATGTTTAAGTGTTATTCTCAACATCTTGCCTTGCAATGCTCACATTATTTCTTATGTTCGTCTTTTCCATATTGATTACAATTTACCAGTTATTTAGACCCAGTAATTTTTCATGTTTTAGTTATCCCCTCTGTGATTATTTTTTCTCTCCATTTCCAAATGTTCTTTTATTTCTTCAATGTTTTTTTGTTGGTTTTTACTTTCATGAACTTTCATTTCATTCTGGTAGAATATTTTAGTGACTTCCAAATGGAATGATTGCATTCCAGGAGAGTGTGCAAGATATTTCATAAGTACAGAAAGAAAACACCAGTGCTACTGTTCAGATTTATTTTGACTTCATCCTTTAAAAACTCATTTAAATATAGGTAATATAATATTCATAGTATACTAGGTCCGAAGTGCAGGTGTGTAATAAATAAATAAATATTCATGGGTGTGGAAGTATGCTAGCACTTATTTTCAGTGATGTATACCATCAAAAATGTTTTGATATCACTGATTATATTTTATGAATTTTCCTTAAATTTATATCCCATGTTTTCTTGGAATCCTCACACAAACTTCATTTTCATTCTTCCCACAGATTTGAAACCTTTAAGTAAACAAGCACAGTAAACACCTAACATTTCAAATTGTATTTTATTCAATATTTTAAACATTTTTATTCAGTCCTTATGTTCAAAATAGATGATACATACTTAGCATTAGAGATGGTTGGAATTCTAATTTCAAAACAGTTAAGTAAGATAATGATCAGAAATGCCAAAATTCTTATAAGTGGTCACTACTTCTTTGTCACCGTTGGTAATTTATTTCAATGACTACTCATTCTTTAGCTTTAGCAATTACATAGAAATTGCTTACCAGCATTCCCCACCTGAAACATAAATAAGATGACTAAACACATATCTAGTACCATTTTTTCTTAGCTCTGATAGTCTTTTTACCATGGACCAGAAATGCCCTAAAATTTGTGCTCTTCTGAAAGGGATAGAAATCTCCAGTATCACTGGAATTACAGGTGTGGTTTTTGCTAAACATACTTATAGTATCAAAGTGCTTATCATAATCTAGTACTGATTTATTGCAAATAAAATGGTACAGTGAAATGCAACCTCAAAGATGACTTAATGCCAACTCATGGTTTTTTGCTAATAGAGAAAATGTGCCTCTAATAGTTTAAGGAACTTTCTAAAGTTCGCATAGCTACCTAGTAGCAAGGCTAGTACTTGAGCCCAATCTCTCAATTCCTAACACAACACTCTTCCACTAAACCAGGGCTGGAGTTCAGAGAAGTTTGAGAATAGCATGTGAAAATTACTTGGAAATATATTTCTTTTATAGTTTATTGATTTATTCTCTGAATTGCTCAGTTACATGATGTTTATCTCTCGTATATTGTTAGAGGCTAGAAGGCATCTCTTTATCTTACCTTATAACATGGCCATATAAAACTCCATAATTAAGTTAGGACTATATAACATTTTTGAACGGATAAATGAGACACATCATAATAGTGAAACTTTTCCATTATAAAATACATCTAGGATGTTTGGTATATTTTGGCTGGAGGTGAATCCTTCTGCTTATTGTAAGGAAATTGGATAAAATTTGAGACTATGGATCTCTTCAAATTTACTGTATTAGTCTCTACATCCTAACATAAGCCTAGAAGAAAAGAACATTGGAGTGGAACAGAGTGGTGTCTGTTCTCCCCTCCAAAGGCTGTTTACAAACACCCTCAGTATTGAGAAAAAGATGTGGATTGTTATTTACTGAATATCACATCTCTTATGCTAGGCATTTTACAATACCAGGCTCTATAATAGTATTAAGTACTCATAATGTTCTCATTGGGTAGCCTGTCTGTGGAATAATATGGCCTTTAATGGGCTCCCAGAGTTGTTTTTGTTTGTTTGTTTGTTTGTTTTTTAGTAAATTTACTGGAAATCCAACTTAATAGTAAATGCAGGTTCACTTCTTTTTATAGTTAAAAAAATACAAAGGTGTATCCCTGAGCTCACATTTCCATAGTTTTAAATGACTCTTTGTATCTGATTTTTATTGCACTGTGAACGTTATAGCAATTTTGGTTTCAGTATATAAACTAGAGCCTGTTTTATGCATAAAATGATGTAGCTCAATATCCAAATACATTGCCCACCCATGCATGATAATTAGTTTTTTATTGAACAAAGACCTAAAATATAGAGCATTAGTTGATTATGTGTAACCAAATGATGTTAGATGTCCAAGGGCAATTATGATAAAATATTAAAGCAACTTTATATCAAGAAAAAGATAAAAATATACAGCCACATACTCTTGATTCATTTACTTCAATTTTTTGCACATTAAAAATGTATTTAAGAGCTGCCAATTCAATTGCTTCAAATATGAAGTTACTTTAGTTTTGAGAAACTCCAAGATTGCTGAAGTGCATTTGAAATCTTTGGAGGCCCCAAAAGTTGCTGCCACTAAGCCTCATATAAGCCAAGGGAAGCTCATGATCCTTTCTTTAATAATAAATTGAGAATCCTTATTAGAAAATGTGCCACAGTGTAGCACTCAGACAAAATCTATGTTGCAGTCATCTCTCTTGAAAAAAGATAGAAATAAGTCGCTTAATAAAGTCTAAATCATTCCTTAGGTTAGCTAATAGAAGCACTCACTGTTATAAAATTAATCAGTCCCTGCTATTACGGCAAATTGGTGAAGATTGTATTGACACATCTTCATCTGCATGTCTCATCAGAGGTGTCCGTGCCATTTAGCTACGAAACCCTGGAGGCTTTCCTCTGCACAGAATCTTATAACACTTCAATTAAGGGACACCAAGCTGCCAACCAGACAGCGGCGCATTTATTTCTTGATGACTCCTTAAGTTGTGCCACAGGCCTATCATTAAGAGAATATTTTTCACAGCAGGTTGCAAAGATCCTCGTGCCATTAAAAGGAATTGAAAAAGCATCAGTTTGTTGTTTCCACCTAACACAGATATTTTTCATTGCTAGAACAGCCATTAGAAACAATCTGTTTTATTGCATTCTGAAAAGATCACATGAAGTACACACAGTGATTTATTTTAAGGATGACATTAGGATTAAAACCACTATGAAAATGTAGTATTTGAAATAAATATTTAGGAAAACAATGTCTCATAAATGTGCTTTCCTTTTTTGTACCAAATTGTTAGCAGAAATTTATTGATACCTTGAATCAGAGTTTGAAAATGTTACAAAAGAATGCCTTTTAAAAAAAGGGTTAGGAAGAGTGTCTCTGGAGAGGGATGTCATGCCTTAGAAGAAAGACATGCCTTAAAATTTTAAGTGGAAATTCTTTGAATATTAGTAAACCCAAACAGAATGCTTTGAAAATATAGTGGATCAAAGGCTTCTTTAGGGCAATTGTTTGGGGATTTTTTTTTTTTGGAGGGGAAGTTTAATTCCATTGCTACATTGTAGAATATTGACTTAAATTACTGTTTTTCAGTCACCAGAGTGGAAGAAAACACCCAATTTTGGTTACTTATTTATATTAGAGCAGCCACTCCATGAAGTTTCAGTTTGATATATTGACTTGTTTTAAAACTTACTTTCTCAGCACTGGAATCCGTCACTATTTGACATCAGCAATAACTTAAAAAAAAGGAAAAAATTTCTGTAAATGAGTTTTCTTAATGTTTCTGCTTAGAAAATTTTAGATGTTTTTTATAAGTTGTTTCTGACAAAACCTTCAAAAAATGTTTTTAAATTATGTGCTCCTTAAGTGTTATACAGTATTTTGAATTCATCTTCTAAAGAACAACAACAAGAACGAAACAACCTCATGAAGAAGTTTATTCTGTCTTTCTGCTTTAGAATGTTGATCAAGCTCTGGTGTTAGCAAACTTAGGATGGCCTATGTTAAAACTGACCTTGTTGAAACCCACCAGGACTTCAACATGGTAGATGGGATAGGGTGTAATGTAGGAGCTGTAGTGGACAGTGTGAGGTGCTGTCGGATGATTCCCCCCCTTCAGGACTGAGATACCCATTCCTCTTGATGTCAGATGAATTCCTTTCTGGGGACTGCCCTGAGCAGAAGATAACCTCTAAGTCCCAAGGTCACTGCTCCTGCCTCGGGACAGCTCCGCATCCAAAGACTGGTCTCTGGAGGAAGGGATGTGAAGGACCTGTCCCCTTGCTGCAGCACCAGGCATTTCTGGACAACTCCAGCTCTAGAACTCCCCTGTAGGATTGGCAGAGGCCTTTGTTGTGAGTGCATCACAGTTGACATCAGGGGCACTCCCCAATTAACTTCCTCTATGCAAATCTCCATCACGAATCTGGTCCAGAAGGATCAACCTGAGAAAATAGTGGCACATGTTTAATATATAGGATTTGGTTAGTTAGTCTAAATAGAAGCAAAAAATAGAGAATTATTGGAGGTTTGAGGGAACCTATTTAAAAACAAATATCCTTTGATACATTTGGAATGATGCCTGAGACATTCAGAGCTCTTTTTTTTTTTTTTTTTTTAATATCTCTCTTTTCTCCATTCTCACTGACACCACCTTTGTAATCTTTCCCAGCCACCAGTTTTCCCCAAGTTCAGTTCATTCATTTCTTCATGGCTGACAGAATTGTCTTTCAAAACTCAGATCTGATGTTGTAACTCTGTTGTTTAAAAACTTCTGATGCTTACACATTGTTACAGGGTAAAATAAGGGGTTTTATCTTAAAACCCCTGTCCCTGAATTTATGTCACTTCATTACCTGTAACATTCCTCCCCTGGTGGCTGACCCTAGAGTACTCAGTACAACTGTAGTACCTATTTACAGATTTTTTGAAAGTTTCACTGTTTCCAACGCATGGCATGTCTTTCTGTGATTCACTGTGTGCTTTTTAGCCTTGTGATGCGTCTTGCTTTTCTTTACCTCCTTAGTTTGTTAATAAACTTCTATTGATCCTGCAAAAGACTCCTCAAATCTTCATTTCCTGTTCAACTGTTCCCTGATTCTCCCATCAAAATAAAAGCTCCATACTTTCCAATTTTATTTGCATTCATTTATCACAAAACTTATGTGGTATTAGAATTGGTCATTTGTACATTTTTTGTACCCCACTAAACAGTGAAATTTTCAAGAACATGCCGTTTAATTTGTGCTCTGGTGCCCAACTATGCCCATACTAAATACTTAAATAAATAAATGGGGATGTCTTAACTTTGATTCCCCTCAAAGCAGAGCCTAAAGCAAGAACTTGGGTGTAGATGAAGTGAGTCTAAGAAGCCAGAGTGAGCAGAGGGAGGAATGTAACAAAGAAGGAGGGAAATTCAGTAACAGAATGACGGGTTATGGAGGTAGTCCCCACTGTGGGTAGTGGTTCAGAGGCTCTGGAAAGTTCTTTAGGCCAATGTGGCAAACAACCTCCAAATTGTCTCTGTGAAAGACAGGAAGATGGGGGCATTTATCCACTCACTCCATCACAAGTTGGCTGCAAGTTCCACAATATTAACTTTCCCACACTTTCAGAATGTACCTGCACCAGGGCTTTGTGAGATACTGAACTTTGGGAAAAGTTTTGAGGGAGAATCTGAGAGAGGAGACTGGCAGTGTGTACAGAACTGTCCACCCAGCTGCAGCTGAAATCACAGGTAGGCTTAGCAGATATGGCCCACGGCACAAAAGCACGTGCTACAGAGGATTATTGAGCTAATGTTCTGAGACTATTAGTTTTGAGGGACCAGTGTTGGTTCTAATCAGGCACATGATTCCACTTTAAGTGGAAAATGTAACTAAATATATTTTCAGTGCAACTAAAAATAAATCAAAGCTTACGTTTAAGACATGGATCTTATTCCCTTCAGTGGAGTTTTCCTTAGTTTTACCTGGTTCTTCTTGTTATTTTCTGCATTAGCTCTTCTGTGAATAATGGAACATGCATGACCTTGGCATTTTAAACTCTCTAAGCCTCAATTTTCTCATAGGTAGTGGGGGGATAAGAATCTATTTCACAGAATCATTTTCCATCTATCCATTCATTCATTTATTCATTAAACAAATTTCTATTGAACACCTACCATGTGCCAGTCACCACTGTATTTAGGGTTTTCTAAATAACGGAGAGTAAAAACAAAACAAAAATTCAAACTAACAAAAGTTATTTACCAGTCCTTGACATAATGGATCATAATGAAGGAGAGACACTGAACAAATAACCATACAAACAAATACAGTATAAAAAATTTGATCCATGCCAGAAAGGAGAAGTACAATTTCCACCAGGGTGTAAAATAGGAGTGTACACCCTATTATAGAACAAGTCATGAAGCTGGCTGTCAAGTTTACCACTGCCTGAAGAATGCTGGGGAGTTGGTGAGATGAGGCATTGGAGTGGTGGGGCGAACACTGTAAGCGAAGGCTATGAGGCAGGGAAGTGCGGGGGGAGCATGATGTATGCTTAAGAATAAGGTGAGGTTGCTCAGAACAAAGTAGAAGCAGAGGAGGGTCAGTGCAAAGTAAGGCTTAGAGAGGCAAGCAGGGACAAGACCATCTGTAGATATGGAAGTCACAACGAGTGGGACGCAATGAGAAACTTTTGAAAGCCTTTATGCTGAAGAAGTGCGTGATGTGACGTATTCATGGAAGATTACTCTTACTGCTATGTATAGATTTAGTGAGTGCTGGAATGAAGGAGGTTTGAGACTTAGGACCACCGTTCTATGGAAAGATACTGATGTCATAAAGCAACTCATATGCTGAGTTTATTTAGAAAGACATGGATTTGAATTTGATCACATTCCTCTTTTCTCATCTTCTCTCATTTTCTTTTCTTCTTTCTTTTCTTTTCTTCCCTTAATTTTTCCCTCTATTCTAATAACTTACTTTTAGCATCTCTCAAAAGAGCTTCATTAAGAGAACAATGTTATGTTATTCATAAACAATGGCCCATCGCACATTCTCTGTCACACTCTTGGGTGATTTGTGCTGCTGAAAAGGCAAAAGGGGATACCGAGCCATTCTGCTCAGGATTTATGGGGCAAGGAGAAGGAATCATGGTCTTCATAGTGTTGTTAGAAGTGAAGGAGCAAGGTTAGGAATCATTTGGCAGATGAAATTACGTGTAAAGAGAGGTCAAGGGTGTTGGGTAAAATAGAAGAGGTGAATGAGAGATGGGAGTAACAGTGATTTAGGGAAGACATTTCTGGATATCAGAGCAGCAGACAAGGAACTAACATATTCAGTTCTAAAGAAGCGTCACTTCACACTAAGTTACACCTCTCTGAAGTGTGTGCTCTGATGATTTTGACATATGTACACCTGTACCATTACCATAATCAAAGCAACAAACAATTTGATTAGCCCCCAGAGTTTACTTGTGCCCCCTTTATAATCCTTTTCTCCCTCCACTCCCATCCACAGGCAAGCACTAATGTACTTTCTGTCACTATACATTCATTTACATTTCTTAGAATTTTATATGAATGGAATCATACAGTACAATTCTGGTTCTTCTGTCCAGCATAATTATCTTGAGATTCTTCATGTTGTTGCATGTTTCATCAGTTAATTCTATTTTATTGCTTAGTAGTAGTACATTGCATGAATACACCACAGGTTTTCATCAGTTTGCCTATTAATGGATGTTTGGGTTGTTTCCAAGCTTTATCTTTTACCAATAAAGCCTCTATGAACATGGTGTACAGTCTTAGTATAGACATATGCTTTTATTTCTCTTGGGTGAACACAGGAATGGAATGGCCAGGTAATATGGTAGGTGTATATTTAACTTTAAGCAAACTTTCAAAATGTTTCCCCAGATGATTGTACCATTTCACGTTCCCACCAATAGTTTAACATAAAAATTACAGAGGTTGGCGTTGCCTTACACAAGCTTAACAATACACCTGTAAGCTCAGTATCTCTTTCCCCATTATATAGAAGGAAAGCAAAGTTCAGGAATGTTAAATAACCACTTGTGGTCAGAGTAAGTGAATGGAAGATTTGGAATTAAAACCTATACCTGACTGTGCCAGAATGATTTTTCAGAATTTCTAGGGAAAGTTTTTTATAAACCAAGGCCTAGCTCTTGCTTTAAATAAATGTGATTCTCATCTACTGAGTTGCTAGCTCCTGCTTGACTTGGATAAATGGATAGAATGGAAAATTATTTTAGTCCAAGTGATGGCTCATTGGCCAGACAAGGTCGAGGTATAGCTTTATATGGTTGGCTGGAATTCAAACTTGTGACCTGCCATCAGTGGGAGAAGAGATATATAAGACCCTCTGATAAACCAACAATCTTATTAATTTAATAGAACAGCTCCAATTCAGATGAAGTGCTACTTAAATCAGCAACCATAGCCATGCTTTCATTGGTTTAATGTCTTTTTCTCTTTACTGTTGAACAGATAAAGATGCAAGGACTGGAAAGCAAAAAAAAAAAAAAAAAAAAAAAGCAATACAAAACCAACCAGCTGGGAAAAAAAGAAAACAGGATAAAGCACCTGGAGGAGATTAACGGATGGAAGTACATGCTCTTTGTTTCCATTTTTAATAAGACAAATGCATTATGTAAAATTTAAAATGTGAGAACTGTACATAGATGTATGAAACACACCTACAACAGGTTCTTGTGGTTTTTGATGCTGCTTTTGGCACTGTTTCTTCTAACCACTGACGGGCATTTTGTTTTCTATAATGGTTACTCTCAGTGCAAGCCTCTACAGTAACCCAATATCCAAGAGACACAATGATGGAGGAACTGCTTCTGCTTTGGGGACATAACATTTTAGTACTGAGATTAAAACAAGTAGAACACTCTCTTTTCTCTTTAGAGAAGAATCGGGTGTAAGTTTGGTCTGTATTTAGAAGGAGTTAGTGAGTGAAGGTCCAAAAACTCAACACCAGAATCGTGTTTCTCAAAGCCTTTCATTCCTCACCATTTCTACTGTCATCAATGGCAATAGCTTCTTAACTAAATTAGCAAATACAAATATAAGACACAGAGTTAAATTTAGTTTTCAGACAAAAAATAATTTTTAGTATGATAATGTCCCATCCAATATTTGGAATACACTTATACTAAAATTATTTGTTGTTTTTTCAAAATCCAAAATTAATAGACTGTCCTGTATTTTTACTTGGCAACTCTATTGTCAACAGACTTCCCTCCTCTTTCGTTTGACCTCCCTTATTGTAGTGTCAGCAAAATGGAATAGCAAAATTTACTGAGGAAGTGAAATACCTAAATTAACAGGAGCCACTGAAGATGGAAGCACTTCAGTGCATTCTTGCAATTATTCAAAAGCAGTCAGCTATAGTGTCATCTATTCATACACACATAATATCAATACTTAAAGTGATAATCTCAATAAATACTAAAAAGTCATTTTGTAAAATATAACACACTCATTCTTGTTAAATACACTGAAACAATACAAATGAAAGGTTAATATTCAACATAATAAATAATCTAATATTTAATAACTAATATTCTTGACCTCTTTCTATGTGTCACTGTTGTAAGGGTATTAGCTTATTTAATCCTCACAACAATGAGAAACAAAACCTTATGAGGCAGAAATAATAATTATTATTCCCATTATCGTTTTGCAGAAGAAATTGAGTAATAGAGAAGTTAAGCAGTTTGCCTCAAAGCACACAGCTAGTAATTTATGGAGCCAGGCAGTCCAACTTTAGAGCCTGTACTCTAAACACTATGCTATACTGCCATTCTTTGTAGCAACAATGATAAATATGTATTGCTTAGGAATAAGGCAAATAAAAGATATTCAGAACTCTTACTATTAAAAGCACCTGAATGGCTAAGATATATGTCTCATATTTTAAATAAAAGGCAATATTTGTAACATCTCAATTCTTCCCAAATTAATATACAGCTAAAATGAAGTACCAGTCAAATCTCAAATCATGTTTTTGAGAAAGTTGGCAAAATTATTCTAAAATTAATCTGAAAGAGTGCATTAGAAAAAAATATTTGAGGGAGCTCCCTGGTGGCCTAGAGGTTAGAATTCTGGGTTTTCACTGGCATGGCCTGGGTTCAATACCTGGTCAGTGTACTGAGATCCCACAAGCCGCGTGGCATGGCCGAAAAGAAAAACAAAAAAAAAAGAAAACAATATTTGAGTAAAGGAGAATAAGTAGAGAGAGTTTGGTCTACAAAATAGGTAAGATAGGAAGAGTAGATGTTATAAATATATCACTTTTTCCCAAATTAATCTTTAAATTTAATATATTTCCAGTAAACTCCAAACAGGTTTTCATGCATGTAAAGAGATTTACAAGCCTATTTTAAAATTATCTCACTGGAGGGCTTCCCTGGGGGCTTCCCTGGTGGCACAGTGGTTAAGAATCCACCTGCCAATGCAGGGGACACGAGTTCGAGCCCTGGTCCGGCAAGATCCCACATGCCGCGGAGCGACTAAGCCTGTGCACCACAACTACTGAAGCCCGTGCCTAGAGCCCGTACTCTGAAACAAGAGAAGCCACCGCAATGAGAAGGCCACGCACTGCAGTGAAGAGTAGCCCCCGCTCATCGCAACTAGAGAGAGCCCACGCACAGCAACAAAGACCCAACGCAGCCAAAAATAAAAATTAAATAAATAAATAAATAAAAATTATCTCACTGGGATTGATGAAATATTTTCATTTTATTCAATAATTTTGCATATCTAAAAGATAAGAGCTTACTTTTTTTTAAAACATAACTAACCACCATTACATAGTCATACCTAAATATCTTAATATTGTCAAATAACCACTTAATGTTCAAATTTCCAATTGTTTCTTAAATGTAATAATTACTTTACAGTTCATTTTATTGACTCAGGATTCAAATAAGGCCCATGCATTGCAACTGGTAGAAAATCTATATATTCCCTCCCATCCCTCAATCCACTGTTTTTTTGTCTTGAAATTTATTTGTTGGAGAAGCCAGGTTGTTTGCCTTGTACAGCTTCTTACAGTCTGCATTGTATCTCATAATTTAATATCTTCCTCTGCCTTCTGTATTTCCTGGAAATTGCTAGTTGTATATGAAGACTTAAAATTCAACTACAGTTTTATTTTATTTTATTTGACAAGACACTTCCCAGTTGACATTCTTCTACATAATGACTCTCTCTTTGAAATATTAGCAGTCATTGGTCATCAATGACTAGATCAATTAATAAAGAAGAAATTGCAAAATGGTGTTACTCTAATGGTATGATAATAATTCTTCTATGTTATTAGCTAGAATGCTTCTATAAAAAGAAACATTTCTTCATCTACTATTTAATTATCCAGAGTACTGTTGGAATAGAAAAGCAGAATAAATGCTGATTGCTGTAGCTAATATAAATTTGATAAATAGTAACAAAGTGGAAAACTCATTCTCTTGGGTATGAAAACTCATTTAAAAGGGTAATAATAGATACAGTCTGGTATAGGTGGAGACATATAGGAATGAAGCAACAGAATGACATAAGAAGCCCACAACAAATATTTATTAAATTTTTGAAATTTTTTATTGAATTAATTGCCAACCAGATGAAGAATCAGAACATTATCAACAGCCCAGAAACCTCTCTCTTGGTTCTTTTCAATCACTACTCTTTCCCAAAAGTAATCACTATTCTGATGTCTAAGAGCATATATTAGTTCTGCCTGTATTATACGTTAAATAAATTGAATCACATGGTAAGTACTCTTTAGTATTTGACTTCTTTTGTTCAATATTATATTTGTGAAATTCAGTCATGTTGTTGCATCCAGTTATAGATCATTGTTCTTATATTCTGCATAATAAACCATTTTGATAAGCACTGTTCTAAATACTGAGCATAGAGCAGATTAAAAAAAGTGGGTCCCTGCTTTACTGGAGCTTACATTCTGGTGAATATAATCTATGAAAGCATGTATATATAGAAAAGCTGCATATATGCTAGGGTTAGGCTATTGAATTCATGGGGTCAGGATAATTTGTTTCCATCTGGAAAACATATAAAAGTAGAACTCTGTTTTATGTCATACACACAAAAATAATTCAAAGATATTTAAAGCCAAAGCGTTCAAAAGAATAAATATTAATATTTTAATTATGAATATTTATTAAACACTTATATCAAACACTTTTCTAGGTATTAGGGATACATTAGTAAATATAACACACAAAAATCCCTACTTTTATGAAGCATGTATTTAATGTGGTGAGACAGGCAGTAAAAACATAAACAAATAAATTATATATTAGAAAATTATAAGTGCGCTGGAGAAAAGTAAAGCCAGTGGAAGTAGGGGGGGGTGGGTAAAGAGCACCTATAGAGAAGGGGATATGGTTGCCATTCTCGAGAGGATGGCAGCGAATACAGGAGAAAATTCTTTGTGACCTTAGAGTAGGAAGGATTTATGAAATAAGACTTAAAAAAGTACAAATCATAAAAGAAATGCTTGAGGGCACCTTCAAGATGGCAGAGAAGTAAGATGTGGAGATCACCTTCCTCCCCACAAATACATCAAAACTACATCTATATGTGGAACAACTCTTACAGAACACTTACTGAATGTTGGCAGAAGACCTCAGAGTTCCCAAGAGACGCCATCAGGCGACCTACATGCAGTGGTGGGGCCAAATCCAAAGCTGAACCCCAGGAGCTGTGCAAACAATGAAGAGAAAGGGAAATTTCTCTCAGCAGCTTCAGGAGCAGTGGACTAAATCTCCACAATCAACTTGATGTACCCTTCATCTGTGGAATATGTGAATAGACAACAAATCATCTGAAAATTGAGGTGGTGGACTTTGGGAGCAACTGTAGACTTGGAGTTGGCTTTCTGCATCTAATTTGTTTCTGGTTTTATGTTTATCTTAGTTGAGTATTTAGAGCTTATTATCATTGGTAGATTTGTTTATTGATTTGGTTGCACTCTTCCATTTTTTTTTTTATTTTGTATATATATATATTTTTTTCCTCTTGCTCTTTTTGTGAGTGTGTATGTGTATGCTTCTTTGTGTGATTTTATCTGTAGAGCTTTGCTTTTGCCATCTGTCCTAGGGTTCTGAATGTCCTTCTTTTTTTTTTTATTGTATAGTTTTTAGCGATTTTATCATTGGTGGATTTGCTTTTTGGTTTGGTGGCTCTCTTCTTTCTTTCTCTTTTTGTTATTACTTTTTTAATTTTAATAATTTGTTTCTATTTTAATAACATTTATTCTTTCTATCTTTCTTTTTCTCCCTTAACTTCAGAGCCATGTGGCTGACAGGGTCTTGGTGCTCTGGCCGGCTGTCAGGCCTGAGCATCTGAGGTGGGAGAGTCGAGTTTAGGACATTGGTCAACCAGAGACCTCCAGGCGCCATGTAGTATCAAATGGCGAAAGCTCTCCCAGAGATCTCCATCTCAACGCTAAGGCCCAGCTCCATTCAGTGACCAGCAAGCTACAGTGCTGGACACCCTATGCCAAACAACTAGCAAGACAGGAACACAAACCCACTCACTAGCAGAAAGACTGCCTAAAATCATAATAAGGTCACAGACACCCCAAAAGACACCACCAGACATGGTCCTGCTCACCAGAAAGACAAGACCCAGCCTCATCCACCACAACACAGGCACCAGTCTCCTCCACCAAGATGCCTACACAACCCACTGAAACAACCTTACCCACTGGAAGCAGACACCAACAACGACTGGAACTACGAACATGCAGTCTGTGAAACGGAGACCCCAAACACAGTAAGTTAAGTAAAATGAGAAGACAGAGAAATATACACCAGATGAAGGAGCAAGGTAAAAACCCACCAGAACAAACAAATGAAGAGGAAATAGGCAGTCTACCCGAAAAAGAATTCAGAGTAATGACAGTGAAGATGATCCAAAGTCTTGGAAATACAATGGAGAAAACACAAGAAACATTTAACAAGGACCTAGAAGAACTAAAGAGCAAACAAACAAGGATGAACAACACAATAAATGAAATTTAAAACTCTCTAGAAGGAATCAATAGCAGAATAACTGAGGCAGAAGAAAGGATAAGTGACCTTGAAGGTAAAATAGTGGAAATAACTACTGCAGAGCAGAATAAAGAAAACAGAATGAAAAGAATTGAGAACAATCTCAGAGACATCAGGGACAACGTAAAACACAACAACATTTGAATTAGAGGGGTCCCAAAAGAAAAAGAGAATAAAAAGGGACTAAGAAAATATTTGAAGAGATTATAGTTGAAAAATTCCCTAATATGGGTAAGGAAATAGTCAGTCAAGGGCAGGAAACACAGAGAGTCCCATACAGGATAAATCCAAGGAGAAACATGTCAAGACACATATTAATCAAACTATCAAAAATTAAATACAAAGAAAAAATATTAAAAGCAGCAAGGGAAAAACAACAAATAACATTCAAGGGAATCCCCATAAGGTTAACAGCTGATCTTTCAGCAGAAACTCTGCAAGCCAGAAGGGAGTGGCAGGACATACTTAAAGTGATGAAAGGGAAAAACCTACAACCAAGATTAATCTACCAAGCAAGAAATTCAATCAGATAAAATGGAGAAATTAAAATCTTTATAGACAAGGAAAAGCTATGATAATTCAGCAATATAAAACCAGCTCTACAACAAATGCTAAAGGAACTTCCCTAGGCAGGAAACACAAGAGAAGGAAAAGACCTACAATAACAAACGCAAAACAATAACACAGTAATAGGAACATACATATCAATAACTACCTTAAATGTAAATGGATTAAATGCTTCAACCAAACAACAGAGGCTGGCTGAATGAATACAAAATCAAGACCCATACATGTGCTGTATACAAGAGACCCATTTCAGACCTAGGAACACATACAGACTGACAGTGAGGGGATGGAAAAAGATATTCCATGCAAATGGAAATCAAAAGAAAGCTGGAGTAGCAATTCTCATATCAGACAAAATAGACTTTAAAATAAAGACTATTACAAGAGACAAAGAAGGGCACTACATAATGATCAACAGATCAATCCAAGATGAAGATATAGCAATCGTAAATATTTATGCACCCAACAAAGGAGGACCTCAATACACAAGGCAAATGCTAACAGCCATAAAACAGGAAATCGAAAGTAACACAATGATAGTGGGGGACTTTAACACCCCACTTTCACCAATGGACAGATCATCCAAAATGAAAATAAATAAGGAAACACAAGCTTTAAATGATACATTAACCAAGATGGACTTAGTAGATATTTATAGGACATTCCACCCAAATACAACAGAATACACATTTTTCTCAAGTGCTCATGGAACATTCTCCAGGGTAGATCATATCTTGGGTCACCAATCAAGCCTTGGTAAATTTAAGAAAATTGAAATCGTATCAAGTATCTTTTCCGATCACAACGCTATGAGACTAGATATCAATTACAGGAAAAGATCTGTAAAAAATACAAACACATGGAGGCTACACAATACACTACTTAATAACGAAGTGATCGCTGAAGAAATCAAAGGGGAAATCAAAAAATACCTAGAAACAAATGACAATGGAGACACGACGACCCAAAACCTATGGGATGCAGCAAAAGCAGTTCTAAGAGGGAAGTTTATAGCAACACAAGCCGACATCAAGAAACAGGAAACATCTAAAATAAACAACCTAACCTTGCACCTAAAGCAATTAGAGAAAGAAGAACAAAAACACCCCAAAGTTAGCAGAAGGAAAGACATCATAAAGCTCAGATCAGAAATAAATGAAAAAGAAATGAAGGAAACAATAGCGAAGATCAATGAAACTAAAAGCTGGTTCTTTGAGAAGATAAACAAAATTGATAAACCATTAGCCAGACTCATCAACAGAAAAAGGGAGAAGACTCAAATCAATAGAATTAGAAATGAAAAAGGAGAAGTAACCACTGACACTACAGAAATACAAACAATCATGAGAGATTACTACAAGCAACTCTATGCCAATAAAATGGACAACCTGGAAGAAATGGACAGATTCTTAGAAATGCACAACCTGCCCAGACTGAACCAGGAAGAAATAGAAAATATGAACAGACCAATCACAAGCACTGAAATTGAAACTGTGATGAAAAATCTTCCAACAAACAGAAGCCCAGGACCAGATGGCTTCACAGGCGAATTCTATCAAACATTTAGAGGAGAGCTAACACCTATCTTTCTCAAGCTCTTCCAAAATATTGCAGAGTGAGGAACACTCCCCAACTCATTCTACAAGGCCACCATCACCCTGATACCAAAACCAGACAAAGATGTCACAAAGGAAGAAAACTACAGGCCAATATCACTGATGGACATAGATGCAAAAATCCTCATCAAAATACTAGCAAACAGAATCCAACAGCACATTAAAAGGATCATACACCATGATCAAGTGGGGTTTATCCCAGGAATGCAAGGATTCTTCAATATACACAAATCAATCAATGTGATACACCATATTAACAAACTGAAGGAGAAAAACCATATGATCATCTCAACAGATGCAGAGAAAGCTTTCGACAAAATTCAACACCCATTTATGATAAAAGCCCTGCAGAAAGTAGGCATAGAGGGAACTTTCCTCAACATAATAAAGGCCATATATGACAAACCCAGAGCCAACATTGTCCTCAATGGTGAAAAACTGAAATCATTTCCACTAAGATCAGGAACAAGACAAGGTTACCCACTCTCACCACTATTATTCAACATAGTTTTGGAAGTGTTAGCCACAGCAATCAGAGAAGAAAAAGAAATAAAAGGAATCCAAATCAGAAAAGAAGAAGTAAAGTTGTCACTGTTTGCAGATGACATGATACTATACATAGAGAATCCTAAAGATGCTACCAGAAAACTACTAGAGCTAATCAATGAATTTGGTAAAGTAGCAGGATAGAAAATTATTGCACAGAAATCTCTTGCATTCCTATATACTAATGATGAAAAATCTGAAAGTGAAATTAAGAAAACTCTCCCATTTACCATTGCAACAAAAAGAATAAAATATCTAGGAATAAACCTACCTAAGGAGACAAAAGACCTGTATGCAGAAAATTATAGGACACTGATGAAAGAAATTAAAGATGATACAAATAGATGGAGAGATATACCATGTTCTTGGATTGGAAGAATCAACATTGTGAAAATGACTCTACAACCCAAAGCAATCTACAGATTCAATGCAATCCCTATCAAACTACCACTGGCATTTTTCACAGAAGTAGAACAAAAAATTTCACAATTTGTGTGGAAACACAAAAGACCCCGAATAGCCAAAACAATATTGAGAACGAAAAATGGAGCTGGGGGAATCAGGCTCCCTGACTTCAGACTGTATTACAAGGCTACAGTAATCAAGACAGTTTGGTACTGGCACAAAAACAGAAATATAGATCAATGGAACAGGATAGAAAGCCCAGAGATAGACCCACGCGCATATGGTCACCATATCTTTGTTAAAGGAGGCAAGCATATACAGTGGAGAAAAGACAGTCTCTTCAATAAGTGGTTCTGGGAAAATTGGACAGGTACATGTAATAGTATGAAATTAGAACACTCCCTGACACCATACACAAAAATAAACTCAAAATGGATTAAAGACCTAAGTGTAAGGCCAGACACTATCAAACTCTTAGAGGAAAACATAGGCAGAACACTCTATGACATAAATCACAGCAAGATTCTTTTTGACCCAGCTCCTAGAGAAATGGAAATAAAAACACAAATAAACAAACGGGACCTAATGAAATTTAAAAGCTTTTGCACAGCAAAGGAAACCATAAACAAGACCAAAAGACAACCCTCAGAATGGGAGAAAATATTTGCAAATGAAGCAAGTGACAAAGGATTAATCTCCAAGATTTACAAGCAGCTCATGCAGCTCAATAACAAAAAAACAAACAACGCAATCCAAAAATGGGCAGAAGACCTAAATAGACATTTCTCCAAAGAAGATATACAGATGGCCAACAGACACATGAAAGAATGCTCAACATCATTAATCATTAGAGAAATGCAAATCAAAACTACCATGAGATATCACCTCACACCGGTCAGAATGGCCATCATCAAAAAATCTAGAAACAATAAATGCTGGAGAAGGTGTGGAGAAAAAGGAACACTCTTGCACTGTTGGTGGGAATGTAAATTGATACAGCCACTATGGAGAACAGTATGGAGGTTCCTTAAAAAACTAAACATAGAACTACCATAGGACCTAGCAATCCCACTACTGGGCATATATCCTGAGAAAACCATAATTCAAAAAGAGTCATGTACCAAAATGTTCATTGCAGCTCTATTTACAATAGCCAGGACATAGAAGCAACCTAAGTGTCCATCGTTGGATGAATGGATAAAGAAGATGTGGCACATATATACAATGGAATATTACTCAGCCATAAAAAGAAATGAAATGTAGGTATTTGTAGTGAGGTGGATGGAGTTAGAGTCTGTCATACAGAGTGAAGTAAGTCAGAAAGTGAAAAACAAATACAGTATGCTAACACATATACATGGAATCTAAGGGAAAAAAAAAGGTCATGAAGAACCTAGTGGCAAGACGGGAATAAAGACACAGACCTACTAGAGAATGGACTTGAGGACACGGGGAGGGGGAAGGGTAAGATGGGATGAAGTGAGAGAGTGGCATGGACATATATACACTACCAAATGTAAAATAGATAGCTAGTGGGAAGCCACCACATAGCACAGGGAGATCAGCTCGGTGCTTTGTGACCACCTAGAATGGTGGGATAGGGAGGGTGGGAGGGAGGGAGATGCAAGAGGGAAGAGATATGTGAACATATGTATATGTATAACTGATGCACTTTGTTATAAAGTGGAAACTAACACACCATTGTAAAGCAATTATACTCCAATAAAGATGTTTAAAAAAAAAAAAAATCTTCCAACAAACAAAAGCCCAGGACCAGATGGCTTCACAAGCGAATTCTATCAAACATTTATAGAAGAGCTAACACCTATCCTTCTCAAACTCTGCCAAAATATAGCAGAGAGAGGAACACTCCCAAACTCATTCTACGAGGCCACCATCACCCTGTTACCAAAACCAGACAAAGATGCCACAAAAAAAGAAATCTACAGGCCAATATCACTGATGAACATAGATGCAAAAATCCTCAACAAAATACTAGCATACAGAACCCAATAGCACGTTAAAAGGATCATACACCATGACCAAGTGGGGTTTATTCCAGGAATGCAAGGGTTCTCCAATATATGCAAATCAATCAATGTGATAAATCATATTAACAAATTGAAGGAGAAAAATCATATAATCATCTCAATAGATGCAGAAAAGCTTTCAAAAATTTCAACACCCATTTATGATAAAAACCCTCCAGAAAGTAGGCATAGAGGGAACTTACCTTAACAAAGTAAAGGCCATATATGACAAACCCACAGCCAACACCATTCTCAATGGTGAAAAACTGTAACCATTCCCACTAAGATTAGGAACAAGACAAGGTTGCCCCACAGTCAACATCATTCTCAATGGTGAAAAAGTGTAACCATTTCCACTAAGATCAGGAAAAAGAAGGTTGCCCTCTCTCACCACTAGTATTCAACATAGTTTTGGAAGTTTTGGCCACAGCAATCAGAGAAGAAAAAGAAATAAAAGGAATCCAAATTGGAAAAGAAACAGTAAAACTGTCACTGTTTGCAGATGACAAGATACTATACATAGAGAATCTTAAAAAGGTTTCCAGAAAATTACTAGAGCTAATCAATGAATTTGGTAAAGTAGCAGAATACAAAATTAATGCACAGAAATCTCTTGCATTCCTATACACTAATGATGAAATATCTGAAATATAATTTAAGGAAACACTCCCATTTACCATTGCAACAAAAGGAATAAAATACCTAGGAATAATCCTAATTAAGGAGAGAAAAGACTTGTATGCAGATAACTATAAGACACTGATGAAAGAAATTAAAGATGACACCAATAGATGGAGAGATATACCATGTTCTTGGATTGGAAGAATCAACATCGTGAAAATGACTATTACCCAAAGCAATCTACAGATTCAATGTAATCCCTATTAAACAACCAATGGCATTTTTCAGAGAACTAGAACAAAAAATTTCACAATTTGTATAAAAACACAAAAGACAATGAATAGCCAAAGCAATCTTGAGAAAGAATAACGGAGCTGGAGGAACCAGGCTCCCTGACTTCAGATTATACTACAAAGCTACAGTAATAAAGACATTATGGTATTGGCACAAAAGCAGAAATATAGATAAATGGAACAGGATACAAAGCCCAGAGATAAACCCACACACATATGGTCACCTTATCTTTGATACAGGAGGCAAGAATATACAGTGGAGAAAAGACAGCCTCTTCAATAAGTGGTGCTGGGAAAACTGGACAGCTACATCTAAAAGAATGAAATTAGAACACCCTTAACAGCATACACAAAAATAAACTCATAATGGTTTAAAGACCTAAATGTAAGGCCAGACCCTATAAATCTCTTAGAGGAAAACATAGGCAGAACACTCTATGACATAAATCACAGCAAGATTCTTTTTGACCCACCTCCTAGAGAAATGGAATTAAAAACAAAAATAAAGAAATGGTACCTAATGAAACTTAAAAGCTTTTGCACATCAAAGGAAACCATACACAAGATGAAAAGACAACCCTCAGAATGGGAGAAAATTTTTGCAAACAAAGCAACTGACAAAGGATTAATTTCCAAAATATACAAGCAGCTCATGCAGCTCAATATCAAAAAAACAAAAAACCCAATCCAAAAATGGGCAGAAGACCTAAGTAGACATTTCTCCAAAGAAGATATACAGATTGCCAAAAAACACATGCAAATATGCTCAACATCACTAATCACTGGAGAAATGCAAATCAAAACTACAATGAGGCATTTCCTCGTACCAGTCAGAATGGCCATCATCAAAAAATCTACAAATAATAAATCCTGGAGAGGGTGTGCAGGAAAGAGAACCCTCTTGCACTGTTGGTGGGAATGTAAATTGATACAGCCACTATGGAGAACAGTATGGAGGTTCCTTACAAAACTAAAAATAGAACTACCATTGACCCAGCAATCCCACTACTGGGCATATATGCTGAGAAAACCATAATTCAAAAAGAGTCATGTACCACAATGTTCATTGCAGCTCTATTTACAATAGCCAGGACATGGAAGCTACCTAAGCGTCCATCAACATATGAATGGATAAAGAAGATGTGGCACATATATACAATGGAATAGTACTCAGCCATACAAAGAAACGAAATTGAGTTTTTTGTAGTGAGGTGAATGGACCTAGAGACTCTCGTACAGAGTGAAGTAAGTCAGAAAGAGAAAAACAAATACTGTATGCTAAAACATATATATGGAATTAAAAAAAAAAAAAGGAATTCTAAAGAACCTAGGGTAGGACAGGAATAAAAACGCAGACATATAGTATGGACTTGAGGACACGGGGAGAGGGAAGTATAAGCTAGGATGAAGTGAGAGAATGACATGGACATATATATACTACCAAATATAAAATAGAGAGCTAGTGGGAAGCAGCCGCATAGCAGTGGGAGATCAGCTCGGTGCTTTGTGTCCACCTAGAGGGTGGCATACGGAGGGTGGGAGGGAGACACAAGAGGGAGGAGATATGGTGATGTATGTATATGTATAGCTGATTCACTTTGTTATACAGCAGAAACTAACACAGCATTGTAAAGCAATTATACACCAACAAAGATGTTAAAAAAATTAAAAAAAAAAGAAATGCTTGATTAATTTGACTACATTAGAACAGAAACGTTTATGCATCAAAAGCACAAAGTAAAAAGAAAGTGAAAAGATATTTGCAATCCATATAATCACCCAGGGATTAGCATCCAGAATAGTATCAAAAGAAATTCTACAAAATAATAAGTAAAATATGAACAACTATTAGGAAAAATATCGACAAAGGATATGAATATGCAATTCACAGGAGAAGAAACCCAAATTATGACTAAACCTATGGGGAGAAAAAGTGAATCGTATCAAGGCAAATGTGAATTCAATCCACAGCGATTTTTAATTTAGTATTTACTTTTTTAATCAGATTAGTTAAGATTCAAAAGAAAGCTTTCATTCAGATGGGTATGACCATAAATGGTTGCTGGGATTGTATAGTTAGTAAAATTGTTCTGAATTTGACAGCTTGTCTACCTACCTTCAGAATCATGATGTGTGCTTTTGGGTTACAGTGGAGATGAGCACAGATCTAGGGACCAACTGAACCCTGTCTTGTCCCCTTGTGCATAATACCAACCATGTCTCCCCTAACTTTTTTAGTAAATATAAGTCTTTTCCTCCAAGTTTTGAAGTCTTTGAAGATAGAAAAATGATGGAGAATGGTATTTGTGAACTGAGGGAACTTGAAATGCCACCCAGCCAAATTGTTGTCTAATTACTTAAGGAAAAGAAATTCAATTTTTCTATGACCCAGTACCTTTGTTTCCTATTTTCCTTCCTGATGCTCACTTAATGTCCATTTCAACTTAATGCTTACTGAAATCCCATCAGAAATGATGTACTTCAAATTTGTCAAAAACTCTCCCCCATGAATTCCAATTTTTATAAATGACTTGCTCTTCTGCAAACTGAAGATGCCTTTGTAATGAATACAATCTGATTCCTCTACATTTTTTATCCAGCAAATATTTATTGAGCACCTCTAATGTGCCAGACACTGTTCCAGGCACTGGGGATTTACCTATGAATAAAAAATAAACTTTCTATTTTATGGAGCTTATGTTTAAGTGGAAGAAAGTAGACAATAAGTTGAAAAAAGAAATATATAATATGTTAATATGTCTAGTGTTCTGAAGACTTTTTTTTTTTTTAAAGGATCAAGGGACATGGTGATGGAAAGTACTACTTTAGGTATTTTGGTAAAAAAAAGAAATTCAGATAAGAAGAAATTTGAATAAATGCTTGAGGGAAATAAGGAAGCAAGTCATGTGTTATCAAAAAATGAGTGCTCTGTATTTGTCAACAACGGAACCAAAATAGAAGGTTAGTGCTATGTTAGTTTAAGGTCTAAAATTTAGGGGGAAGATTCTAGCAACTAAATAAGAATAATATTTTAAATACACTATATCAAAGAATAATACTTTCTCTGCGGTAAAGAGGAAGTGATACAGTTTTTTGAAATTCTGCACACTCTCCTGCTAGTTGTATTATCAATTCTGTAAGCCTTGAACCACAGAAACATTTAACTTCTTTGATTCAATACAGATACATTTTATTCTTATTCTTATAAAAGTTTTGCTATAGAAAATGAAAGGGTCTGATATGTGATTGAAGGCATCCATGTGATCCACCCATTTTTACCTAAGGTAGTTCTTAGCTTTCTCTCTGCTCTACATATTATCTTTCCACACAATCCCTTCCTCAAGTCAAGATACTGAAAAGATCACCAAGAAGCAAGTGGACACTCTTGCAAAACTCTTTAAAGAGTTTTCCAACTATAAATTAGGTAAGCAAAATGTGATAAGTGTATCTGAACTTTCCTGGGGACATTTAAAATACCAGTGGTAATTAGAGGATTTGTTGTCACAATTTTCCAGGTAGCCCAACCAGCCTTTCCAATAACCCTGCTTTCTCAGGGGCTGAGCATAGGCTGACCTCAGCTACAAGTGCAACCACCACTCCAGGCACTGACAGGTCTCTCTTCGTCCCCTACCCAGCCACCTAAACACATAGTCCACTCTGGAACCACTCTGTCTTCTGATTTTCTAAAATATACTGGATGTACTCACACCAAGCATTACTCATCTCACAAAGTCTTTCCTGGTGGGACACGTGGGCAATTGAAAGAGAATTGATACCAATGCAATCATTTCTGGTATGAAAAATATGATTAAAAACAAGGCACAGAAGGAATTTTTAAAGATAACCTGATCACAAATTAAACATGTAAAATAGCCACAGAATACTTGGGAAATAAAATGGCAAATTTACCATTTGGAGAGCCATTCGTTTTTTTTTCAATTCATTCATTCACTTCATTATTTATTCAACAAACATTTTGTGAACATTTACTGTCCATCGACTTTATAATAGTGTCTGGAATTGAACAGTTATTTTGTAATATGATTCACTGTCCTTGAAGAGCTAGTAGGTGACATAAACACATAAATTATTACAATACAATTTGGTGAGTGCTTTGTTAAAGGTTTATGCAGTCAACTTAGACTGTGGAAAGGGAAGCTCAAATCCCACTCTGTGTTGGGGAGAAGAGAATGTCAAAGAAAGCTGCCTGGATATATTTTTTTCTTTGAATTTGAATAATCATTCTAATAATTTAGTGTATCAAAGCCCAGAATATTCCTTCACCATAAACACTGAATAGATGAACAATTTCCCATTATTTGCACATGCTTATGTGACTTTCCTTTAATTTTGTCATCAGTTACACCAAAACAATGGGGTTTACCGCCTTTTCCAGCCATTCTCAGAAATGCTCACTTCCTCCTCCCATCTCTTGGCCAGTGGTTTTTCCAGGAATAAATGACGACATGGTCTCAACTGCTTAACCATACATGAAACTATGGGGCCATTTCTGGAAATGCTGCATTCAGGGATTGACATGTGATCTGAAGCCTGAACAGGCAAAAGATTTCACTTGTTCTGCTTGTACCCCTGAAAATTATCTTTCAAAGCAGAGACATTAATCTCTGGAGAGAACTTGACCATATTTCCACAGTGGAGAAATATTTCAGCTAGTTTATAGTGTGCCGTTGATTTCTGCAGTGATTTCCTCCTGAAGAGTAGATGAGCGTCAATAAAGGCTCATTCAGGCTGAACTTTCAGTAATCGACACATAAGGAACTTTAATGTAACTTGTTTTTACATAATGCAGGCTCATAAAATGCATCATTTTTCTTCCCAATTCATAGTTGGAAGATTTATCATTAAGAGGTTTTATTGAAGTCCAGACCCTTCAAAAGAAAAATCTGAACAGTTTTTTCTCATTCTAACAAAATCCTCCTGTTAAAGAACTGAAGTGCTTCAAACACCCTAGTAATGGTACAGTAAATCACATTTTCTCATTTGGAACATTGTAATAGATTTCTCTACAGAGTGATTTATCATGCAACAATTAGGAACCCAAGGGAATTAGATGACCATTTTAAATTTTATCAGCTTGTTTCAATAAACTGTTAATGTGACCCTAATGTTTGGGAAGCACTTTAATATAATCAGATTTTGGTTGTTCAATCTACTGACATTAATGGCTACCTCATTAATCATAGCATTCTCGCTGAGACTTTGGAGGCTGAGCTAAGTTCAGTGGACCAATTCTTACAATAATAAAAACAGGCAATTTTTGACAGGGAAATATTCTCACTTTAACTACAAAATGTATTTTGTTATTTCTTAGGAACTGACAGGGGTAACTGGAAACTCTAAAAGCTTACAAAATAACAATTAAAAACCCTTTAGGCTTAGTTTCCAAATTGGTCAATTAAATCAAGACTTCATATAATTATTACCTGTAATGATTTTCTATTATTTTAAAAGTATCGAGCTATACAACAAGACCTAAAATAGGCCAGACGACAAATACATAATAAATGTCTGTCTTACAAACCTGGGTTGCATCTGATGGTTTGTGCAAATCCTGCAGCGCTGAAACATTCCTTCAGCTTTTAAAACCCTGTAGTTAATTCCTCAGTGGTCTTTCAGGAGGGATATGAAAAAGGTACTATGGGTGATTTATAAGATTTCAGGAAATTGTGTGTAAATGTAGGGGTCAATTTTAGTACTTTTGACTTTTTTTATTGTGTTAATAGACACTCTCTCAGTCTCTTAAATGTCTATAGAACTAAAAGAAACAAGAATTTTTTTTTAAAACCGCAATATCACTATAGTTTTCTGCTTGGGTTACTATTATAAAACACCTTGATATGTAATGACTGGAACAAAGGACATAGTACCATCTGTTTCTAAAGTTATGGTTTTGTTTTATTAATTTTTCTTGTTAAACAATAGAATATGATCTTATTGGAAACAGAGTTTATAAAGCTATATAGTTAGCTGAGAACAGAAAAATCAAGATGTTTTTAAGTCAGGCTAAAATGCCCTGTGCTTTAAAAAAATTTCATTTTTGGTTTCAAGAAAATCTTATCATTAAGTGTGTGGTTTATGTTCTGGGTTTTATATTATCTGCAAAGATTAAACTACAGAAAACACAGCCTTAAAAATCAAATATAAAAAATCATAAAAGTGAAACCAAACATATTTTCTCAAAGCAGAAAATTTTTGGAAATGTAACATGACTGAATCACTATTCATAATTTTTTTAGTTCTCAACTTTTATTTACTTAAAAATACATTATTTTGAATAAAGATTCTTGGGTAGATAAGTTTAAGTTTATTCTATTGGACAGGAGTATGAGCCCTCTGAAAAGGTCTAGTACAATATGCCTTCTCAAGGTGACTGTGAATTTCATTGCACATTCAGTCACCAAATTCTTGTTGAGTTCCTTATATTTTACAGGTGCTATGTCTCCTAGACTCTGGATTCTGAAAATAACTTGCTATGCTAAGTGCATGTTCTGTGCATAATAATACTATAAAGGTTAGAAAGAAATGATACCTATTTTGTCTAGCATTCAGCAGGCACTCAATTACTTGTTAAATGGATAAATATATTACTAGAATATATATTACTAGAATAACAAATAATAATCTTATTTTTTAATAATAACAAATAACATTTTAGAAACTGTGAACTATGTAATTCTCCATATAACCAGAAGTCCTTCATTGGAGGACTTCCTGTTTTAGGACAGATTACTTGTAGGGAAAGGTGATGCTGTGAAAGCAAAGATAAAGGTGATTTGGTTTTCAGATCTGTTAAACAGCCTAGGTTAAATTTATTGTCTGCCAGGTTAGAATTTTAAAACTGTTCTTCAAAAACAAAGAGTTCCCTATTTGGAAAATGTGGTGATCATGGAAACACAATTGCTCAGATCTCCTACTGAGGGGGCAGAGTCCACTGACCCCACTGCTGCCCTTGTGGATCTATAACCAGTGCTTGTCGCAGGCCACATTCCTCCAGGCTGCTCCCAGTGGGGATGATGTGCAGGTAGCTGCAGGAAACAGGCAGAGTCCTCTGGAGGGCAACTTTGGCTCAGGACTCCACTGGCCTGGCCAAAACCTTCTTAGGACTGTGCTGCAGCCTAAGAGCCTTTCTTCCCAAGCCTCCTTGCTTCCCCCTCTCCTTCCCCAGGGGTCAGACTAACCTCATGGTCTGCAGGCTCTCCCCGGCAACTTTGGCTCAGGACTCCACTGGCCTGGCCAAAACCTTCTTAGGACTGTGCTGCAGCCTAAGAGCCTTTCTTCCCAAGCCTCCTTGCTTCCCCCTCTCCTTCCCCAGGGGTCAGACTAACCTCATGGTCTGCAGGCTCTCCCCGCCGACTGACTCCTGCTTTCTCCCCTTTATCCTTCACACAAGTTTCCCTCAGTAAATCTCTTGTACGTCAAATCCCACCTTGTCCTCTACTTCTCAGAGGACAGAAAATTTGTTTAGTAATACTTGCAAGCTCTTTTAATATATATGGTAGGAAATTGGGAAACATTTTGTCTGAAAGAGCACTAACTGCTATTAGAAGGTTACAATCATAATTACTGCTCTCCTCCAACCATACAGAATAAAATATCTACTATTTACCTTACACTTTTGTATCCTATTTTTTATTGATATGAGACATTTTTCACTAGAGGCAATTAGTAAGTGTTATAGACCAGCATTGACATCCATCAGACAAAAGAGAAATATCACTTTATGTCACATCACAAGCTTTGACTCTGTTGCTCATTTCAGGTTATGGGCGGGTGGTACACATAGATGGCATGTTGCAAAACTATGTACACTTGCCCAGTCTAAGGCACAGATTATGCCTTGGACTGTATCATCTTGAAGAATACTGTAAATAGATACAGTTTATTCTCATTAAACACTGACTTACATTCTTCTAATGCTTTATACTACAGAATTTTTCTTTTTTATTATTGAAATATAGTTGAATTACAGTATTATGTTAGTTTCAGGGGTACTACATAGTGATTTGACATTTGAATACATTATGAAATGATCACCATGAGAAGTCTAGTAACCACCTGTCCCATACAAAGTTATTAAAATATTATTGACCATATTTCTTAGGCTGTATATTACATCACCATGGCTTATTTTTTTTTTTTTATAACTGGAAGTTTGTACATCTTAATCCTCTTCAGCTATTTTGTTCCCCCTCAACATCCTCCACTCTGGCAACCACCCATCTGTTCTCTGTGTCTATGAGTTTATTTTCATTTTGTTTTGTTTGTTTGCTTTGTTTTTAGATTTGACACACAAATGAGATCATACCCTATTTATCTTACTCTGTCTGACTTATTTCATGCAGCATAATACCTTCTAGATCCATTCATGTTGTCACAGTTGGCAATATTTCATTTTATTGAACATGACTGAGTAATATTCCATTGTGTATATCTATATCTATATCTATATCTATATCTATCTATCTATCTATCTATATATATATATATATACACACACACACACACACACACCACTTCTTCTTTATCCATTCATCTGCTGATGGACACTTAGGTTGCTTTCGTATCTTGGCTATTGTAAATAATGCTGCAATGGACATTGGTGTGCATATATCTTTGCAAATTAATGTTTTTGTTTTCTTCAGATAAATATCTAGAAGCAAAATTACTGTATTGTATGGCAGTTCTATTTTTAATTTTTTGTGGAAACTTTATGCTGTTTTTCATAGCCACTACACCAATTTACATTCCCACCAACAGTGCACAAGTGTTCCTTTTTCTCGACATCCTCACTACATTTGTTATTTGTTGTCTTTTTGATAATAGCCATTCTGACAGGTTTGAGGTGGTATCTCATTGTGGTTTTGATTTGCATTTACCTGATGATTAGTGATTTGAAAATCTTATGGGTCTGTTGTCCATCTGTATGTCTTTGGAAAAAATGTTTATTCAGGACCTCTGCCCATTTTTTAATCAGGTTGTTTGGGGTTTTTCTGAAGTTGAGTTGTATGAGTTTGTATTTGTTTGTATATTTTAAATATTAACCCCTTATGACATATATCATTTGCAAATATCTTCTCCCATTCAGTAGGCTGCCTTTTTGTTTTGCTGATAGCGTTCTTTGCTGTGCAAAAGTTTTTAGTCAGATATAGTTCCATTTGTTTATTTTTGCTTTTGTTTCCCTTGCCTAAGGAGACAGATCCAAAAAAATATTGCTAAGGATGATGTCAAAGAGCATACTGCTTATGTTTTCTTCTAGGAGTTTTAAGGTTTCAGGTCTTACATTTGAGTCTGTAACCCATTTTGAGTTTATTTTTGTATATGATGTGAGAAAATAGTCCAGTTTGATTCTTTTGCCTGTAGTTGTCCAGTTTTCCCAACACCATTTATTGAAGAGGCTGTCTTTTCCCAGTTGTTTATTCTTGCAGCTTTGTCATAGATTAATTAACCATACAAACATGGGTTTACTGCTGAGCTCTCTATTCTCTTCCATTGATCTATGTGTACATTTTTTTGCAGAGGTACCATACTGTTTTGATTACTGTATCTTTGTAGTATATTTTGAAACTAGGGAGGGTGATACCTCCAGCTTTGTTCTACTTTATCAAGAGTGCTTTATCTATTTGGAGTCTTTGCATTTCCATACAAATTTTAGAATTATTTTTTCTAGTTTGGTAGAGAATCTTTTGGTATTTTGATAGGAATTGCATTAACTGTGTTGATTGCCTTGAGTAGTATGGTCATTTTAACAATATTAATTATTCCATTCCATGAGCACAGTATATTTTTCATTTGTTTGTGTTGGTTTCAATTTCCTTCATCAATGTCTCATAGTTTTCAGAGTACAAGTCTTTTACTACTTTTGTTAGATTTACTTCTAGGTACTTTATTCTTTTGATGCAATTATACATGGGATTGTTTTCTTAATTTCTCCTACAAATAGTTACTCATTACTGTATAGAAACACAACAGATTTCTGTATGTTAACATTGTATCCTGCAAATTTACTCAATTCACTTATTAGTTCTAGTAGTTTTTTGGTAGCATCTTTAGGATTTTCTATATGTAGTGTCATGTCATCTACAAACAATGATAGTTTTACTTCTTCCTTTCCCATTTGGATTCTTTTTATTTCTTTTCTTTTCTGATTGTTTTGGCTAGGACATCAAATGCTATGTTGAATAAGAGTAGGAGAGTGTGAATTCTTGTCTTATTCCTGATCTTAGAGGAAATGCTTTCAGCTTTTCACTGTTGAGTATGATGTTAGCTGTGGGCTTATCATATGTGGTCTTTATTAGGCTGAAGTGTATTCCCTCTATACCCACTTTCTGTAGAGTTTTTATAATTAATGGATGTGAAATTTTTTCAAAAGATTTTTATACATCTATTAAGATGATGCTATTTTTTATTTTCAGTTTGATAATGTGCTGTATCACATCGATTGATTTGAGGATAATGAACCATCCTTGCATCCCTGGAATAAATCTCACTTGATAATGGTGTATAATCTCTTTAATGTATTGTTGAATTTGGTTTGCTAATATTTTGTTGAGGACTTTTGTATCTATGCCATCAGAGATAATTGGCCTGTAGTTTTCCTTTACTGTGGTGTCCTAGTCTGGTTTTTGTATCAGGGTGATGCTGGCCTCATTGAATGAATTCTGTAATGTTTCTTCCTCAATTGTTCTGGAATAGTTTGAAAAGAATAGATGTTAACTCTTCTTTAAATGTTTGCTAGAATTCACCTGTTCAGCTGTCTATCTGGACTTTTGTTTGTTGTGAGTTTCAAAAATTACTGATGTATTTTTATTACTTGTAATCAGTCTGTTCATATTTTTTTATTTCTTCCTGATTCAATCTTGGGAGATGATACATTTCTAGAAATTTATCCATTTCTTCTAGGTTGTCTATTTTATTGGTGTATTTTCTTTGTGTTCATGGTAATCTCTTATCACTCTTTGTGTTTCTATGGTTTCAGTTATAGCCTCTCTTTCACTTTTGACATTATTTATTTGTGCCCTCTCTCTTTTTGTTGACTCTGGTGAAAGGCTGATCAATTTTGTTTATCTTTTAAAGAACAAGCCCTTAGTTTCATTGATCTTTTCTCTTTTTTTAGTCTCTGTTTTATTACTTATGCTCTGATCTTTTTTTCTTTTCTTTCTACTAACTTTGGGATTTCTTTGTTTTTTATTTTCTGGTTCCTTTAGGGACAAGGTTAGATTGTTAATGAGATTGTTTTGTTTTCTGAAGTAGGCTTGTATGGTTATAAACATCCCTCTTAGACCTGCTTTTGCTGCATCTCATAGATTTTGGATCGTTGTGTTTTTATTTCCATTTTTCTACAGGTATTTTGTGATTTCCTCTTTGATTTCTTCAGCAATCCATTGGTTGTTTAGTAGCATATTGATTAGCCTTTCTGTATTTTTGTTTTCGTTTTCCTTGTAGCTGATTTCTAATAACATACCTTTCTGTTTGGAAAAGGTGATTGAAATTATTTCAATTTCTTAAATTTATTAAGACTAGTTTTGTGGCCAAGCTTGTGATCTATCTTGGAGAATGTTCTATGTGCACTTGAAAAAAATGTGTAGTCTGCTGATTTTATATAAAATGTTCCATATATATACCTATGAATTCCCTCTGGGTTGATGTGTTACTTAAGGCCAGTGGTTCCTTGTAGATTTTCTGTCTAGATAATCTGTCCATTGATGTAAGAGGGTGTTAAATGCCCCTAGTATTATTGTATTACTGTCAATTTCTCCCCTATGTTTGCTAACATATGTTTTATTTACTTAGGTGCTCCTTTGTTGAGTACATATGTTTTTATAATTTTTATATCTTCTTGTTGGATTGAACCTTTTATCATTATATAATTTCCTTCTGTGTCTCTTGTTACAGTCTTTGTTTTAAAATTTATTTTGTCTGATATAAGTATTGCTTCCCCAGCTTAGTTTTCATTTCCATTTGCGTATAACACATTTTTCCATCCTCCAACTTTCAGTCTGTGTGTGTCTTTAGAACTAGAGTGAGTCTCTTGTTGGTAGCATATAGATGGAACTTATTTTTGTACCATTCAGCCATTCTATGTTTTTTGACTGGAGCATTTAGTCCCTTTACATTTAATGTATGTATTGATAGGTATTTACTTAATGCCATTTTGTTGTTTTGGGCTTGTTTTTGTAGCTCTTTTCTATTCCTTTCTTCTTCTTTTGTTCTCTTCCCTTATTTTTTGATAACTATCTTTAGTGTTATGTTTGCATTCTTTTCTCTTTTTGTGTGTGTGTATTTATATATATGATTATTTTAAGTTGGTGATTCTTAAGTTTGAATGCACTCTAACCACTCTACATTTTAATTCTCCCCTCAAAGTTTAATTTTTTGGCTTTTTATATTTTACATATACCATTAACTACTTACTCTGGATGTAAATGATTTACTACTTTTGTTTTTTAATCTTCCCATTAACTTTATAAGTATTTGATCTACCTTTACTGTGTGTTTGTCTTTACCAGTGACATTTTTCCTTTCATCATTTTCATATTTCTAGTTGTGCATTTTTTCCCCACTTAGCTAAGTCTCTTCAATATTTCTTGTGAAGCCAGTTTAGTGGTGCTGAACTCTTTTACTTTTCCTTGACTGTAGAACTCTCTCTCCTTCAAATCTGAATGATAGCCTTCCTGGATAGTATATTCTTGGTTGTAGGTTTTTTCTCCCATCATTTTGAATATATTATGCCATTCCTTTCTGGCTTGCAAAGTTTCTGCTGAAAAATATACTCACAGTCTTATAATCTACTCATAGTTACTTTTGTACATAACATAGCTAGTTGCTTTTCTCTTGCTGCTTTTAAGATTGTCTCTTTATCTTTAATTTTTTGCCACTTTAGTCATAATGTGTCTCAGTGTGGGCTTCTTTGAGTTCCTCTTGTTTAGGTCTCTCTATGCCCCTGGACCTGGATAACTATTTCCTTCTCCACTTCAGGAACGCTATCTGGTATTGTTTCTTCAAATAAATTCTCTGCCCCTTTCTCTTTCTCTTGTCCTTCTGGGATCCCTATAGCAATTGTTAGTATGCTTGATGTCCCAGAAATCTCTTAAACTATCCTCATTTCTAAAGATTTAAAAAAATTCTTTTTCCATTCAGCTTGGGTGATTTCCACTACTCTGTCTTCCAGATCACTGATTCATTTTTCTATATCATTTAATTTACTATTGATTCCTTCCAGTGTTTGTTTTTTTAATTTTGGTTATTGTATTCTTCAGCTGTTACATTCTCTAGCTCTTTGTTGAAATTCTCACTGTGTTAATCCAGTCTTATCCTAAGTTTGGCAAACATCCTTGAATTCTTTATTGGGTATTTGTTAACTCCACTTAGTTTAGTTCTTTTCCTAAGGTTATTTCTTATTCCTTTATTTGAAATTTATTCCTCTGTCTCCTCATTTTTCCCAATTTTTTGTGTTATTTTCTATATGTTTGGTAAGTTGTTTTCATTTTCTGAAATTGGAGAAGATATCCAATGGGGCCCAGCAGTACACTCACCTCTGGTCACCAGAGCTATATGTTATAGGGTGACTTCTATGTGGGCTGCATGTGCACCTCAGTTTTTGTGGGGCCAATTACTGTGGTTGCACTGGTAAGGTGGGCTGGTCCCTGGCCTGGTTGGCTGCAAGGCTCTGCCTGATGCAGTGGCTGTTGGCCAGTGGAGGGTAGGTCCATCTTCCTATGCAATTGGCTCTTTGGCCTGTGGGGGCTTGAGGCTTGTGCCAGCTTGCTATAGGGCAGGGCCAGGTCCCCACCCATATGCCATAGAATTTTTATTGGGCAACATTTTTCTGATTATTCCTCCAGCTTTCACACTTTTTTCCTATAAGCATGGATTTTTTTTTTCAAAGAAATATTTATCTATTAAGTTAATGAAAGTGTTATATTTAAGAGCTGAGAGACTCCACATTCAACCTCTCTTCTCTCAGAAACTCCTGAGAATTCTACCTTGTGGTTGAAAACCACCATTTAGATTATTTTAATCTTTGGGATCACAAACTAAATTTATACCCCTACATGCTGTAAGAAGGTATTTACAGACCTTGTTCCATATGGTGTCTTTTTTCAACTGTGACAGAACTTTCTATGAATGACAGTAGAAATTACATATACGAAGTGGGTGAAAAATTAATCTCAGCTGCCACCAAAATTTTTCTTGGGAGATAAATGTCTTTGTTTAGAAAAATACTTTGAGAAGTCTTTTAGAGTAGCATCTGAGACCCTCAAGTCATGAGCTTTGAAGATCACTTTTAAAATGATAACTAAATTGTTCTGCTAAACAAATGTTTAGGATGTAGAGGGCCAGAAAAGAATGAAGAAGAAGGATTTGGTGAGAGAAGATGCAGTGAAAGTCAGGCAAGACAGCGAGGGACATATTTTTAAAAGCCAAAATGTATACCATACTCCATTAAAATTTCATTTGTATATTATATTTATATGGATCTCCTACTTTATGGAACAGTTGTTGCTACAGATGCTTAGAAGCTTTATCTAATTTATTTCTAATCCACATAACAATCCCATAATGTACACTATATTCCCACTTGGCTAATAAGGGTAAGTAAGACCAGTGCTCCCCATTTACATATTCATTCTGTTAGACAAATACTTATTGATCACTTATTAATTGACACATATCATGTTAGATACTGAGGGTATAGTGGAAAACAAAGGAAGTTAAAGTTTCTTGTCTCAGGTAGTTTACATTTATCTGCTTTATGCTGGTGATGAAAGATTCAATTCTAAGTTTGTAGGTTTTTAAAGAAAATTCAGTACTAATAAGTCAACTCTTTAAACAAGGCTACTTTTTAAGAAGTTAACAATCTTGGCTTTTCTACTTCTTATGTCTTATAATAGACCCAAGGTGGGTGGATAACCTACTACAACTGCACACCTTACCATGTGTTATTGATTACTTCAGGCACCTTTCACAGCTACTCACAGGACTTGGAACAGTGCTTTGAATTTAAAATGTCTTCTTCTGTGCTTGATGTGCCTAATTATGTCAGCACCAGCTGGAAGGAGATATTGACAAGAGAGTACAACACGGCAATGTTCCCTACATAATTCAAATTCAGTGGCAGGCTTCCACCTCCATCTCCCCTTCCACCTCCATCAGAATAAAGTGGCACAAGCCTTAGTGCTTCACATTTAAATGCACAAAAGAAAGGGCAGGAAAAGACAGAGTTTGCTATGCTTTCAATACTTCAGTATCAAAGGTCGGTAGTATCAAAATTATCATCAATAGTTAAATTACTTAATGGTCACAGGAAGTGCATGCTGTTTTAAGTTTCAAATGTTTTAACATTTAATAAATGTTTATTGATTTATACTTCTGCTGATAAATTTTCATCACTTTCCTTCCCCTTCCTGGGGTAAAGCAGTGAACTATCCCATCTGCTTTCATCATCTTCAGAGCATAATGACCTTATAAGTCTAAAAGTAATTTAAGTGGATATTGGATGGAAACATTTAGTTTTTGCCATAAGCACATAAGTTAATGTATTTTTTACAGTACTTTAAAAGGTGGTTTTATAGGCTTTGTTTGTTTTTCACTTGTGTAATTTAACACATATTTATTGAATGCCTACTATGTTCCTGATGAGGAGGATATAAGATAACAGGAGATGTAGTTTTTCTCTTCTAGAAGTTTATAAGCTAGTGAGGGACACTGACAAACAGGCAAATAAATTAATTGAAAAGATAGACATTCACAGAATGCGTATGGGAGCATTTAGGAGGACAACCTATTCGAATAGTGGGTTTTTTTTGGCTATTTAAAAATAAAATGTTTACATACACTTCATATAGGAAAACAAAAACATCAGCTATTCAAATAGAATAATATCTAGAGAATAATTTTAAGCAAATGAACAAAAACTCAAACTGTTACTGTCCAATACAACTTATCAAATATATATTTTGTAATAGCTGAAAAGACTAATCATTTTTCTTATATATAAGTTAAAGCACAATGGATATTTTAAAGAATTCTATATCCTTAAACTTTTCTAATATGAACAATGTAAATAAGGATATTATTTTAAAATAAGGCTATAATAATCACTGTAATATTGCTATATGAAATTAGCATCAAGTCCCCAATGCATTATATCCACACAAATGCTCAAAATATGAACTGTTTAGGGAAATATACTCATACATCCCCCCATAGATTAGGGACAGAAAACGAACAAAAAATCTTGCTATAGAATGTAAAAGATTTGTCCAGTATTAAAATCCTGTAAATGTAATTTTTTTCATTATTGAACATATGTACACTAATAAACTGCATTAATATGGTTCATATTTTAAGTCCCAAAGTTAACCATTATTTGTGTTATTTTGATTCTTATATAGGTTCTTTTATTTGCAAGAAACAGATTCATCCAGGTTACCTCATACACGGAATCTTACAAAAAATAAGGGAAGCAGGAATCTTAGCCAATCTTCGAGGAAAGCCAGAAAAAAGCTGTTTTAAGCAAAAATAAGAAACACTGAACAGTTAGACCTTGTGGCAACTGGAATGCAGCCTTTGCACCAATGCAAGTTGTCTCATTGTTTTCTCAGCTGCCTGGGCCCCATCCCCCCCAGTCAGCATCCAGTTTCTGCCTTGTCTGGGCTCCTTCTGGTATGTTTTCGCTTCCATTTCCACCACCAATGAGCTACCTCTTTACGTGTCTCCCAGTCCAATCCTACCCAGGAAGAAGATTGGGTATCAGTGTCCTTGTGAAGTAACACTCTCACTTCATGTCATCTCAAAAGCCCCTGGACACCCTGAAGTTAGATGTCCATTGTAATAAATCACTGTGGCCAAGATCGCAGGGTCTGTTGGTAGAGAACGTGACCACCCATGACCAAGCTGCTGTCTGGAGTCCTCACTTCAGGTGACTTATTAAATTACTAATAGTTACTTTTAACACTTTTAGTGTGTGACATAGCTTCTTTGTTGTATGCTGACATGAGCACTCTTTATGCAATAAAATAGTGGATTACTTTCCAGGAGCTTCAGTTTTCTCAGGAAACATGAGCAGCATGTAGACAAAATTGAAACCAGAAGCAAATACATTATCTTTTGCATCAAACAACTTAAAAAAAAAATAGTAGTCAGTATCTGGCATTAAATAAAGTGGATGAAATAAAAATAGGATATAAGTCTCTAGGGATTTACCAGATGAAGATTTATCAAAACAAAATGAAACAGTTGCCTCACTGAATTAACTAAAATAGGAGGTCAAGAACCATGAACTCAAATCATTGTGTTAGTTATTCAATGTTTTCACTGTTACATCTGTGTTTTGGTGTTATACACCTATCACTTAGAATAGGCATGTTGCAAATGGGCAAAGTCATGTAAACTGTTATAAATAATTTAAAATGTCAATAACCCATTTGCCAACATTTATTGACTGCTTATTATGTTATATGCTCTGCTATTTTGATATATTAACTTATTTAACATCCTAGCCCAGTGAGTTAGCAAATATTAATTTGCCCTATTTACAGATGAGAAAACTATATTATAGAGAGGTTCAATTATTTGCTCAAGGTCAACTCAAAGCTAGTGAGTGTTGGGGCCAGGATTTTGTGACAGGCACACTGGGTCCAGAAGCCCATTTTCTACATCATCATTGTGTGAGCTCCTAAAGAGAAATGTTTAAATGAATAGATTATCCTGACTTTGGAGGAAGTTTTGCTTCCTTGTGTGACCCTGCTGAGGAAATAGAGTTTTCTTTCAACCTTTAAATATCTAGGTGATCAAAAGTTCAGGAAGAAGAAAAAAAAAAAGGCAGGAAACACTTAAGGAAGTTGATGCTGATGATTAATTTTTAGAAAGATTGGATTGTTCTGCCAATATTAAGATTCTCCCTTGTTTTCATGCTCTAAACATATTATACTACCGAAAGTACTTTCCCACTATTTTTGTTACTAACAAAGTATTCACTAATTTTAATTGTTAAAAAGTCATCTTTTGTACATGTCAATGCCTCTGTCCCATCTGGTCTTAGTACTATGAGATTTTGTGTTCCCCAACTTGTGGAAGGGAAGCTGACTCTGGTTAAACTCATGCTAGGTCCATTTTGAGGTGTCACAATTGGGGAAAGCAGGAGTGAGCAAGGCTATACGTGTAATTGTGTGTGTGTGTTAGGGGGGTGGATCTCTATGAAGTATTGGGACTCTGAAAACTGCCTGTTAAATACAATGCCAATGAGTCTTCACTCAAGCACCTTTAAGCTTACTTGAAAGGCAAGGATAAAGGAAACTGTCAAAGCCATACATTTTATTCAACTTATTTAACTGTAAAAACCTGCCTTTCTTGTCTTTGGGGTAAAATAACTCTCTTTAATGAGCAGATTATTTCTCCTACCACTGCTAGAATATTGGATATTGAAGAAACTCTGCAGCAAAACTAAACCTAAAAAACTAAACATACAAACTGAACTTTGGCTACATTAACAGTATTTTTGTCTCAATACCTATACGAAATCAGATGCTCTGAGGGGCAACATCTTTCTCCATTCATGGTTTCCATCACGAGGGATTTTCCATAAACACATGTCAAGAATCAGAACTGGAAGAATGCAAAAATAGTACTATAGTTTGTGCCAAATTTTTTCCTTCACCAGATTTCTTTTTCTTTCCCCTCATTTCTGTTCAAAGTGATCCTTAACCCAGGAAATGAACCTCAGGCTCATTAAGTTCAGAAGTAGTGTGGCTTCAATAAATTTTTGTCATTTGTTCTTAGAACCTAACCCATCTACAAGGCATTCGAGTGTCTTCAAGATCTGTTCTAGTCTACCTTTACTGCTAACATTATGTCCAGCCTCATACTTTGTGTATGGAAATATTCCAAACTTATAGAAGAATCAAGCAAGTATCATAATACACATGTATCCTTCATCAAAAGTAAATGAGTGTTAACATTCAGTGGTGCTTTCTTCAGAACATTTTTTAAGAAAATAAGTTTTTCATTTATTCAACAAGTATTTTTGAGCACCTACTGTGAGGCAGCAGTTCTTCTTGGTGTTTAGGCTACATCAGGGAGCAAAACAGACCCTAATAGCTGCTAGTGGGAAGTTTGCATTCTTCATAAGTTATTTTTAAATCTTCTAGAGGAGGAAATCTTACTGCCCACATGTGCTGTTTCCTTATACATAGAGGTAACTGTCATTAACACAGCAATGCTGACCTCTTGCCTCACTTCTGAGAAGGGGCTGCTTATCTTGTTGGTGAATCTGGGAGAAAAAAACTGGGCCTGGGTGTTCAGCTTCTCCTCCTCAGACAGTAAAATCACAGTATTGCTCTCCAAAAACACATCAATTTTACCGGGAGAAAGATATGACCATACAGGAATGATCTATATAAGTCCAGAGCTGCTAGTGACAGTGTAGACAATTTTGTCTAAGTCTACTTTCAATATTAAAAAATCTATTTTTCTGTATTTCTACAATACAGCCCTCAACCTAGACTTGATCAAAATAGAGGCAATATTTTGCCCTTCAGTTGCCAATTTTTTTGTTTGTTTGTTTGCTAATTAATCCTGAGATTAGTAAAGGAGAGAGTCAATTATCGAGACCTCTCAAGCAGCCTGAATCATATTCCTCTTCCAATCTCCCCAGAGCAATAACTTTCTAATATTGGTTCATATTCTTCTGGTCTGTGGTTTTGTTTTGTTTTGTTTTTTGACTACATTTGCATATAACCATAAAAAATTAAGTATTAGTTTATGTATTTTTAAACTTTACATAAGTGTTCCACATGATATATATTCAGTATCCTGTTTTTTTCCACTGAATTTTGTTATTAATTCTATTCATGCTAATCTGTGTATAGCTAGTTTGTCTATAATCATTGTATAATTTTACATCGTATAAACATAACATAAATTTCTTACCCATTCCCTCTGTGATGGGACTTCTTTAGCTAGCCTTCTGACTTTGCTCTAGCTGTACTACAGGTCTCCTGATGCACAGTGTACTCAGCTCTCGGCCTTTGCACCTGACATGAATACCTGCCCCTACTCAGCCCATCCCCCATCCCCATGTCCTATGCCCATGGACCAACGCCAGTATTTAGGACTCAGCTCAGATATCTATTCTTTCATGAAGTCTCCCCTAATCTGAATCAGGCTTTGCCTTGCCCAGATCATAGGGATCCACATTTCAAAAATAAGGCCTGAGTTTGAAAGTATTTTTTAAGCTGGATAGAGTTCTCTGTATAAGAGAAGTATTTGCGAGGTTCATTCTGTAAATTCTCTGTGTTACATCTCAGCAAAATTAAAATTAAAATTACACTTTGCTCCATTGTTGGTAAGTCTGTTTCTCCAAGACTAGCTTAGAAAAACTAGTTGGTAATGAAGCCAAATGTGCATCTCATACTCTCTTTACTGCATATCACACTGAATAATTTCTAATTAGAATCTTAAAATACCCCCGATTTAAAATCTCTCAGTGAGATCAATGCCAGAAGACACACATAAAAGCAAAAAATTGGTCTTTTTTGAATTAGCAAGTGGGCAGCATTTTGTTTTAAATAAGAGGCATTGCTTTGCAAAATGTACTTTGTTCATTTATTGTGATGGCTGTACTCTAGTTTAAATTATTTATGATGATACTTTATACTATATTTTATAGTCTGAGTAATATGAGTCCTCACTAAAGCTCTTTGCTATTAAATCTTTGCTAAGAAGCCTTGAAGATCACTAGTTTTCAGTGAGGATTCCCAGAATTAGTAAAAGAATTAGTATGTGTTTAGGGTATAATATACATAATAAATTAAATTCTGAGGAATATAAATCTGTGTGCATAGCCCAGGGAAGTTTTTTGTTTTATTTTATTAATTTTTATTTGGGAAAAAAGATGTTTTTGTTTCTGATGTACAAGGTGTTTTGTGGGTAACACTCATTAGGGTTAATGGGAGTAAGATGCAAAAATCTCTCCTGCTTTGTGAGAAGAACAGGCCCCATAATGTTTCCAGGAGGAATACTCTGAAACCTTCATAAAACATTTATATCAGTTGGATAGAAAGAAAAAAAAAAGAAAAGAAAAATCTCCTTTAATAAAACATTTACCCCTATTACACTATGCTGCCATTAAAATTTTATTTATTCAAGAATCACATGTAATAAATTTGCATTACATGTACATTTTGTAAAGAATGAGAACATACCAGTGCCTTCATGTTAAATAAAGATAGCCTTCTGCACAGTGAAAGTGAGAATTTTGGTAAAAACTTGCACGTTTCTCTGCTATCCTGAGTTCATGTGTATGCCATCCTTAGTATGGATTCCAAGATCTTTGTTCAAGCTTTCGGCCTCAAATTAATATGAAAAAGAAGCTGAGAAAGCTTATCCTTATCTAACTTTCTGAGTGAAGGGTAAGTAAACCTATAAAACTAAAAATTTATAATGGGAAAAAATAGTCAATTTCAAAAAAAAAAAAATAAAAGAAATATGTTTGCAGAATAACCTCACACTAAATTTATTTTGCAGTACTGTCTCTCTTTGATTATATGCTATATATTATAATTTAGCTGGAATTTTAGAAATATGCTGGAATTTTGGAGAGGCATTTTAAAATAATATACTTTTTGAAAAGTCTCTAAATAAATAAATTTTAAAAATCACAAAAGAAAGAAAAACTTCTTTATATATTACTTCATGTCCATACATATGCATAATTTCATAAATTCTAACAAAATATTATTTCTGGGCAGTTTCTGGTAGAGCAGTATACAGTTAATATTTATACTGAGTGAAATATCCCATTCTTCTTGAGGAAATGTTAAAATGTTGAACATCTATGTTCTCTGCAAGTAAATAACACACTGTATAGCTACATTATGACCAGATTATATCTATTAGTTACTGCTGTGCACCATGTAAATCTCTAGAGTCTCCTGGGAAATGAGAAAATCATTTCAGACTTCAATAACTAACAATCAGTTATTGCTCTGGGCAATAATAAAGCTGAATGCAATTACCTAAAGTGAAGTTAGCAGTGTAACAAATGAAATACAGATTTTTTTTCCTCCTCTCTTAAAATAAATGTAGCATCTCACCCCACACTAGTGTTTAGTATAACAGGGTCTTCTAAACAATGTATTCTCTGCATAGTCTATTTGAGATTTGAAATATATGTGATTAAAAGTTATAAAGTTACATTTTATGGTATCACTTGATTGCTGCTCGAAACAACAACAATTACAAACAAACAAACAAAAATCAAAAAGTAAGATCCACAAAATTGCAAAATATATTTATTTTATTTAAAAAATTTCCTAGACAGGCTTGTGTCTAAAAAATATTGGATTTTTCCAATTAAAATGTTAAAACTTTTTCTTAGTATTTTGTTCATATAGCAAAATGATTTGTATGAAAAAAGTGAAAAGAATTTTTCAGGGTTAGCTATAATGGGCTTACATATATATCATTACTCTATTGAAATGCATACTAAAAAAATTGTTTCACAATAATGGTTAATTTACAAATTTTACTCTTAGAATTTCTTTTTTTTCTGTAACCTTTATTTATTTATCCATAATTGATTTCTAATTCATTATTTGCATATATTTTCTATTTGTCACAACACAGCGCAATTATACTGAAACAGATTTCCCAGTAGAAAGTTAATCCTGCTGTTCCACATTTTGTTTAACCATTTTTTATGTATAATTGTAGTCTGTGTTTTGGCATAGACTACTCCTGAAACAGTAGATTTTCTGGCAATTTGGCTGTTAGCATACATTTGATGGTGAATATAGCCTTTCATTAGCTCTGTATTCAAATAGCACTGCCAAAGTATTTTTCATGTTCTTTACTCATTTCTGTTTATAATAAATCCTTGGAAGCTTGAAGCTGACATCTGTTTTCTGAAGTAATCCTTTCTCTTTCCTCTGTATGGGCACATACTGACTTATTATTGTATGGTTGTTTATTATAGTTGGGTTGCTAGCAATTATTATTATTTAAGAAAAATGGATTGTTTTGTTGGGGGGAACCACTTAGGAAAACTGCATGAATAATGTTACAAAAGGATATGTAAAAATTGGCACCTACAAACAGTGACAGCATCTGCTTAACCGCATATTTATATTCTGTAGTTTTATTATATGTTGAGTAATTTGAGAGATGTTTCTATTTCACGGACCACACACTATTTGAAAATCAAATTCATGCACCGTAGTAAAATCTTTATTGAATTTGTGTGTCTGAAAACCGTATTTTAACTCCTTTATCTTATTCAAGTTGGTTCTTCTTTCTCTCCCTCCCTCCAAATCTCCCTTCCCACAGTCTTCTTTCCTTCCAATAGCATTTATTATTTATTATTATTATAGCTTACTGTGTCCCAGGCTCTGTCACTGACAAAGAGTGTAAAAGTCAGTGAGACGTGGTCCCTAACCACAAGAAGCTCACCATCTAGTAAGGAAGAGACATATATAAATGGACAATGACATTTTTTTTTAAGTTGGATAAGAGTCAAGCTAAATAGTCAAAGTGTTACTAAATAAAGCCTTACTGAATAAGCACATATGTTCTTTAATTAAGGATTTTCTGTGAAAGGGATCTTGGGGAGACTTTCTCTCTAACCACCACTGAGTGATCAAAAGTTCTTGTAATGTAAAGGTCTTAGAAATCTTCTCTTAGTATACCCCGGACAATTCTTAAGAGTTGTAGCAAAGACAGTTTGGATGATTCCTCTTGTGTATGATGTCACCTTTCTTCACATTCCCCTCACACACACACAAAGATCCACTACACCAGTGATTTTCAAATTTAGTGTGCAGCAGAATCACCTTGAGGGCTTGTGAAAATGTAGTCTTCTTAGCCCCAATCTCCATTGTTTCTGGTTCAATAGGTCCAGGGCCAGGCCTGTTCTGACAAGTTCTCCAGTGATACTGATGCTGCTGAATCTGGTTTTGATTTTGAGAACTGCTGCATTATATCATTTAGGAATATTTTCCTAATTGAGAGGGTTTGGTAAAGAAATCAAACTTCCTGACAAACTGGTACTGGAATTCAAGATTTAAGCAGGTGCATCACCTTGTTAAGAGATGGCAAATTATTGCTGTTTTATACTCTGCCTTGATAACAATGTACAATTAATGGCAAACTATGAAATATATCTGAATTTTGGTTTAAAGTTAAAAAATTAAAGACCAGGAAAACTTTTCAATAATTTGCCGGTTTAGTTTTCCTTAACCGTTTCCGAGGGCAAACAAATGAGGCATTGGATATTTAAAACCATGACCAAGAATTTGCTCTCCTGAATCCACTGTGTCTACCTGTAACCACAACTTCTCCCTCCAGTTTGTTCATTCATGAGATTCTGGCAGGTGGACAGAATCTTGGACACTCTGTGTTTCACCTGATCACCAACAAACATAGTTCAAACTATGCCTTTGGCTGGATTTAGGATGTTTCTTGGTACAAAGAAAAGCCAGAATGGTAATCATTTTAATGTAAAAGAAAAAGTAGAAAAAAATTTTACCCTCTCAACAAAATTCTGGGCTCAAGACTTACAGGAGTATGATTGATCCATACAATTTCAAGAGTCCAAAATTAGCTCATATTTCCTCCCATCCATTTTTTTTTAAAACATCTTTATTGGAGTATAATTGCTTTACAATGGTGTGTTAGTTTCTGCTTTATAACAAAGTGAATCAGCTATACATATACATATATCCCCATGTCTCCTCCCTCTTGCATCTCCCTCCCACCCTCCCTATCCCACCCCTCTAGGTGGTCACAAAGCACTGAGCTGATCTCCCTGTGCTATGCGGCTGCTTCCCACTCTTTTGCCTTCATAGTCCTATGCTAGACATTTGTTTTATGTCCTCTCGAGATACTTTTCTCCAGTTTACAAATATTTCCTCTCTCTCCCCTCAACTCTCCATCATCCACTCCTATCTTCTGCTCTCAGCATTTGCATTTAGTTGGTTTTAATATATTTGCAGTTTCTAGTAGAAGGATAGTAGGAAGAGAATGCACATTAGGTTTAGACTAATTTGAGTGTACGACTACTTTTGAATGCAGCAGGGAAATGCTGTTTAGGCAATTATATTTATTTATTCAACATTTCCTTAGAAGAATGTGATCTAGCTCATATCCATCTCCTCCCTCTCTCTCTCTCTCTCTCTCTCTCTCTCTCTCTCTCTCACACACACACACACAGAGAACTCTGAATTTTATTGTGTTACCAAACTCTTTGTAAATGCTAGCTTTTAGCTCCCTGAAGCTAGAGACTTGTTCTTCATTGTATATCTAGCACCTCAGACACCTGGAACACAGTAGGCACTAAATAAATATTCTTTTGTGCTTGGATGAACCATGCTCTTTCATGTCTTTGTGATTTTGAACCTGATACTCCTACAATTCTATGTCCCTCTGCCAAAAACATTCTTTTCCTATCTTACAGCTTTTCTAATGGTCTCTAGAGACATTTTTGTAAATCTTTCCGTAAACTCTGCGATGTTCTTTCTTCACGGCTCCCAGTGCGCCTAGATCTTCACCAATTAAAGCATATTAGGCTCTCTTGGAAATGTTGATTTGTCTGATTTGACCACTGAAGCATTAGTACCTTAAAGTTGCCATTTCATTTTTGTAGCTTTATGCTTAAAATAGTAACAAGAGTAGGGCCTCTATAACTATCTTTTGAAATAAATACAAACTAATGAAATTACTACTTTCTCATTATTTGAGATATCAGTAATAATTTTTCCAAAAATGCTATTGTAATCTTATGCTTACCTATAACTCACCTTATATTATACATAAAATATTTGTGCTTTTCACAAATTGGGGAAGTTTTGTTTTTATCATGATAGTTCTCAAATTTTTTGACAGTGTTGTTGATGAGCTATAAAATACAGAGGTTTAAAAGTATTGATTTAACTTAGTTTTCTGCCTTTTTACTGTGCTAACACTAATCCCTGAGAGATTTCCTGATCTCTTTTAGTAAACTGCTCTAATATCCAACAATCATTTCTGCCAATTGTCTTTCATAAACTGAATATAAATCCTCACACTGAAGCTTAAACTCATTTTCCTTTGTCTCCACATTTTTATTATAACTGTAAATGGAAAGAATTAAAACGAATATGGAAAGAGAATTAAAATATATCGATATTAAGTAGGCTAAATATTTAATATTTGATTACATAATACAATCATTAGTAATTCATTCATTTATCCTACAAACATTTACTGAGGGATTATTAAGGGCAAAACACTGTGTTGGGGGCTTTATATAAAATATGAAAACTTAAAGTTACTGTTTATTGACCTTTTAGCACAAAACTTTTTGCCTTGGGGCCAACTGACTGAGCATTTATATTTTTTCATTTGTATTGATAATTACTCTTGTTTCATATATATAATTGTATATATCTGTGTATAGATATATTTTTTTTAATTTTACTTATCTATTTATTTTAAAAATTTACCTGATTTATTTAAATATTTAGAAAATTAATACTGTAACCAATTAATTTGTTGGGATTAATGAGTATTATAACATTTCTAGACTTCACTTTATTCTATTTTTGTCATTTTTTTCTTATTGTTGGAAATCTTTTAATACTCTTTCTTGGTCTATTAGAGCTAGAAAGATGCTCAGAGATCAAATTCAAACTCTCTACATTTATGGATAAGAAAGCTGAAGCCTGAAGGTATTACCAGTACTAAACTCAGTTCCTTGACTCCTCATTTCATTCTTTCCTTTGGTCATTAATTCTATCACTCATTCATGCATTGATTAATTGATTCATTCATTCATTCAACAAATATATATCAAAGTCTATTTTCCCATTTCTCCATTTCTTCCATTAACACTCTTTCTATTGCTCATTAAGGATTTTTGTTAATTTATTTTGAAGATTAATTTAGCTCTCAATATCCACTCCAGTCTTAATTCTGGGTCTATCTGTACAAATTCAAAAAGGTGCCTTACTAAGCTTAAAAAAAAAAAAAAAAAAAAGCAGTCTATCCAAGGTCCAGATCCTTGTAAATGTAGTAATAAAAAAAGTACAAGCTTCCAAGAATTTAGAAGGGGTCAGGACCTGACTTATTTCACTATTTAATATGTACTACCATCTTATACTAATAAATAACCAGTATTGACAGGATTCAGAGAATTATTCACAGTTCTTGATATCAAGGTGATAACAGTGTGTGTATTCATGTCACCTCCTTTGTGAACCATCTTCTTATAAACTTTCACCCCATATACAAGTAGCTACTTGCTCTTTAATGACCAATACTACTCCTTACATATTAGTATTATAGCATCTAAGGGACACAACACACAATTTAGCCTATAAGCGTGTCTTGATTTCTGATTCAAGGCAGTAGGCTAAACACATTAATTTACCTTCTCAGATATATTGAAATAACAAAATATATATATATAACAAAAATGCCATAATAACTTTATAAAATAATGAAGGAAACAATCAATAGACCAGAAATTGAAAAGAATTGGGGGAGAATAGAAAACATAAGAGAAGGACAAGGTCTAGTGTGGTGCATGCTGAAGCTGGGGACATAGACAACACCTAGATCATACAAACCTTGTAGACCATGAAAAGGAGTTCAGATTTAATTTCAAGTGCAAGGGAAAGTCATTGAAGTATTTTAATCAGGGAATATGATATGATCTGATTTACATTGTTATAAACTCACTCAAGGAGGTTCTTGGAAAATGGCATTCTGAACTCAAGTCCAGGACACCCATGTTCCCCATTTCCTATCAACAACATCTCCTCTGAAATGCAGGAAATAGGGCAGGTAGCTTGACAGACCTGGAACAATTTGTACGTGTTCAAGGGGTTTGCCAAAATATTTGAAGGAGAAAAAAAAGGAGAATATATTATCTTGGTCATGGGGGCAGGAAGCACTGAAGTTCAGGATATTCCAGGACCTCGAAGGACTATAGGGAAGCCACACAGATAGACTTGAATAATTCTTATGCCTGAGACTGGTATGCATTAAGACTTGGTATGCATAAGAGAACATGGATCAGTGAAGCCTCCTACTGGTGCCTCAACAGAGACCTGACAGTTGATAAGTTATACATCACCTGCTCACAGGAAGCCAACCTGTATACCTTCTATTACTCTTAGATTTTCCATCACATAAATAATTCAGGAAACCTGACCTAGCCACTAGGATTAAAGACATGAGTAAGTGAAGGAAAATACTGGTTCCCCTAAAGGAACCAAGAAGAACCTTTAGTATTGATGGTCCCCATGAACTAGAATTGCAAGATATACACCAAACAATGTTGTTAAACAACTTCAACCAAAAGGAAAATAAGTCCTTTTAAGTAGAATAAATTATAACTTAAAGATGACTTTCTGCAACAAATGTAAATGATTTTGAAATTAAACAAATCTTAGTAGATGAATTGAGGGATGCAACGAAATAAAATAAATAGTAAAGATAAATTAAAATGGAAAAAGTAAAAGTAAATATATCAGTTGTTCCTCTAAATATGAGTTTTCCCTCTTGAAGAGAGCAGTTGCCAGCCTGGGGGTGGGGGGAAACCTGTTTTGTGATTAATTTTTACAAAACACAATTGAAACAAAGGGATAAAAAAAGGGGAAAAAAATGACAAAGGAGTGAGCAAATATATACCAGGCATCTGTAGATAAAAGAGAGCAGTCTCAGCTACAAGAGATTCACCTGAGATCCAAAGACACAAACAGGTTGAAGGTGAAAGAATGGAGCAAAAAAAAAAAAAAAAAAGAAAAGAAAAAACCTTATTGCTTTAAAAACTCTTTAATATCAATTTTAAAAAATAAAAATAAAGGAACACAACATACATATTGGTATATTAAAAATTTTTTTAAATAGTAGGAAAATGGTATTAGAAAAATATAGGCTGAGATTAATACTTTTTCTTTTTAAAGTGAGGTGTTTGGAAAGACCAATAAAATAGTTAAATTCCCTAATGAGCCTGATTGAAGGCACAGTTATGAGACAAAGAAATATATATGATTTGAATAAGATAGAAACATAATCAGAGATATCTTAACAATAAAATATTTCTGAAAGAAAAAAATTGCAATGTTTTGCAACAAATTTGAAAAATTAGAGGAAATGGATGTTTTTCTAGCAAAATTTAAGTTAGTAAAATCAAGTCAAGAAGTAGAAAGCATGAATAGATCAAATGATCACAAAATAAACTGGAAAGTATATTGAATATCAACCATTAAAAAATGCATCACAATCAAATGAACTTAGATATGCTGTGTAATCTCTCTGTGCTTAGGTTTTCCCATCTGTAAGATATGGATAATAATGCCTACATTATAGAGCTGCTGTGATGATTAACTACGTTTATCTACATAAAGTGCTTAAAATTGCCTGTATTACATTGTTCCATAAAAATGTTAGCTTTTGTATTGCTATTTAAATGATTCAGCCTGTAGAAAAAAGATGAAAAAATCTTCATGGAAATACTTCATAAATTTGATTATGATAAGACAGAATAGAAAATTGTAGACAGATTTTAATTATAAATAGAGCTGCAAAACTCTAAGTATAATATTATAAAATTTAATCTAGTATATTAAAAATAGTTGTACATTGTTACAAAATGTGATTTATTTTAGGAAACCAGGAAGAACTTAAATCCATAAATATAATTAATAGCACCAATGAATTAAAGGAGGACATCCTTATGAATATATCAGTAATGTTTAAGAGAATGTGACCGAATTTAGTTGTCATTCTTAATTTTTAAAAACTGAATTTGAAAGAAACTAATAAAATATAAAAAAGGATGAGTTCACAGCAACAAATAACATTTATTCTAAACCATGAGACTCTATATTATAAAAATAGTGATTCTTCCTGTTGCCATTATTTTCAACCACCTGCAACATTGTTCATGATCTTCCATGTTTCATTTTAATCATCCACACTTAAAATCGTATAACATCACTAATTATTAGAGAAATGCAAATCAAAACTACAATGAGGTATCACCTCACACAAGTCAGAATGGCCATCATAAAATATCTACAAACAGTAAATGCTAGAGAGCATGTGGAGCAAAGGGAACCCTTCTACACTGTTGGTGGGAATGTAAATTGGTACAGCTACTAAGGAGAACAGTATGAGGGTTCCTTAAAAAACTAAAAATGGAGCTACCATATGACCCAGCAATCCCACTCCTGAGCATATACCCTGATAAAACCATAATTCGATAGAGACAGGTACCACCATGTACATTGCAACACTATTTACAATAGCTAGCACATGGAAGTAAACTAAATGTCCATCAACAGAGGAATGGATAAAGATGTGGTACATATACACAATGGAATATTACACAGCCATATAAAAGAACCAAAAAATGCTATTTGCAACAACATGGATGCACTGTCATACTAAGTAAAGTAAGTCAGGCACAGAAAGACAAATATCATATGATATCACTTATATGTGGAAACTAAAAAAAGGATATAAATGAGATTATTTACAGAACAGAAGTAGAGTCAAGGATGTAGAAAACAAACTTATGGGCTTCCTGCACACAGCTGTCAAAGTGTCCAGCACAGTGTTTCTATGTTGGGAACACTAATCCAACGTGTTAGGTGCAAGACTTCTGCACACGGCTTCTATAGACAAGTGAAAATAGACTAAGCACAAATGAAGGCAGACCTTATCACCTGGATTCCATCGTACTTTTCCCGGGGACCCCAGTGGGCTTTGCTGGTGGCACCATGGGTGTGCTCTGAAAGAAAAGAGAGAGACAGGATTATACAGGCTTGCACAACTGGATGATGGTAGATCTCTTAAGAATACCTCTAGAGACCTTCAAGATGGTGGAGGAGCAAGACGTGGAGATCACCTTCCTCCACAAAAATACATCAGAAATACATCTACATGTGGAACAACTCCTACAGAACACCTACTGAACACTGTCAGAAGACCGCAGACTCCCCAAAAGGCAAGAAACTCCCCATGTACATGGCTGTGGGGCTGACAGGGTCTTGGTGCTCCTGTTGGGTGTCAGCCCTGTACCTCTGAGGTGGGAGAGCCGAGTTCAGGACGTTGGCCCACCAGAGACCTCCCAGCTCCATGTAATATCTAAGGTGAAAGCTCTCCCAGAGATCTCCATCTCAACGCTAAGACCTACCTCCACTCAACTACCAGCAAGCTACAGTGCTGGACACCCTATGCCAAACAATCAGCAAGACAGGAACACAACCCCACCCATTAGCAGACAGGCTGCCTTAAAACATAATAAGGTCACAGATACCACAAAACAGACGACCAGACATGGTTCTACCCACCAGAAAGACAAGACCCAGCCTCAGCCACAAAACACAGGCATCAGTCCCCTCCACCAGGAAGCCTACACAACCCACTGAAACAGCTTAGCCACTGGGGGCAGACACCAAAAAAATAGGAACTACGAACCTGCAGCCTGTGAAAAGGAGACCCCAAACACAGTAAGTTAAGTAAAATGAGAAGACAGAGAAACACACAGCAGATGAAGGAGCAAGGTAAAACCCCACCACATCAAACAAATGAAGAAGAAATAGGCAGTCTACCCAAAAAAGAATTCAGAGTAATGATAGTAAAGATGATCCAAAATCTTGAATGGAGAAAATACAAGAAACGTTTAACAAGGACCTAAAGAACTAAGAGCAAATAAACAACAAAGAACAACACAATAAACAAAATAAAAAATTCTCTAGAAGGAATCAATAGCAGAATAACTGAGGCAGAAGAATGGATAAGTGATGTGGAAATTAAATAGTGGAAATAACTACTGAGGAGCAGAATAAAGAAAAAAGAACGAAAAGAATTGAGGACAGTCTTAGAGACTTCTGGGACAACATTAAACACACCAACATTCTAAAGATAGGATTCCCAGAAGAAGAAGAGAAAAAAAAGGGGACTGAGAAAATATTTCAAGTGATTATACTTGAAAACTTCCCTAATATGGGAAGGAAATAGTCAGTCAAATGCAGGAAGCACAGAGTCCCATACAGGATAAATCCAAGGAGAAACACACCAAGGCATATATTAATAAAACTATCAAAAATTAAATAAAAGACAAAATATTAAAATCAGAAAGGGAAAAACAGCAAACAACATAAAAGGGAATCCCCATAAGGTTAACAGCTGATCTTTCAGCAGAAATTCTGCAAGCCAGAAGGGAGTGGCAGGACATATTTAAAGTGATGAAAGGGGAAAACCTACAACAAATATAAACCCAACAAGGATCTCATTCAGATTCGATGGAGAAATTAAAACCTTTACAGAAAAGCAAAGTTAAGAGAATTTAGCACCACCAAACCAGATTTACAACAAATGCTAAAGGAACTTCTCTAGGCAGGAAACACAAGAGGAGGAAAAGACCTACAACAATAAACCCAAAACAATTAAGAACATGGTAATAGGAACATACATATTGATAATTACCTTAAATGTAAATGAATTAAATGCTCCAACCAAAAGATATAGATTGGCTGAATGGACACAAAAACAAGACACATATATATGTTGTCTACAAGACATCCACTTCAGACCTAGGGACACATACAGACTGAGAGCGAGGGGGGGATGGAAAAAGATATTCCATGCAAATGGAAATCAAAAGAAACCTGGAGTAGCAATTCTCATATAAGGCAAAATAGACTTTAAAATAAAGACTATTACAAAAGACAAAGAAGGACACTACATAATGATCAAGGGATCAATCCAAGAAGAAGATATAACAATTGCAAATATTTATGCACCCAACACAGGAGCACCTCAATACATAAGGCAAATGCTAACAGCCGTTAAAGGGGAAATTGACAGTAACACAATCATAGTACGGGATTTAACACCCCACTTTCAGCAATAGTAGTGGGATTTAACACCCTACTTTCACCAATGGGCAGATCATCCAAAATGAAAATAAATAAGGAAACACAAGCTTTAAATGACACATTAATCAAGATGGACTTAATTGATATTTATAGGACATTCCATCCAAAAACAACAGAACACACTTTCTTCTCAAATGCTCATGGAACATTCTCCAGGATAGATCATAGCTTGGGTCGAAAATCAAGCTTTGGTAAATTTAAGAAAATTGAAATCATATCAAGTATCTTTTCTGACCACAACACTTTGAGACTAGATATCAATTACAGAAAAAGGTCTGTAAAAAATATAAAAACATGGAGGCTAAACAATACACTACTAAATAACCAAGAGACCCCTGAAAGAGGTAAACAAAAAAATACCTAGAAACAACTGACAATGAAAACACGATGACCCAAAACCTCTGGGATGCAGCAGAGGCAGTTCTAAGAGAGAAATTTATAGCAATACAATCCTACCTCAAGAAACAAGAAACAGCTCAAAGAAACAACGTAAACTTACACCTAAAGCAATTAGAGAAAGAAGAACAAAAAGAAAAACCCCAAAGTTAGCAGAAGAAAAGAAATCATAAAGTTCAGATCAGAAATAACTGAAAAAGATTTGAAGGAGAAATAGCAAAGATCAATAAAAGTAAAAGCTTGTTCTTTGAGAAGATAAACAAAATTGATACCCCAGTAGCCAGACTCATCAAGAAAAAAAAGGGAGAAGACTCAAATCAATAGAATTAGAAATGAAAAAGTAGAAGTAACAACTGACGCCGCAGAAATACAAAGGATCATGAGAGATTACGACAAGCAACTATACACCAATAAAATGGACAACCTGGAAGACATGGACAAATTCTTAGCAAAGCACAGACTTCCAAGACTGAACCAGGAAGAAATAGAAAATATAAACAGACAAATCACAAGCAATGAAATTGAGACTGTGATTAAAAATATTCCAATAAACAAAAGCCCAGGACCAGATAGCTTCACAGGCGAATTCTATCAAACATTTAGAGAAGAGCTAACACCTATCCTTCTCAAACTCTTCCAAAGTATAGCAGAGGGGAGAACACTCCCAAACTCATTCTACAAGGCCACCATCACCCTGATACCAAAAACCAAACAAAGATGTCACAAAGAAAGTAAACTACAGGCCAATATCACTGATGAACATAGATGCAAAAATCCTCAACAAAATACTAGCGAACAGAATCCAACAGTACATTAAAAGGATCATACACCATGATCAAGTGGAGTTTATCCTGGGAATGCAAGGATTCTTCAGTTTACGCAAATCAATCAATGTGATAAACCATATTAATAAACTGAAGGAGAAAAACCATATGATCATCTCAATAGATGCAGAAAAAGCTTTCAACAAAATTCAACACCCATTTATGAAAAAAAGTCCAGAAAGTAGGCATAGAGGGAACTTACCTGAACATAATAAAGGCCATATATGACAAACCCACAGCCAACATTGTCCTCAATGGTGAAAAACTGAAACCATTTCCACTTAGATCAGGAACAAGACAAGGTTGTCCACTTAACATAGTTCAACCTATTTTTGGGAGTTTTAGCCACAGCAATCAGAGAAGAAAAAGAAATAAAAGGAATTCAAATCAGAAAGTAAGAAGTAAAACTGTCACTGTTTGCAGATGACATGATACTATATATATAGACTCCTAAAGATGCTACCAGAAAACTACTGGAGCTAAACAATGAATTTGGTAAAGTAGCAGGATACAAAATTAATGCACAGAAATCTCTTGCATTCCTATACACTAATGATGAAAAATCTGAAAGAGAAATTAAGGAAACACTCCCATTTACCATTGCAACAAAAAGAATAAAATACCTAGGAATAAACCTACCTAAGGAGACAGAAGACCTGTATGCAGAAAACTAAAAGACATTGTTGTAAGAAATCAAAGAGGATACAAACAGATGGAGAGACATACCATGTTCTTGGATTGGAAGAATGAACATTGTGAAAATGACTATACTATCCAAAGCAATCTACAGATTCAATGCAATCCCTATCAAACTACCAATGGCATTTTTCACAGAACTAGAACAAAAAATTTCAAAATTTGTATAAAAACACAAAAGACCCCGAATAGCCAAAGCAATCTTGAGAGAGAACAACAGAGCTGGAGGAATCAGGCCCCTGGACTTCAGACTATACTACAAAGCTACAGTAATCAAGACAATATGGTACTGGCACAAAAACAAAAATATAGATCAATGGAACAGGATAGAAAGTCCAGAGATAAATGCACGTGCATATGTTCACCTTATCTTTGATAAAGGAGGCAAGAATATACAATGGAGAAAATGGAGAAAAGATAGCACCTTCAATAAGTGGTGCTGGGAAAACTGGACAGCTACATCTAAAAGAATGAAATGAGAACACTCCTTAACACCATACACAAAAATAAACTCAAAATGGATTAAAGACCTAAATGTAAGGCCAGATACTATAAAACTCTTAGAGGAAAACATAGGCAGAACACCCTATGACATAAATCACAGCAAGATTTTTTTTGACCCAACTCCTAGAGAAATGGAAATAAAAACAAAAATAAACAAATGAGACGTAATGAAACTTAAAAGCTTCTGCACAGCAAAGGAAACCATAAACAAGACAAAAAGACAACCCTCAGAATGGGAGAAAATATTTGCAAATGAAGAAACTGACAAAGGATTAATCTCCAAAATTTACAAGCAGCTCATGCAGCTCAATATCAAAAAAACAAACAACCCAATCGAAAAATGGGCAGAAGACCTAAATAGACGTTTCTCCAAAGATGTACAGATTGCCAACAAATACATGAAAGGATGCTCAACATCACTAATCATTACAGAAATGTAAATCAAAACTACAATTAGGTATCACCTCACACCGTTCAGAATGTCTATCATCAAAAGATCTACAAACAATAAATGCTGGAGAGGGTGTGGAGAAAAGGGAACCCTCCTGCACTATTGGTGGGAATGTAAATTGATACAGCCACTATGGAGAACAGTATGGAGGCTTCTTAAAAATCTAAAAATAGAGCTACCATATGACCCAGCAATCCCACTACTGGGCATATACCCTGAGAAAACCATAATTCAAACATGTACCACAATGTTCGTTGCAGCTCTGTTTACAATAGCCAGGACATGGAAGCAACCAAATTGTCCATCAACAGACAAATGGATAAAGAAGATGTGGCACATATATACAACGGAATATTACTCAGCCATAAAAAGAAATGAAATTGAGTTATTTGTAGTGAGGTGGATGGACCTAGGGTCTGTCATACAGAGTGAAGTAAGTCAGAAAGAGAAAAACAAATACTGTATGCTAACACATATATATGGAATCTAAAAAAAAAAAAAAGATTCTGAAGAACCTAGGGGCAGGACAGGAATAAAGATGCAGATGTAGAGAATGGGCTTGAGGACAAGGGGAGGGGGATGTTTAAGCTGGGACAAAGTGAGAGAGTGGCATGGACTTATATATACTACCAAATGTAAAGTAGGTAGCTAGTGGGAAGCAGCTGTATAGCACAGGGAGATCAGCTCTGTGCTTTTTGACCATCTAGAGGGGTGGGATAGGGAGGGTGGGAGGGAGATGCAAGAGGGAGGAGATATGGTGATATATGTATATGTATCGCTGATTCACTTTGTTATACAGCAGAAATTAACACACCATTGTAAAGCAATTATACTCCAATAGAGATGTTAAAAAAAAAAGAAAACAAACCTATGTTTACCAGGGAAGAAGGGTGGGAGCATAAATTGGGAGATTGGGATTGATAAAATAGATAACTAATAAGGACCTACTGTATAGCACAGGGAACTTTATACTCTGTAATGGCCTATATGGGAAAAGAATCTAAAAAAATATTGTGGATGTATGTATATGTATAACTGTTTCACTTTACTGTACACCTGAAACTAACACAACATTGTAAATCAACTATACTCCAATAAAAATTTAAAAAAATAAACTGTATAACATACTGTATATTTGGCTTATTTTTCTGGTTTATTGTCTGTGTCATATTGACCTTGATAAAGTCCATGAGGACAGAGTTTTGGTCTGCTTTTTTCTCTGCTATATCCTCTGATCCTTGAACAGTGCCTGGTATAAGAAGTTAAAAGAATAATTAAATAAAATAAGAAATAAGTAATTTTTTCCATTTTACTTTTGAGGTAATAACTAATGCAATAAGATAAGAAAATTGTGTTAAAAAAGACAAAATTACTTCTTTGTTTTGACAATTGTATACATAAAGAAAACCTAAGGACACAAATTAAAATTTTTGTAGCTACTAAAACTAATGAACTGTTTGGTAAGATGTGGAATCTTTCTTCCAGTAATTTAAATCTGGACTGGTAGGTAAATCTTCACCATTGTAGCTACAACTGGAATTGCGTCATTCTGTTAACTGTATCCTAATACACAGTTCCTGGGCCCTTGCTCCTGACATCTCTGAAGCTCCTCTAACTCGTGGCTCTCAATTCTATGACCCAGCAGTAAATTTAATTTTTTCTGGCTCAAGTTAATCAGTCAGTTTTTGTCATTTGATATCAATAATCCTACCTGGTTGCACTACCTGGTACAATAGGTAAAACTTGATTTTTATGTTTTTCTTTAATTTAAAGATCAAAAGTATAAACAGATCTTTGGCAAGTCTAATAAAAAAAAAAATAAAGAGAAAGCACAAAGAGAAATCATAGAAAATAAAACAGAAGGGTCATCACAGCAAAAATAGCCTCAATATTAGTGCCAAATTGACTAAAATTCTTAGAGAAGCAGGTGTTCTGGTTAGTTTAATTTTCTTATTAATTGACAAATAAAAAAGAAGTTCTCAACACTTGAGAAAATCTTTATGAAATATATTTCTTCATTTTATTGTTTTAATAAGCAATATAAAGAGCATAATATAAAATTTCTTTGGTGATTCCAGTGTTATGTTTCAGTCTTACCACATTCTGGCCAATATTGAATATTGTTATACCAATACTATATTTTTAATGTTTTTAATGACCTTAGTTATTGAGGTATTAGTATTTTTTAAAATATTAAAATCATTAAACTTGGGGCAATCTTCCCATTATTTGTTTCCCTGATTTTTTTTGACAAACAAGTTTTTAAAAAAAATACTCTTACGTAGTCAAATGTTTCTGTAAATTCCTTGATCATTTGTTCACTTACTTTTATGCTTAAATGGCTCTGATTATCCAGATGTTATGCCATATTTTATTCTAGTCATAATTTCTTCTATGTTTTAGTTTTAACTTTTGATATACCTGGAATTTATTTTTTTTTGTTTGAATTGTAGCTCTAAATTTATTATTTTAAAATAGAAACATATTTTGCTTACTAATCTTTTCATTCCTGACATGTAATATTACATTTATGACATGTTAAATTAAATCTTCATGGTTAAAAATTTTGTTTATGGATTGTCTGTTCTTTTTTACTGATTTGTCCACGTATTTTTGCATCTGTAATGCACTAATTTTCTTAGCTCTTCTTATTCATTACTTTTCCAGATAATATTTAAAATAGTTTTTGCATGTCCACTGTCAAAAGTGAATAAATCACTGCTGTTGGAGTGGAACTAAAATTACAAATTGGGGGAAAGGGGTAGAAATTTTTATAATATTCACTTCAACTTGTATTCATCATATAACATCCAAAGGTATAAGAAGTTGAATGAGATATAATCCCCTATTTTCAGAAATTTATGGTCAATAAAATTAGCTAAGTGTTTGGACAAGAGTCTTCTGGTGTAATGAGAACACAGAGAACTGATACATGGGCCAAACTGGGAATCTTGGAAAGCTTTTGGGGACAGATGGTGTTTGAGATGACCAATCTGTTAAGGGTAAATTTTACTCAAGTAAATGTTGGAGATTAGGTAGAACAGAGACAATCTGAAATAGAATAATTTTAGAAGAGTTAAATTACTAGAAAAATTATAATGTTTGAAAATAAAATTGACTTTATGTTTTCTGATATGAAAGTAAAAAATAAGTATACCCCATCAATCTAGTGCCCTTCTTGATTTAAATGCCAGAAAAGGTGGCATGGAATTTAAAAACTCACATACTTATACAAACACACATTTCTTCCTCTCTCCTTCCTTTTGTGACAATAAAGAGAATAAAGAACGAAAAGAAAACTTGGAGGCTTTAAGACATGTCAGACATGGACAAAAAAATAAATATATAAAATTAAATGTTAGCCTTTGGCTTCCCACAGCAAATGGAAACTGAAAGTAGGGTGAAGCCAAATCTCCTCTAATGTCTCTAAATTAAGCTATCCCCCCATTTCTTGTAGGAAAAGATTGGTCCATTGATTTCACCTACCACTTATTATACAATGGGAATTGTTAGGAAATCAAAAAGTAAGTGGAAGAATAAATAGGGGATGGAGTCTAGAAGCTATGACGTGGTCACAAGGAATGAAAATTTCATGGTCCTTAGCAAAATTTTCAATGAGCATTTACCCTACAGACATTCCCTCTCTCTTTTGCATACACAAATACACATACACATTTCAATTCACGTTTTAGCAGAAAAAGCTATGTGTTTAAGAAATGATCTCATACAATTTTGGAGGTCAATAATGGTCATTCAAAGTCAATCACAGTGTCAGTCAAATTTGAAAAAGAAAACTAAATGAAACAAATATATTAGTAGTATCTGACTTGAGTCTAGGAAAGAAATTAAGATAATGTGTTTATTAACCTTTGGACACATGATAGGTTGAGAGAAATTTTTCATGATAACTGACAGAAGGACTATTTTATTCTTACATGGAATTTAGTTCAGTTAAAGGTAACAAGCCCTGCATTATACATAATTGTTGTATATCCTTTTCATGATTTCCAGATTTTATAAAGACATAATATACAAAATCAAGAAAATTTGTGGAAAAGTCATGAACAAAATGTAGGAAAAAGAGAGGGAAAGGCAAAATGGAAAGTAAAAGAGGAAAGAGAAAAGAAAGAATCATTTTTCAGTCTACCTAAAAATTATAATGTTGCCCTTCATAGAACTGGCATATCTTCTAATTTGAATGAAAAACAATTTGATCTTAAGTTGCAATTTATATGATTAAGGACAGGGTTGTGAATGTTAAATAAGCAAAAACTTATTGGAAAGGAAATATGTTTTGAAAGTTAGACTAATGTCTATAATAGAATAAAAGGGGAACTAAAGAATTAAGTTCCTCTTTTCAATTCTTTGACTAAGAATTAGCTTAAGGTGGAAACTAAATTTTTGGTGGTGAGCATGCTGTAGTGTATATGGAAGTAGAAATATAATGTATGCATTGAACTTACATAATGTTATAAACCAATGTTACCTCAATAAAAAAATAAAACAAAATTAGAGGATAAATTCGAGGTTAAAAAAATAACAACAAACAAAACCAACCCTACTTAGGTTTCACTATTATTCCAATATCTAATATAATGTTGATGACCAACTGAATTCTCCACTTTTCAGACCCCAGCCCAACCTGACCTTTAAAAACTCCTTTCTTTTTTTTTTTTTTTTTTTGAAAAACTCCTTTCTTATCTCCTTCTGAATCTTTGTCTTCCACATCCTTGGCTCATATGTAATGGTATGATGTTTTCTGTGATGACTTTTTTTTTTTATATATCATAGTTTATTCGAATCATGTCAGTACAAGAAAGTGTTAACTAAACATAGACTCCAGCTGTATAATACAGGTGAAATTCAAATATACTGCTGACATTTAAACAGCATGATTTGCACAGATTTGCTAATGGACTTGATGAAGACAGGGCAGAGAGGAATGGAATGCCAAGTCATTATTATAGTAATTTTTCAGCCATCTTTTCATTAGTAAAAATAATGCCTCATGCTTCCTAATTTATAAACACATTTTTATGTATATCTCAATTTAACTTTCCACTTCTGTAATTTAGATAGACATTTTTCAGATAACCAAAACTGGAAGAGGTTGAATGACTTGAACTTTACAAAGAGCTAGGTATGAGAATCCAGCATTGAATCAAGATCTGCTGAGCTAAACTGATTAGCGAATCATAAACTATTCCAGCATTTATTCTTAAGTTTAAGCAAAAATTGGATGTTTACTTTTAAGACTGTAAGAAAGGAGTGTGAAAAAAACTTAGGTGAGGAAATTCAAAAGAAAAATTCAGTTGGCTCCCTGCACTTTTTCTGACATCTGACCAAATGACATCTCTGGCAGGCAGAAACAATGCTACATATTTACCAAACTCTATTTTCTTTCTGCCTTTGGACACACAGATTATACCTCTAAACCTCCCCTCACCTAGTTGATGGGACCATATGACTTAAGTTCTAGCCAATGCAACATGAAAAACTTGGAAATAACACGTACTACTTTTATTCATTTTCCCTAAAGATACACCCATGTTATTCTCTATTCTTACTCTTTTTTACTTCTCTTGCTTGCTAGATGCGATAGATCCACATGTGATCTTCAAGACTCTAGGAATAGTGGAACCTCTAGATGAAAGAAGATTCATGCCCTGGATGACTTCATGGAGCAGAGGTCTCACTGTATTCCTATATCGGAGTCAAAGAAATTGCAAAGTCAGCAAGAAATAAAATTTACTATGTTAAACCCCTGGAATTTGGCACTTGTTTCTTTTATCAGTTAATCTACTCTGTGCTTATAAACAATCACAAAATATTTTGTCTTGATTTGACCTGAAGTTAAGATCTTTCATCTCCTGTCTGCTTCTACTTTGTGTCTCCTGTGGCATTACTTCCAAGAGAACTGTCTGAGAGGACTAGTATCTGTATGATGGGATAGATAGCAACCCTGTTCCTCTCCTTTGTCCAGCACTTCTAGGGTAAATAAAAGTAATTTATTGTAAATTTAAATTTAGGAAATCATATCATTCATACCTTGGGCCTTATTGTATTTATAACCTTTCAAACACTATTTTATAATAATTTTTACAGCAGCACTGTGAACTGGATATTATTAGACTAATTTTATGGATGAGAACTCTAAGGCACAGAGACATTAAATAACTTTTGCAATCTGTCACATATAGATTAGATAGACCTAGCATTTAAATTCAATTCTGAAAGGCCCCAAAGCTCTTCAAAATGGATTGCAGCAGGGTCCAATTTTCTCTTAAAATGTCTTTTAGTATTAAGGCACCACAACCCCTACCTAGGAGGAAGAAGAAGAACCTCAATATCACATCACAACTTCATCCTACTTCTGGGCTTATAATGTGACCCTCTTCAGGAAGCATAACAGAAGACAGCTGGCTACATGAAAAAGAGAATATAATAGTTCCCATTGATATTGGGGCATCTGATTCTACAGGAACACTTAAAAGACCAACATATCTTTAGTCTACTCAACAATTTGAAAAATAAAAACAATTATTTATCTCTGATTTTGGCTCAGTTCTGGTAGACATTACAGCATGAGAAAATTGCCTAGAAAGCAGTCAGTCATGATCTATCCCTCATCCTGGATATTCCCCACCAGTAAAGAATATATGGTTAATTCAGTGAATGGCAGGTTGCTACAGGATTCTTTTTTTTTTTTTTTTTGTCCAGTATCCATGCATTTGGTTGACTGACAAAAAAACATTATTTATTTATTTATTTTAAATACAGTTTTATTTAAGACATTGCATTTTCCACTTACAATACACTGCTTATAAAGTGCAAAGTTATTTCCTTTCCTTGTGCCCATATTCCATGTTAAAGTATCAAGAATGTCCAGTTATTTACTATAGCAGCTCAACTTTAAAACTGCCATGGAATTTGCTACATATTTGGGTCCTTCAATGTTTTGTGTGGAACAATGCTAAATCTATGCTAGGTTTTAATTTTCCATAACACATATATCATACATAAAATCTTTATTTCCATTAACATACAGGGAATGTACATGACTGAAATTAACAGGGGGCCAACTATGTTTTCTTTCTTTAAGTCTAATTGAAACTCAAAATTATGTTTTCTATAAAAAAGTTAAAGTAAGGTAGCATTGCAAATTACGAAATTGCTGATTTGGCAGATTTCAAATAAAAGGTGACCAAAGAGTCGCCAAATTTCCAAAACATAATGTCTTTTACTAGTGATTGCTAATTTAAGTATTTCTGTTTTGTCTCTATTAATTTCTTTTTCTAAGATTCTTACAAAAATAGAAAACCTTATTTACTTTTTTCTGTATAGCATAAAAATGAAACTTTATTGTATGTTCTGAAATGTACAATGAAAGTTATATTTTCATAAGGAAAAATAATGCTCTTAAGATGTCATGAACTGCTGCAGAACTTAAAAATAATATAATGCACTAAGATCAAAATAGCACACTAGGTAAATGCTACATCCGCTCCCTCTGTTTCAATTTATTGGATTTGGTATTAAAAATAGATTTAAAATATTCATTATTGCACTGGAAAACAAAAAAGATATCCCATTTTGGTCTAGAAACTATTGGAAATTTAAAATATTCAAAGAAGATTGAATTCAATGGAGTAAGAAACCTCACCTGGAACAAAATGACACAGAAATATTGGAATAAAAAAATAAAGAAAAACAGATAAGCCAGAAACTTGTTAAGAAAAAAATGAATAGCAACATTGATATTAGACAAAACAGAATTTAAGGTAAGCAGCATTAAAGGAGGTGAAAGGGATAGTTCATACTTATTAAATATAATGTAGAAACTTTAGCAGTATATAGTAGTAATGGTTCTTTATGTACCAATGAACATAGCTACAAAATATATACAATGAAACTGATAAATACACACAAAAAAGTAATAAATCCATAATCATAGTGACAAACTTTAGAAATTTTTGATTTGTTGAACTGGCAATGTGAAAATAAGTTAGGATATAAAATATTTGTATAACACAATTAACTAATGATGTAGTAGATATATGTAGAATTTTATATAAGATTTTACTCAGCAAAGGACATAAACACAAATGGAACACCAAAAGAAAACAGAAATCAAGTGACTATGTACTAATCACAAAAGGGATCTAAAAAAGCTACCAAAAAATGTTATCATAGAGGCCATATTTACTGAGAATGTTGCAAGAAAATAAGAAATCGATCACAAAATCATAACACTTCTTCAGGCTCCCTCCAAATATACAAACCTATTGATTAAAGAAAATGCTTCTAAATAACTCTAAGAGGAAAAGAAATATTAATGATAAACTTTTAAAGGCTAAAAAGCACTATTTATGAAAGTGTATACTCTATGTCCATGATAGAACTCAGAGAAAAATTTATAGACCCAAATGCACTATTAGAAAACAATAGACTAAAATAAATAAAAACAGCAAACAGAAAAAAAAATAAAGAAGTCAATAAAATTAAGTATATATTAATAAAATTAAAAAATAATTTCTAAAGCTGATCAACAGAAATTAAAAGCAAGATTTTTGGAGACATTAATATTAAAAAACTGCATTTTAAAAAATTTATTTCTGATCTGATCTTTATGATTTCTTTCCTTCTGCTAATTTTTTTTTTGTTTTTTTTTTTTTTTGCTGTTGTTGTTGTTGTTTCTTTTTGTTCTTCTACCTCTAATTGCTTTAGGTGTAAGGTTAGGTTGTTTATTTGAGATTTTTCTTGTTTCTTGAGGAAGGATGGTATTGCTATAAACTTCCTTGTTAGAACTGCTTTTACTGAATTCCATGGTTTTGGGTGATCGTATTTTCATTGTCTTTTGTTTCTAGGTATTTTTAGATTTACTCTTTGATTTCTCAGTGATCTCTTGGTTGTTTACTAGTATATTGTTTAGCCTCCATATGTTTGTATTTTTTACAGTTTTTTTCCTGTAGTTGATATCTAGTCTCATAGCGTTGTGGTCAAAACAGATACTTGGTACGATTTCAATTTTCTTAAATCTATTGAGCCTTGACTTGTGATCCAAGATGTGATCTATCCTGGAGAATGTTCCATGTGCACTTGAGAAGAAAGTGGACCCTGTTGTTTTTGGATGGAATGTCTTATAAATATCAATTAAGGAAACAATAGCAAAGATCAATAAAACTAAAAGGTGGTTCTTTGAGCAGATAAAAAAAATGATAAACCATTAGACAGACTCATCAGGAAAAGAAGGGAAGACTCAAATCAACAGAATTAGAAATGAAAAAGGAGAAGTAACAACTGACACCACAGAAATACAAAGGATCATGAGAGACTACTACAATCAACTATATGCCAATAAAATGGACAACCTGGAAGAAATGGACAAATTATTAGAAAAGCGCAACCTTCCAAGATTGAACCAGGAAGAAAAAGAAAACATGAACAAACAAATCACAAACACTGAAATTGAAACTGTGATTAAAATTCTTCCAACAAACAAAAGCCCAGGGCCAGATGGCTTCGCAGACGAATTATATCAAAGATTTAGAGAAGAGCTAACACCTATCTTCCTCAAACTCTTCCAAAATATAGCAGAGGGAGGAACACTCCCAAACGCATTCTGTGAGTCCACCATCACACCGATGCCAAATCCAGACAAAGATGTCCAAAAAAAGAAAATTACAGATCAATATCACTGATGAATATAGATGTGAAAATCCTCAACAAAATACTAGTAAACAGAATCCAACAGCACATTAAAAGGATCATACACCATGATCAAGTGTGGTTTATCCCAGGAATGCAAAGATTCTACAATATCTGCAAATCAATCAATGTGATACACCGTATCAACAAACTGAAGGAAAAAAACCACATGATCATCTCAATAGATGCAGAAAAAGCTTTCAACAAAATTCAACATCCATTTATGATTAAAACTCTCCAGAAAGTAGGCATAGAGGGAACCTACCTCAACATAATAAAAGCCGTATATGGCAAACACACAGCCAACATCATTCTCAATGGTAGAACACTGCAAGTATTTCCTTTAAGATCAGGAACCAGACAAGGGTGCCCACTCTCACTACTATTATTCAACATAGTTGTGGAAGTTTTAGCCATGGCAATCAAAGAAAAAGAAATAAAAGGAATCCAAATTGGAAAAGAAGAACTAAAACTGTCACTGTTTGAAGATGACATGATACTATACATAGAAAATCCTAAAGATGCCAGTAGAAAACTACTAGAGCTAATCAATGAATTTGATAAAGTAGCAGGTTACAAAATTAATGCACAGAAATCTGTTGCATTACTATACACTAATGTGAAAAATCAGAAAGAGAAATTAAGGAAACACTCCCATTTACCATTGCCACAAAAAGAATAAAATACCTAAGAATAAACCTATCTAAGGAGGCAAAAGACCTGTATGCAGAGAACTATAAGACACTGATGAAAAAAATTAATGATGATACAAACAGATGGAAAGATATACCTTGTTCTTGGATTGGAAGAATCAACATTGTGAAAATGACTACACTACCTAAAGTAATCTACATATTCAATGCAATCCATATCAAATTACCAATGGCATTTTTCACAGACCTAGAACAAAAAATTTTACAATTTGTATGGAAACACAAAAGACAACAAATAGCCAAAGCAATCTTGAGAAAGAAAAACAGAGCTGGAGGAATCAGGCTCCCCAACTTCAGACTAAACTACAAAGGTACAGTAATCAAGATAGTATGGTATTGGCACAAAAACAGAAATATAGATCAATGGAACAGGATACAAAGCCCAGAGATAAAGCCATGCACATATGGTCACCTTATCTTTGACAAAGGAGGCAAGAATATACAATGGAGAAAAGACAACCTCTTCAATAAGTGGTGCTGGGAAAACTGGACAGCTACATGTAAAAGAATGAAATTAGAACACTTCCTAACACCATGCACAAAAATAAACTCAAAATGGATTAGAAACCTAAATGTAAGGTGAGACATTATAAAACTCTTAGAGGAAAACATAGACAGAACACTCTATGATGAAAATCACAGCAATGGGTTTCCCTGGTGGCACAGTGGTTAAGAATCTGCCTGCCAATGCAGGGGACGCGGGTTCGAGCCCTGGTCTGGGAAGATCCCACATGCTGCAGAGCAACTAAGCCCATGTGTCACAACTACTGAGCCTGCACTCTAGAGCCCGTGAGCCACAACTACTGAGCCCGAGTGCCACAACTACTGAAGCCCGTGCGCCTAGAGCCCATGCTCTGCAACAAGAGAAGCCATCCAATGGGAAGCCTGCGCACTGCAATGAAGAGTGGCTTCTGCTCGCCACAACTGGAGAAAAGCCCGCATGAAGCAACAAAGACCCAACATGCCAAAAATAAAAATAAATAAAATAAATAAATAAAATAAATAAATAAAAAAATCACAGCAAGATCCTTTTTGACCCACCTCGTAGAGTAGTGGAAATGAAAGATAAAAACAAATGTGACCTAATGAAAGTTAAAGTTTTTGCATAACAAAGGAAACCATAAACAAGATGAAAAGACAACCCCCAGAATGAGGGAAATATTTGCAAACGAAGCAACGGAAAAAGGATTAATCTCCAAAATAAACAAGTAGCTTATGCAGCTCAATATCAAAAAAACAACCGAATCCAAAAATGGGTGGAAGACCTAAGTACACATTTCTCCAAGTAGACATACAGATTGCCATTATACACATGAAAAGATGCTGAACATCACCAATCATTAGAGAAATGCAAATCAAAACCACAATGAGGTAACACCTCACACTGGTCAGAATGGCCATCATCAAAAAATCTACAAACAATAAATGCTGGAGAAACTGTGGAGAAAAGGGAACCCCCCTGCACTGTTGGTGGTAATGTATATTGATACAGCCACTATGGAGAACAATATGGAGGTTCCTTCAAAAACTAAAAATAGAACTACCATATGAGCCAGCAATCCCACTACTGGGCATATTCCTTGAGAAAACCATAATTCAATAGAGACAGGTACTACCATGTTCATTGCAGCACTATTTACAATAGCCAGAACATTCTTGCAACCTAAGTATCCATCGACAGATGAATGTGTAAAGAGGATGTGGTACATATATACAATGGAATATTGCTCGACCATAAAAAGAAACAAAATTGAGTTATTTGTAGTAAGGTGGATGGACCTAGAGTCTGTCATACAGAATGAAGTGTGGCACAAAGAGAAAAACAAATACCATATGCTAATACATATATATGGAATCTAAAAAAAAAAAAAAAAAAAAAAGGTTCTGATGAATCTAGGGGCAGGACAGGAATAAAGATGCAGAGGTAGAAAATGGACTTGAGAACACGGGGAGGGAGAAGGGTAAGCTGGGATGAAGTGAAAGAGTAGCACTGACATATATACACTACCAAATGTAAAGTAGACAACTAGTGGGAAGGAGCTCCATAGCACAGGAAGATCAGCTCCATGTTTTGTGACCACCTAGAGGGGTGGGATAGGGAGGGTGGGAGGGAGACGCAAGAGGGAGCGCACATGGGGATATATGTATACATATAACTGACTCACTTGTTATACAGCAGAAACTAACACAACATTGTAAAGTAATTATACTCCAATAAAAGTGTTTAAAAATAAATAAATAAAATAAAAAAGAGAAGATATTGCAACAACAGCAAAAACAAAAAACTAAAAATAGAACTACCATATGATCCAGCTGTCCCACTACTTGGCATATACCCTGAGAAAATCATAATTCAAAAAGATACGTGTAGCACAATGTTCATTGCAGCACTATTTACAATAACCAGGCCATGGAAGCAACCTAAGTGTCCATCGACAGACAAATGGATAAAGAAGATATGGCACATATATACAATGTAATATTACTCAGCCATAAAAAGGAACGGAATTGAGTTATTTGTAATGAGTTGGACGGACCTAGAGTCTGTCATACAGAGTGAAGTCAGTCAGAAAGAGAAAAACAAATACCATATGCTAACGCACATCTATGGAATCTAGAAAAACGGTTCTGATGAACCTAGTGACAGGGCAGGATTAAAGATGCAGATGTAGAGAAAGGACTTGAAGACACAGTGTGGGAAGGGGAAGCTGGGACGAAGTGAGAGAGTAGCATGGACATATATACACTACGAAATGTAAAATGGATGGCTAGTGGGAAGCAGCAGCATTGCACAGGGAGATCAGCTCAGTGCTTTGTGACCACCTAGAGGGGTGGGATAGGGAGGTGGGAGGGAGGCTCAAGAGGGAGGGGATATGGGGATATATGTATACATATAGGTGATTCACTTTCTGTTAGCTTCTGTACGGCAGAAACTAACACAACATTGTAAAACAATTATACTCCAATTAAAAAAACAACAACTGGGAAGTATGGTCATGAAAAAGGGGAGAACACATTAGAAACTCAAATTGACAAAGTTATTAAAATAACTTTACAAGTTATTTAAGATATTGCAAGAGAATGTAGAATTCTAGGCCATAAATTTTTAAGCCTATGTAACGTGTATATGCTTTTGGGAAAATGATTTTTTAAGTGTGTTCCAGAGAAAGTAGAACAATTGAATTAAACCTTTAACCCCGGAGTATCAAGACCAGAAGATTTTTCCCTAGATAGCGAGCTCTGGTAAGACTTTACAAAATAAACAATTTTCCAACTTCTGCAAAAGATTCCCAGAGCAAAGAAAATAAGGTGAAGCTACCTACCTCATTTTATTAACCTAATATACTCAACAGTTACCAAAACTGGGGAATGATAGCAAACACACCCACACACACATACATGCCCCACAATATGCCAATTACACTTCCTAAATAGGTACAAAAAATATATAAAGTATTAACCAGCCAAATTAGGCAGCATGAGAAAAAGAAAAAAAGGCATAGCTCAGTAGTGTTTCTCCATGATAAAATATATTCTCACATTAGAATATCTATTGATGTAATAACTGTTAAATGCTGTTGTTTATTTCAATGGGTAATGATAAACATTAAATAGAAGCAAATATACATTCTTAATAAAAATATTTAACAAACAAATCTAGACTAGAACATACTTAATAAAGTACCAGAGATTTAAGTGAACGTCATATCACAATGCTGAAACATTAGAAATATTTCAAATTAAAGTTGATACCCAAGATGAAGATTCTCTTTATTGTTGCTATTCTTCAACATCATATTGGAAGTCCTAGCTAAGGGAATAATAAAAATAAAGTGGTATATACATTGTAAAGGAGAAAAAACTCTTATCAGTCATACATGATTCCAAATTCCAAGACAGTTTATCATTATTTGTACATGATTCTAAATTTCAAGAGAATCAACAGACAAACTTTTGTAACAGCTAAGAAATTAAACCAAGTTGAATGGCTGTATACATGATCAGTTGGCAAAAATCAATAGCTTTCCCACAAACCAGTAGTAAGCAATTAGAAAATATAGTGCATGTAGTAAATGCAATTCATAAAACCACAAAAAATACAATATTTCAAAAAAAGTCTAAAAATAAATATGCATGACCTGAATGGAAAAAATTATGCAACTTCAGTTAATGAGATCTAAAAAAAGACATACTATGTGTGTTCAAGAACACTCAATATTATAAAGGCATCTAAAAATCAATATAGGCAAACCTTATTTTATTGCACTTCACTTTATTGCACTTTGCAGATACTGTGTTTTTTTTTTTTACAAATTTAAGGTTTGTGGCAACCCTGCATTGAGCAAGTCTACTGGCACCATTTTTCCAACAGCACTTGCTCATCTAATGTCCCTGAGTCACATTGGTAATTCTTGCAATATTTCAAACTTTATTATTATTGTTATATTTGTTACAATGATCTGTGATCAGTGATCTTTGATGTTACTAATGTAACTGCAGATGTGGTGGAAATAGCAAGAGAAGTAGAATTAGAAGTGGAGCCTGAAGATGTGACTGAATTGCTGCAATCTCATGATAAAACTTTAATGAACAAGGAGTTGCTTCTTATGGATGAGCAAAGAAAGTGGTTTCTTAGGATGAAATCTACTCTTGGTGAAGATGTGAACACTGTGAAATGACAACAAAGGATTTAGAACATTACATAAACTTAATTGATAAGCAGGGGCAGGATTCAAGAGGTTAAGACTCTAGTTTTGAAAGAGGTTCTTCTGTGGGTAAAATGCTATCAAACAGCATTGCGTATTACAGGGAAATCATCCATGAAAGGAAGAGTCAATCAGTGCAGCAAACTTTATTATTGTCTTGTTTTAAAAAATTGCTAGAGCCACACCAGCCTTCACCAACCACCATCCTGATCAGTCAGCAGCCATCAACATCAAGGCTGACCCTCCATCAACAAAAGCAGTATGACTCACTGAAGGCTCACATGATGGTTAGCATTTTTTAACAATAAAGTATTTTAAAATTAAGCTATGCACATTGTTTTATTAGACATAACGCTATCGCACACTTAAGAAACTGTAGTGTAAATGTAACTTTTTTATCCACTGAGAAGCCAAAAATTTGTGTGACTCACTTTACTGTGATACTCACTATATTGTGGCATTCTGGAACCAAACCCACAGTATATCCAAAATTTGCCTGTAATGAATATCAGTGAAATACCCACCAAAACACCAATAATAATTTTGTGGAACTTGAAAAAATGATTCTCAAATATATATGAAAGTTGAGAGTTCCATATTTAGTGATATTTTATTGAAACTAAATATCCAGATTGACCTCTGGAATTCTTCATGCTGAAAACAAATAAAAATGCTGAAGACTAGATATAGATATAGATATAGATATAGATACAGATATAGATATAGACATATCTCCAAAGACCTAATGAAATGAAAGCATTTTTCAATCACAAATATAATAGAGTGTATGGCAAGTTGTATTTTCCAAAGATGGACACAATACTTTTTTCCATCTCACAGATCTGCAAGGTGACCTTAACCTGCTGTGAGAATTCCAAGCCACTGAAATGCTATGTACTGGTCCTCTTGTCAATAGTCCCAGCTAAGTGCAATCCAGGTTTCAAGACATCCTAACTCAGGTAGCAGACATTTGTGTAGAGGAGCTTAAAGATGATTGATTCCAATAGCCAGCCATTTGAGTCATTCCCCAGGAGTTTAGGTTTCCCTGCTGAGACCCCAGACATTGTGGAACAGACAAGCACTTCCTGTTGAGTCCTGTCCAAATTCCTGACCCATAAGATTTTTGATCATAATCAAATTAGTATTGTTTTATATCACTAGATTTTTGGTGGTGTGTTTTATAATAACAGTTAATTGAAACAGCTGTATTTCACCAAGTAGCAGGAATACAGAAACTGCTTTTGCCCTGATGTGTATGCAGAAGCTGAAAACTTCAGTGGGTTTCACAGCCTTCATGAGTCAGGGAGCACCCAAGGTAGGAGATCTAATAAGAAACTCTCAAACCCTGAGTTGGGAACCTCGATGCAAGGAGGAAGCAAAAGTAAATACACGCATGCCTCTGTCTTCAAAGGACTATGGTTGTCCTGACTCTGAGCAGAGAAAGGAAAAAAAAAAAAAATCCCTGGGAAGTTGTACCCACAAGGTGGACTTTGAATATATTTGCAGTCAAAAATTGAGACTCTTATGCTTCAATTAAGTTTTAAATGATTGTACATCCTTACTGCCCTAAAGTGCTTACAGTGGTAATACAAATCCTCTCTGGAATATTACTCCTTCCTCCTACATCCAAAAATTCTGATAATTAATTTTCAAATAAAATGGAGTAGCACAAAACTTCTGTTCCCAGCTATGATTAAGTAATAAAGATTAGATCTAACCTTCACCTAAAACAACTACAAACTTGGTGGAGTAGAAACTCTTGAGCTTACCCCCCTCACAAAAGCACCAAAATCACAGCAAACTGCTGAACAACCATCAACAAAAAAATGCTGGAACCTACCAGAAAAGATATCCTACATCCAAAGACAAAGAAGAAGCCACAACGAGATGGTAGGAGGGGTGCAGTCATGATAAAATCAAATCCTATACCTGCCAGTTGGGTGACCAACAAACTGGAAAATAACTATATCACAGAGGTTCTCCTACAGGAGTGAAAGTTCTGAGCCCCACATCAGACTCCCCAGCCTGGGGGTCTGGCATTGGGAGAAGGAGTCCCCAGACCATCTGGCTTTGAAGGCCAGTGGGGTTTGATAGCAGGAATTCCACAGGACTGGGGGAAACAGAGACTCGACTCTTGGAGGGTGCATACAAAGTCTCAGGTACACCAGGACCCAGGGGAAAAAGCGGTGACCTCATAAGATCCTGGGTCAGACCTACCTGCTAGTATTGGAGGGTCTTCAGTGGAGGCGGGGGTCAGCTGTGTCTCACTGTGAGGACAAAGACACTGGTGGCGGTAGTTTTGGGGAGTACTCATTGGTGTGAGCCCTCCTGGAGGCCGCCATTTTCTCACCAAATATTGGACATCTCAAATAATGGTTTTAAATACTGGGCATTAGGCAGCAGGACAGTAATCTCTGAGGGAGAAAAAAAATATTAACTGAGGGCTATGACTGCCCTACTTACACCCTGGATAGAGTTTCCAGCCCATAGTTTAGGGAGAAGACACCTAGGTGGAGCCTGGTGGTGTTGCTCAGTTGAGATAATGAAGTTGAGAACTGATGAGACCAAGGTGGCTGCAGTTCACAGGGTCGAATACCAGACAGGAGAGTCTTATAGAGTGAGAGCTCTGCATAGATACAGCGATTACTTCTCCTTTTTTTTTTTTTTTATTAATTAATTTATTTATTTTTGGCTGTGTTGGGTCTTCGTTTCTGTGCGAGGGCTTTCTCTAGCTGTGGCAAGCGGGGGCCACTCTTCATCGCGGTGCACGGGCCTCTCACTATCGCGGCCTCTCTTGTTGCGGAGCACAGGCTCCAGACGCACAGGCTCAGTAGTTGTGGCTCACAGGCCTAGTTGCTCCGCGGCACATGGGACCTTCCTGGACCAGGGCTCGAACCCGTGCATTGGCAGGCAGATTCTCAACCACTGCGCCACCAGGGAATCCCTACTTCTTGAATTTCAACTGACTACTGATCAGTGAATCAGTGTCAGGAAACAACCTGAATTTTTAAAAAGTACTATTTGGAAGAAACAGAGAGAAAAATCTGCAGGGTTAACACAGGGTCAGGAAGTTTGTGTCCTTACAAGCCAAAGTAGTAATTCAATAGTAGTAACATCATAATTCAAAGGGTTAGAATAAACACAAGTGTATTAGGTCAATGGTGGAGAAAGATTAATAGACCAAATTCTCCTCTGCTTCTGCCTACAAAACTTAAAACAACCCTGAAAAGGATTAAATTGTTTCTAGTAACACCTGCATTCCACAAAAAAAACCCTCAGGTATATTTTAGGAACATAAAAATATCTAGCATCCAACAAGGTATAGTTCAAAATATCTGGCATTCAATAAAAAAATTGCCAGACATGCAAAGAAATCACCCATATAATGAAAAAAATATTCAATCAACAGTAACAGACTCAGAAGTAACAGATGATAGAATTAGTAGACAATGATAATAAAACAGTTAATATAATTATCTTCCAAATGTGCAATAAGGTAGAGGAAAGGATGAATATATTAAGAAAAGTGATGAATGATATCAAAAAAGTATCAAATTGAATTTCTAGTTACATAAAAAGTCTGATGTTAAAAATATACACTGGGTGGGATTAACAGCAGAAGATATAAATGAACTTGAAATATAAAGCAATAAACAATAAAACTATACTAAAACAATAAAAACTATCCAAAATTATATATATAGAGAAAAAATTATTAAAACATACTAACAGATCAAGTAGTCCAATGTATGTGTCTGGAGTACTTGAAGGAGACAGAAGAGCGGGAAATAGAAAAAATATTTGGAGCAATAGTGACTGACAATTTTACAAATCTGATGAAAATTATAAAACCAAGAATCCAAGAAGCTCAACACACTTCAAACAGAAGAAACATGAAGAAGTCTATATCATGACATACAATCAAATTTCTTAAAGTAACTGCTAAAGGGAAATTTTAAAAAAACAGCCAAAGAAAAAAGAATCATTACTTAAAGAAGAACAAATATAAGATGATTGCAGATAGAAAACTTCTTTTTGCAATCAATGCAAGGCAGAAGAATGTGGAGTAACGTTTAAAATACTGAAATGAAAAATGCCAACCTGGAATTCTATACCCAGCAACAATAACTTTCAAAAATGAAGGCAAAATAGAAACTTATTCAGGCATACAAAAGGTAAAATAATTCATCATTAGCACCATAAGTTATGTTCAGGGAAGTCCTTCGAGCAGAAAGACAATAATACCAGATGGAAACATGCATCTACACAAAGAAATAAAGAACACTGCAAATGATAAATATGTGGGTGAATGTAAAAAACCTCTGCATATTTTTAAAACCTTTCTGAAGGAAAATTAAATTGTTAAAGGAAAAATAATAACATGTATTATCAAGGCCATAACAAATGAAGAAATAAAATGCATGATAACAGTATCACAAAGGCTGAATAAATGGAAGTACACAGTTTTAAGGCTCTTTTACTGTATGTGACATGATATGCTATCACTCATTTCTTACCAGCAGAAACTGAGGTGGCCATAGGAGCAGGCCACCTGGGTAACACATCTTATACACCAGGTATCCTTCTTTGTGGGAGTTCCTTACATGCTCACTGGGGCTGACTGGGGAAGGGGGACATACAATGGAGGGTGGATGTCTGTAAGAGTCAGGCTTGCTAGAAAAAGCCCAGTAGAGGTAGATCAAAGGAGGATAGAACCCCAAAACGAAAGACTTTTTTGTTTCCCCCTCAGCTTCTGTAGGAAGAAGCAGTGCCTTCTGTCTGTCTTACTTGTATTTTTAGTCTTGCTGAACTACCACACATCTGGAATCCACCAGAATTCTGTGCTCCTGGGGCATCCAGAACTCTGTATGCACATGGGATGCCCAGGAATGGTGCCAAACATACTGTGCTTATCTCCTCTGCTCATGCACATACTCCTGTATCCAATTCAACTTCCTTAACGAAGGACAAGTTCAAAGATAAAATTATTATTAAGAATTTCATGAAGGCAATAGGACAGCATTAACCAAACAGGAGGCCCTTCTGCAGGTTCTGTGTGCCTGCACAGTTCTCATGCCATAAATCTGGCCCTGAGCGGTACATCCTGGAACTCAGTAAAGATCGAGTGAAAGTCTTGGTTTATGTTAAGGGCTGAGCACTGGTTGGCCTTCCACTTGGTGGGATTGGCCTTATTACCTCTTTTTCTGTTCACTTCCCTGATACCTTGCCCAGGTACAGAGGTAGTGTTTTCACCCTCCTGGTTTTGTTATCCCATGTAACATGATGCCAAAAGATGTAGAAAGTTTCTGGTTTCCAATGACCCACTGAAGCCCTGTGTACTGGCAGCTGTTCACCTGGGCCACCAGTCAGGGCTTCAGCTGTACCTGATAGGATGGTGGGGGAACCACTGGGGTTAAATTCAACTTTGAAAAGTATTAATTTAGTTAATAACACCATTAGGAAAATTAGAAAAACTTTATGATCATTTCAAAATGTGCAGAAAAAGATTTGATAAAACTAACATCCACTTGTGATTTTTTTTAAAAAAGTCTTTGAAATCTAGATATAAAAGGGAACTTCCTTAACCTAATAAAGAATTAAAAAATATTTACAGCCAACAAACATTCAGTGATAAAATATTCAAAGCTTTCCCTTTGAGAATACAGAACATGTAAGAATGCCTGCCATCATCACTTCTATTCAACATTTTAGCATGAAAAAGACATAAAAATTATTTAAAAAAGAAAAATAAAATAGTCATTATTTACTGGTGACATAATTACATAGAAAAAAATAATGCAGATAATTTAAAGAGAAGTTTAGCAGAATTGCAAGATACAGAATTAAAATACAAATGTCAATGTAGACTTCTGCTTTAAACCATGGCAGAGTAGTTAGTACCAGACTAGCCCTTCTACTTAAATAACTGGACAAGATATGTGAGGCAACATTTCAGGTCTTGGGCATGAGTCGGCATATAGCTGTCATCCCTGAGAGAAGGATAAAACATGATATAAAGTCCCATGTTCACTGCAGCTCTCTGTCTGAGGTCAATTTCCTGATCACAGCTTACGAAGCTGGAAAACAAGCAAAGCACATCAGTTCCACTTGCCTGTGGAGACAGATTTCAGAATTTGGGGCTGTCAAATTAGCTGCAATCTGCAAGGCAGGCAGGAAAGAAGAAAGATGCACATAAAGCAGGAATCAAAAGTCTCTTTGGGGGCTCCCTGTAAGTCCTTACTCAAGGATTAGGCTGTGCATATACAATGAAAAACTTTACAAGGCTTACTGAAGACTAGTTGTTGTGAGATTGAGAGAGTAATAAAGATATTAGAGGTTGGCCAGAAATGGGAAATGGAATTCCCATCCAAGTAGAGTGAGGAAACCTCAGAAACACTCAGGGATAAAACTGCGACACCAGAAAGGCCATAGCTTAGGTGCAATGACCACTAAGGCTTACTGGAGACCTATACTAACAAAGCTCAAAATCAAGCCTGGACAAGAACAGGAGGGAATTTGAAGATAGCCAATGAAGAGGGTCTTGGAAAACATTTTGGAATTTTCACTGATCGACCGTAACAGAGTATAGAGCCAAGCCTACATAAATGCAAGTTGATTGGATATATTGAACTGACTGCAAGAAAAAAAAACAGCAACACTTTTCAGAGGAATATAACAGAAGTCAGTGTCCTTACAGCATATCACCCACAGCATCCAGTACACAATGAAAGGTTACCATATACGCAAAGAAACAGGAAAATACGACCAACAACAAAGAAAAAAAGCAGTCAATAGAAATAGTTGTTGAGAAGGTGGAAATGTTTAATTTCAAGGTGAAGTGTTTAAAATAGCTATTATAAATATGTTCAAGGACTTAATGGGAAATATGGCCATAATGAGTGAAGAGTTAAGGAATCTCAGTAGTGAAATAGAAATATAACACTTAAATTGAAATTTAGTGATTCTACAGTAAATGACTTTTAAAAATTACTGAATAAGCTTCAGGGCAGAATAAAGACAGTTGAAATGGGAATCCATCTGAAGAACAGAGGATAAAAGCTTGGAAACTAACAGAGCCCCAGGGATTTAGGGTGACACAATTATCACCATATAACTGGAATCCCAGCATGAAAGAACACTTATGATGGGCCAGAAAAATTATTTTAAAAAAATATATCCAAAGCTTTCCAAGTGATATAAAGTATTGGCTTATAAATCCAAGAAGTTCAACAAAATCAAAGTAGGGTAAGTACAAAGAGAAGCACACCTACACACCTAGATACGTGATAGTCACACTGCTGAAAACCAAAGGTAACATGTGGAAAGCAGTGTGAGGTGGAAAAAAAAAAAAAGATAGATTGCAACAGAGGACTAGTTAGGTAAATAATGGCAAACCTCACTTCAGAAACATGGAGGCAAGAAGATCCAGAATTCTAAATAACTGTCAAAAAAGAGAGGGAAGAAAGACCTTTTCAGATAAATAAAACTTAAAGAAAGTATCACCAACACGCTTGGTGTTGCTAATTCTGCAATATGAAGGGAATTGGTTCCATTGGAGATGTAGGAAAGAACAAAACACCAGAAATGGTAAATATTAGAGTAAAAATTTTAAGTTGAGGTTTTACAATGCATTTAAAAGAAACATACATGACAAAAATAATACAAAAGATAGGGTGGGAGTGTGAAAATAGAATTACACTCTTACAAGGTTTTTACATTTGTGAAGTATCATTTATGAACAGGAGGTGTGAAGTATTGTGTGTGAAATGTGAAACTGTGAACTCCAGCTCTGGAATGCTGGAGCTGGGGAGAAAACTGAGGGTAGTATGAAAGAAGAGCATAGGGGCATCCCTCCTAAATATGTAATATTAATGGATATAATATTGATGAATCTTAGCAATTATTTAAGTATGCATACTATTAATCCTAGAATTGTAGAACACTACATCTAACAGTTGCAGAATGCACATTCTTTTCTAGTGTATTCTGTGTGTATTCTAGTGTATTCTCACATTCTCTTGAGAGCAATCATTGAGATAAACCATATGCTGGGCTATAAAATGAGTCAATAATTTTCAAAAGTTTGAAATCTTATAGAGTATGTTGTCTAACAAATTGTAATGAAATTAAAAGTCAGTAACAGTAAGATATTTATAAGACACCCAAATACTTGAAAACTAAACAACAGAATTCTAAACAAATAACAGTGATAAAAGAAAAACTCACAGAAAGGGAAATTTAAAAATAATTCCAAATGACTTCTAGTTAAAACACAACATATCAAAGTTTATGGGATATTACTAAAGCAGTTCTTAGAGGTAATTTTCTAGTTTTAAATGCTTATATTATTAAAGAATAAACGTTTAAATCAATTTTTTTTAGTTTCCACCTTAAAGACATAGAAAAATAAGAAAATTAAATAGAAAAAAAGAAATAACAAAGAGCAGAAATCAATGAAATATTAAACAGACATTAGAGAAAATTAACAAAGACAAAATTTGGTTTTCTGAAAAGAAATACATTTGAATCTCAGAAATACTTCTGTTAGGAGGGCAAAATACAACACCTTGAAAAAACACTTTGATATTATATTTTCATTTAGAATGTGCACGTGCTCTACAAATCTGTGATTTTACTCCAGGTTATAAACCAAAGAGAAACTCTTGTGAATCTACACCAGGAAAATCATATAAAAGTATTTATAAGCACCCTTTTTATTATAGAACAAACCTAGAAACAGCCTTAAAGCACTATCGCAGGACAATAGATATAGGAATTGTGGCATATTCATGAGTTAGAATAGTATAAGGAATTAAAACAAATCGATTACAGCAATTAATTTAATTAAAACTTTTCCTGTGTACCTATTAGGTGTTAGGCACCTAGGATACGTCAATTAATAAAACTGACAGAATAGACCTCTACCCTCAAGCAACTTACATTCTGAGGTGAAGAAAGATAATAAACAATTTACATAATATATAAGTAAATTATACTAAAAACTGATGAATGACTATTAACAAAGGAACCAATGAAGCATGGTAAGGGGACACTTGAATTTGAGTTGGAGAAACTGAGGAGGCAATACACCAGGGGAGCATATTATCAATATTATGTGTACCACTAAGAAGGAGAAAATGCTATCAGGGAATTATTTATGAGCTGCATCCTGATTTGAGAAATGTTTGTGAAATATGTCATTGACATTTTGGGTTAAATGCTCAATAAGCAGAAAAAAAGAAGTAAATGTGAACATTTTCAGCTCACTACAAGGTATGCTTTTTATGTATGTCATTTGATGATTAAAGAAATAGCTGGCAACTCTACATTTGAAATTATATACTCAAAATATTTGTAATATATGGTCCATATTTCTTCTGTGTACATAAAATAATTCTCTATATATGTTCTCACTATTAATCATCTGAAGAATTATTTGACATAATTTTCTTCTAGATTTCAGAGACAATATTGCATTCAATTATTCAAAAAGCAAACAAACACTGAAATATGTGTTTAATAACATGTCAGTTCTCTTCATGGAGTTCATTCTATATATGTGCTATATAACTGTAATTTCAAATATAGAAATCAATAAAAATGTTTTTTAAAGTTTATTAATTTTCTGAGTTTTGAAAAGGAAGGCTTTCTTTAAGAAAACATACCCATTTTCCAGGTTTTGTTAAGTGATTTAAATATAGTACAATAGATTAAAACCAAGACTTTCAAGTACAGACTTAGAGGATCACAGAGTTTTTAAATGAACTTACATGAAAAATCATTCGTTTAAATTTTTAAACAAAATTCACCCTAAACACCTCCCTGATGTTGTTCTAGGACAATCCCACAGAAATAATAATATGTGTGTTTGACCTAGTAAGTAGCCGATTCCAGCTACTGAGAAAGCAAATTTGGATAATTCAACTTTTAAAATCTAAGGCAAAAGACTGCTTAACAAGATTAAGTAATTTGATATGATATTTCTTATTTTAATATATTCAATGAATTTCATACATCTTGACAGGATTATAATTTCTGCAAATTGATCCAAAATGATTCTCCCAAATTTCAATCTATATGCACATTTATCTAGACGAAAGATGATGGCACATATAATTATTAGATTCTAGTTGACAATTCAACTTACCACAAATTTAACTAAATGACATATCTGCCATTATATAATAAAGAAATAGGTATATTCATAACATATATCTGGATGTTTAATTTTATGTAAAGCCATTTATTTCTTGTTCAATGTCCCTAGATATACTTTATTTGGTATTTGGTTAGTATATTCCTCATAATTTCTTCTAATACATATTTGTGCCTAGGAGGGAATTTTAAATTATACACGTTCCAAGTATTGGAGAACAAGCATGAGTTGAAAAATAAATAATTGAGGTCTGGATAACATGAGACTCTCTTACACCAAAAGTTTAAAGTATTAAAAGTTAATTTGAAACATTATTTTTTGGAGTTTAATTATTTTAAAAGATGCTTGCAAGACTACTTTGGAATAGCCATATTCATGGAAGGTAAGTTGGCTAGTACCCACCTTATAGATCAGTAAACTACTTGCAGACAATTTGCAAGGAAAAGCTATCTCATAAGGATATGTTCAAGATAAGAAATTCATTGGCAGAGACTCATTACTCACAGTTTTAACCTTATTTCCTCACTGTGGATACAGTTTGAAAATTTATTCCTGTGTATGTGTAACACACTATTTTCTACGAGATGTTTAAATAGATACCAAGGTGTAGAGTTCCAGAAATTTGAATATATGCTTCAAACATCTGGAGTTATACATATGGGGAATATACAGCTGTGTTTATTTCAATGATTACACATTTACATGCATATAATACATTTATTTTAAATGTACAATTTCTTATATATGTGAGAATATTCAAACACATTTGCTGTACTTATTCAAATATGCAATTGAAAAAGGATTCAAATAAATAATTCACCATTTTTATTTAAATCTTACAGTATTTATTTGTATACTGTACTTATTAATATACAATCAGAGCACTTTTTAGTGTAAAACCAAATATTTTTAAAAGATTAAAGTAACAATCGGGATCATGAGTCATACAAATGAAGAAATTTTTGGACAGAGGTATTCATAGCTAGCAAACTTTCAGAAGAATTTGGAAATTCAGCAGGACAAGAGAATAAAAGCATTTGCAATTGGAATGTGTTTCTTTTATTCTAACAATTTAATCATAGTATAGTGGCCATTTTAATTGAATCTCAAAGCACTTATCCAGAGGCATTGTTTTCGTTTGTTTGTTTTTATTTTCTTTCTTACTACCTTATCTGACAAGACAAAGACTTCTGGGTATTGGTATAATATAGAACAAAAAAGGATTTTATTATTTTAAAGCTGCACACATGCAAATCTGGTCAAGAGTATTAAGATAATCTCATTTAACTCTACCTTTATTTCTGGAAGAGGAACTGGAGACCAACAAAGGATTTAGAAGGACAAAAAATAAAATTACATTTTTAGACTCAATTCCTGGCCCTCATATCTTGGGAGATTTCAGAGAATCTTCTAGTTAGTCTGTTTATACTTGTCCAGTTCTTTTGTATGCTATTTCCTTTCTCAAGGTTTTCTTTTGTTTGTTCATTTGTTTTTAAAGATTTGATGGGCTGTCCTAGAGAAAAGTGACATGTTTCAGCAAGAGAAAAATTAAATTGGAAGTCACATAATTTTTTTTAAAGAAATTTGAGTTCAATTTACTACAGTATAAAAATAATGACTGCAGGCACTTTTTCATGTGTTGAACGACTGAATAAACGTCACTCACAGCCTCAGTTTCTTCGTTCTTAAGCTGTGGATAATAACATCTTTCAATGGGTGTTGTGAGGATTATATAAGGTACAAATCATTCAATTGTCAGATGCTTTGCAAATAATAACTAATAACAATATTTCATTCCAATTTTGTAGGTGTGAAGACTGGGTACCTGGACATATCTCCAAATCTTAGTTGTTGGTCAGGTTTCAGGAATCACCTTTCCTAAACTGATTAATCTGTTAAAAGCTTGAATCTGCAAACATTGCTTTCAGACAGTTCATTCTTCCATCCAGGGATGTCCCCCCAGAGAGTGTGGATGGGGCTATGTGTGTGTGTATGTGTGTTACATGAGAAAAGTTCAATAATCAAAAGAAAGTATTTCTGTGCTTTATATTGAAAAACAAGTCGCAGTCCTTATTTTCAGTTCCCACGGTCACTTTGTGAGACAGGTATCAGAGCTTGGGAATTGCGTCAAAAGGAAATGCCACAGGTTCCGCGCATTTCCTTCCAGGACCCGCGCAGAGGCGGGAGAGAGAATGACCAATCGGAGCGCAAGTTAAGGCTGCTCCCGCCCCTTTCCGTCGAGCCCCACCTCTTTTCCGTACCGCCCTCTGGGAGTAGGGGTGTGCAGCAGGCTCGTCCCGCCCCCTCCTCTGAGTGACAGGAGTGTGGACAGCAACATTTCCAGCCGGACACATAGTTTGTTGGCCCTTGCGTTGGCTGAGCTGAGGTGTGTGTGTCCAGCGAGGGCGAGGGGATTGGGGAGGCCCTGCCCGGGAAGCTCGGGGTCCGGGACTGAAAGCAGGCGCACCTCCTTAGTGGGCCCCCAATGCGTTCGATCCGCCCCTGGGAGCGGCACTTGGGCGGGCTGGGCGGAGGGGGGCTCTGGAAGAGGAGGAAACCAGAGCCCGGGGAACCCAGTAGGTACGGTAATGACTTGAGGACCCTTCCCGGCGAGCAGGGAGATCGCGGTGGGGGTGGGGATGGCGGGCGCGGGATTCGGGCGGTGGGTGGGCGTGGCCGCCGTGGTTGCTAAGGAACGCGCGGTTCCCGCCCTGCCAGCGTGTCTGGCGCTGGCTGCTGGGCCCTAGAAACCGTAGCCCCACCCACCGCCCAAGGCCTTCCGCTAGGGTAGGGGTTGGCTCCCGTGTGCTGTCAGTTAATTCGCGTCCGTTTCACTGTCCTGATCTCTGCGTCTATAGTTCCCGCTCAGGCTTCCCTCTCTCGTGTTACTCCTCTCAACATTTTTCCTCGCCTCCCCTCCTAAAATGAACAAGTATCTGCAGACCAAAACATGTGCAGAGAAGGGCTTCAGGCAGCCTGAGGTGGCTTTATTGCCAGGATGGTGGGGCGGGATTGGGTCTTTTCCTGGTGTTTGGTGAATCCCTGAACCCACATGGTGTCCATGTGGATGATAGAAGATCTGATTTCTTCCACCTGGAATTCTTTTTAATCGGTGTTGCTGTTTGAGCTCAGTGAGCTTCTCAGGAAGTTGAGGCAATTCATTATTGGACATGCCCTAATATATGATCTCCCTTTCAGGCCCTATTATGGAGAAGGGTGGTACTAAGCCTATAAAGCCCTCTTTTGCTTCACTGTCCCATATTTAATGATTAACTATGAGATGGTAACGATAGATAACCATTTCAAATCTCTTCTTTGCCCCAATCAGCTGACCCCAAATGATTCAGCAGAACAAACATTCCAGAGAGAAAACACAAAGGAGCTAAAAGTCTGCTTTTACTTCCTTCTGCTAGGTTTACTGTATAAATCCCCAAGAAGGAAGCTTGTACTACTTGTTACCACTGGGAAGAAGACTGGCCTAAAAGTCAGGAATCTAACAGAGTTTGGAAATATTTGCCCTTAGGTAGTAACCCTCATAACTGTTTTCTCATCTGGAAAGTGGAGATACTTATGTGCCCTTTATTTCTAAAAAGTAAGGAGGAATAATTGGTTGTGAAAGTGTTATTAAAGTAATGATCTACAAGGATGTAAACTGTTATTGATTACACTTTTAATCTATCTTTTTGTCTCTATGATCTCTGTTGTCGATTCTGTATTAGTTCTTGTTAGATAGTACCTGAAATGTCTTGCATGAGATTTTTTTTTTTCCATTGACATCACTGGATTTTTTTCAAGTATATTCATAGCCTGAAAGAATTGGTAAAGAGTACTTTCTAATTCAACGATGAGTGACCTTTTTGGTGTCATATACCATTGTAAGAAGCCAAGGGAAGCTATTGACTCTCCCCTTAGAAAAAGACACAATTACAAGCATAAGTGGACCTTGGATAAAGAACATCTATTTTTGATCAACTTCTTGAGGGTTAAGGAAATTACTCTCCCACCTTACCTCACTCCAAAGAGTGAGTAATTTATATCCAAAACTATTTGGCTGGGAGCAGAATTGGGTCTCTTTCCTTTCTTCCGCAATGCATCTCACTGTAGCTTACCTTAGTTCATGGTCTTCAATGAATCCTTTTTCTTTTCTTTTCTTTTTTTAGTGTTTAACAAACATGAGCTACCAATGATCAATAAACTGTTGCTGTCTTTCAAAAACATGTAAATTGTATTTTATTCCAAATGCCCTTTGATCATCCTCTTAAAGAATATTCTTATATTTAGGCAAGTAAAAGAGAAATTATTGTCCAATATTTTGGGAAAATGTTAAATTGTATTTTTGTAATTCTCTCTTCTATCAAAGTCCATTTTGGACAAAGAAACGCTGATTACTTTTAGTGTATGCTACTAGAATTATTTAATTTAAATGAATGATCTTTTATAACATTATAATTTCCCGTGTCTAAAAAATATTGTGTTTGACTCCACTTTGGCTCTTTTCCCGATTTCTATATTAAAATGGAAGGCTAGAAATAGAGATATTTTGTTTGCTAACGTACCTTTATCTAACTCTATCAGTAAAAGTGGGCATCAGTAGTAGATACTATCGTTAGATACAGAAAACAATGAAAAGGAAAAATATATAGCTTTTGTAATAAACATAAGAGTATTTAGGAGCACTGATTGTTTCTTTAGCACTTATAATTTTATTCGAACTGTTTAGTATTTATTCCTTTGTTTACTCAACTCACTTCATTTCTAGTGGAGAAACTAGAATAAAGACAAACTGATTGCAGTGAGAATTCTAATGGAATTAAAGCTTTAGGGCCTCAATAAATAATAGCTGTTTTGAATTTGTAAACAGGTGGAGTTGGCAAGATCTGCTTCATTACTACAGAGCTGATTGGACATAGTGCTTTCAGTGGGAGACCAAAAATGAGTACTAGAACTTCCTTCCCCTTTTTAGCTCCACTCCCTTTCTCGGGACCTAGACTTTAGTCCAGTGAGAGAAAATTTCGGTTTAAAGAACAGATGCGCTTACTCAGAATTGCTGGTCTGTATGATCCAGGGCAGAGAGGGAAGAAAAAGAAGGTAAACCCCTAGTGTTTACAGGTTTATAACAGGTTATCTCTACCCATTGGAATAATATGGACCGAAGGATTTCAGCTATGGATCATGTAACTCCCCTGTTGGGAAGCTGTGAATACAGAGTGGGATCTGAGGCCAGGACTGTTAATCTAGTGCTCTGGCTTTTTCATCCTGGATGGTACCTCTGGGCCATTTGAAATATGTGCAGGTGTTATTAAATTATTACGATATCTTTAAAAGCTACTGGCTTTTAGGACCCTGAGATTTAAGGATGCTGAATATTGTATAATGTAGAGGTCCTCCAGCTCAATGAAAGCTTTCCTTCCCCTACTCCAATGCCAAAATCATCTCTAGACTAGAGTGGAAGTTCCTCCATATAGAAACATGAAACTAGGCCAAATTTCCCCCAGTCTTTGTTCATATGTACCATGTTTTTTCTTTCTTTCTATTTTTTATAATTGCAGTGTAGTTGACTTACAATATTGTATTAGTCTTAGGTTTACAACAGAGTGATTCAAAATTTTTATAGATTATACTCCATTTAATGTTATTATAAAATATTAGCTATATTTCCTGTGCTGTACAATATATTCTTGTGGCATATTTATTTTATACATAGTAGTTTATACCACTTAATCCTCTATCCCTATCATGCCCCTACCTCTTCCAGTCTCCCCACTGGTAACCACTAGTTTGTTCTCTGTGAATCTGTTTCTGTTTCATTATATTCATTTGTTTGTTTTATTTTTTAGACTCCACATGTAAGTGGTAATATACAGTATTTGTCTTTCTCTGTCTGACTTATTTCACTAAGCATAATACCCTCTAGGCCCATTCATGTTGTCACAAATGGAAAGATCTCATTCTTTTTATGGCTGAGTAATATTCCATTGTATATATACACACCACATCTTCTTTATCCATTCATCTATTGAGTATCTACCATGTTTTTGATATCAATAGATTTGACTCTAAATTTGAAGGTCTTAATAAAAACACTGCTTAGAATGTAGTTATTTTTTGGTATTCTCTCAGAATGACTAAAATTACATTAATGGAAAATAGTGATACATAGTTCATCATATTTAATATCCTTAAGACTGAATATATCCTTACTGAACATATAAGAATCACAGACTCCTAGAGCTAAATTTTTTTCACCCCTATTATGTACATTTAATTCTTTCTTATGTTGTACAAGTGTTAAGTATCTTTGCAACAATAGAGTGAGTAGGTATATATTTTCATCAAAAAGAAAAGATGACTTCTTAGCTTACTTTTTAGTTTTGAAATGTTAACAATGATAGAAAGATAAATACTCTGTACTCAGTGGTTTAACAAACTCTGTTGTGTTGAATCAGAAGGTGGAGACAGTTCTGTAAATGAGAAGATCTTTTCAATTTCATGGTTTTCAAGCCATTGAACATGGAGAATGAAGCAGGAATAAAGTAGCTTAGTTCTTCTATAGTAGTATTATGTAGGACAAAGTTGCAAAAACAGCAGACCAATTAGATTGAACAACTTAAAATTTTGGGGAAGACGAAGGGAAGATAGTTTAATACAAAAAGCATTTTTTACATACTTTGAATTTTAAAATATTCAAATATTGCAAGATATAGAATAAGAAATTATATGGATACCTGTGACAAAATCCTAATTGTAGATTACAGTTTATAACCTACACCAGCTAGAAGGTGCACTGGACTGAAAGTTTTAGACTTGGCTCCAGCAGTAGATACATCATTTGTTGGGTTTTATAATGTCTCCAGGCATCAAGTTCCTTATTTGTGAATAGAAAGAGTTGAAGATTTATGATTTTCTACTAGTTTTTTTCTGGAGAATATGCTTGAGTATTATGAAAATTCTCATTATTCACAGTGATTCACTTATAGCAGTTTATAGCACTGAATCTTTCTGGGCAGGAGTGTATTAGATATTTTTTAGGTATAATTTTAAAAAGAATATCCCAGTTCCTGATATCATTTTGTCTGTTCATAGAGGTCTATTCTCTGTCTGTTCTCCTTTCCTCAACATCCACCTCACCCTCCACACATGCACACATTTGGAAAACACTGGGCTATGTAGAAATGATCTATACAGGCTCTTTCAATGCCAGAACTTTCTGGATAAATTTAGCATTTGAAATGAATAAAGTGGAACAAAAAAAAATCCCACAAAACCAAGGAAAAGGAAATTGGCAGAATACTCATAGGCATACCTGTGAAAATCTGAGAAGAATTTTAAGCTAAGGAAGAACATTTGAGGGAATTTTTTGATATCTAACACATGCAAGAATGCATAGCCTCTATGGATAGGAGAACTTCATATAAAAAGAGCAATGATTAAGTGACACTAGGAAGAGAATAAGATAAAAAGAGGACAAAGAAACTGAAAAATGTGAGAACTGTATTAGTTTTATATTCATGCTGTATAATTTCTGTATTTCAAAGTCTGATACAGGTTTTACTGGGCTGAAATCAAGGTATTGGCAGGGATGCATTCCTTTCTGGGGGCTCTGGGAGAGGCTGTTTCCTTGCCTTTTCCAGCTTCTGGAGGCTGCCCACATTCTTTGGTTTATGGCTCCCTTCCTCCGTCTTCAAAGCCAGCAACATTGCATCTCTCTGACTATTCTTCTGTAGTCAAATACATTATGACCACAACTAGGAAAACTTAACAACATTTAAAGACTCATCTGGATAATCCAGGAGGTTCTTCATTTAATCACATCTGCAAAGTTCCTTTTGCAATGTAAGGTAACATATTCACAAGTTCTAAGAATTAGGACTTGGACATCTTTGAGGAGGGACATTTCTGCCTATCACAATAACGTATTAAAAGTTCATATTTGAGGCAGTAAAGAGCAGAACTGATGTTATGGTAGAAAATCTAATGTGTGGAGAATAGACTTGAAAAATTGTCCTAGCTGAAATACTCAATGCATGAAAAGAGAGAAAGATGAATGAAGTCCATTATATGAACATTTGGAATTTCTGAAGGAGAGACTAGAAAATAGATAATTGTTCCTAAACAAGAGAACAGAACATTTGAAAAAAAGTAATAAAGGGATAACAGGAAATAAAAGTTTTATGAAGTAAAAAATTACCAATGTATGCAGAAAGGATATTTCTTATATAAGATGTGACAACTCAGAGACACAATATCAAGATTTTTTTTCAAATTATAATGATAAAGGAAAAAAAAATTTCATATGTGTAGAAAGAGAGAGAAAAAATAGCATATTATTATCAGAAAACAAAAATTAAGCTGCTCTCAGACTTCTTTTCTGTAGTATTAAATACCAAATGACAACAGAGCAACATTTTTAAAGTTTAAAACAAAATTCCATGCAATCTGTCTTGTTCACACACAGCAACAGAAAACCACTCTTAAGTATATAAAGAACTCTAAACTACATACTTTTTGCTTTGGGGGGAAAAAGGACAATAATTTATAAGAAGCTGATACAATATAAATACGAAAGCGATGGTATATTAAAAAACGAACAAAACAGATGATATATCTCAGAGCCCTAGAATATAGAGGTGGCTTTAATAATTATGTTAAGTCTAGTTAAAAATTCAAATGTAACAAAAAAACTGCATGAGAAGATATGTAAAAATTAATTCAGTAACAGCAATCTAAATTTAAATAAAACATTGTGATTTTCTGATTTATTTATGCCAGAGATGAAACCTGGTAATTCAAGAGTATGAATAGATTAAAAAATAAACCATAGCTCAGCAAACTATGACCCGGAGCCCACCCACATCTGGCTTGTTTTTGTAGGACCCATGAACCAAGAATAGTTTTTATGTTTATAAGTGGTTGAAAAAAATCAAAACTGATATTTTACAATGTGAAAATTATATGAAATTCCAACTTTATTGTTTATAAATCAAGTTTTATTGGAACACAGCTACACTCATTTGTTTACATATTGTCTATAGCTGCTTTTGTGTTAAAACAGCAGTGTTGAGTAATTGCAACAGAGATATAAATGTGGTGCTCTCATAGCTTTGCGTTGCTTCTCAGAGTGCTACAAATCACAGTGACAAAATTGAGTTATAACTTGATTTTGTCCCTTGACCTGCAGAGCTTAAAATATTTATGATCTGGCCCTTTACAGAAAAACTTTGCAACTCCTAACCTAAACTATATATATGGACTCTAGTGTATAAGACTGAAACTTTCTTTTCAATTCACGGTACCCAGATTTACTCAGTTATTTCCCTTCAATGTTCTACTTACCCTAGCAACTCTTTGGTCTTATATGGACTTGGGTTAAAACCAAGAATCTATTATTCTTTTCTTTTTTTAATAATGCAGATTTTTTTTTTTTTAATTGGGATTGGCTTAGGGCTACCAAGTTTTTATTTTGCCAAGGAAGGATTTTTTGTTGTTTGTTTGTTTGATTTTTTATTTATTTATTTATTCATGGCTGTGTTGGTTCTTCGTTTCTGTGCGCGGGCTTTCTCCAGTTGCGGCGAGTGGGGGCCACTCTTCATCACGGTGCGCAGGCCTCTCACTGTCGCGGCCTCTCTTGTTGCGGAGCACAGGCTCCAGACGCGCAGGCTCAGCAGTTGTGGCTCACGGGCCCAGCCGCTCTGCGGCATGTGGGATCCTCCCGGACCAGGGCCCGAACCCGCGTCCCCTGCACCGGCAGGCAGACTCTCAACCACTGCGCCACCAGGGAAGCCCCGAATCTATTATTCTTTATATTTAATAATCCAAATTTTCTCTTTTTCATCTCTGTGCTTTAGAAAAAAATTCATATAAAGATTTTAGAATATCACTTCCAAAGACAAAAATCAGTTAATACTGCAATACTGTAAGAAGAAATAAGTACGTTGTATGTCAATCATTTAATAATCAAATATTTGTTTGGCAAGTATAGGTGAATTATTTCAGAAGAAGTGACGTTGAAACAAGGTTTTGAAGGATATTTGTGAATTCAAGGTGGTTAAGGCTGGGGCTAAGGTAACATGGAGAACAAGATTTGTAAAGCCACTAAGCTGTCAGTGGGGTCATGTGATTGGGAAATGTAAGAAATTCAGTAGCTGGAACAGAATTTGGAAAAAAAAAGTGGCTGGAGTTGAGGCAATAAGACCTGCTAGCCCAGGCCAAGAAGGCTATTATATGTCATGCAAAGCCAGTCTCATCTTGTGGGCAATGAGGATCCATTTCAGATTTTTGAACTGTAGAGCAACATGATCAGATTAGTATTTAGAATAATGGTTCTTAAAATTTTCAAGTACAGCCCTCCCTAAAATTCTTTAATGCTATGACTTATACCTTCATGAAGCAAAAGTTGCCTTGGGATATACCCATTTATGTTATATTTATAACAGTTTTTCCTTTGAGGGGGATATATAAACAATCCCCCAATTTCTTTTCTCCATTTTACAGATGTAAAGTCTATATCTCAGATAAATGATCTGAACACTCTCTTCCTTGTAGAGGAAAGTGAGTGTGCTCTGTGATTAGACAGCTTTGATTTCAAATCTCTACCCTTACCTTGTTAACTGCATGCCTGGAAAAGTCACCTAATCATTAGAAAACCTAGTTTTCCCAGTTGGGGTTAATTGTACTTATCCCACAGGAATATTATGAGAATTTCTGATAATGCATGCGACATGCTTAACGCAGTAAATGGAAACTGCTGATATTATTATTATTACTAATATTAATCATCATCATTATAAGGCTTCAACACCCATTATTCACATTTTCAAAACACAAAAGTTTTGAAAAATTATTTTTTTTCCAAGTTTTCACAAACTCATTTGAGACAAACCAGCTTTGAAATGACAAGGTACTACTTATATAGTATTTATTTTTCTAGTCAGTGTAAATATTGATAAGATTTTGCTATGAAGTATTGATGTGCTGCCCCCATACTCCTCTAAGAGTGTCATGTAATTATGGTAGATATGGGACATATTACCTTTCTATAGTCTCCAAAACACATCTCGCCCATTTTATTTTATTTAATTTTTATTTTATTATTTATTTATTTTTTAGAATTAAAAAAAATTTTTTTTTTAAATTTAAAAGAATTTTTAAAGTGTTTTAAAAAGACTTTAAAATTCTTTTAAAAATCTGGACCATTCTTAAAGTCTTTATTGAATTTGTTACAATATTGCTTATGTTTTACATTTTGATTTTTTGGCTGCGAGGCATGTGGGATCTTAGCTCCCTGACCAGGGCTCGAACCCACACCCCCTGCATTGGAAGGCAAAGTCTTAACCACTGGATCACCAGAGAAGTCCCTCAAACATTTTAGATAAGGACTACGGATCTATATTATTATGACTCTTTTATTTTAATAACAGCTTCATTGAGATATGATTCACAATCATAAAATTTATCATTTTAAAGTGTACAATTCAGTGGGTTTTAGCATATTCACAGAGTTGTGCAATCACTACTATCTAATTTTAGAATATTTTCATCACCTCAGAAAGTACCCACTATCAGTCACTCCCCATCTGTTCTGCTCTCACCCTCGCCATTAAGCAAACTTTTTCTGTCTCTATAGATTTTCTCATTCTGAACATTTACTATAAAGAGAACAATAGGAATGATGCATTAATTGGACTTTTGTGAATGGCTTCTTTCACTTAGCATAATGTTTTCAAAGTTCATCCATGTTGTGCCATGTATCAATATTTCATTACTTTTTATGTTGAAATAATATTCAATCGTATGGTTATACCACATTTTATCTATTTATCATGGATTGTTTTCACTTTCTGGCTATAAGTATAATGCTGCTATTTACATTTGTGTACACATTTTAATGTGAACATACATTTTCATTTCTCTCACGTATATACCTGATAGTGGAATTACTGGGTCACATGGCCATTCTGTTTAGTTTTTTGAGGAACAACCTAACTGTTTTCCAAAATGGCTGCACCATTTTGCTTCCCCACAAACAATGTATGAATGTTCTAGTTTCTCTACATCCACAGCAACACTTCTTATTATCTGTCTTTTGTTATAGGCATCCTAGTGGGTATTATTTGAATTGTGATTTTGATTTGAATTTCCCTAATAACTGATGATACTGGGTATCTTTTCATGTGCTTATTCGCAATTTGTATTTATTCTTTGAGGAAATATCTATTCAAATCCCTTGCACATTTTAAAATTGTTATTTGTATTTTTACTGTTGTAAGCATTCTTCATATATTCTCTGTATATGACCCTTATCAGTTATAAAAGTTGCAAATATTTTCTCCCATTCTGTGGGTTGTCTTTTCATTTTCTTGATCATATCTTTTGGAATACAAAAGTTGTTTTATTCTTTTTTTTTTTTTTTTTTTTAATAAAAGTTATATTTATTCACGATGCTACATTTATTGCATTCCCTTAGAAAAATGGAGACTATTTATGTACCCAATTTGCACATATAAAACTTTATACAGATTATGTGTAGCACATAAAGGCCTCTGGTACAGCTAAAATCCTGACACTACAATTTGGGTAATCCTGCTTCAGGGTCTCCAGTTTATCAAGTCTGTCCATAGAAACTAAAAACTGGAATTACAGTCAGTCTTGCTGCTCACACTTAGAAATTATTTTAAATATAATAAAATAAAATGTTCAATTACTCTAAAACCCAAAAAAGTAAACTGGAAGGGGATACATTTTGTTACCAATTTCATTTTAACAGTATGACAAATTAACACATTATTTTGGCTGGGTCTTTTTTAAAAAAAATCACCTTAGTTAAAAGTTGTTTTATTCTGATGAAGTCCAATTTACCTATCTTTTATTTTGTTACTTGTGCATTTCATGTTGTTTCTAAGAAACTATTGCCTAACACAAGGTCATGAAGTTTTACTTCTGTGTTTTCTTCCAAGCATTTTATAATTTCAGCCTTTGCATTTAGGTCTATGACTTGGTTTGAGTTAATTTTTGTGTATGATATGAAGTAGGAGTTCAACTTTATTCTTTTGCAGCATCATTTTTTTTAAAAAACTATGCTTTCATATTGTGACTCTTTTTTTTTTTTTTTTTTAATTTTTATTTATTCATTTATTTATTTATTCATTCATTTATGGCTGTGTTGGGTCTTCGTTTCTGTGCGAGGGCTTTCTCTAGTTGTGGCAAGTGGGGGCCACTCTTCATCACGGTGCGCGGGCCTCTCACTGTAGCGGCCTCTCTTGTTGCGGAGCACAGGCTCCAGACGCGCAGGCTCAGTAATTGTGGCTCACGGGCGTAGTTGCTCCGCGGCATGTGGGATCTTCCCAGACCAGGGCTCGAACCCGTGTCCCCTGCATTGGCAGGCAGATTCTCAACCACTGCGCCACCAGGGAAGCCCACATATTGTGACTCTTGACCTGAATTATCATCATTATTTTCAAATAGTCTAAAAATTGCAAGCTACTTTTTATTGAAATACAGTTGACCTACAATATTATATTAGATTCAGGTGTACTGTATAGTGATTTGACATTTGCATACATTATGAAATGATCACCACAATAAGTCTAGTAACCATCTGTCCCCATACAAAAATATTATTGACTGTATTCCTTATGCTGTAACTTATTTATTGTATAACTGGAGTTTGTATCTCTTAATACCCTTCACCTATTTCACCCACCTCCCCACCTCTCTCTCTTCTAGTAGCCACCCATTTGTTCTTTGCATCTATGAGTCTCTTTTCATTTTGTTTCGTTTGTTTGTTTTCTTAGATTCTACATGTAAGTGAGATCAGGCATTATTGGTCTTTTTCTTCACCTGATTTATTTAACTTAGCATAATACCCTATTGATTCTTTTGCATGTAGCTATCCAGTTTCCCCAACACCATTTATTGAAGAGGCTCTCTTTTCCCCACTACATATTCTTACCTCCTTTGTCATAGATTTATTGATCGTATAAGTGTGCATTTCTTTCTGGACTCTGTTCTATTCCATTGATCTGTGTGTCTTTTTTTTGTGCCAGTATCATACTGTTTTGATACTTTTGTAGCTTTGTAGTGTAGTTTGAAATCAGGGAGGGTGATATCTCCAGGTTTGTTCTTCTTTCTCAAGATTGCTTTGACTATTCTGGGTCTTTTTGTGTTTCCATACAAATTTTAGAATTGTTTGTTCTAGTTTGGTAAAGAAGCCTTTGGGATTTGATAGGAACTGCATTGACTCTGTTAATTGCCTGGAGTAGTATGGTCATTTCAACATATTAATTATTTCAATCCATGAGCACAGTATATTTTTCAATTGTTTGTGTGGCTTCAATTTCTTTCATCAATGTCTTAGAGTTTTCTGAGTACAGGACTTTTACCACCTTGGTTAGATTTATTTCTAGGTATTTTATTCTGTTAAATGCAATTATAAATGGGATTGTTTTCTTAATTTCTCTTTTTGATAGTTCATTGTTAGTGTATAGCTATGCAACAGTTTCTGTATATTAACCTTATTGAATTCATTGGTGAGTTCTAATAGTTTTGTGGTGGTGTCTTTAGGATTTTCTATGTATTTATATATGTATATAAATTATATAGTATATACATATTTTATATATATGTATATATATATTTATATATATATTCATGTTATCTGTAAACAGGGACAGTTTTACTTCCTCCTTTCCAATTTGGATTTCTTTTATTTCTTTTTCTTGTCTCATTGCTGTGGCTATGACTTCTGATACTAGGTTGAATAAAAGTGGCAAGAGTGGGCATCTTTATCTTGTTCCTGATCTCAGAGTAAATGCTTTCAGCTTTTCACCATTGAGTATAATGTTGGCTATAGGTTTGTTATACATGGCCTTTATTATGTTGAGGTACATTCCCTCTATACCCATTTTGTCGAGAGTTTTTAATCACAAACAGATGTTGAATTTTGTCAAAAGCTTTTTCTACATCTATTGAGATGATCATTTTTTTTTCAATTTGATAATGTAATGTATCACATTGATTGATTTGTGAGTACTGAATCATCTTGTGTCACTGTGATAAATCCCACTCGATCATGGTGTATGATTCTTTAAATGTATTATTTGATTTGTTAATATTTTGTTGAGGATTTTTGCATATATGTTTATCAGTGGTGTTGGCCTGTAATTTTCTTTTTTTGTGGTCTCTTTTTCTGGTTTTGGTATTCAGGGTGATGTTAGCCGTGTAAGATGAGTTTGGAAGTGTTCCTTCCTCTTCAATTTTCCAAATAGTTTGAGAAGGATCGATGTTAACTCTTTAAATATTTGGTAGAATTCATCTATGAAGCCATCTGGGCCTGAACTTTGTTAAGAGTATTTTTTTTTTATTACTGATTGAATTTGTTAATTAATGATTGAGTAAATTAATATTAATTTATTTATTAATGACTGAATTTCATTACTTGTAATTGGGCATGTCATATTCGATTGGCCAAAAAGTTCATTCGAGTTTTTCCATTACATCTTACAGAAAAAGATGTATGTTTTCCCATACGTCTTACAGAAAAACCCAAACGAACTTTTTGGCCAACCCAATATTTTCTAAATTCTTCCTGATCAAGTCTTGGGAGATTGTACATTTCTAGAAATTTATTCATTTCTTCTAGGTTGGCACATAATTGGTTGTAGTAATCTGTTATGAGCCTTTGTATTTCTGTGGTGTCAGTTGTAACATCTCCTTTTTCATTTTTCATTTTTCATTTTATTTATTTGGGCCCTCTCTGTTTTCCTTGATGAGTCTGTCTAATGGTTCATCCATTTGTTTATCTTTTCAAAAAACCAGCTCTTAGTTTTATTGAGCTTTTTTCTCTCTCCCTCTTTTTTTTTTTTTTTTTTAAGTCTCTGTTTTATTTATGTCTGCTCTGATCTTTGTTATTTCTTTCCTTCTACTAACTTTGGATTTTGTTAGTTCCTTATTTTCTATCACTTTAGGTGCAAGACCAGATTGTTTCTTTCAGATTTTTTTGTTTCCTGAGGTAGGCTTGTATCACTGTCAACTTCCATCTTAGAACTACTTTTTCTGCATCCCACAGAGTTTGGATTGCTGTGTTTCCATTTTCGTTTGTCTTCAAGTATTTTTTTACTTCATTTGATTTCCTCTATTACTCATTGGTTGTTTAAGTAGCATATTGTTTAGCTTCCACCATGTTTGTGTTTTCTGTAGTATTTTTTTTTTCTTGTAATTGATTTCTAGTCTCATAGCGTTTTGATGGAAAAAGATGCTTGATATGATTTTAATCTTCTTAAATTTATGAAGACTTATTTTGTGGCCTAACATGTGATTTATTATGGAGAATGACCCATGTGCACTTGAAAAAAAATGTGTATTTGTATTCTGCTGTTTGGGGATGGAATATTTTATATGTATCTATTAATTTCATCTGCTCCAATGTGTCATTTAAGGGCAGTGTTTTTTTTTTTTACTAATTTTCTGTCTGAATGATCTGTCCTTTGATATAAGTGGGGTGTTAAAGTTTTCTACTACTGTATTACTGTCAGTTTCACCCTTCATAGTGGTTAATATTTGCTTTATTTATTTAGGTGCTCCCATATTGGGTGCATTTATATTTACAATTGTTATATCTTCTTGTTGGGTTGATCCCATTATCATTATGTCATGTCATACTTTGTTTCTTATTACAGTTTTTGTTTTAAAATCTATTTTGTCTGTCAGTGCTAACCCAGTCTTTTTTGTTTCAATTTTCATAGAGTACTTTTTTTTCATTTCCTTACTTTCAGTCTGTGTGTGTCTTTAGAACTGTAATGACTCTTGTAGAAAGCATATGTATGAATCTTAATTTTTTAATCCATTCAGCCACTCTATGTCTTTTGATTGGAGCATTAAGTCCATTTAAATTTAAAGTAATTCTTGATATGCATGTACTTATTGTCATTTTGTTAATTGTTTTTGGGTTGTTTCTGTAGTTTTTTTTTTTTTTTCTCCTTTCTTCTTTTGCTTCCCTTTTGATTTGATGGCTATCTTAGTGTTATGTTTAGATTCCTTTCTCTTTTTTTGTGTCTGTATCTATTTTAGGTTTTTGATTTGTGGTTACCCTGTGGTTCATATATAACAACCTATATACATATATATACACATATGTATTGTGTATGTGTGTGTATGTGTGTGATTATTTTAAGTTGATGATCTCTTAAGTTTGGAGGCATTCTAACCGCCTTATATTTTTACTCCCCCACCACCATGTTTAATGTTTTTGATGTTATATTTTTGTTTTTGTGTCCCTTAACTATTTATTGTGGATATAGATGATTTTACTACTTTTGTCTTTTAATCTTCCTACTTTATAAGTGGTTGATTTATTGTATGTTTGCCTTTATCAGTGAGATTTTTTTTCCTTTCATAAGTTTCATATTTATAGTTGTGGCCTTTTCTTTTCTTATTAAAGGAGTCACTTTAATATATCTTTTAGACCTGGTTTGGTGGTGCTGAAGTCTTTTAGCTTTTGCTTGTCTGTAAAACTTTTGATCTCTCTATGAAATCCGAATGAAAGCCATGCCAAGTAGAGTATTTTTGGTTGTAGGTTTTTCCCTTTCATCATTTTAAATATATTGTGCCACTCACTACCTTCTCGCCTTCAGAGTTTCTGCTAAAAGTCAGCTGATAGCCTTATGGGAGTTCCCTTATACATAACTTGCTGCTTTTAATAGCCTTATGGGAGTTCCCTTATACATAACTTGTTGCTTTTAACTTGCTGCTTTTAACATCCTCTGTTATCATTAATTTTTGCTATTTTATTTATAAAGTGTCTTGGCATGAACCTTCTTGTGTTCATCTTGTTTTGGAATCTCTGTGCTTCCTGGACTTGGACGTCTGCTTCCTTCCCCAAGTTAGGGACTTTTCAACTATTATTTCTTTAACTAAGTTATCTGCTCTTTCTTCTCTTTATTCTGTGACTCCTATAATGTGAATATCAGTTTGCTTGATGTTGTCCAAGAGATCTGTTAGACTATCCTAATTTTTAAAAACTCTTTTTTTTTTTTTTTCTGTTCAGCTTGGGTAATTTCCAGTAGTCTATCTTCCAGATTGCTGATCTGTTCCTCTGTATCTAATCTACTATTGATATCTTCTAGTAAATTTTTTTTATTGCAGTTATTGTAATCTTTGCTCTCTTTGTTTCTTCTTTATATTTTCTAGCTCTTTGTTGAACTTCTCACTCTGTTCATCCATTCTCCTGCATTTGGTGAGCATCTTTATAATCATTACCTTGAACTCTTTATTGGGTAGATTACTTATCTCCCCTTTGTTTAGGTCTTTTTCTGAGATTCGACTTGTTCCTTCATTTGGGACATATTTCTCTGTTGCCTCATTTTTCCCAGTTCTCTGTGTTTATTTCTACATGTTAGATCAGTCAGTTATGTTTCTTCTTCTTGGAGAAGTGGCCTTATGTAAGAGATATCCTATGTAGCCCAGCAGCATGTTCCCCTCTGGTCACCAGAACTATATGTCCTAGGGGTGTCCCATATATGGGCTGCATGTGCCCTCTGTTGTGGCAGGGCTGACTACCATGGTCGTGCTGGTAGGTGAGGCTGGCCCCAACCTGGTTCGCTGCGAAGCCACGTGTTGTGTGGTAGCTGCAGGCCTGCTAGGGGATGGCATGAGCTCCCCATGCAGTTGGTTGTACAGCCTGGGGGAAATAGGACTGCCGCTTGCCTGCTGGTGTGTGGGGCTGAGTCCTAGCATGGCTGTTTGCATGGTCCAGGTGGGCACTGAGCTGGCACTGGCCTGCTAGTGAGCATGGCCAAGTCTCCGGGCGGCTGTCCACACAGTCCAGGGAGGCATGAGTCTGTTGCTATCCCACTGATGGCTTGAGGGAGGATTCCAAAATGGGGATTGACAATGCTGGTGGTATTGCTGTAGAGTGAGCTCCCAGAAATGGTTGTTGCCAGCTACTCTATCCCCATGGGGAGTCCCAGTTACCTCCTGCCTCTCTGGGAGGCTCTCCAAGATCAGCAAGTGGGTCTGACTCAGGTTCCTCTCAGACTACTGCTTCTGTGCTGGGATTCAGAACATGTGAAGTTTTGTACGTGCCCTTTGAGAGCAGAGAGTTTGTTTCCTATAGCTGTCTGGCTCTCCCAAACATAAGACTTGCTGGTTTTCAAAGCCAGACATCCTGAGGATTTGTCTTCCTGGTGCAGGACCCCTAGGCTAGGGAGCTTAGTGTGGGGCTCAGGCCTCTTATTCCTTGGGGAGGAACTCTAAGATTTTGATATTCTTTTCATTTGTGGTTTGACAACCTGAGGAAGTGGGCTCTGACTATACCACATCTCTGCCTCTCCTATTCATCTTCTTGTGGTCCCTTCTTTATATGTTTAGTTGTGAAAAATCCTATATGCTAGTCTTCATGTTGTTCTCATGGAGAATTACTCTGTAAGTAGTTGTAATTTTGGTGTGTCCGTTGAACTCCAGGTGAGTTCATGGTCTTCCTACTCCACCATCTTGGCCACCTCTGCAAGCTATTTTTAATGATATAATTACAATTAGTAAAACTTGTATTCTCAAATACTTTGAGTTAAATTTTGTGTTGATTATTATTGTTAGACAGCAGTTTGGAACCACTTAAATTTGATACTCTTATCTATGTGAGAGCAATTGTGGCATAAAGCTAGAGATAAGTTCAGTGCCTGGCACATAATAAGTATTTAATAAATATTCATTGAACAAAAATGAATAAACCATACATTATTTGAATGTTTTCCTTGTTGCTTTTTAATTGGCATTTGGTTTAGAAAGTAACATGTACTTAACAATTATGGCTGAATAAATATATTTATAGGTTAACTCTACAAATTGCAATAACAGAAAATAAATTCAAATTAGTCTCTACATTCATATTTAAGTCTAAAATATACTGGACACATCTCTTACTACTTTTCAGATAATCACTATACAATGAACCATTCTTCAAGTGTCATCTGCAGAAATAATGTTACTGTTTATTACAGTGGAAGGGGGTCTTTACTTAAATAAATTTGGGACACATTGGGTCAAGTAAATTTAAATAGGCTTTTCTATTACAGGACTTCTCAGAGCTTTTTTATGAAAGTGTACCTTGTGTAAAGGGGGAGTAGTATGCAATGTTTTTCAAGTATACATGGCCATAGAAACTTAATTTGAATGAACATATAACAGAGCTAGCAAACCACAAACCACAACTTGGAAAATGCTACCACAGTGATTTTATTTTGTGGACATTAAGGAACTGGAGATCATCCATTTAATATTTCCATATACTCTATTTTGAATTCCAGTAAGAAAAAGCAACCAAGAGTATTATTATTGGTATCTGGAGTTGAATTTGCCAGGAATGAGAGCACAGCTTTCTCAGTAAAGATCTTGCCTTTGGAAACATCTTACCCCTTGACATCTCTCCAGAGTTAAGACTTGGCAGCCTCAAGGACACAACACAAGGTGTGTTTATTTGAATTAACATTTGGCAAAAGGTGTTTTGACTTGTGGTTTGTTTTCTTTCACTTTGTTTCTCGTGTTTTGGTTTGTTTGTTTTTGGCAATGAACTTGAGTTTGGAATTAGTTCTTTTTTATGGGAGGCAGGATTACCATGGGGAAATGTTTTTACTTGGATTTATTTTATGATTTTGGGTAAATCCAAGAAAATGAAGCAAGATCCATAAAACTATAAATTTTTATCTGATTAATTTGTTAAATCATTTAGTATTATTAATTGTCTATGAGAATTTGTTGCCACATTAAATATTTGGTCTCTCTTGATGTTTGATACACTATGATACTTTGATATATAACTATATGTTGATAATTATATATTGGTTAAAATCAATGTCCCTGCATAGTAAGTAGTGAACAAATTAAGATCATCATAAAATATCTATTATTCAACATTATTTTAAATCTTTCTTGATTAATTGGTACATCTATGTCTCACATGCTTTGTGGAGAGAGGAAATATGTTATAAAATGGAAGAAAATGGGCCCCCATTATATCTGTGACCCTATCTTCTACTCTCTTCTTCCACCCCTCATGCTAATTAGAACTCTTCAATAGCTCCCCATTTCACTCAAAATAAAAGCTAAAGCTTTGAAACTGGCCTGTATGTCTCTGAAAGACCTGGCTCCTTGTTACCTCTCTAATCTCATCCCTAACTACTCACTTGCTCAGCCATACTGTCTCCCTTGTTGTTATGTGAACATGCCAGGCGTGCTCCTATCTCAGGGTTTTTCCATTATTTTCTCTACTGAATTGCTTTCTCCCTGATATCTGCATGACCAATTTATTTACTTTCTTTTGGGTTGTTATTAAAAGGTCACTTTCTAAATGAGGTCTTATGTGGTCACCATCCAAAATATCCCTGCTCTGTGTTTTCTACTTAGCATTTATCTTATCTAATAAACTATGTATTTTATACTTATTTGCGTTGCTTACTGTCATTATCATTTGCAAGAATATTAGTTATTCCTATGAGGGTAAGGGTTTTTGTTTGCTCTGGTTTTATTCTAGCAACCAGAGTAGTCCCTGGCCTTTGATGAGTGAATGAATGAATGCTTAATTTAGCAAATATTTTTTAAGGACTTACCATGAACAGTACTAGTTGATGAGGATACAGAAATGAAATACACAATTCCTGCCCTCAGAAGTACACTTTGAAGGGAGGTAGAAATTGCAGCAGTATAAACAGAACTTTATCATTACTTGAGGAAGCAACATTTAATCAGACTGTGTTGGGCTCATGAAAGTCTTCCTGAAAAATGTAACCCTTTGAATCACTCAGATAGCCTAGGTTTTGCTGTAAGAACAAAGAAGCCCAAAGCTCAGTATCTTTCTTTTTTTAATTTTTATTTTATATTGGAGCATAGTTGATTAATAATGTGTTAATTTCAGGTGTACAGCAAAGTGCTTCAGTTATGCATGTACATGTATCTATTCTTTTTCAAATTATTTTCCCATTTAGGTTATTACAGAATACTGAGCAGAGTTCCCTTCCACTATACAGTAGGTCCTTGTTGGTTATCTATTTTTATTATAGCAGTGTACATGTCAATCCCATTCTCCCAATCTTAGCACAACAAATATTTATTTCTCACACAGACTACATGTCCAAATTGGACTGGTAGGGATTCACAGTGACCAAAGACACTGAAGCCTTCATCTGAATGTACTTCCATGATCACTGCAGAAGTGAGAAGAAAGAGTGGCTAGTTATGCACTGGCATGTAGAATTTCACTGGTCAAAGCAAATTGCTTTATTTCAAATGGGGGACTGTGAAGTACAATACTGGCCTCTACGCAAAGGGAAAGGAAAATTGGAAGATATGTGAACAGAATTAATGACTACCATGCCTTTCTACTGTTTTAAAGGAGTATAAGATACCCAAGTAAAGAAGTATTTGAAAGCATTTTCAGAGAAAGGAAGGACATGGGCAAAGCCAGTAAGCTGTTACATATTATGATCATTTCAGAAAACTACATGTAGTTAAAACTAGTTGGGGCATAGTGCATGCGTGGGGAAAGACAGATAAAGAGATTAGTGGGAAAACAGGGGTTAGATTATAACACACTATGGAATTAGAACTCTATCCTAAAGGACTTAGGGAACATTGAATGATATACCTCAGAGGAATTTCCTGATTAAATTTAATTTGTGAGAGATTATTCCTGTTTTTTGTTTGTTTTTTTTGTTTTTATTGAAGTATAGTTGATTTACAATGTTGTGTTAGTTTCAGGTGTACAGCAAAGTGATTTTATATATATGTGTATATATACATAGACATATGTGTATATATATATATATATATATAACTTTTTCAGATATTTTTTCCATTAAGGATTATAACAAGATATTAATATAGTTCCCTGTGCTATACAGTAGGTCCTTGTTGTTTATTTTATATATAGTAGTATATATATGTAGTAGTATAGTATATGTTAATCCCGTATTTGTATCATTTTTATTAGATTCCACATGTAAGTGATATCATATGATATTTGTCTTTCTCTGTCTGACTTGCTTCACTTAGTATGGTAATCTCTAGGTCCATCCATGTTGCTACAAATGACATTATTTCATTCTTTTTATGGCTAAGTATTATTCCATTGTATATGTATACTACATCTTCTTTATCTATTCATGTGTCGATGGACATTTAGGTTGCTTCCATGTCTTGGCTATTGTACATAGTGCTGCTGTGAACATTGGGGTGCAGGTATCTTTTTGAATTAGAGTTTTCATGTGAGATATTATTCTGGAATCAGTGTGGGGGATGGCTTTGAGGGGAGGAAAAACTGGAGACAGTAAGACCAATTATGATACTAATGCAGTAATGCTGGTGAGACCCTGGATAAAGACAATGACAGAGGAGATGAAAAGGAGGGGAACAAATGGTAAAAAGGCAGGAAAGTGTTTATGGGGTGGACTCCAGGGCACAGAGGAAGTAGGATACTTCTTACACTGGCAGTGTTTGTGCCTGAGCATGTGTATGTGGATTTTTGTTTAGTGTGTGTGTAAATGTGTATGTTGGTGTGTGTGAGAGAGTGAGAGTGAGCTTGCAAAGTCAGTTGACGTTACCTAAAGATCTATGTTTTCTTTGTGATTTGGTAAACAAACTCATGTGCCCAGACTGAAACGAAGATGGGTTTCAGGAGAGCCCTGCAAGCTGGAATGGCTACTGAGTCAAATGGGAGATGGGATCACCTTGGGGCTGAGAAGTTGCTGGGTAGTGTTCTGTATTTGTAAAATATCAGATTACACATTTTACAGCAAAAATTGCTTTGGGAAGTTCAGTTGCTTTTTTCTTTAAATTGTTTAGAGTTCAGCAATAATTTGAAAATAAACATTTTAAATGAGTTTGTGTATGCTATTTCCATTAGAGGGGCCCATGATATATAACCTATCCCCTGCTCCCAAATTTTGGTTAATGTGATAATGAAGACCCAATCTTTTTATAATAGAGGAAAATTTTCTAAAATTAGTGAGGTAGTTATCCAGTGCTTTTATAAAATCATTTTTTATGATAGACTGAAATAAAATACTATAATGTTATAGTGAAGTTTGATTTTCAAAAAGAAAATAGAGAAGTGATTGGAATACTTATATTTTTCTTAAAGTTTTTTGGAAGACGTTGGAATGTACTATAATTTAAAGATATTCTGAAATTGTATTTCTTGTTTGCCATTGTATGTTAGACCCATGGTCATTTTAAATATTTGGGATGATAAATTTATTACTGCAAATTCAAGTTTTGGTCATCGACAGAACCAGTTTTATCTAATGTCAGATTACTGCTCTAGTAGAAAGAACCATACTGACCTGCCCAATGCACGTGGTGGATATATGAGAGAAATTGTGACATATAGACTTAGAAATAACATCAAGAGTTTACAACTCCTGAACTCCTGATAAGGGAATATCAAAGAAGTCGTGGAAGTGTTGAACTGAGAAGATTCTTTTCTTAGACTGGAGAATAATTGGAGATTTCTGACAAAGATAAGAGATTCAGTTGTTAGTTTAAAAAATGGGGACTAGTGTTTAAGATTTTTGTTGTTGTTCAGAAGCCTTCCATTTTAGAAAGTATTTTTGCATACTGATTATGTACATATACTGTAAACATATAAGTGATAATCTATTTATTCAAAGTTTTCAACACATTAACAAGAAGACAGCATATGTAATTTGGCATTTTAAAAGTTATCCAAAGATACTTTTGCTGAAACCACTTAGCTGGTGATAGAAGATGGTTAGGAGACCAAATAATAGCAGAAAGGATACAATTTATATGTAATTAAGTTACACATAAGATACATATTATGAGACCATTCTTTTCTTTTTGTATCTCATTGACCTGTTAAATGAATGTGAGGTCTTCAAGTTCAGATTATTTTTTTTTGTCTAAAAAAACTTATTTGGACTGTATGGTGCCTCAACAGTGAGTAACTGATTAAGCCAGAATGTTGTAATGATACTAACAACATTTATTGAGCACTTACTATGTGAGAAGCACCATGTTAAGTACTTTAAATGAACTAGCTATTTAATTTTATGCTTAACAGCAGCCACATGGGATAGGAATTCTTACAGTACTGATTTAAAAAAATGGTAAATGAGCTTAGCTTCATAAAAAACTAAAAAGTAACAGAACCAGAAAGGAAACGAGTTAAAGCAGGGAAGAGTTAACCCATACTTTATCAGGCTCATATTCTTATAAAAGATAGAGAACTTATAGTAATATTTTAAAACTCAAAGCATTTTAAAATTAAGTTGATAATAATTAAGCATAAAATGTGGATGTTTTAACTTAATGTAACAGTCTTCTGAAAAATATCTACTCAAAAATATACTGTCTGCTATGTCCACAGTGTTCTAATTGTTTGAGATTATTTAGTGTACAAACAATTGTGGTACTACCTTCTAGTGGAGGGAAGTCAGAAAATAAGCAATAGACTAAATTTAATATGAAAAGAGCTTTTTAACATTTTAAAAGTAATAGTTGATAGGTCTAAGGTAAAAATAACTTTTCTGTTTCAACACTGATCATCTAATTGTTCATATTTTATATGCCTACATCAAATCATGAAAAAGGTGAAATATTGATTGCTATAATATGGTTATTTATTTTAAATATTATTGACCATTACTTTGAAGAAATCTCTCCCTTTCCTCCCTCCTTACACACTGAAGATGCAGCATTCCAAGAAAACAATTAAATGTCATTTGTAAAAGAACTTTATTTTATATAATTACAGAACTAAGTGCTCCAGGGCTTAAACAGAATGAAAGTGAAAATCTTAGGACATATGTTTCCTATGAAGGACACATTTAAGTGCATTTTAGCACCAAAATAACTGCAGATGCTCATGATTAAAGGTTCAGTCATCGTCTTTTTGTTTGCAATATATAGGGGTATGTTTATGTGTGTATGAGAAAAAGAGGAAGGGAAAGAATAAACATGAGAATGAGAATGAATAATGCCAAAGCTCCCTAGGTGCTTTTGTTTTAGTAGCTTCTCAGAATTCTACCTCTATAATTCAGGGAATTGACTAAACATTTACATATATTGTTAAAGTAAAGGATGCCATTTCTCTGTTCTATGTTTCTTCTATTTTCTCTCAAGTGGTCTCAGTATTACTATACTGGATATTCTTTTATGTAGCTGTCTCTAGTATACCGCTCCGTATCTACTTGGTAGACCATCTTACATCTATTCTTTCTTGTGTATGCTTTAAGGAGTTAAAAAATGGATATAGTTTATGAACTTCATTATTGAAGTAGTAATGATGTGGTACAGTGAAAAATTAAAATGTTCAACCACAAGGTCATTAACAAAGAATGAAAAATAATTAAGGGCAAAAGATGAAAAAAGGTTTTAAGATAAAATCGAAACTCAAGTATGAAAAGACCACTGTGTTGAGAGAGGCATAGGAAAGATTTTTGCAGAGGATATAATCTGTATTAAAAGCCCAGTTCTGTTAGGAACTAGACTTTTGTACTGAATGAGATAACATGAAAGTCTTTGGAACAGGCTGTAAAAAAGTTTTGGAAAAAGTAAAGGTAACAAAAGTGAAAAGTGTAGTTAAAAAATAAGCAGTAAGGAATATGATTCATTAGGGAGAATTTTGGACCAACCAGAGATTGTGATTATGGCCAATAATGTGAAAAATTTGGAAAACAATATTTTTTTCTTTATTAATTGCTTCATCAGTTTATTCATGCACTAAGAGTTGTTTACTTTCATAAAATCCCATTTTCCAATCTGAACTAAACAAGGCAAGTTTAAAGGCAGGGACTCAGAACAGTTCACAGCCCTTTCACTACATTCATTTCTAAATGCCTTATTTGAAAGAGAATGCCCTGGTTTATGATTTTCATATCTTTTTCCCTTTTAGAAAGAGGCAGATGGTATGAAAACTGGACTCCCTTATTTAAAGGGAATGTTGATATTTATAACCAAGCTTATCTCCAGCAAGATTTGTTTTTTGCAGCTGTTCCAGGTTGAAAAAAATATTATATTAAAGCCCTGGCTTGTTTTTCTTTCCATATTTGCGGGGGGGGGGAAATCTTCAGAATGTGAAAAAGTGATGTTTGATTTTAAACATGAATGCAATGTAAACTGTGATTTTTTGCTTCTATATGTGAATTTTCTGTTTGTATGCTGTGATGATATTACTCTTTTTGTTTCACTGATCTATTTCCTAGATACATCACACTTGAGAAATAATTTGCTCATCTTTTTCCTATCATCAAAGTATTCTAGGAAGTGTAGTAGATTTTCGCTGAATTAGCCTTTATTATTAAACAAACTATTTTCTAACTGTCCATTTTGATATGTTAGTCATTTTCTTTCTGCCCAGAGTGAGTATATTTTTCACTGGGAAATCAACTTTTTCTGTTCTTTTTTAATAGTTATATTATTTTCTGTAAGATATGTTTTTCTTTCTTACTTTCTATTCTTTGTTTCTATTTTCAATTATAAATGCTGCTATTTTTCTTTGAACATATTTTAGAAGCTTTCTTTTATAATTTAATAGAAAATTAATTATATTTTAAACTCTAAACTTAATATATGGAGCTATCTTTTTGGGCATGTGATGACACTAGAATGAATATCTAAGCTTATACACACACATAATCTTTGTTCATATGTGTTCTTATTATGTACCCACATGTACAAAATTTTCCATAAAGAAGGATATTTTATCAATATATATGTTGATTTATTGTGAATAAATGTGATTATTGATTTAAGTGGACATAACTTACATAGCTGGCTTGTCAAGTTAAAGCAAGCCCCACTATTTTCATAAAGATTACCTTCTTGAATATGAAATATTATGCAAATTATGATTATGTCAGGCATATATTTTTCCTTTTTAATAATTAAAGCTGAAACTATTATTTAAAAGTTGTTAGTGTTTATCAGCACTCACAATTAAACTATTTAATTTAATATCATGAAAACCAGCATATTGCTTAAATTTACAAAACCCCAACCATTATTAGTAGTAAACAGTTTATTTCCAGAGAGTTTCTGGCTGTTTTCTGAATAAACCCTTTAAACTTCAATCTTTGATCCATAAAATAATCAATCTCTCTCTTTAATCACATAGAACATGAGTAACTTTAGTAGATTTTATCAGTTCAGTTTATTCCACACCTCCCTTTATTCTTCCTTTATTCTTTATAATGATAATCACGGTTAAAAGTGTTGTGAAGAATATGTGAACTCTTTGTTGGTGTGTCACCTCTCTCCCTATCTTTTTGTAAGGAATGCTTTTCGCTCTAGTATGTTAGTTCATTGTACAAATGCCATATTTTCCTTGCATGAGTGTTTGCCTAATGTGGGTTTAGTAAAAATTTAAATGGAATTCTCAAAATAAACAAATTGTCTTGAAACACTTAGTGAAAGCTGCTAGCATTCTATTATTCTGTACTCTCACCATGTAACAAAGCAAGTGATTCTACAAAACGTATGAAACTGCAAACAAAAGTCTTTCACCTTACTATTCCTGGTTTTATTATTATTGCTGCATGTTCCCAATGGATACCGTATGAGTGAGCATTTAAGGATCCTGTGACCTGGGGTTGTCTATATTCATTTTCTACTTCTTTAGCCAGGAGATCCAAAGTATATATTTCTCAAATTCTTTGAAAATAATAAAAATAATAAAGATAAAAGGGTGTTCTTTCAATCAGTACCTTATACATCTAAATCTCACATAAGTTCAAATACAAAGAGATAGGGCAGAAATAAAATACATTCTTTTATTATATGATATGGCTGAAGGAGATGTTGTGTTTAGTCATAGAGAAGTAGTAGTGTATAAAAGAAAGCAAAATAAAATATATTTATAAATTATATTAAAATAATTGAAATTTTAATTCAGAAAGCATTTATGTGTTTCCCAGGCTTTCAGCCTTTCATTTTGAACATCAGTGATCATTATTCTATTAGTTCATGGGGAAAATAGCAAACTGCTCACAATAATCACCCTCTTTTTTTGAAATATCCTTCTAGAGGACCTGATTCCAAGGTAAAATGTTAGCTTATGTGAAGGAGGATTTAATTAACAGTTGAAAATTCACCAGTGGGAGAGAGAGAAAACTTGTAGAGTAGTAATGCCATTTTGTAGTGAATAAAAATTGATTCTAAATATAATGACACTTTAATTTCTTAATAAGAATGTAGTTTAGGAAGGGTCTAACAAAGGTTACACATTCTTTTGTCTTTAAAAATAATTACTGGGAATTTCCTGGTGGTCCAATGGTTAAGACTGGGCGTTTTCACTGTGGGGACCAGGTTCGATCACTGGTTGGGGAACTAAGATCCTGTAAGCTGCGTGGCGCAGCCATAAAAACAAAAAACAAACAAACAATAAATAAAATAATAATTACTAATAATAACCAACATGGCTATGTTTAACTGATTCAATAAACTACATATTAGATAATTGATTTCCAGGTATGTATTAGTTTTCTATTGATGCATAACAAATTACCATATACTTAGTGGCTTGAAACAACAACCATTTATTAGCTCACAATTTTGTGGGTCAGAAGTCCAACATGGCCTGAATGGATTTTCTGCTCAGGGTCTTACAAACCTGAAATCAAATGCCAACCAGGCTGTTCAAGGCTCTGTGAAAGAATCCACTTCTAACCTCTTATATGTTCTTGGCAGGATTTAGATTCTTCTGGTTGTTGGACTGAAGTCCTCATTTCCTTCTTAGCTAACTGCTCTATTTCAGGTCAGCCTTATTTTTTGCCACATAGCCCCCTCCATCAATGGAGAATTTCTTATACACAGAATTCCTTTGACTTTGAATTTCTCTGACTTCTCTGGCTTTGACCTCTAGACCAAGATTTAAAATGCTCATATGTGAAACCCCTTTGCTGTTAATGTAACATAATCACAGGAGTTATATTTTATCATATTCAAAGATTCCACCCACCTTAAGGAGGGGAAGAGATTTGCAAAGAAGACCATATTGGAGGTCATCTTAGAATTCTACCAATCACATTTGATGTAGTCATTACTTATCAATATGAGTGTATGGATAACTTTTAATTGACGGTGTGCTCCAGGATTACCTCATTATTTTTGTAGCTAATACCAGGTCTTTCTTGCTCTGCTCACTTAAAATTTTTGTATTTACAGCTAACATTTTACTTCCTACATCTCTGCTGCATTGTCATAGTTTTCCTCTTATCTGTGTTTAGAACAGGTGAGACATAGGAACCCACACATTGAGATTTCTACTTTTAAAAAGCAGCAAATGAATTCCTAGGGAGAGTTATTCTGGGTCTCTTTTGGACATTCAAAACTGTTTTGAGAAAACATAGTTAATTGCAAAAAGCTGTAATGTATTTAGGAATTGATGGGGCAGAAATAGAGTAATGAATTATATATATTATCACAGGTTCCCCAGACAACAGATTCTGAGGCACATCTTAACCTTGAATGCAATACTAGGGGGATAAGAGTGAGTGAAAAATGGAAGAAAGAAAAACTTTAGATAAGGAGGAAAAAAAAATACAAGGTGGTTACTAAGCTGGCCATAGGTGCAAGAGAAAATGTAGACTTTTGTGTAGTCATGTGGGACTTCTCAAGGCCGGCTGTATAGAATCAATTAGTTGGGTTGAGGAGAAGAAAGTAATTTATCTGCCAGCATCTCTCTTATTTTTCATTGGTCAAAATTCACCTCATGGTTTGTTACTATCCCTGTACTTTTCAGATTGTTGTTGTGCTATGGGGCTTGGGATTTGGAAGTGGCAGGAGGAGCCAATCTTCCTATGGGTCTAGGTGTAGGTATTGCTGTAGCTGTGAAGGTAGTGTTGGAAGCTGTACCTTCACCTTCACCCCCAGAGGAAGCCAAGTCAGCCAGTGGTATTAGAAGATTAGTTGACGTTAATGGCTGGTGCTATTGGGCAAGTGACTGAAGATCCAGGAGGCAGTGAATCTGCGGAAGTACATAAATTGGGTCTAACAGAATGACGTAGTGATTGCATCTGGTCAATTTCTTTAAAGATTCCTTATAATATGTAAATGTGCCTTTGATAGTACCTATGTCACAGTTAAAACTCATTAAATGTTTATGAAGTTTAATTTTTAGATAACATCATCTCCTTGGTCATCAGATAGTCTTTTCAAAATTTAGATAGTTTAGTTTTTAATAGTTGGGGAAATAATCAAGCATAATTAATGTGAGAAGCAATAGATATCATTCCTTTGGATATCCATTGCTAATTGCGTCCTAGAGTTATACTGAAAGGCATTGATCTTGTGGATGTGTTGCCTTTCAAATATGAGTATTCAACCAGGTCAATATTATTTACAAGAGCCAATTGTCTAATTTTCACACCATTACTGTAACAGCAGAATTCAGATTAACATTTGTGTGGTCTTCTTAGACAAAGATTTTGTTATTATTTATTTTCTGTTATTATTATTAGGATCAGGGTAGGATTGAACCCAGGTTCTCTGATAAGGCTTGTTGGACTGTCCAAGGTATAAAGGTTAAGAACAAATACATGTATTTAATCTCTGAGGTTTCTTCTGATTCTGTGATTCTGTTGTACTAAATAAACTGTTGTGCTGGCTAGTTATACTCAGATCCTTCCTTTTATATATTTAAGGTAAGTTCCATGGCTTTAATACTACCATTCTCATTCAAAAATTGAGGTATATTCATATATCTTTTAGTTAAGTTCTGTGGTTTTAACTACCATGTTCGTCCCAGATTTTTTTTTCTTTCAAGCTAACCTCAAATATTAATCTCTGGGACTATATTTTGATTGACTTTTGGAAAATTCTAACTATGAAGAAAATAATAGCTCTCTAAATTTTGTGGTTGATTGAACAAACAAACCAAACTAAGTTTGTATAATTCAAGTACATTTTCATTGTCAATTGTACATGTAAAGCATATTATCTGTTTTATAATGAAATATTTCATTATCAAATGAAATGTTATAAAGCAGTGTTATAAATATCTGTCTCACACCCAAGACTAAGAAATAAAATTACAAATTGAAAGCTTCCTCTTATGGCCATGGCGGAGGAATATGGGCCACACTTTGCCTGCTTTAAACAACTATCAATAACAAACTGGTATATTTCAACAATTTTAAACATTGGACAACAGACAGTAGAATTGTGATTCCTAAGAGAAGGAAAACAAACAAGGTGAGCACTGGATTTCTTCCTGGAATTAATTTCCTGCTTGTGGGTATAGAGAGGAGGAACCCAAACAGAACCCAGCCACCTCACTGAATTTAGCTGATACGGATTGGAGTTTGGAGAAGCTGAGTGGGCTATATATTGTGGGGCAGAGTTCTGGATGGAGCTATGCAGTCAGAGCATTTCAGAAATCTACATAGGGGTTCCCTTGCATCTTTATTGTGTGCTATGCCATACATGTGTAGTATGCAACTCTGTTTGGCTGGGCATAGCATGGGAAGGGTGTGTTAAATTGAACAATTATGAGAGCTTACACAGAGTGGGAAGATTAGAGCTTTGGCCAGTCAGAATGGGGGGACCTCATTGTCAAGTAGGGCATTTAGTGGGACCCTAGAGATTATAATGCCTTAAAAGTAGGACTGATCTGAGTGAAGGCTGTGCCAGACCCAGCCTAGAAAAACTTAAATAAAACCTGATCAAACTGATTTGTAACTTAACTGCTTTCCCATCCTCCCCCTAAAAAAAACCCCAAAATGTTTCAAAGGAAGAAAATGATATCCAGACACTCAACAATGTAACATTTGTAATGTTCATCATCCAATAAAAATTACTAGACATGTCAAGGTGCAGGAAAATGTGATCCACAACCAGGATAAAAAACAGTCAATAGAAACAGACTCATAAATGACAGATTTGGTGGACCTACCAGCAAGGAATTTAATTAGTTATTATGAATATTTTTAAATTTTTGGAGGAAAACATGAACATAGAAAAATGGAAGGTATTAGAAAGAATCAAAGGAAGTTCTAGTGATAGAAAATACAGTTTATGAATTAAAAATTTTACTGTATGATATTAATAGATTAGACACTGTAGAAGACAAGATCAGTTTGAACATATTGTAATAAAATAAGCCCCAAATGGAAAATAGAGAGAAAATGATTGCTTAAAAACAAAACAAACAAACAAAAAAACCCACAGAGCCTCAGTGACTTATGAGACAATATGAAGTAGTCAAATATATATGTAGCTGAAGTCCTAGAAAGTGGGGGGCAGAAAAATATTTGTAGAAATCATGGCAGAAAAATTAAAAAAAAAATTTTTTTTTTAAAACATCTTTATTGGAGTATAATTGCTTTACAATGGTGTGTTAGTTTCTGCTTTATAACAAAGTGAATCAGTTATACATATACATAAGTTCTCATATCTCTTCCCTCTAGCGTCTCCCTCCCTCCCACCCTCCCTATCCCACCCCTCTAGGTGGTCACAAAGCACCGAGCTGATCTCCCTGTGCTATGCGGCTGCTTCCCACTAGCTATCTATTTTACATTTGGTAGTGTATATATATCCATGCCACTCTCTCACCCTGTCACATCTTACCCCTCCCCCTCCCCATATCCTGAAGTCCATTCTCTAGTAGGTCTGTGTCTTTACTCCCGTCTTGCCACTAGGTTCTTCATGTTTATTCCCGTCTTGCCACTAGGTTTTTCATGACCTTTTTTTTTTTTTCCCTTAGATTCCATATATATGTGTTAGCATACTGTATTTGTTTTTCTCTTTCTGACTTAATTCACTCTGTATAACAGACCCTAGGTCCATCCACCTCACTACAAATACCTCCATTTCATTTCTTTTTATGGCTGAGTAATATTCCATTGTATATATGTGCCACATCTTCTTTATCCATTCATCTGATGATGGACACTTAGGTTGCTTCCATGTCCTGGCTATTGTAAATAAAGCTGCAATGCACTCTTTTTGAATTATGGCTTTCTCAGAGTATGTGCCCAGTAGTGGGATTGCTGGGTCGTATGGTAGTTCTATTTTTAGTTTCTTAAGGAACCTCCATACTGTTCTCCATAGTGGCTGTATCAATTTACATTCCCACCAACAGTGCAAGAGTGTTCCCTTTTCTCCACACCCTCTCCAGCATTTACTGTTTCTAGATTTTTTGATGATGGCCATTCTGACCGGTGTGACATGATATCTCATTGTAGTTTTGATTTGCATTTCTCTAATGATTAATGATGTTGAGTATTCTTTCATGTGTCTGTTGGCCATGTGTATATCTTCTTTGGAGAAATGTCTATTTAGGTCTTCTGCCCATTTTTGGATTGGGTTGTTTGTTTTTTTGTTATTGAGCTGCATGAGCTGCTTGTAAATCTTGGAGATTAATCCTTTGTCAGTTGCTTCATTTGCAAATATTTTCTCCCATTCTGAGGGTTGTCTTTTGGTCTTGTTTATGGTTTCCTTTGCTGTGCAAAAGCTTTTAAGTTTCATTAGGTCCCATTTGTTTATTTGTGTTTTTATTTCCATTTTTCTAGGAGCTGGGTCAAAAAGGATCTTGCTGTGATTTATGTCATAGAGTGTTCTGCCTATGATTTCCTCTAAGAGTTTGATAGTGTCTGGCCTTACACTTAGGTCTTTAATCCATTTTGAGTTTATTTTTGTGTATGGTGTCAGGGAGTGTTCTAATTTCATACTTTTACATGTACCTGTCCAGTTTTCCAAGCACCACTTATTGAAGAGGCTGTCTTTTCTCCACTTTATGTGCTTGCCTCCTTTATCAAAGATAAGGTGACCATATGTGTGTGGGTTTATCTCTGGGTTTTCTATCCTGTTCCATTGATCTATGTTTCTGTTTTTGTGCCAATACAAAACTGTTTGGATTACTGTAGCTTTGTAATATTGTCTGAAGTCAGGGAGCCTGATTCCTCCAGCTCCATTGTTCGTTCTCAAGATTGCTTTGGCTATTTGGGGTCTTTTGTGTCTCCATACAAATTGTGAAATTTTTTGTTCCAGTTCTGTGAAAAATGCCCGTGGTAGTTTGACAGGGATTGCATTGAATCTGTAGATTGCTTTGGGTAGTAGAGTCATTTTCACAATGTTGATTCTTCCAATCCAAGAACATGGTATATCTCTCCATCTATTTGTATCATTTTTGATTTCTTTCATCAGTGTCTTATAATTTTCTGCATACTGGTCTTTTGTCTCCTTAGGTAGGTTTATTCCTAGATATTTTATTCTTTTTGTTGCAATGGTAAACGGGAGTGTTTTCTTAATTTCACTTTCAGATTTTTCATCATTAGTGTATAGGAATGCAAGAGATTTCTGTGCATTAATTTTGTATCCTGCTACTTTACCAAATTCATTGATTAACTCTAGTAGTTTTCTGGTAGCATCTTTAGGATTCTCTATATATACTATCATATCATCTGCAAACAGTGACAGCTTTACTTCTTCTTTCCCGATTTGGATTCCTTTTATTTCTTTTTCTTCTCTGATTGCTGTGGCTAACACTTCCAAAACTATGTTGAATAATAGTAGTGAGAGTGGGCAACCTTGTCTTGTTCCTGATCTTAGTGGCAATGGTTTCAGTTTTTCACCATTGAGGACGATGTTGGCTATGGGTTTGTCATATATATCCTTTATTATGTTGAGGAAAGTTCCCTCTATGCCTACTTTCTGCAGGGCTTTTACCATAAATGGGTGTTGAATTTTGTTGAAAGCTTTCTCTGCATCTATTGAGATGATCTTATGGTTTTTCATCTTCAATTTGTTAATATGATGTATCACGTTGATTGATTTGCCTATATTGAAGAATCCTTGCATTCCTGGAATAAACCCCACTTGATCATGGTGTATGACCCTTTTAACGTGCTGTTGCATACTGTTTGCTAGTATTTTGTTGAGGATTTTTGCATCTATGTTCATCAGTGATATTGGCCTGTAGTTTTCTTTCTTTGTGACATCTTTGTCTGGTTTTGGTATCAGGGTGATGGTGGCCTTGTAGAATGAGTTGGGGAGTGTTCCTCCCTCTGCAATATTTTGGAAGAGTTTGAGAAGGATAGGTGTTAGCTCTTCTCTAAATGTTTGATAGAATTCGCCTGTGAAGCCATCTGGTCCTGGGCTTTTGTTTGTTGGAAGATTTTTCATCACAGTTTCAATTTCAGTGCTTGTGATTGGTCTGTTCATATTTTCTATTTCTTCCTGGTTCAGTCTCGGCAGGTTGTGCATTTCTAAGAATCTGTCCATTTCTTCCAGGTTGTCCATTTTATTGGCATAGAGTTGCTTGTAGTAATCTCTCATGATCGTTTGTATTTCTGCAGTGTCAGTGGTTACTTCTCCTTTTTCATTTCTAATTCTATTGATTTGAGTCTTCTCCCTTTTTCTCTTGATGAGTCTGGCTAATGGTTTATCAATTTTGTTTATCTTCTCAGAGAACCAGCTTTTAGTTCTGTTGATCTTCGCTATTGTTTCCTTCATTTCTTTTTCATTTATTTCTGATGTGATCTTTATGATTTCTTTCCTTCTGCTAGCTTTGGGGTTTTTCTGTTCTTCTTTCTCTAATTGCTTTAGGTGCAAGGTTAGGTTGTTTATTCGAGATGTTTCCTGTTTCTTGATGTAGGCTTGTGTTGCTATAAACTTCCCTCTTAGAACTGCTTTTGCTGCATCCCATACGTTTTGTGTCGTCGTACTCCATTGTCATTTGTTTCTAGGTATATTTTGATTTCCCCTTTGATTTCTTCAGTGATCACTTCGTTATTAATTAAGTGTATTGTGTAGCCTCCATGTGTTTGTATTTTTTACAGATCTTTTCCTGTAATTGATATCTAGTCTCATAGCATTGTGGTCAGAAAAGATACTAGATACGATTTCAATTTTCTTAAATTTACCAAGGCTTGATTTGTGACCCAAGATATGATCTATCCTGGAGAATGTTACACGAGCACTTGAGAAAAATGTGTATTCTGTTGTTTTTGGGTGGAATGTCCTATAAATATCAATTAAGTCCATCTTGGTTAATGTATCATTTAAAGCTTGTGTTTTCTTATTTATTTTCATTTTGGATGATCTGTCCATTGGTGAAAGTGGGGTGTTAAAGTCCCCTACTATGATTGTGTTGCTGTCAATTTCCCCTTTTATGGCTGTTAGTATTTGCCTTATGTATTGAGGTGCTCCTGTGTTGCATAAATACTTACAATTTTTATACCTTCTTCTTGGATCGATCCCTTGATCATTATATAGTGTCCTTCTTTGTCTCTTGGAATAGTCTTTATTTTAAAGTCTATTTTGTCTGATATGAGAATTGCTACTCCAGCTTTCTTTTGATTTCCATTTGCATGGAATATCTTTTTCCATCCCCTCACTTTCAGTCTGTATGTGTCTCTAGGTCTGAAGTGGGTCTCTTGTAGACAGCATATATATGGGTCTTGTTTTTGTATCCATTCAGCCAGTCTGTGTCTTTTGGTGGGAGCATTTAATCCATTTGCATTTAAGGTAATTATCGATATGTATGTTCCTTTTCCCATTTTCTTAATTGTTTTGGGTTTGTTATTGTAGGCGTTTTCCTTCTCTTGTGTTTCTTGCCTAGAGAAGTTCCTTTAGCATTTGTTGTAAAGCTGGTTTGATGGTGCTGAACTCTCTTAGCTTTTGCTTGTCTGTAAGGGTTTTAATTTCTCCATCAAATGTGAATGAGATACTTGCTGGGTAGAGTAATCTTGGTTGTAGATTTTTCTGCTTCATCACTTTAAGTATATCCTGCCACTCCCTTCTGGCTTGCAGAGTTTCTGCTGAAAGATCAGCTGTTAACCTTATGGGGATTCCCTTGTGTGTTATTTGTTGTTTTTCCCTTGCTGCTTTTAATATGTTTTCTTTATATTTAATTTTTGATAGTTTGATTAATATGTGTCTTGGCGTGATTCTCCTTGGATTTATCCTGTATGGGACACTCTGTGCTTCCAGGACTTGCTTAAGTATTTCCTTTCCCATATTAGGGAAGTTTTCAACTATAATCTCTTCAAATATTTTCTCAGTCCCCTTCTTTTTCTCTTCTTCTTCTGGGACCCCTATAATTCGAATGTTGGTGCATCTAATGTTGTCCCAGAAGTCTCTGAGAGTGTCCTCAGTTCCTTTCATTCTTTTTTCTTTATTCTGCTCTGCAGTAGTTATTTCCACTATTTTATCTTCCAGATCACTTATCCGTTCTTCTGCCTCAGTTATTCTGCTATTGATCCCGTCTAGAGTATTTTTAATTTCATTTATTGTGTTTTTCATCGTTGCTTGGTTCCTCTTTAGTTCTTCTATGTCCTTGTTAAATGTTTCTTGCATTTTGTCAATTCTATTTCCAAGATTTTGGATCATCTTTACTATCATTATTCTGAATTCTTTTTCAGGTAGACCGCCTATTTCCTCTTCATTTGTTAAGTCTAGTGTGTTTTGAGCCTGCTTCTTCATCTGCCGTGTGTTTTTCTGTCTTCTCATTTTGCTTATCTTACTGTGTTTGGGGTCTCCTTTTCACAGGCTGCAGGTTCGTAGTTCCCGTTGTTTTTGGTATCTGTCCCCAGTGGCTAAGGTTGGTTGAGTGGGTTGTGTAGGCTTCCTGGTGGAGGGGACTAGTGCCTGTGTTCTGGTGGATGTGGCTGGATCTTGTCTTTCTGGTGGGCACGTCCACGTCTGGTGGTGTGTTTTGGGGTGTCTGTGGCCTTATTATGATTTTAGGCAGCCTCTCTGCTAATGGATGGGGCTGTGTTCCTGTCTTGCTAGTTGTTTGGCATATGGTGTCCAGCACTGTAGCTTGCTGGTCGTTGAGTGAAGCTGGGTCTTGATGTTGAGATGGAGATCTCTGAGAGATTTTCGCCATTTGGTATTATGTGTAGCTGGGAGATCTCTTGTGGACCAGTGTCCTGAAGTTGGCTCTCCCACCTCAGAGGCACAGCCCTGATGCCTGGCTGGAGCACCAAGAGCCTTTCATCCACACGGCTCAGAATAAAAGGGAGAAAAAATAGAAAGAAAGAATGAAAGAGGATAAAATAAAATAAAGCTATTATAATAAAATATAAGAAAAAAAATTATTAAGAAAAAATTTATTAAAAAAAGTTTTTTTAATTTTTAAAAATAAATTTATTAATTTTTTATAATAAAAAATAAGAAAAAAATTAAGCAACAAATTTATTAAGAAAAAATTTTTAATTTTTTAAAATAAAAAATATGAAAAAACTTATTACGAAAAAAATTTTTTAATTATAAAAATAGGAAATAAGGGAAAAATTATTCAGAAAACATTTATTAAGAAAAAAAAAACAACAAAAAAAAACGGATGTACCGAACCCTAGGACAAATGGTGAAAGCAAAGCTATACAGACAAAATCTCACCCAGAAGCATACACATATACACTCACAAAAAAAGGAAAAGGGGAAAAATTTATATATCCTGCTCCCAAAGTTCACCTCCTGAATTTGGGATGATTCGTTGTCTATTCAGGTATTCCACAGATGCAGGTACATCAAGTTGTTTGTGGAGCTTTAATCTGCTGCTTCTGAGGCTGCTGGGAGAGATTTCCCTTTCTCTTCTTTGTTCATACAGCTCCCGGGCTTCAACTTTGGATTTGGACCAGCCTCTGCGTGTAGGTCGCCTGAGGGCGTCTGTTCTTCGCTCACACAGAACGGGGTTAAAGGAGCAGCTGCTTCGGGGGCTCTGGCTCACTCAGGCGGGGGGGGAGGGAAGGGTATGGATGTGGTTCGAGCCTGTGGCAGCAGAGGCCAGCATCACGTTGCAGCAGCCTGAGACACGCCGCACGTTCTCCTGGGGAAGTTGTCACTGGATCTCGGGAGCCTGGCCGTGGAGGGCTGCACAGGCTCCCGGGAGGGGCGGTGTGGATAGTGACCTGTGCTCACACACAGGCTTCTTGGTGGCGGCAACAGCAGCCTTAGCGTCTCATGCCCACCTTTGGGGTCCGCGCTGATAGCCGCGGCTCGTGCCCGTCTCTGGAGCTCATTTAGGCGGCACTCTGAATCCCCTCTCCTTGCGCACCGTGAAACAAAGAGGCAAGAAAAAGTCTCTTGCCTCTTCGGCAGCTGCAGACTTTTTCCCAGACTCCCTCCCGGCTAGCTGTGGTGCGCTAACCCCTTCAGGCTGTGTTCACGCCGCCAACCCCAGTCCTCTCCCTGCTATCCAACCGAAGCCCGAACCTGGGCTCCCAGCCCCCGCCCGCCCCGGAGGGCTAGCAGACAAGCCTCTTGGGCTGGTGAGTGCTGGTCGGCACCGATCCTCTGTGCGGGAATCTCTCTGCTTTGCCCTCCGCACCCCTGTGGCTGCGCTTTCCTCCGTGGCTCCGAAGCTTCCCCCCTCTGCCACCCGCAGTCTCCGCCCGTGAAGGGGCTTCCTAGTGTGTGGAAACCTTTCCTCCTTCACAGCTCCCTCTCACTGGTGCAGGTCCCGTCCCTATTCTTTTGTCTCTGTTTTTTCTTTTTTCTTTTGCCCTACCCAAGTACGTGTGGAGTTTCTTGCCTTTTGGGAGGTCTGACGTCTTCTGCCAGCATTCAGTGGGTGTTCTGTAGGAGCAGTTCCACGTGTAGATGTATTTCTACTGTATCTGTGGGAAGGAAGGTGATCTCCGCATCTTACTCTTCTGCCATCTTGCCCAGACCCCCCCAGAAAAATTTTAAAATTTGATGAAAACTTTAAACGCACAGATCTAAGAACTCAAGGAATCCTAACCAGGATTGAAAAAAAAAAAAAAAAATAGACAGACAGCAAAACACATCAAATTGCTGAAAACAAGGATTTAAGAAATCTTCTAAATTAGCTAGATCAGGGGAGGAATATGAAGCAAAGAAAAAATGGTGAATTTGAAGAGTGTTCATCAAAACTATGCCAGCCAGAAGACTGAAAAAATATTGTGACCCTAGAATTCTATACCCAACAAAAATATTCTTCAAAAGTGAAACACAAAACAATACTTCTGTATGTGAAAAAAATCTTAGAGAATTTGTTGCCCAAACACTTGCATTACAAGGAATATTAAAGATAGTTCTTTAGGAAAAATGAAAATGAAACCTCAATCTATACAAGGAATAAAGAGAACTGGAAATAGTAAATATGTTGGTAAATATAAAATGTATTTTTCTCATTTCATAAACTTTTAAAAAGATGCTTGTTTAAAGAAAACATATTAACTATGACTTGGAGTGTACTGTTGCAAGGCCTTATACTACGTTAAGTAGTAGAATGTTATTTGAAGAAAGACTGTGATTAGTTATATATGTGGGTTATAAATTCTGGAGTAACCACTGAAAATGTAAAACAAAGAGGAATAACTAATAAATTAAAAGTGAAAATAGAATATTAAAAAATGTTCAGTTAATCCCAAAGAGGCAGGTAAAGAAGAACAAGGAAAAGAACAGATGGAACAAATAAAGAACAAATTGCATGATAGTAGGTATAAACAGAAAGATATGAAGTCCAATAAACAAAATTATCTTAAAACTCCATTTGAAACAGGTATTTTCAGCCTGGGTAAAAAGACAAGCCGCAACTATATGCTATCAACAGATATAATTAAATACCTCTGTGCAAGCTATCTCAATTGTTATCTTCCTTCCTCGTTCCCACGAAATAACTAAAGAATTTGGTGTTTTGGTATTTATTATTAGGAAGCATGAATATACATATATATAATATTGTATATATTTTACCTAAATAATATTAGCTATTGATTTGAATGTTTTAAAATGTTATATAAATGTATTAACACATGTATTTTGTCCATATGTTTTAACTGCCTTATATTTCATTGATGAATAAATTGTGATGTACATGCAGGGCTTTTTTCTTTTTTTGCTGTTATTAAAAATGTTGCACTGAACATTCTTTCTAGTGTTTTTGTGCATGTAAATATAGAATTGTTTTTCTAATTCATATAACTAGCAGAGGAATTGATGATTCTGGTGAATGCATATCTTAAATTTTAGTAGATATTGCTGCATCACTCCCCAAAATACTCATTAGTTACTGCTCTTATTTTATTACAGTAATCTATTCTCTTTAAAAAGTTCTGTAAGTGATCTTGCATGCATTTTAGAGGTATTCATAGTATTTATAGGTATTTTATAGATTTTACTGTTATAGTAATTATGATCTTTGTACCTAGATTTAATATACATTAGTCTTGCTGAGCCCTTGTAAAGAATGTTGTACACATTCTAATAATTTGCCTGTAGTTTCCTTTCTCTCTCCCCAGTCATATTATTTGTGAATAATAAGTTGTTGTTGTTTTTTTTCTTTCCAATCCCTGTATCCTTTCTCCCCTTGTCTCACTATATTACCTGGATTTCTCAGTAAAAGACTATATTTGTCTTGTTTATGATTTTCACTATTAAGGATAATCTTTATCTGTTTGCCTATTTATAATCAGAGTGAGAAAGTTCTTTTCTATTCCTGTTTCCTCCCTCCCTTTCTCCCCTGCTCCCACCCAACTCTTCTTTATTTTCTTTCTCTCTCTCTTTAAGAATCAATGGGTAGTAGATGTAACTTTTATTTTTGCATCTATTGATTGAGGACTTTCAATTTTTTTCTCTTCTTTAAACAGTTACATGCAGAATATTATTGTGTTATCTAATATTAAACTATCCTTCCATTTTTGTTATTGGCCCAGCTTCTTCATGGTGAATTTTGTTATTATGATTATACATACTGGATTTAGTTTATAATATTATATTTAGGATTTTTATATCTCTCTTCATAATTGAGATTGGCTTATGATTTTTCACTCTCATAATATCCTTATAGTGCCTATTTGTATTTTTCAAAATAGCTTATTATATATCTGATCTAGCTTGTTAAGGATTTTCTTTTCCTCGAATATTCCTTTCACATCTGAAGCTGGGGAGCTGATTGATAAGCATGTCTCCTAACCAGTTCTTGATATCTTTTATTCATTAACGAGATGCTTATTCCCTTCCCTTATAATCCTTCTAAATCAACTTTCCAATAATCCCTTTAATTCAACAAACTACGTGAAACAGAGGTTTTATGGGATGATAATGTGCAAAATTTGAAAAGTCGGACAAGTAACATTGGAAACATAGTTTCAAGTCCTCTCAGAGATTAACAAGACACATGTGGAGATTCAGTAAAGCTTTGCAGTAAACTTGTCCTAAAACTACCACATTTTGGGAACTTGGTTCACGTTTACTTCAATGTAAAATACATGTAAATTAAGAAAAATAAAAATTTTAACTTTGTTTGAAATAAGCCAAACTTGGTTATAAATAGTGATTTTGATAGATTAAGGGTGAATCAGAACACTTCATCTACACAGATATATATATATTATTTTGGGCTAAACATAAAAAACGTACTTTTTGCTAGTAAACCTTTGTCTCAGGTAACTTATTGAAAACTCTGAATAAGAATTTGCTAATATTACTTCAGAACCAAGGAAAGGGAGTTCATATTGAGGAATTATGATAAAATAGATATACATCTGTTTACTTAGGAATTTCAGAGATAAGAATAGATGCCATCTGAGATGTTTGCATTTAGAGCTTATTGTTTTCCCTCATCTTTTAGCTACCAGTTTTTGGTAGCATCTGGATGGAATAAAGTTTTTTGTTATTGATATGATAATTGAAACAATCTTGGGTTTCATAAAATTCCCTTAAAATAATCCCTCGTGTAAAGGGATTGTAAGTATTGAAAAATCAAAGTTTGTGACCTTTAGAGCTAGAACCCTATTTTTAATTACTCTTTGTCTCTTCAGGAAAAACAGTCTGTAGGTGTGTTGGTCAAAGGTCAAGGATGCGAAACTGCCTTTTCTCTGCTTGAGTCCCTGAAGCCAAACATAGCCTTGCTTCCTCTTATTCCTCTTGACTGTTAGTAGCTCTTAGCATGCATTGTACACGTTGCCTGACTTACTGATTTTATACTAGAACTGTAGGTGTCTTTGCTCTTTTTACATGGTTGGATATGTGTCTCTTCTTTTATCAGCACTTCGTAATAGTAAAAACAGGGTCTGGAGTTTTACTTATTTGGTACCATATTATTGTAACCTATAAAAACTTCTTGAAAGTACAGTTTACAATTAAAAAAACCCTTATTTGAAAGAGTGTAGTTTATGACTTTTTAACTAACTATTAAAAGTTATATCATAGGACAATCCTAGCTTAATTAACCTATCTTCTTTTGCAAATGTAATACGAGAAATTAACTGAAGTGCATTTCCCGTTTTGCTGAATTTAAACCCTGCAAATCATAATGATCATTTTTCTGCTTAGGAACATGGTCCAGAGAGAAATTCTCTCCCTGTCAGATTTGAAGTGCCTATTCCTTTGATATTTATGCGAAGTTCAGAATTTTAAAAAATAATTCCATGGGACCCAGCTAATGTAACTCCCCCACCCCCAAATGATGAGTGTTGTTGATGGTACATGCAGGCAGCTTTTTGTCTATTCTGGGCAGTATAAATTTAATGTGTTGTTTTCAAGTACGCCATGTGTCCAGATGCCACAACAGTCTGTGAATTAAAAAGGCATTAAAATAAAAGTAAGTAAAATATTTGTAGGAATTTTTTTTATGAAGACCTGGGAATTTGTGATACAATTATGTTTGGATTAACTAATTCTATTAGGTTTCAGGAAAAACAAGTGCATTGTTTTCTTACAGCAATTTTAAACATTTTATGGTGTGGATTTATACTACTACTCTATCCTTATCGCCTAGCCCATACCTTCTTCTCCCGCTATATTACCTATTTCTGTTAATGACATTACCATCTCGCTAACCCAGTATTTTGCAAGTATGGTCCATGAACCACCTGAGTTTGAAAACTGCAGCAGGGAGCTGGTGCTTGTTTAAAATGCAGCTTCTTTGGACCCACCCCGACATTGCTGACCGGCTGTATCTGAAGAGTAAGACCTGGGACTTTGTATTTTAATTATGACTCAGTTTAAAAGCATAGTCATCTTCAGCTCTTCCTTTGCCTCATACCCCCATCCAGGATGTTCCCAAATTCTAAAAGTCAAACACCAAAACGTCACTTCCTTTCTACTTGCTGCATTCCTCCCTTAGTGGGTTGCCTTTGAACATAACTAATTTTTTTTTAAAACTTACTAATTATGTTCAAACCTCCCAGTCTTTCTAATATCATTAGAAAGTGTCTGATTTGGTTACCTCACTGCACAATACCCTTTTATGGTTTCCTGTTGAAAACAGGAAACCCGAGCCTTTTCCTCTGGAACTGAGATGCTCAGTTCTGGGCAGCTGACCCTTTCCCCAGGGACTGAGATCTCCCCATTTTACCCAGGCCACAGCTGCCTCCTGAGAGGGACGCCTGAGTACTCCATGCAGTTATGAGTTAAGCTGGTTCGAGATATTACACATTCCTGTTATATTCATTCACTTTTTAAGATGACCTATTTGGCCATTTTTCCTACCCTTCACACTTATGCCCCCCATTATTTTGTGGGTTTTTTTGGTTTTGTTTTTGTTTTTCATGGACCACTCTTTTGCTGTTCCCTTATGTTCCTATATTTTTCTTTACGTCCCTCTTGAACCCCATCCATTCTCAAGCAATTGATTATTACTTTTACCTCTTGGCATTAATTGAAACCTTATTCTTCTCAGAGACACCATTTCCCTGAAGCTTTCTTCAGTGGAGACTGTTCTTCCTTTAACCCTGCACATACCCATGGATCAAGATTTTGGTGGTTGTCTTTTCATTTCCTTATTACCACTTCCAGATCATTTCTTTTTCCATGCATATAGAATGACAAATGAAACAAAAAAAAAAAAAACAGCTCCTTTGTGGTTCATTCCATTAGACTGTAGTGCCCTTTACCTCTCTTCTTTGCTGTTATCTGTGGACATTCAGGTCACAGAGTCTCCCTAACTTAGAGTTTTCTTTCCATCCTACCCCAAATCTTTCCACCCTCCTGAGTGCCTTCACTATTCATATGTATGAAGTATATATTATTCTGGTCTCTCATTTCCTTCTCTGCCATATTGTTTTTCTATCATTTTAGTCACCCTCCATGATGGGTGACTAACGTGCTTCATCCGGATAATAACATCAATCACCTCACACTTTCTATTAATAACCTTTAGTTCTTCTAGAGTAAAAGAAGACTTTGGTTATTGGACCTCATACAAATCTTTAAGTCCAAAAATTGATCTATTTTCTGCTTAACTCTTAAATCCCCACTGTCTCCACTTCTTTCTCTATCTTTAAACTCCATGGTACATCATTTCACCCACTTTTTATAGTACCCTAATCTTTTTGCCCTACTGCCCTTCTGTTATGCCTGTCCGGGAAAAACGAAACTTTGCTTAATCCAGCTCTCTACCCCTTCCCTACACCAGCAATGCACAGCTGAACACTCAGAAATATATTATTTGCAATCATGTAGCTTGCTGCTACCGTGGATTCATGGTTACCAAATTAATATGGTCTCTTAGTGTTTCTCATTAATCCGATTTTCCCTAGACACCTCTTTCCATTTCTCCACAGCAGAAATTCCAGCCTCTGCACTCTCAAATCTCCAAACTTCCCACCTTCTGTTTCACTCTTAGGAGATAACCTTGCTTCCTAATTCATAGTGAAAGGAGAGCTACCACTTAGAGCTCCCTCTGCTTTTGGCAGCCAAACCTCAAAACTTACATAGATTTTTACTCATCGTTTTTTCCTCTTTCCTGCTGAAGTGAAATAGGTAGTCTGCTATGATTATTCCTTCAAGTGTACACTGAATTCTGTCCCTTCCTATCTACTTGGAAACCTCAGTCATTTTCTGTTTTTTTTCCTGTGTCTTCACCTCCTCACTTTGTGCTTATTCCTTCTACTTACTATTTAGACCAACTCAAATTTCCATCTGTATTCAAAAACAAACATGCCCTCAAGAGTAAAACAAAGCAGAGCATAACAGAAAAATCTCCCTCAACCTCAGTTCCTTTCTACTTACTATCCTATATCTCTCCTTCCTTTTACTTATTTTGTAATAGATTTGTCTAGGCTTTCCATCTCTGCTTTCTCACTTTGTACATATTCCTTAGACCATAGGAATTAAGTGTTTCAGTGTATGTGTCAGGGAAGAAGCAGGGATGACCATTGTTAAATCATATTATAAGGCCACTTATAATGAAACTGATGAATGCCCATTCAATTTAGGTCCAAAGGAGACATTGCTTTTTTGCTCAGCATACTATTTTTGAGATTTATTTCCATTGTTGCATACTACCAGTAGTTCTTTGCTGGGTAGTATCTCATTATATGAATAAACCGCAGTTTATCAGTTTTTCTATTGATCAACATTGGAGCTGTTTCCATTTTTTGGCTACTATGAATAAAAATGCTATGAACATCCTTGTACAAAGCTTTTTTTGTAGGCATATGTATTTATCTCTCTTAGATAAATACATAGGAGTAGAATTGTTGGTAGTTAATTTTGTAAGAAATTGCTAAACAATTTTCCAAAGTGGTTGTATGATTTTACAACTTACATACATGAGAGTTTCAGTTGCTCCACATCCTCCCAGTATTTTGTAGGGTAAATCTTTATTTGAATCATTCTAGTGGGTGTATAGTGATATTTCAATTCTAATTTTAATTTGCATTTTGCTGATTACTAATGGTGTTGAGAACTTTTTCGTGTGCTTGTTTGTTATTTACATATCTTCTTTGGTGAAGTTTCTGTTCAAGTCTTTTACCCATTTTTTGTTGAGTTGTATGTCTTATATTATTGAGTAGTTCTTTATACATTCTGGATGCAAGTTCTTTTTGTCAGATATAGGTATTATGAATATTTACTTACTATAGGTAATTCACCTACTTATTTTCTTACTTGATGAAGTTCAGTACATCCTTTTCTTTTTGCTTTTATGGTGCATACCATCTGTGTTCTCTCTAAGTGTTATTTGCCTACCCCAAGGTCATGAAAATAATCTTCTTTTTTCCTAGCAGCTTCATTGTTTTATTGTTTTTCTCTTTTGTTTAGGTCTATGGTCTATCCTCAATTGAGTTTTGTGTGTGGTATGAGATAGGGGTCTTTTTTTTTTTTTTTCCCATAAGGGTATACAGTTGTTCCAGCACTATTTGTTGATACTGTAATTACTTTAGTTCTAAGTATAGATGAAGGGTAGTCCCAATCACTAAGATTCCTCTTTTGGAACATGACTTTTTGGAGTCATACAGATTACTGTCTTGTAGTTACTTTTCTAATGAATTTTTATATCAATGTTGGCAAGTGATCAGGATTTTGGAAATCACATTTTCACACATTCGAGTTTTTACGTACTCTTTCTGCAGCTACAAAGGATATTAATTTGGCAAAGTAAAGACAAAATGGTCACTTTGATCCTTGAAAATATAAGGAAGACCACTGTTTAGCTCTCCAGTTTTATACAATAGGAATTTATTCTTATTACAGACTTATCTCACTCTTACACTTATGTCAAGGTATACATTGTCTACTTGGATGCTGTGTCACATTTTGATAGTCTTTTAATTACCTATTTTTCATTTCCTCAATTGTGGAGAATTATCTCTGGAGATCTGAATCATGTACCCTTGCTTGAAATATTAAAATATAGATTCCATGAGTGGGGGTGGTGGGCTATGGAAGTGACATTTAAAGTAAATTGCAGAGTTTCAAAATCATGGACCTAAAAGCTGAATTTGATAGTGCACTGGAACATGAGTAGGGAACAAATGACAAACTTGGATCATTAATGCTTCTTTATACCAAGGATTTTTGCTTTATATAGGAAAAAGGCCATCATTTGGATGACTTAAGTATGTTAGTTACATGATCAGCTTTGAATTTTTAAAACATTACTCTGGAATGTTAGATCAGGGACCCTTATCTTCTTCGTTTACTACTTTCTTCAATTCAGCTTCTAGCATAAGATTGTATTTTCATGATTGATTCTCAATTCCGATCAAGCCATAGCCAAACATCTTTTTTGCCTGTTTATAACTTAATACTTAGGTAAGAGGTTTTTTTTTTTTTATTTTTTTGTTTTTTTTTAAGTGAGGGTCTATCTTGTAGCCTTAAAAACTGAGATGGTTAATTTTTTGTGGTTATAGGTTGATTTTTTTTTTAATAACCTGTGTTTCGATCTGTATTTAAATGTCACAGTCTGGATTGAATGCTTTTTCTGGAAGCAGAGACATATGTGAAGTCTTCAGGTTTCTTATTTCTTTACATGTTCTTTCTGGATTTCATAAAAAAGGTATAAATGAGCAATAAAATAATTTGGTTGGAATGTGATTAAATATAACACTACCTTTGTTTTCTTTTTTAAAGGTCGCATATTATGCTTAAAAATATGTGTGGCAAATTGCTGTACAAAATTCAGGTTAAGAAAGGATATTAAAAACAAAAGTATTCTCTTTAATTTTAAAAGTCCTAATGAGTGTACAGTTTTAATGGAGTAAAAATTAATTATGAATTATTTTAAAATGCAATTTATGTATTAAATAAAATTAACTTTTTTTTCTTCCTTAAAAATGTGTTATAAAGTTTCAAGAATGTTAAAAACTTCTCTGATGATTTAATCCGAAATAATTCTTACAGCAAAATTCATAAATAATAAATATTATCTTATTAATCCATATTTTAGTTTAGCTGGGTCTCAGAGCAAGTTAGTTTCTCAGGGAATGTAGTCTTCTTTATAAAAGAAGGTGATGAGATATAATCTCCAAGGAATTAAATTGTGAAAACAGTCTTAGTATTGTACATGCTAATATAAATCTGTTATTCCCTTTCTGCATCTATCACAACACATTTTAAATTGTGGCTGATCTTGTATGCAAATAGCTGTCTTATTAGAAATCGTGGCTGTATGTGCTAATGTCTCCCTGGATTTCTTGGGGGTTTGCTATCTAACCATCAAAGCAATAGAAATGAATGATGATTACTGCAAGGCTTTGAAGAACAAAGAAAAGTCAGAGCATTTTAGAGGTTCTAGATGTCTGAGGCATTGACAGTTTGCACCATACACATGAATGGGTTTCTCTTTAGATCATTTAAAATAGCCCCAATGTGTTTATTAGGAAAGTAAAATATTTTCCACCTTCTTGTGTTTGTTGCAACTAATAAAATGTGAGTCATTTGTGCACATGTGTGTTCTCTAGGCATTTTTTTGTTTCTTTCAACATTTGTTAAAATGTAACCTTGCTTAAAAAATAGAATATAATAATTTCAAAGATAAGAATAAAGTTTAAATTTTTGAAATTTTGCATAAGGGTTATCAATCACCAAAATAATTAGGAACAAACATTTAAAACTAGTTCCTCTTTAATGTATCTCCTAGGTTTAAATTCTCTTAAAGTTTTTATATTCACAGGTTATTATACACATAAAATGTGTCATTTATAAAGTGTAGGCCCTTATAAACCTTTAGGTTCTTTAGCTTTTTTTTTTTTTTTTTTGATATAGTTTTGTGTATTTAAAGTACATTTTAAAGTAAATAAAGTCCAGTTTACTTTGGTGAAAAGATTATCTATGAGTTCCTGACTTTTTTATTTACTACAGATAATGAATGAATAAAATACTGGCCTCTAAAGTGTTATCTCTGTTTGGATATTTGTTTAAATGACCAGGAAGGAATTGGGGGAAACATAGTTAGTGACTGTTTTGGTAGGTCACCTTAGTAACTTGCTTTTTAAACATTTAAGCTATTACATAAAGGCAAAAAAACAAAACCAAATTGAAGAGAGAATAATATCTTGTGTATTTATTCATTTAAACTAACTTCTCTCCTAAAATGTAGTGATATCTTGTCTAGTCCCACACAATCAAGATTAAAATAACTTGACTCCTCTCTACAATTAACAAATGCAAAACAGTATGCAAATGGAATTGCTATATGAATAAATTATAATATATCTGTTGACATTATTTATGGTACTTGTATTATCAGAATTATTTTTGATATTCTGAATTACAACAAGTGAGAATATAGGATTAGGTGATGTCTTGGTTTCAATTCTGAAATTTTAAGGGTGTGTTATCTTAGATGTAATAACTACATGGTTTATGAGAGATGAAGACAATTTATTTGACTTTTTGTCTTGCTTTGTACATTCCTAGATATTACCATAATATTAAATCTGAAGATTATTATAAATATAAAAATAAATTTTTAGCTGAATTTATAATTTTCTTATATATAAGTAGAAATTATTACTTTGGAAATGCCTTTTACTGTATAAAGTAGGATCATTGTTATCATTGCTCTATCTGTGTGACCATAAATATAAATAAACAATACAGTTTGGTCTGAACAGATTTCAAATGTGTTTGGCATTGTTAATAATGCTCATTTATAGTTTGATAATTGCATCAGTTTATGTGGAGAAATCTATACATCTATTTGTTTTAGTTAGGGTGATACTACCTACTGTGACAAATAGATGCAAAATGTATAGAGGCTCAAATGCTACAAGTTTATTTCTTGTGCTTATAGCAGTATGAAAGGGAAAACAAGTTGGTTGAATAGCTGTCCTCCATGCAGTCGTTCAGGATCCAGGATGTCATGGGCTCTGCCATCTTCATCACATTATTAACAGGGTCATTCTGGAGGTCATCTCCATTTCAGCCAGATGAATGAGTACATATGAAAATTTTTTATAGGTTAGTTATAGAAGTAGCAAACATTAATTTATTCATATTCCATTAATTGAAACTCAGTCACATGCCCACAACTAACAGCAAAGGAGGCTGGAAAATGTAATTGAGTGTGACCAGGAAAAAAAAAGGAGAGCATGTAATTTAGGAAACAGATTTTCCTACATTCCACCTTTCTGGTCATGATATAGCCATGCACATCCTTTTTCCTGCCTCCCCAGTAGGGAGATCCTAAAGTTCCCCACTTACTGAATCCCACACAAAGTCAAGGATCTCAAGCCAATGCACAGTCTGTGGTTCCTTGAGGTTTAGAGACTATGAAATTTACCTACTGTTTCCCAGCCTCACCAGGCCTCTAATAAATAACAGCAAAGCAAAGGATAACTGCTTCATAGCTCCAATAATCACTCCCATTTAGAAAGGGAAGAATGGGAAACACACAGGGGTCATTGATCCATGCTGTGCAGGATACCGCTGAGAAGGCCCATTATACTGACAGTAGAAGTTTCTTGCTTAGACCCTAGTTATGGTCTTTTTTAGAGAAATTCCCTTGTCATGGCTCTGCCTTCTGGATGGTTCTCCTTCCTGGTCACATATGAAGTGAAGTGAGTGTTACAAATCCACAAAATTTGCCTTCTTTGGGGATAGCACTCTGCTGGTTTAAGTTTAGAGGCCCAAGGATTGGTTTTCATTCACAGAAGTTTTTAAACAAAATTTCTGGTTTCCCTGTAAATATAGTTCCCTCATATTTTAGTAAGCTTCTTATCATTTCTAGTTAGTTCCATGTGCCAGTAATCATACTGCGATTTCTTTCCTAGACATGGTTCTCAAGTCTGCTTTCTTTATAAACATCAGATCTCCTACGCCTCTCTTTCTATAGTGGCTGCATCTAGGTGATCTGGAACATTACATTCAGGTGAGAAAGGAACATCCTTGATCTGCTCTTTGCCCCTCTCTCTCTCTCTTTTTTAACTGAGATTCTTAATGAGCATTTGTTCTTCAAAATCTGTTTAACTTTTTTCAAAAATTTTTAAAAAGTTTTATTGAAGTATAGTTGATTTACAATGCTGTGTTAATTTCTGCTGTACAGCAAAGTGATTCTGTTATACATATATATACATTCTTTTTTAAAATATTTTTTCCATTATGGTTTATCATAGGATATTGAATATAGTTCTCTGTGCTCTACAGTAGGACCTTGTTGTTTTAGCCATTCTATATATAATAGTTTACATCTGCTAACCCCAACCTCCCACTCCATCCCTCCCCCAACCCCCTCTGAGTCTGTTTCTGTTTCATAGATAGGTTCATTTGTGTCATATTCTAGATTCAACATGTGAGTGATATCATTTAGTATTTGTCTTTCTCTTTCTGACTTCCCTTAGTGTGATTATCTCTAGTTGCATCCATGTTGCTGCAAATGGTATTATTTCATTCTTTTTTTATGGGTGGGTAATGTTCCACTTTGTGTGTGTGTATAGATAGATAGATAGATAGATAGATATCTCATCATCTTCTTTATCCATTCATCTATTGATGGACATTTAGGTTGTTAACATGTCTTGACTGTTGTCACTAGTGTTGCTATGAACATAGGGGTGCATGTATCTTTTTGTTTTTGTTTTTTTTTTGTTTATTTTGTTTTTTTTTTGTTTTGTTTGTTTTTTTATACTGCAGGTTCTTATTAGGCATCAATTTTATACACATCAATGTATACATGTCAATCCCAATCGCCCAATTCAGCACACCACCATCCCCACCTCACCGCAGTTTTCCCCCCTTGGTGCCCATATGTCCATTGTCTACATCTGTGTCTCAACTTCTGCCCTGCAAACTGGCTCATCTGTACCATTTTTCTAGGTTCCACATACATGCATTAATATACGATATTTGTTTTTCTCTTTCTGACTTACTTCACTCTGTATGACAGTCTCTAGATCCATCCACGTCTCAACCAATGACTCAATTTCGTTCCTTTTTATGGCTGAGTAATATTCCATTGTATATATGTACCACAACTTCTTTATCCATTCGTCTCCTGATGGGCATTTAGGTTGCTTCCATGACCTGGCTATTGTAAATAGTGCTGCAATGAACATTCGGGTGCATGTGTCTTTTTGAATTACGGTTTTCTCTGGGTATATCCCCAGTAGTGGGATTGCTGGGTCATATGGTAATTCTATTTTTAGTTTTTTAAGGAACCTCCATATTGTTCTCCATAGTGGCTGTATCAATTTACATTCCCACCAACAGTGCAAGAGGGTTCCCTTTTCTCCACACCCTCTCCAGCATTTGTTGTTTGTAGATTTTCTGATGATGCCCATTCTAACAGGAGTGAGGTGATACCTCATTGTAGTTTTGATTTGCATTTCTCTAATAATTAGTGATGTTGAGCATCTTTTCATGTGCTTCGTGGCCGTCTGTATGTCTTCTTTGGAGAAATGTCTATTTAGGTCTTCTGCCCATTTTTGGATTGGGGTGTTTGTTTCTTTGATATTGAGCTGAATGAGCTGTTTATATATTTTGGAGATTAATCCTTTGTCCGTTGATTCATTTGCAAATATTTTCTCCCATTCTGAGGGTTGTCTTTTCGTCTTGTTTATGGTTTCCTTTGCTGTGCAAAAGCTTTGAAGTTTCATTAGGTCCCACTTGTTTATTTTTGTTTTTATTTCCATTACTCTAGGAGGTGGATCAAAAAAGATCTTGCTGTGATTTATGTCAAAGAGTGTTCTTCCTATGTTTCCTCTAAGAGTTTTATAGTGTCCAGTCTTATATTTAGGTCTCTAATCCATTTTGAGTTTATTTTTCTGTATGGTGTTAGGGAGTATTCTAATTTCATTCTTTTACATGTAGCTGTCCAGTTTTCCCAGCACCACTTATTGAAGAGACTGTCTTTTCTCCATTGTATATCTTTGCCTCCTTTGTCATAGATTAGTTGACCATAGGTGTGTGGGTTAATCTCTGGGCTTTCTATCTTGTTCCATTGATCTATGTTTCTGTTTTTGTGCCAGTACCATATTGTCTTGATTACTGTAGCTTTGTAGTATAGTCTGAAGTCAGGGAGTCTGATTCCTCCAGCTCCATTTTTTTGCCTCAAGACTGCTTTGGCTATTCGGGGTCTTTTGTGTCTCCATACAAATTTTAAGATGATTTGTTCTAGCTCCGTAAAAAATGCCATTGGTAATTTGATAGGGATTGCATTGAATCTGTAGATTGCTTTGGGTAGTATACTCATTTTCACAATGTTGATTCTTCCAAGCCAAGAACATGGTATATCTCTCCATCTGTTGGTATCATCTTTAATTTCTTTCATCAGTGTCTTATAGTTTTCTGCATACAGGTCTTTTGTCTCCCTAGGTAGGTTTATTCCTAGGTATTTTATTCTTTTTGTTGCAATGGTAAATGGGAGTGTTTCCATAATTTCTCTTTCAGATTTTTCATCATTAGTATATAGGAATGCAAGAGATTTCTGTGCATTAATTTTGTATCCTGCAACTTTACCATATTCATTAATTAGCTCTAGCAGTTTTCTGGTGGCAGTTTTAGGATTCTCTATGTATAGTATCATGTCATCCGCAAACAGTGACAGTTTTACTTCTTCTTTTCCAATTTGTATTCCTTTTATTTCTTTTTCTTCTCTGATTGCCGTGGCTAGGACTTCCAGAACTATGTTGAATAATAGTGGTGAGAGTGGACATCCTTGTCTCGTTCCTGATCTTAGAGGAAATGCTTTCAGTTTTTCACCATTGACAATGATGTTTGCTGTGGGTTTGTCATATATGGCCTTTATTATGTTGAGGTAGGTTCCCTCTATGCCCACTTTCTGGAGAGTTTTTATCAGAAATGGGTGTTGAATTTTGTCAAAAGCTTTTTCTGCATCTATTGAGATGATCATATGGTTTTTCTTCTTCAATTTGTTAATATGGTGTATCACATTGATTGATTTGCGTATATTGAAGAATCCTTGCATCCCTGGGATAAATCCCACTTGATCGTGGTGTATGATCCTTTTAATGTGTTGTTGGATTCTGTTTGCTAGTATTTTGTTGAGGATTTTTGCATCTATATTCATCAGTGATATTGGTCTGTAATTTTCTTTTTTTGTAGTGTCTTTGTCTGGTTTTGGTATCAGGGTGATGGTGGCCTCATAGAATGAGTTTGGGAGTGTTCCTTCCTCTGCAATTTTTTGGAAGAGTTTGAGAAGAATGGGTGTTAGCTCTTCTCTAAATGTTTGATAGAATTCACCTGTGAAGCCATCTGGTCCTGGACTTTTCTTTGTTGGAAGATTTTTAATCACAGTTTCAATTTCATTACTTGTGATTGGTCTGTTCATATTTTCTGTTTCTTCCTGATTCAGTCTTGGAAGGTTATACCTTTCTAAGAATTTGTCCATTTCTTCCAGGTTGTCCATTTTATTGGCATAAAGTTGCTTGTAGTAGTCTCTTAGGATGCTTTGTATTTCTGTGGTGTCTGTTGTAACTTCTCCTTTTTCATTTCTAATTTTATTGATTTGAGTCCTCTCCCTCTTTTTCTTGATGAGTCTGGCTAATGGCTTATCAATTTTGTTTATCTTCTCAAAGAACCAACTTTTAGTTTTATTGATCTTTGCTATTGTTTTCTTTGTTTCTATTTCATTTATTTCTGCTCTGATCTTTATGATTTCTTTCCTTCTGCTAACTTTGGGTTTTGTTTGTTCTTCTTTCTCTAGTTTCTTTAGGTGTAAGGTTAGATTGTTTACTTGAGATTTTTCTTGTTTCTTTAGGTAGGCTTGTATAGCTATAAACTTCCCTCTTAGAACCGCTTTTGCTGCGTCCCATAGGTTTTGGGTCGTCGTGTTTTCATTGTCATTTGTCTCTAGGTATTTTTTGATTTCCTCTTTGATTTCTTCAGTGATCTCTTGGTTATTTAGTAACGTATTGTTTAGCCTCCATGTGTTTGTCTTTTTTACGTTTTTTTCCCTGTAATTTATTTCTAATCTCATCGCGTTGTGGTCAGAAAAGATGCTTGATATGATTTCAATTTTCTTAAATTTACTGAGGCTTGATTTGTGACCCAAGATGTGATCTGTCCTGGAGAATGTTCCGTGCGCACTTGAGAAGAACGTGTAATCTGCTGTTTTTGGATGGAATGTCCTATATATATCAATTAAATCTATCTGGTCTATTGTGTCATTTAAAGCTTCTGTTTCCTTATTTATTTTCATTTTGGATGATCTGTCCATTGGTGTAAGTGAAGTGTTAAAGTCCCCCACTATTATTGTGTTACTGTCGATTTCCTCTTTTAGAGCTGTTAGCAGTTGCCTTATGTATTGAGGTGCTCCTATGTTGGGTGCATATATATTTATAATTGTTATATCTTCTTCTTGGATTGATCCCTGGATCATTATGTAGTGTCCTTCCTTGTCTCTTGTAACATTCTTTATTTTAAAGTCTATTTTATCTGATATGAGTATAGCTACTCCAGCTTTCTTTTGATTTCCATTTGCATGGAATATCTTTTTCCATCCCCTCACTTTCAGTCTGTATGTGTCCCTAGGTCTAAAGTGGGTCTCTTGTAGACAGCATATATATGGGTCTTGTTTTTGTATCCATTCAGCCAGTCTATGTCTTTTGGTTGGGGCATTTAAACCATTCACGTTTAAGGTAATTATCGATATGTATGTTCCTATGACCATTTTCTTAATTGTTTTGGGTTTGTTTTTGTAGGTCCTTTTCTTCTCTTGTGTTTCCCACTTAGAGAAGTTCCTTTAGCATTTGTTGTAGAGCTGGTTTGGTGGTGCTGAATTCTCTTAGCTTTTGCTTGTCTGTAAAGCTTTTGATTTCTCCATCAAATCTAAATGAGATCCTTGCCGGGTAGAGTAATCTTGGTTGTAGGTTCTTCCCTTTCATCACTTTAAGTATATCATGCCACTCCCTTCTGGCTTGCAGAGTTTCTGCTGAGAAATCAGCTGTTAACCTTATGGGAGTTCCCTTGTATGTTATTTGTCGTTTTTCCCTTGCTGCTTTCAATAATTTTTCTCTGTCTTTAATTTTTGCCACTTTGATTACTATGTGTCTCGGCGTGTTTCTCCTTGGGTTTATTCTGTATGGGACTCTCTGCGCTTCCTGGACTTGGGTGGCTATTTCCTTTCCCATGTTAGGGAAGTTTTCGACTATAATCTCTTCAAATATTTTCTCTGGTCCTTTCTCTCTCTCTTCTCCTTCTGGGACCCCTATAATGCGAATGTTGTTGTGTTTAATGTTGTCCCAGAGGTCTCTTAGGCTGTCTTCATTTCTTTTCATTCTTTTTTCTTTAGTCTGTTCCGCAGCAGTGAATTCCACCATTCTGTCTTCCAGGTCACTTATCCGTTCTTCTGCCTCAGTTATTCTGCTATTGATTCCTTCTAGTGTAGTTTTCATTTCAGTTATTGTATTGGTCATCTCTGTTTGTTTGTTCTTTAATTCTTCTACGTCTTTGTTAATCATTTCTTGCATCTTCTCAATCTTTGCCTCCATTCTTATTCCGAGGTCCTGGATCATCTTCACTATCATTATTCTGAATTCTTTTTCTGGAAGGTTGCCTATCTCCACTTCATTTAGTTGTTTTTCTGGGGTTTTTTCTTGTTCCTTCATCTGGTACAAAACCCTCTGCCTTTTCATCTTCTCTATCTTTCTGTAACTGTGGTTTTTGGTCCACAGGCTGCAGGATTGTCGCATGTATCTTTTTGAATTATAGTTTCGCCTGGGTATATGCCAGGTAGTGGGATTGCTGGATCATATGGTAATTCTATTTTTAGTTTTCTGAGGAAGCTTCATACTGTTTTGCAAAGTGGTTGTACCAGCTTACACTCCCACCAACATATAGGAGGTTTCCTTTTTCTCCACATCCTCTCCAGCATGTTATTTGTAGACTTTTTAATGATGGCCATTCTGAGTGGTGTGAGGTGGTACCTCACTGCATTTTTTTTTAATTTTTTTTTTTATTGAAAGTGGGCATAGAGGGAGCCTACCTCAACATAAAAAAAGGCCATATATGACAAACCCACAGCAAACATTATTCTCAGTGGTGGAAAACTGAAGGCATTTCCTCTAAAATCAGGAACAAGGCAAGGGTGCCCACTCTCTCTACTATTATTCAACAAAGATTTGGAAGTCCTAGCCATGGTGATCAGAGAAGAAAAAGAAATAAAAAGAATCCAAATTGGCAAAGAAGAAGTAAAATTGTCACTGTTTGCAGATGACATGATACTATATGTAGAAAATCCTAAAGATGCTACCAGAAAACTACAAGAGCTAATCAATGAATTTAGTAAAGTTGCAGGATACAAAATTAATACACAGAAATCTCTTGCATTCCCATACACTAACAATGAAAGATCAGAAAGAGAAATTAAGGAAACAATCCCATTCTCTACTGCAACAAAAATAATAAAATATCTAGGAATAAACCTACCTAAGGAGGCAAAAGACCTGTACGCAGAAAACTATAAGATACTGATGAAAGAAATCAAAGACGACACAAACAGATGGAGAGATATGCCATGTTCTTGGACTGGAAAAAATCAATATTGTGAAAATGACTATACTACCCAAAGCAATCTATAGATTCAATGCTTCTCTTTAACTTTTATTTACTGCTATTTGGCATTTAGATGTTGGCTTTTCCAATCTTGTTCCCAAATTACTGGGCTCTCTATTCCCACATCGTTTTGCTTGTGAACTGGCCAGTTCTTGCCTGACTTCATCTTTATCTTGTAGCTCCTTCCTTGAAGCATTGAGGAACACTTCCAGGCACCCTCTGGGGAACACTTAGGTCTGTAATAGACCCCACCAACATACATGATTCAATCACAGTAGAATTTCATTTCTTTTTCAGTAGAGTACAATGATAGTGTGAACTAAAATATTGTCTGCCATGTCAGTAAACAAAGGACGTTGCAGCCATCAAGCCATCACATTACAGCCACTGGATGGTGAGCCCTGAGGAAACTCAGGATGGAGACAAACAGGCTGCCCACTGCCAAGCCCATCTAACAGTCAGCCACTGTAGCCACCTGTGATAGTGCAACAGAGGAAACTCAGGATGAGAAAACACACGATACTGGCCCCAGATAGTTGAAGGAATGATATCAAAGGAATGATTTCAGTGAGCCCAGACTCTTGCATCTTCCCATACATAGAAAAGAGCTAAATTCCTTAAACTGAGCTATCTGGTTTTCTTTAATTAATAGTAATCTTTTGATGTTCCAACTACCTGGTCTTTGTTGCAGAAGCTCCTGTATATCCTGGCTTCCCCCCTTGCCTCTTTGAGCAGTCTTTCAGAGTTATTTGAGATGCTTCCTCCCAGGCTTGAAGTCCTAAGAATGTTTGCTGAATAAAACATAACTCTCAACTTTAAGGTTGTGCAGTTTTTTCAGTCGACAATAGCAAATAAGTTACAGAATACCCTCCTCCATCCCAGGCAGATCGAGATTCTGTGTTCTTACAAAGATACCCTTATGGTTTCTCTGGGGATTATTCCCATTCTAGCCAATTGGAAGGGGAAAAAGAACACAGGATTCAACAAGGGAGATTTTTAGTGTTCAGGTCTGGAAGTGGCACACATCACTTCCATTCATATTCTGTTGACAAGAACTCAATTAAATGTTTGATTTCAGGCTAGGAAAAATAGTGCCAGGAAGAAAAGGACAATATGGATTTTGGTTAGTAGGTTGCAGTCTCAGCTACAATACCTAAATCCAGTAAAAAAAAAAATAGGATTTGAAAGACATTTTGTGGATTAAAGCAAACAGTGCATATAATGTAGTGTCCGGGGGGGAAGAAATTTTCTTCTACCCTTCTAGGTTCTTCTGGCTGGTCTAAGAATTAAGTTGACATGAGACAGATGAACAGGAGAAAATCAAACAGAACTTAGATAACATGTATACATGGGAGAGACCCAGGAAAACAGAGTGACTCATCAAAATGGCTGAAACCCTCACCTTAAATACCCTGATCTCCAGCTCTGTAACAGTGTGCTTTCATTGAGCATTAATAGTACTTGATAAAATGAATGTTACCAAGAATGAATAATTGGGAAATTTAATTGTATTTAATTGTATTTATTTGCACCAACAATTGTATCCTTGATAATTTATTTGAAAGAATTTTATATTCTTTTTTATTTTTTTACATCTTTATTGGAGTATAATTGTTTTACAATGGTGTGTTAGTTTCTGCTTTCTAAAAAAGTGAATCAGCTATACATATACATATATCTCCATATCTCCTCCCTCTTGCGTCTCCCTCCCACCCCTCCTATCCCATCTCTCTAGGTGGTCACAAAGCACCGAGCTGATCTCCCTGTGCTATGTGGCGGCTTCCCACTAGCTATCTATTTTACATTTGGTGGTGTATATATGTCCATGCCACTCTCTCACTTTGTCTCAGCTTACCCTACCTCCTCTCCTTGTCCTCAAGTCCATTCTCTATGTCTGCATCTTTATTCCTGTCATATGCTTAGGTTCTTCAGAACTATTTTATTTTATTTTATTTTTAGATTCCATATATATGTGCTGGCATATGGTATTTGTTTTTCTCTTCCTGACTTACTTCACTCTGTATGACAGACTCTAGGTCCATCCACCTCACTACAAATAACTCAATTTCATTTCTTTTTATGGCTGAGTACTATTACATTGTGTATATATATATATATATATATATATATGCCATATCTTCTTTATATATTCATCCGTTGATGGACACTTAGGTTGCTTCCATATCCTGGCTATTGTAAATAGAGCTGCAATGAACATTGTGATACATAACTCTTTTTGAATTATGGTTTTCTCAGGGTATATGCCCAGTAGTGGGATTGCTGGGTCATATGGTAGCTCTATCTTTAGTTTTTTAAGGAGCCTCCATACTGTTCTCCATAGTGGCTGTATCAATTTACATTCCCACCAACAGTGCAAGAGGGTTCCCTTTTCTCTACACCCTCTCCAGCATTTATTGTTGGTTGATTTTTGGATGATGGCCATTCTGACTGGTGTGAGGTGGTACCTCATTGTAGTTTTGATTTGCATTTCTCTAATGATTAGTGATGTTGAGCATCCTATCATGTGTTTCTTGGCAATCTGTATATCTTCTTTGGAGAAATGTCTGTTTAGGTCTTCCACCCATTTTTGAATTGGGTTGTTTGTTTATTTGATATTGAGCTGCATGAGCTGCTTGTAAATTTTAGAGATTAATCCTTTGTCAGTTGCTTCATTTGAAAAAAAATTCTCCCATTCTGAGGGTTGTCTTTTCATCTTGTTTATGGTTTTCTTTGCTATGCAAAAGGTTTTAAGTTTCAATAGGTCCCATATGTTTATTTTTGTTTTTATGTCCATTTCTCTAGGAGGTGGGTCAAAAAGGATCTTGCCGTGATTTATGTCATAGAGTGTTCTGCCTATGTTTTCCTCTAAGAGTTTTATAGTGCCTGACCTTACATTTAGGTCTTTAATCCATTTTGAGTTTATTTTTGTGTATGGTGTTAGGGAATGTTCTAATTTCATTCTTTTACATGTAGCTGTCTGGTTTTCCCAGCACCACTTATTGAAGAGGCTGTCTTTTCTCCATCGTATATCCTTGCCTCCTTTGTCATAGGTTAGTTGACCATAGGTGCGTGGGTTAATCTCTGGGCTTTCTATCCTGTTCCATTGATCTATATTTCTGTTTTTGTGCCAGTACCATACTGTCTTGATTACTGTAGTTTTGTAGTATAGTCTGACATCAGGGACCCTGATTCCTCCAGCTCTGTATTTCTTTCTCAGGATTGCTTTGGCTCTTCAGGGTCTTCAGTGTTTCCATACAAATTGTGAAATTTTTTGTTCTAGTTCTGTGAAAAATGCCATTGGTAGTTTGATAAGGATTGCATTGAATCTGTAGTTTGCTTTGGGTAGTATAGTCATTTTCACAATGTTGATTCCTCCAATCAAAAAACATGGTATATCTCTCCATCTGTTTGTATCATCTTTAATTTCTTTCATCAGTGTCTTATAATTTCTGCATACAGGTATTTTGTCTCCTTAGATGGGTTTATTCCTAGGTAATTTATTCTTTTTGTTGCAGTGGGAAATGGGAGTGTTTCCTTAATTTCTCTTTCAGATTTTTCATCATTAGTGTATAGGAAAGCAAGAGATTTCTGTGCATTAATTTAGTATCCTGATACTTTACCAAATTCATTGATTAGCTCTAGTAGTTTTCTGGGAGCATCTTTAGGATCTCTATGCACAGTATCATGTTATCTGCAAACAGTGACAGCTTTACTTCTTCTTTTCTGATTTGGATTCCTTTTATTTCTTTTTCTTGTCTGATTGCTGTGGCTAAAACTTCCAAAACTATGTTGAATAATAGTGGTGAGAGTGGACAACCTTGTCTTGTTCCGGATCTTAGAGGAAATGGTTTCAGTTTTTCACCATTGAGAATGATGTTGGCTGTGGGTTTGTATATGGCCTTTATTATGTTGAGGTAAGTTCTCTTTATGCCTACTTTCTGGGGGGGGGGGGTTATCATAAATGAGTGTTGAATTTTGTCAAAAGCTTTTTCTGCATCTATTGAGATGATTATATGGTTTTTCTCCTTCAATTTGTTTATATAGTTTATCACATTGATTGATTTGCATATATTGAAGAATCCTTGCATTCCTGGGGTAAACCCCACTTGGTCATGGTGTATGATCCTTTTAGTGTGTTGTTGGATTCTGTTGGCTAGTATTTTGTTGAGGATTTTTGCATCTATGTTCATCAGTGATATTGTCCTGTAGTTTTCTTTCTTTGTGACATCTTTGTCTGGCTTTGGTATCAGGGTGATGGTGGCCTCATAGAATGAGTTTGGGAGTGTTCCTCCCTCTGCTATATTTTGGAAGATTTTGAGAAGGATAGGTGTTAGCTCTTCTCTAAATGTTTGATAGATTTCGCCTGTGAAGCCATCTGGTCCTCGGATTTTGTTTGTTGAAAGATTTTTAATCACAGTCTCAATTTCATTGCTTGTGATTGGTCTGTTTATATTTTCTATTTCTTCCTGGTACAGTCTCAGAACATTGTACTTTTCTGAGAATTTGTCCATTTCTTCCAGGTTGTCCATTTTATTGGTATATAGTTGCTTGTAGTAATCTCTCATGATCCTTTTTATTTCTGCAGTGTCAGTTGTTACTTCTCCTTTTTCATTTCTAATTCTATTGATTTGAGTCTTCTCCCTTTTTCTCTTGATGAGTCTGGCTAATGGTTTATCAATTTTGTTTATCTTCCCAAAAAACCAGCTTTTAGTTTTACTGAGCTTTGCTATGGTTTCCTTTATTTCTTTTTCTTTTACTTCTGATATGATCTTTATTATTTCTTCCTTTCTGCTAACTTTGGAGTTATTTTATTCTTCTTTCTCTAATTGCTTTAGGTGTAAGGTTAGGTTGTTTATTTGAGATGTTTCTTGTTTCTTAAGGTAAGATTGTATTGCTATAAACTTCCCTGTTAAAATTGCTTTTGCTGCATCCCATAGGTTTTGGGTCATCATGTTTTCATTGTCATTTGTTTCTAGGTATTTTTTGATTTCCTCTTTGATTTCTTCAGTGATCTCTTGGTTATTGAGTGGTGTATTGTTTAGCCTCCATGTGTTTGTATTTTTTACAGATTTTTTCTTGTAATTGCTATCTAGTGTCACAGTGTTGTGGTCGGAAAAGATACTTGATACGATTTCAATTTTGTTAAATTTACCAAGGCTTGATTTGTGACCGAAGATATGATCTATCCTGGAGAATGTTCCATGAACACTTGAGAAGAAAGTGTATTCTGTTGTTTTTGGTTGGAATGTCCTATAAATATCAATTAAGTCCATCTTGTTTAATGTATCATTTAAACCTTGTGTTTCCTTATTTATTTTCATTTTGAATGATCTATCCATTGGTGAAAGTGGGGTGTTAAAGTCCCCTCTATGATTGTGTTACTGTCGATTTCCCCTTTTATGGCTGTTAGCATTTGCCTTATGTATTGAGGTGCTCCTATATTGGGTGCATAAATATTTACAATTGTTATGTCTTCTTCTTGGATTGATCCCTTGATCATTATGTAGTGTCCTTCTTTGTATCTTGTAATAGTGTTTGTTTTAAAGTCTATTTTGTCTGATATGAGAATTGCTACTCCAGCTTTCTTTTGATTTCCATTTGCATGGAATATCTTTTTCCATCCCCTCACTTTCAGTCTGTATGTGTCCCTAGCTCTGAAATGGGTCGCTTGTAGACAGCATATATATGGGTATTTTTTTTGTATCCTTTCAGCCAGTCTATGTCTTTTGATTGGAGCATTTAATCCATTTACTTTTAAGGTAATTATCAATATGTATGTTCCCATTACCATTTTCTTAATTGTTTTGGGTTTGTTATTGTAGGTTTTTTCCTTCTCTTATATTTCCTGCCTAGAGAAGCTCCTTTAGCATTTGTTGTAAACCTGGTTTGGTGATGCTGAATTCTCTTAGTTTTTGCTCTTCTGTAAATATTTTAATTTCCCCCTCAAATCTGAATGAGATCCTTTCTGGATAGAGTAATCTTTGTTGTGGGTTTTTCCCTTTCATCACTTTAGATATGTCCTGCCATGCCCTTCTGCTTTGCAGAGTTTCTGCTGAAAGATCAGCTGTTAACCTTATGGGGACTCCCTTGTATGTTATTTGTTGTTTTTCCTTGCTGGTTTTAATATGTTTTCTTTGTATTTAAATTTTGATAGTTTGATTAATATGTGTCTTGGCCTGTTTCTCCTTTGATTTATCCTGTATGGGACTCTCTGTGCGAAGTGGACCTGATTGACTGTTTCCTTTCCCATATTAGGAAAGTTTTCAACTATAATCTTTTCAAATATTTTCTCAGTCCCTTTCTTTTTCTCTTCTTCTTCTGGGACCCCTATATTTCGAATGTTGTGCATTTAATGTTGTCCCAGCGTTCTCTGAGCTTGTCCTCAGTTCTTTTCATTCTTTTTTCTTTATTCTGCTCTGCGGTAGTTATTTCCACTATTTTATCTTCCAGGTCACTTATCCGTTCTTCTGCCTCAGTTATTCAGCTATTGATTCCTTCTAGAGAATTTTTAATTTCATTTATTGTGTTGTCCATCATTGTCTGTTTGCTCTTTAGTTCTTCTAGGTCCTTGTTAAACGTTTTTTGTATTTTCTCCATTCTATTTCCAAAATTTTGGATCATCTTTACTATCGTTACTCTGAATTCTTTTTCATGTAGACTGCCTGTTTCCTCTTCATTTGTTTGGTCTTGTGGGTTTACCTTGCTCCTTCATCTGCTGTGTGTTTCTCTTTCTTCTCATTTTGCTTCACTTACTGTGTTTGGGGTCTCCTTTTCTGAGGTGCACGTTCGTAGTTTCCATTGTTTTTGGTGTCTGCCCGCAGTGGCTAAGGTTGGTTCAGTGGATTGTGTAAGCTTCCTGGTGGAGGGAACTGGTGCCTGTATTTGGTGGATGAGGCTGGATCTTGTCTTTCTGGTGGGCAGGACCACGTCCAGTGGTGTGTTAAGAGGTGTCTGTGACCTTATTATGATTTTACTCAACCTCTCTCCTAATGGGTGTGATTTTGTTCCTGTCTTGCTAATTGTTTGGCATAGTGTGTCCAGCTTGCTGTTCGTTGAGTGGAGCTGGGTCTTAGCATTGAGATGGAGATCTCGGGAAGGGCTTTTGCCATTTGATTTTATGTGGAGCTGGGAGGTCTCCAGTGGACCAATGTCCTGAACTCAGCACTCCCACCTCAGAGACAGAGGCCTGACACACAGCCGGAGCACCAAGACCTTGTCAGCCACACAGCTCAGAAGAAAAGGGAGAAAAAAAGAAAGAAAACTGAATAAAATAAAATAGATTTTAAAAATTATTAAAAATAAAAATAAAACGTAATAAAAAGAAAGAAAGAAAGAAAGAAGAGAACAACCAAACCAAAAAACAAATCCACCAATGATAGCAAGTACTAAACATTATACAAAAACCAAACAAAACAATCAAAAAAATCCAGACAGGCAGAACCCTAGGACAATGGTAATAGCAAAGCTAAACAGATAAAATCACACAAAGAAGCATACACATACACACTGACAAAAAGAGAAAAAGGAAAATATATATATATATATATATATATATATATATATTAAAAAAATAGGAAACGAGCAACCAAATCAATCAATAAATCTACCAATGATAATAAACTCTAAATACTAAACTAAGATAAACATAAAATACTAAACTAAGATAAACATAAAACCAGAAACAAATTAGATGCAGAAATCAAACCCTAAGTCTACAGTTGCTCCCAAAGTTTACCGCCTCAATTTTGGGATGATTCATTCTCTATTCAGGTATTCCAGAGATGCAGGGTACATCAAGTTGATTGTGGAGTTTTAATCAGCTGCTCCTGAGGCTGCTGGGAGAAATTTCCCTTTCTCTTCTTTGTTTGCGCAGCTCCTGGCATCCAGCTTTGGATTTGGCCCGCCTCTGTGTGTAGGTTGCCTGAGGGCATCTGTTCTTCCCTTAGACAGGACTGGGTTAAAGCAGCACCTTATTCAGGGGCTCTGGCTCATTCAGGCTGGGGGGAGGGAGGGGTATGTAATGCGGGGCAGAGGCCAGTGTGACATTGCAACAGCCTGAGGCACACTGTGTGTTCTCCCGGGGAAGTTGTCCCTGGATCATGGGACCCTGGCAGTGGCGGGCTGCACAGGCTCCCAGGGGTGGAGGGGTGGATAGTGACCTCTGCTTGCACACAGACTTCTTGGTGGCTGTAGCAGCAGCCTTAGCATCTCATGCCCATCTCTGGTGTCTGTGCTGATAGCCACGGCTTGTGCCCATCCCTGGATCTCATGTAGGCTGTGCTCTGATTCCCTTCTCCTTGCTCACTCCAAAACATTGGTCTCTTGCCTCGTAGGCAGTTCCAGACTTTTTCCTGGACTCCCTCCTGGCTAACTGTGGTGCATTAGCCCCCTTCAGGCTGTGTTCACGCAACCAACCCCAGTCCTCTCCCTGAGATCTGACCTCCGAAGCCCGAGCCTCAGCTCCCAGCCCCCAGCCCCCGCCCACCCCGGCGGGTGAGCAGACAAGCTTCTTGGGCTGGTGAGTGCTGGTTGGCACCGATCCTCTGTGTGGGAATCTCTCTGCTTTGTCCTCTGCACCCGTGTTGCTGCGCTCTCCTCCATGGCTCCAAAGCTTCCCCCCTCCGCCACCCGCAGTCTCCGCCCATGAAGGGCCTTCCTAGTGTGTGGAAACCTTTCCTCATTTACAGCTCCCTCCCACTGGTGCAGGTCCTGTCCCTATTCTTTTGTCTCTGTTTTTTCTTTTTTCTTTTGCCGTACTCAGGTACGTGGGGAGTTTCTTGCCTTTTGGGAAGTCTGAGGCCTTCTGCCAGCATTCAGTAGGTGTTCTGTAAGAGTTGTTCCACATGTAGATGTATTTCTGATGTATCTGTTGGGAGGAAGGTGATCTCCACGTCTTACTCCTCTGCCATCTTGAAGGTCTCTCGAATTTTATATTCTTTACCAATATCTAATGGGAATAAGTCAAATGCATTTTTACCTGTTGCTTTAAAAATGGATTTTGTGAAATAAATTATTCCTGAAGTTTGTAGATAGTTCTTTTGAGTTTTTAGGACTTCATCATAATTATTTTCTTTCTTTGCAGCAGGCATTTTGGAGATCAAAGATGGGGAGAAAAGATGCCTCCACTATAAAACTTCCTGTTGATCAGTACAGAAAGCAAATTGGTAAGCAATGAATTCCCTTTGATACATTCTTGTGAATTAAGATGAAGAAAAAAAGCAATTATGTGTGATATTAAGAAAATAACTTTTCCCTAATACATATGATGCACAGAATATGAATAACAAAAGAATGCACAGAATTTTTAAGGAACAAAAATCAGTGCAGTCCTGTTTACCTATGAAGAAATACCTTTTTTGTACTTATGATTTTTCAAAGCTCTTATAGATTTAATTAATTTGGTAAAGCAAAAATACTTTTATTGTTATTCTTAAGGCAAGGTGCTTGTGTATAATCAGTATTTTTAATGTTAACATCTGTTTAATTATTTATTTTTATCCTTATAAAATCTTTCAATTCTTTTGACTCTTAGTGACAGTAATGTGATAACCTCAAAATTCTCCATTAAAATTTTAACTTTGTAAAATGGTGGACTAGAGAGAAGTCCAGTCAACAGCAAAGGAAGATAACAGGAAGCTTCTCTGTTTTAGACTATGCTCTATGTGCAGGATTTCCTCCTCAATCTTTTCAAGGATGCATGGAGTATTTACAAAAAATTACCTCCATACTACATCACAAACCAAGTCCCCTCAATTTTAAAGAATCAATATCCTGCAACCACAACTTTGAACAAAGTGTAGTAAATTAGAAATCAGTTGGAAGCCAAAAAGTTAACCTCCCCTTCCCCACCTGCTACCCTCTCTTCTTACATGTTCCTTCCTGTTGCCACCTGTTCCCATTCTTTTGGAAATTAAAATAATAATAATAATAATAATAAACCCTCTTCTAAATAACTGACAGATAAACAAAGAAGTTACAATACAAGTCAGAAAATAAGTGGAAGTAATTGATAACAATAGAGTATATACCTGTTTTATAAATATGATACATAAGGTACACTCCATAAGGGGAAAGATGTTTCTGCAAAATAAAGGAGATGAAAACAAAGTGAAAAATATTTAAAATATGTAACCAATTAAAAATTTACATGTAGAAAAATAAAGCCCTACTATAAAGAAAATAATCTGGAAATCCAATAGTAAAATGGGCAAAAAATATGAGCAGGCAATTCATAAAAGAGGAAATCAAAATACACAAAACCAAACAACTATTACAATAAAAAATGCAATCAAAAAAATCTTATGAAAGGTTTAACTCACCTAACTGATGGATAATGCAAATTAAAAAACAGTATTTCTGACTATATTATTTCTTAGGAGAAGGTTTATGATATTTGATTTCTTTTGTATATATCTTCCTTCACTTATAGGATGCAGCATGAGTAAATAGTTTGGGTTGTTATATTATTTATGTATTTAAACAGAAGGACTGACTGACCAGATTGAAGTATGATCAAATGGGATGTGCTAAACCACATAAATAAAGAATAACCATATTGGGGCTCAATCCACATCCAACTCTTAAATAAACAATTCTTAGAATTTTGACGAGTGTATATATCCATGTAACCACATATGCCAATCAAAATATAGAACATTTCCATCTTCTCAGATAGTTCTAGTCAGTCCTTACCCACACCCCCCCATATACAACCACTGTTCTGATTTCTATCATCACTGATGACAGAAAAATAAAATAAAGCATCAGCTAAGATTTTTATTGAAATTGAATTGTATCTAATGATCAGTTTTTGAGAATAGACATCCTAAAAAGCTAAAGTATTCTGTTCTATAAACATTGCATATCATTCCTTTGATTTAGTTCTATTCATACATATAAGAGCCAAGAAAAAATAAGACAGAGAAAGTAATATAATTGTAAAGTCTCAGCCCTCTTCTTATACTAAATTGTTCTGAGGATTCTGTGTTATGCATTATGTTCCCATATAGAGTTCTCTTTCCTGTTTCACTTCCTCTTGAAAATATAAGCAGGCACAAGATCTACCCTTCTCACAGGATGCTTGTGAGATCCATAAAAAGTGTTAGAGCAGCTTATAAACTAGAGTGTTGCATGGACATGAGTTATCCTGGGTATACTTTGCAAATACAGTAATCATGATCAAACAAAATATACTAAAATTAAAATAGTGAGGGTATACTTTTGTTTACTCTTTTTAAGGATAATGCACTGCAGTGTTTAGATTTTCATGTATATACTATAGAATATTATACTAATATTATGTAAGTAATAATAATAATATGTAAGATTTTGTAAAGAGAGGAAAAATGAAATAGAAAAGATACTAATTAGTTAATTAATTAGGATATTAACTAATTCGAGAATTTTCTCAAGGAAAGATTTTTTTTTCTCACTTAATGTGTCAGAGATAGAAAGTACCAGAAGCCTCAACTCATACTAATGATGATAGATGGTCTATCACTGACACTGTCTTCCTTACATGGAGTTCTATGTAGACGTTTTCCCAGATACGATCCAAAATGTGAGGAGGGAATAAAGCAACTAGAATTATTTTAAGAAGATATTTCAGTATTAGTGGTAAAAAACGAAGTACAAATAGCAAATAAACTGAGTATCACAGTGCTTTTTTTTAGTATTCAAGCTGTTAGTAAGCTAATTTAGATTGCTAATAAAGTTTCACAATGAATAGAGGCGTTGTATGTGTGCAGTGCTCACTTGTTACTAAATCTCATTTATTTATGTAATTTTTGTATGGTCAGTCAGTAACTGTACTTGGCAAAACCAGTGCCATTTTTGAATGATGATTTCAATATCACTGTTTAATATTTGTCTTCCACTAAAAGTTTTGCCTTTTTAATTATGTAATAAATGACAGTGATTAATGGCTTTCACAAAAAGCCTTTCTTACAATAGTCTTTGCTCAGGTAAGAATCAAATGAGCTGACACTGTGACTGGAAACACCTCGTAGATAGAGAATTTTCACATTAAATGGACATTATGTTAATTACTGTATCGTGATATTGAAATGTGTAGTGAACTGAGATGGAATACCCTTCTCACTTTCAAGGCAGTAAACTAAGAAAAACTGAATATTCTGAAATATTGCTGACTGCAAGGGGAAATAAATTGGTTTGGGCCTTACATTTCTTCAGAAATAATGTTTTAAAAATATATAGTGTGAGACTGGCTAATATTACATGTATTATTCTAGAGATAAATTATTTCAAAATTGGAAAAGAATAGAATTTTTAAAACTTCTAACATAAGATATTTTGTAAATAGATATTATTAAATATATGAGGCCAAATAATACATGTGCTAGGTAAATCATATAAAAATGATAACTAATTTACTTATAAATTCCTATTTTCTTATATAACAGAAGTATTATAGGCATCTTGTGCCACGCATATCTTATTTCATCCTCATAGTAGTCCTATAGGAGCTATTGTTAGCTTCATTTTTTACAGATCAGGAAAATACAGCACAGATGGGTTAAAGAACTTTCTCAAGGTGCTACATTTGGTAAGAGGTAGAGCCAGGACTCCGTTCCAAGAAACTGACCACAGAATCCCTTCACTATACTGCTTCCCTGGGGCCAAAGACTATATTAGGTACTGGCAGATGCAAAAATAATTAAGTCATAAGATCTGAGTTCATGGAATTGGCGGTATAATAGCACTATGGCTTTTATGACTGTCTGAGGAAACTCTGGTCATAATTTAGAAATACAAAGTCCAAAATAAATTCTGGTATTTCTTAATTCTCTCTATATTTTTAAAACTCCTAATGTTATTACTGTAGTTTATTCAGTAAAAATTCATATATAATGGTATACGTATTTACTATTTCCTCTATTCCTAATTCTGTTTTATGTCCCAGACTTTCTATCTAAAATCATTTTCTTTTGTGCCTGGTAGACATCATTTTTTAGAATTTCCTAGAATATATGCCTGCTTGTGGCAAATTCTCAGTTTCTTTTTTTAAAAAATGATATTGATATACCATTATTTCTGAAATATGTTATCTCTGGCTATAGAATTTGCATTTAGAAGGTTTTGTTTTTATTTCATTGTGTGTTCTTTCAGTATATGAAAATATCACTCCTTTGCATTTTGTCTATGATTTTTACTCCTAGGAACTCAATCAAAATGTTACTTCTTTAAAAATAATCTTTTTTTTTTTAACCTCCTTTTAAGATTTTCTGTGTCTTTGGATTTCTGCAGTTTCACTAAGATGAGTCTAAGTATAGGTTTGATTTCATTTATTCTATTTGGGGTTTACTGGGCTTCCTGTTGTTGTAGATTCATTTTTTTAAATATGTTCTTGAAAATTCTTATCCATTTTTTCCTGAAAATGTTACCCCAGTTTCATTCTTTTTCTCTCATTTTTGGCAAATACCAGATATTCTATTGCTGTACAATAGAAAGGTGCATTTTCATCTTTACTAAATGCTGGTAAATTACTCTCTAAAGTGGATGCACTCACTATTTTACAGTCACAGAAATGATGTAAAATGTTGTCTATTTCTCCATATCTCTTTGTTACTTTTTAGACTTAACATTTTTGCCAATCTCATACACATGAAACTGTATTCATTCTTATTTTAGTTTTCATTTTATTACTTACTAAGATTAATCATCTAATATATTTATTGATCTTTTGATTTCTCTCTGGCAAATCTATTGCTGCCATTTTTCTTTTTCTTTTTTTTTTGTGTGAGTAGACTTTTAACTACTATTCTTTTCTTTCATTCTTTTTTTTCAACTGTTAATAGATCTATATTTTCTTGAACCAATTTGTGTAACATCCTGGGATGAAGCTGAATGAAATCTACTGAGTTGTTTTTCTCTCAATGCATTGTTTCATTTCTTTATTTATACTGATAATAATTCTCTGTTACTTTATTCCATTATCCAATTTGCTTCTTGCTTTGGAAATACCTTACTTGTTTAGTTACTATAGCTTTTATACTTTTATACTTTTTTTTATAGTCTTTAAAGTGGTAGGACAAATCCTCACCCTTATGTGTTGTTTTTAAAACTTGTCTCAACTACTCTTGGTCCTCTATCCACTCATGTGAATTTTAAAATTAACTTTGAATAGTCATGAAAAAGGCCACTGGTAGTCAAATTTGAATTCCATGGGATTTGTAGATTACTTTGCGGAGAACTTATGTCTTTATATGTGAAAATTCATATCAATTTTATCTTTTGAAATGATCCTATGGCTGATAAATTCAATAATTTTTTATTATTTTCTTCATAAAGTTATTGAGTATTTTTGAGCTAAACAGAAGTGATACATAATTTATTTGCTATTATTGTGTAATTTTTTTGCTAATATAAAATTATATTTTGTAATTGGCTCTTGCTGCTATATAAACATGGTAATGTGTTTTAATTATTAACCTTGTACTAAGCAACCTGACTGCATTTTATTAGTAGTAATAATAATTTGTAATTTCTTTTGATTTTCTATATAGATGATTTTCTAATAGGCATAATTAAATTTTTTTTAACCTTTGTATTTTATCTTTCATATCTTGTTATGTTGTGCTTTTCAAGTAGTGGATATAAATTACTGACTTTTAAAAAAACACTTCAGTCGTTTTGCCACTATGTATAATACAGCTCTAGGGTTTTGGTACATACTTTTTGTTGGACTAAGGAAATTCCCCTTTGTTCTTAGTTTGCTAAGAGTTTGTTTTTCTTTTTTAAAATAATAAAGTATGTTGAATTTTATTGAATTTTTTTCTGTATCTGTTGGAAGGATATTTTTGTTATTTTGGCAAATTGTATTTATAGATTTTCAAATGTTAAACTATCCTTGCATTACTGATATATATCCTACATTGTCTTGATATTTTTTAATACACAGCTGAATTTAGTTTACTAATAATTTAAGATTTTTTTAACATCCTTCTTCATGCATGAAATTGGCACATAACTTTCCATTCTCTTGCCATCTTTGTTCAGTTTTAGTTTCAGAGTCATATAAGATTTCTATAATGAATTGGAGAAATATCTTTTTTATATGCACCAGGATAGGTTATATAAATTTGGAAATATGACTTTCTGGAATGTTTATAAAACTCCCTAGCAAAACCCCTGTCTGAAGCTTTTTAGGTGAGTAGACTTTTAACTACCTTTTTTTCCCATCAGTTAATAGATCTATATTTTCTTCAGCCAATTTGGGTAACATATTCAGTGATAAAGTTGAATGGAAAATATCAAATATATTCATAAACAGTTATGCATAAAATTTTCTTAATATTTTAAAATTATATCTGTAATTTCTATTTTTAATTGATGTTATTTAATTTAACTCTATCTCTTTTTTCATCATCACTTGAGATTTGTTTAAATTTTTTAGACACTTTAAAGAATTAGCTTTTGTTACTAGATTTTATTATTTCCTTTTCCATAATTCTACTGTTGTCTCTGATTTCCTTCATTGTAATTCTTTAACTTGTCTCTTTCTTTTATAATTATTTGAGTTGAATTCTTCACTATTTGCTTTTCAAACATTTTTTACTAATGTATTCATTTAATGGATCAGTTTTCTTCACTACATTATTGGCTCTATTATATTATTTTAGAGCTTTCTTGAGTTATATACAGTTATCCCTCAGTATCTGCCAGGGATTGGTTCCAGGACCCTCTGCAGGTACCAAAATCCATGGATGCTCAAGTCCCATAGTTGACCTTTGTATTAATGGCTCTGCATCTATGGATTCAACCAACCTTGAATTGTGTGGTACTGTCTGTATTTACTGGAAAAAAATCTTTCTAAAAGTGGACCTACATGGTTTAAACCCATGTTGTTCAAGGGTCAACTGTGTATATATACATGCATTTCAAATTGATTTTTAACCTTATTGTTTTCTGTTCAGAAAATGTTTTTAGAATAATGTTAGTTTTTGAAGTTTTTGATATTAAGCTCTTCTCTATTGCTTACTTATATATATGGTCAATTTTGTTAACATTCTCTCTGTGCTTGCAAAGGATAGGTATCCTCTAATATTGGGATGCAGTACTGCTTCTATTAATTGTGGTGTTCAAATCTATTTTGTACTTAATATGAATGTATGAGCTGTCATTCTGTGAGAAAGAATAATTAAAATATTCTTACTAATTCCATGAAGCTGTCAATTCTTGTAATTCTGTCATTTTTTACTTTGTATATTTTGAGGTTATGTTTTTGTTGCATAGCATTTCTAAATTGGTATATATTTCTGATAATTATTCCCCCTTTTCTATTAAATGCTGGTCTTTATAAAGTGCTATTAATTTTTTTTCAGAGAATCTTTTTGTCTTAAATTAATGTTGGTAAAGACCTTTCTTTTGTTTAGTATTCTGATTGACATTTTTGTTCCTACCCTTTTACTTTCATCTAGACTTTAATGTTATATTTTATGATTTTGATACAGCCTAAGAATCTTTGTTTTGGGGCAAGCAAATTTAATCGTATATTATTTACTGTGAATAAAAAAATCTAAATATATTTCCACAATTTTATTTTGTATTTTTTATCTGTGGTGGTTTTTCCTTGCTAATCTCTACCCTAACCTTCTTTCCAAAAAAAATTGGATTGTCTTTTTTTTTTTCTTTCAAATTTTAAAGTTTTACTTTCCATTTCGTTCTCTATTTTCTTTTTTTGTTTGTTTGTTTGTTTAATTTTTTCATCCTTCAAATGTTATCCGGTATATTTGACTTAGTGAAAGCTAAAGTGTATCAATATGTTTATTTATCCTAAACAATATAAAGATTTTTAACTCTTTATATCTGATTACTTTTTCCTGTTGTTCATGTTGTTGTATGTATTACTTTCTCTCTTGTTTTTAATGGGATAATAGTTATTATTTTTAACTTTTTTTTTTTTTTTAACTTTTTAATCACCAATAATTACTTAGATCTAACTTTATGTTTGCTCTCTTTACTAACCACTACCTCTTATATTTTACATCTTCCTCCTGGTGAAGTTTCCTTGCTCCTTTTGCCTGAATGCAAATATCTATTAGGGAAAAATTCCTCTGTCTCTGCTTAAAAGACAATATTGTTACATTGTACTCACACTTGAATTATTGTTTCAGGTGTTTCTGATGAGAACTCATCCATTAGTCTAATTGTCATTTCTTTTTGGTGTATTTCTTTTCCTGTCATTAAGAATTTTTTAACATATTTTTCAACTTTAACTTAATGCAAATGTTTATTTTTATTGGTAAAAAGAAAGAAAGGGGGTGTGGGCTTCAGAATTGGTGTGATTCTTCATCCTGGGGATTCTCGTCTTTCTTAAGTTTCAGAAGGACTTCAATCTCTGATTTTTTTTTTTTTTTTAATAATGACTTTCCTCCTCTCTAATCTCTCCTTCTGGAATTCCTATTATGTATAAGTTCAGTCTTCACATTATAGCAACCATATCTCTTAAAATCATTTTTATATTTTATATCACTGTCCTACTCTGGGTTACTTCTCAGATCTACCTTCCCTTTGACTAACATTCACAAATTCTTTCTTTTTCTCTCTCTCATTTATTTCTTACTATGTCTAACTTGCATCCATAGATGTATCATTTCAGTGACCTTTTTTGTCCTGGGTAAAAGGTCTATTTAATCATTTTAAAAAATCATTCTGTTTTTATTCTATTCCTTAATTTTTTCCTCTTTAATTATTTTAAATACCAAGTTTATATATTCTTTCAGGTTTTTTTAAGTTATTTCTTCTTCTTATGGTACCAACTTTCCCATTTGTTGTATTGGCTTATTTATTCTATGTCATGCTATTTTCTTCTTTTTCTTTCTTTTTTTTGATCTCTTTGTGCTTTATGGTTCTGAGTTTGTGTGTATGTATTCAGCTTCAACAGAGGTTTGTTTTTGTTTCTGTTTTCTCCCTCTGTGAGAGTCCCAGCAGTCTGAATTATGAAATATTCTTATGGAACAGTGTTCTATTTATTTATTGACAATGGGGATTTTATAGATTTTGAACTATTATTTTGGACTTATTTCTTGGCCTAGGATTCCCACAATTTGGACTTCATACCTTGTTTTGGGTCTAACAGTATTAAGATTTGTATTGCTCACAGGAGACACACCTATCTTCCACACCCAGAACTTAGAGGAAGCAGAAAGATTCCTTGCTATTTCTCCAAACAAGCACAGAATTACTTTTTGTATGTTTTGGTCAGTCCTTTGAGAACCTCAACTTTATCCATATATCTCACAGTGGCACTATACAGGTCTGGGCCTTTAAAATCTAATGTGCAAGCCTCTTGACGTCTAATACAGGCACTAATATGACCACCCCGACTTCTGCACCCAGGACCACCAGGACATCAGCTGGAACTAGCTGTCTTGCTTTGAGTTTTTTCCTTGTTTCTGGCATTTGAACATTTTCTCTATTTCCTTTATTTTATTATAAATATATGTATGTATGTGTGTATGTAAATATGTGTACATCTAGTATTAAGAGCTTTATAGAATGTTTGTTTGTTTGTTTGTTTTTTTCCTACTGTTTCTATGTACTTATATCAGAGAAGGGTCCATCTCAGCCCACTCTACCATGTTTTCAGAACTGGAAATACTTTTAACATTTAACTTTGCTGATTGCACACACTGCTTCCTTTCTACCTTGTTTAAGTATTTATATTTTTATTTGTATCTACTAGGATTTAAATATTTTTTCAGGCAGAAGCTCTATCTAATTTTTGCATCCTTAATGATCATCCCTAATGATAGAAGGTACGTAATACAATACTAAAGTCCCTAATTCTTAGGTAATTAAAATTCTATATGCCCTTTGTTTAACCTACTCTGTTTATATTATTTATTGTTTTGTAATTCCTCTTGAAATAATAAGCAGTATCTTTAACTAACTTGAAAACTCATTGATATATGCTGTTATTTAATTTTTCTGGAATTTGTTTTTTATCTTCTGTGTGATACCTTTTTGTTCTTTTCCTTTAATTTTATCTCTGTATCCCCAAGGGCACTTTACACACAGCAGCTACTTAAAAAAATATTTGTTGATTTTTTTTTGAGGGGGGGAGTGGTGGTTAAATACAAACTAAAGATTGAGATACTTTATAATACCTCTTACTTAACTACATTTCCCTCTGTTGGGGAGGAATAACTTTCCTCTATCCATCTAGGTTCTTCTGGCTGGTCTAAGAATTAAATTGATATGAGACAGATTAATAGGAGAAAAATCAAACAAAAGTTTAAATAACATGTATACATAGGAAAGACCTAGCAAAAACTGATTAACTCACCAAAATGACTGAAACCCTCACCTTAAATACCATCTTTAGCTAAAAATAAAGGAGGACTTGGGGGTAGTAGTTTGGAATTTTAAAAGAGAGGAAGGTAATTCACATGCAGATGGAAAGCAAACTTTGGGTAAACAAATGTTTGCTGGGCCCTGCAGAGATAATGAAACACAGAGTTCACTCTGATCTGTAGGCACTGCAGAGTTTCACCCACCACACCCAGCCCCTATTCTTGCAGATATCTCTGGTGATAGCTCTATTCTTAGAACAAGCTCTCTACCTAAATTTTTTAAACAGGAGAAGGTCAGAGTTTCTTCCTGAGTCTTTCTGGGCCTTGATTGTTTTAAGCTCAAAATAATCTGCATGCCAAAGAGACATTTTGGGGTGGCAAATTTTGCTCCCCTACATGTATAAGTTTCTCTCCATATATGAAATTGTTGCTTGGTTAGCATTTTTAAAGTATTTTTCTCGGAAGTTAATTTATATCTCATAAGCAACTTGTTGCATTATCTTTGTAGCAACCCAAAGTAAAGTACTTGTTTCTTAGTACTTAATGACTTAATGTGCTGTTAAATGGTGATGATTAATGTTAAGTTGATTAATGTATGATTAATGTTAAGTTGTTCTGTGCAAGCATTGAAAAATTATCATTGTTTGAGTTGCCTCTATAACATAATTTTAAAAGTTTGCGTGAGATTTTTGTTTCTGAGGATTAATTTACCAGCTTCCTCTCTATAGCCTAGATACCTCTCAATAATTTTAAGAAAAATACGTTTTTCAAATTTACTTTTATAGATACCTCCTTTTTCTAAGTAAATATGTGGCATCATTTTGTATGACTAGCTAAGTATAAAAGTGTACAATGCTGATGAGAATCCATTAGATCTGTATTTTTTATTGTGTTTCTGGTTTTGTAATAATTTTCTTTTTATCAACTTGATTGATTAAAATTTTAATTATATTTTGCCTGTGACCATGCAATTTGTGATTTTATTCATTTTGCAGCTATCACAATGCAGACTTTTTGTTTACTGGCATAGCTACTGGAGCTTGCTATAGAGTTCCATAAGAAAGACTATTGACCCTTGCTTTTGCAAAGAGTTTTCTATAGTTATTTGTAGTTTGTAATATAGTAGCTAAAAATTGTGTTCATATAGTAGTTGGAAAATTACTTTATATGCCAAATAGTATTGTTCTTTTATGTGTAATTATGGTAATATGAGAAAAGTAAGATTTCAAATAGCATTTTGCTTTTTAAGGAAGGGAGGATGGATTTGAAGCAGTTGAGAAATTATTCTAAAGATGTTATAGGAAATATAAAAATCTTTATTGTTGATTAGCAAATTTTATTATTTGTCAGTATTTTGGGCATGCTGTAAATAACTCATCTTCCAATAATTCATTTGAGTAATTAAATTTAGATTGCAAATTTTTCTTTTCAAATATTTTGACTCTTATCTCTTTGCTTTTCTATTGTATCTTAATTGGTGTGGTCTATATAAATGGACAATAAATTATATATCTTTGTTATAGAGATCAGACAGTGAATAGAACTTGGTATTCATCCCAGACAGAATTATGATTGAATGTGTTTGCAAGATTAAAGCACTGAATTTACTTTTTTCTAATTAAAGGCAATTAAAGATTTCCAGACACAAATAAAAGACAATGAATTGAGGAATAAGTGTAGGAGCAAGTCCATTTGCAGGTGAAAAGATGTGCCTTTGAAGCAGAACCAGCTGTATTTTCATTGAAAGAATTACAGTTGAGGAAGCTTTTCTGCATGTGCTTGCTTGATAGCATAATGTACTCATAAGCAGCTTATGCAGTATTCAGAAAATAACAGTGCATTAATTTTTAAAGCAGCAAAGGCAGAGGAAGAGCAGTACTGCCACATGATGATAATGAGTGTGGCTAGTGTAAAGTCTACTGTTCTAAGAAAGAAAAAAAAAAGTGAGCTTCTGAAAAATGAACATTTATAAAACAATAACCAGATATTCACATGATAATGAGCTTAGGCCGCAATATCAACAAAGGGCAAAGATGCAGTCTTGTTTCTGGGCAAAGCTAAGGAATTAAAAAGCAAAAAGCCAAAAGCAGTTAAGTAATCTATTCTTTTATTAAACTAAGGAAACTGTCAGTAAACCTGTGGCACAGTAAACACAGACTATTACTTTAAATATAAAATAATTCATGGCATAAATGTAGGTTTTTATGTCGAATTAAATAGAGCATATAAATTACTCTATTCTTTCCTAAATTAATTTAATATGAGGAATGGAAAATGATAATATTGAGATATCAAAATATGATCTTTATTAAACATATATTCTTATATCTACCCGTGATTCTTTATAGAAACAGTGCCCATGCTAAAGTTAAATATATTTTAATTATACTGAATAAGAAAGGAATTTTTAACATATATAATATCTACTGATTAGAAATTGTAAATGAAAATGGCTTTTTAAAGTATTCTGTTTAAAAAAGCAGATACTACACAGATTGTTTGCAAAGTGTATATAAATAAAAATTATGAGAATGTAGGTATTATCCTTGCTATCAAAAAATTCAGGCATAATTCAAAAATTCTTTTGTATCAGTGTTTTCTTTTTAGTTATTATTTTGCTCTTAGTTTATATTTATAATCCCTGTTTAAGACTTGAAACAGGAAATTCTGGTGATTATGTACAATGAGTTGTCAAGTATATGTTTTCAATTTGTATTTAACAGGAGAAATCAGAGACAGACTAATTTGTTTTGTTAAAGTTGCTTGAATTGGGAACTACACACATATTATTAGGTAAATCTTAGTTTTCTGTCATTAGAAGTAACCTGAGATATAATCTTTTGGGGCATAAGGATGATTAAAATGATCCCAAAGAAAAGTATCCATTCCACTTTGCTCTTAGTTTTATAAAATGTGAGCCAGGGCTAGAAATAGCCGTGAATCCAGAGTGAAAGAAGAAATAAACTTATTGTTCTCTTATCTCCTGGAATCAAGAAGTAATCAATTAACCTCTCTCTCTCATTTTCATGTTATTTCAAGTTGGCTTTCTGTCCTTTATCATGAAAATAATCCTGAAGAGTATCTAAAAAGATCCTCAAAAACTACCCAGATATTTTCCAACCAAGCCAGAGACTGTTACTCTCCAAGTCTAGGATCTTAAGTGATATTTAGTCTTTTTATTCTTTCTTCTTTTTTCTATTATGATCCAGCCTAAAAGATGAGAAAGAAATATTTAAATTTTTATAATGCTGTTTTAAGGAGAAATTGGTTGTGTAGAGAGGATGGGCAGGTCACTCTAGGAGCAAGCAAAGGTTGCTCAGGTTATCATTGGTTCAGGTTATCATTGTCAGTATTCTAGCTGGTCATAGTAGTTATAGTTTATGACCTTCCTTCTCCAACATTCATTCCAGATCTTCTTATCTCTAGCAAGAATCTGAGTTTGATGAGCCCTTTGCCATTAGTGGGTAACACAAATCTTCGTTCCTGAATGTTCTAAGTGATTCCTCTTGTTATAAAGTCACACAGTTGACCTTTTTTTTTAATATAGATATAGATGTATATTTATTTATTTATTTTTAACATTTTTATTGGAGTCTAATTACTTTACAATGGTGTGTTAGTTTCTGCTTTATAACAAAATGAATCAGTTATACATATACATATATCCCCATATCTATTCCCTCTTGCATCTCCCTCCCTCCCAAACTCCCTATCCCACCCTTCTAGCTGGTCACAAAGCAACGAGCTGATCTCCCTGTGCTATGTGACTGCTTCCCACTAGCTATCTATTTTACATTTGGTAGTGTATATATGTCCATATATACACTACCACTCTCTCACTTTGTCACAGCTTACCCTTCCCCCTCCCAGTGTCCTCAAGTCTAGTAGGTCTGCGTCTATATTCCCTTCTTGCCCCTAGGTTCTTCATGATCTTTTTTTTTTTCTCTTAGATTCCATATATATGTGTTAGCATACAGTATTTGTTTTTCTCTTTCTGACTTACTTCTGACTACTCTGTATGACAGGCTCTAGGTCCATCCACCTCACTACAAATAACTCAATTTCATTTCTTTTTATGGCTGAGCAATATTCCATTGTATATATGTGCCACATCTTCTTTATCCATTCATCTGTCGATGGCCACTTAGGTTGCTTCCCTGTCCTGGCTATTGTAAATAGAGGTGCAATGAACATTGTGATACATGACTCTTTTTGAATTATGGTTTTCTCAGGATATATACCCAGTAGTGGGATTGCTGGGTCGTATGGTAGTTCTATTTTTAGTTTTTTAAGGAACCTCTATACTGTTCTCCATAGTGTCTGTATCAATTTACTTTCCCACCAACAGAGCAAGAGTGTTCCCTTTTCTCCACACCCTCTCCAACATTTATGGTTTGTAGATTTTTTGATGATGGCCGTTCTGACTGGTGTGAGATGATATCACATTGTAGTTTTGATTTGCATTTCTCTAATGATTAATGATGTTGAACATTCTTTCATGTGTTTGTTGGCAATCTGTATATCTTCTTTGGAGAAATGTCTGTTTAGGTCTTCTGCCCATTTTTGGATTGGGTTGTTTGTTTTTTTGATATTGAGCTGCATGAGTTGCTTGTGTACTTTGGAGATAAATCCTTTGTCAGTTGCTTCATTTGCAAATATTTTCTCGCATTCTGAGGGTTGTCTTTTCGTCTTGTTTATGGTTTCCATTGCTGTGCAAAAGCTTTTAAGTTTCATTAGGTCCCATTTGTTTATTTTTGTTTTTATTTCCATCTCTCTAGGAGGTGGGTCAAAAAGGCTCTTGCTGTGATTTATTTCATAGAGTGTTCTGCCTAGGTTTTCCTCTAACAGTTTGATAGTGTCTGGCCTTGCATTTAGGTCTTTAATCCATTTTGAGTTTATTTTTGTGTATGGTGTTAGGGAATGTTCTAATTTCATTCTTTTACATGTAGCTGTCCGGTTTTCCCAGCACCACTTATTGAAGAGGCTGCTTTTCTCCATTGTATATTCTTGCCTCCTTTATCAAAGATAAGGTGAACATATGCACATGCATTTATCTCTGGGCTTTCTATCCTGTTCCATTCATCTATATTTCTGTTATTGTGCCAGTACCACACTGTCTTGGTTACTGTAGCTTTGTAGTATAGTCTGAAGACTGGGAGCCTGATTCCTCCAGCTCCGTTTTTCTTTCTCAAGATTGCTTTGGCTATTCGGGGTCTTTTGTGTTTCCATACAAATTGTGAAATGTTTTGTTTTACTTCTGTGAAAAATGACAGTGGTAGTTTGATAGGGATTGCATTGAATCTGTAGACTGCTTTGGGTAGTATAGTCATTTTCACAATGTTGATTCTTCCAATCCAAGGACATGGTATATCTCTCCATCTATATGTATCATCTTTAATTTCTTTCATCAGTGTCTTATAGTTTTCTGCATACAGGTATTTTGTCTCCTTAGGTAGGTTAATTCCTAGGTATTTTATTCTTTTTGTTGCAGTGGTAAATGGGATTGTTGTCTTGATTTCACTTTCAGATTTTTCATCATTAATGTATAGGCATGCAAGAGATTTCTCTGCATTAATTTTGTATCCTGCTACTTTACCAAATTCACTGATGAGCTATAGTACTTTTCTGGTAGCATCTTTAGGATTCTCTATGTATAGTATCATGTCATCTGCAAACAGTGACAGCTTTACTTCTTTTCCGATTTGGATTCCTTTTATTAATTTTTCTTCTCTGATTGCTGTGGCTAAGACTTCCAAAACTATGTTGAATAATAGTGGTGAGAGTGGGCAACCTTGTCTTGTTGCTGATCTTAGTGGAAACGGTTTCAGTTTTTCACCATTGAGGACGATGTTGGCTGTGGGTTTGTCATATATGACCTTTATTATGTTGAGGTAAGTTCCCTCAATGCCTACTTTCTAGAGGGTTTTTATCATAAATGGGTGTTGAATTTTGTCGAAAGCTTACTCTGCATCTATTGAGAAGATCATATGGTTTTTCTCCTTCAATTTGTTAGTATGGCGTATCACATTGATTGATTTGTGTATATTGAAGAATCCTTGCATTCCTGGGATAAACCCCACTTGATCATGGTGTATGATCCTTTTAATGTGCTGTTGGTTTCTGTTTGCTAGTATTTTGTTGAGGATTTTTACATCTATGTTCATCAGTGATATTGGCCTGTAGTTTTCTTTCTTTGTGACATCTTTGTCTTGTTTTGGTATCAGGGTGATGGTGGCCTCATAGAATGAGTTTGGAAGTGTTTCTCCCTCTGCTATATTGTGGAAGAGTTTGAGAAGGATAGGTGTTAGCTCTTCTCTAATTGTTTGATAGAGCTTGCCTGTGAAGCCAACTGGTCCTGGGCTTCTGTTTGTTGGAAGGTTTTTAATCACATTTTTAATTTCAGTGCTTGTGATTGGTCTGTTGATATTTTCTGTTTCTTCCTGGTTCAGTTTCGGAAGGTTGTGCTTTTCTAAGAATGTGTCCATTTCTTCCAGGTTATCCATTTTATTGGCCTATAGTTGCTTGTAGTAATCTCTCATGAGCCTTTGTATTTCTGCAGTGTCAGTTGTTACTTCCCCTTTTTCATTTCTAATAATATTGATTTGAGTCTTCTCCCTTTTTTTCTTGATGAGTCTGGCTACTGGTTTATCAATTTTGTTTATCTTCTCAAAGAACCAGCTTTTAGCTTTATTGATCTTTGTTATTGTTTCCTTCATTTATTTTTCATTAATTTCTGATCTGATCTTTATGATTTCTTTCCTTCTACTAACTTTGGGATTTTTTTGTTCCTTTTTCTAATTGTTTTAGATGTAAGGTTAGGTTGTTCATTTGAGATGTTTCTTGTTTCTTAAGGTAAGATTGTATTGCTATAAACTTCCCTCGTAGAACTGCTTTTGCTGCATCCCATAGGTTTTGGGTCGTTGTGTTTTCATTGTCATTTGTTTCTAAGTATTTTTTGATTTCCTCTTTGATTTCTTCAGTGATCTCTTGGTTATTAACTAGTGTATTGTTTAGCCTCCATGTGTTTGTATTTTTTACAGATTTTTTCCTGTAATTGATATCTAGTCTTATAGCGTTTTGGTCAGAAAAGATACTTGATATGATTTCAATTTTCTTAAATTTACCAAGGCTTGGCTTGTGACCCAAGATATGATCTATCCTAGAGAATGTTCCATGGGCAATTGAGAAGAAAGTGTATTCTGTTGTTTTTGGATGGAATGTCCTATAAATATCAATTAAGTCCATCTTGTTTAATGTATCACTTAAAGCTTGTGTTTCCTTATTCATTTTCATTTTGGATGATCTGTCCATTGGTGAAACTGAGGTGTTAAATTCCCCTACTATGATTGTGTTACTGTCCATTTCCCCTTTCATGGCTGTTAGTATTTTCCTTATGTGTTGAGGTGCTCCTATGTTGGGTGCATAAATATTTACAATTGTTATATCTTCTGCTTGGATTGATCTGTTGATCATTTTGTAATATCCTTCTTTGTCTCTTGTAATAGTCTTTATCTTAAAGTCTATTTTGTCTAATATGGGAATTGCTACTCCAGCTTTCTTTTGATTTCCATTTGCATTGAGTATCTTTTTCCATCCCCTCATTTTCAGTCTGTATGAGTCCCTAGTTCTGAAGCGGGTCTCTTATAGACAGCATACGTATGGGTCTTGTTTTTGTATCCATTCAGTCAGTCTGTGTCTTTTGGTTGGAGCATTTAATCCATTTACATTTAAGGTAATTATCAATATGTATGTTGTTTTGGGTTTGTTATTGTAGGTCTTTTCCTTCTCTTGTGTTTCATGCCTATTGAAGTTCCTTTAGCATTTGTTGTAAAGCTGGTTTGTTTGTGCTGAATTCTCTTAGCTTTTGCTTGTTTGTAAAGTTTTTAATTTCTCCATCAAATCTGAATGAGATCCTTGCTGGATAGAGTAATATTGGTTGTAGGTTTTTCCCTTTCATCACTTTAAATATGTCCTGCCACTCCCTTCTGGCTTGCAGAGTTTCAGCTGAAAGATCAGCTGTTAAACTTATGGGGATTCCCTTGTATGTTATTTGTTGTTTTTCCCTTGCTGCTTTTAATATTTGTTCTTTGTATTTAATTTTTGATAGTTTGATTAATATGTGTCTTGTCATGTTTTTCCTTGGATTTATCCTGTATGGGACTCTCTGTGCTTCCTGGACTTGATTAATTATTTCCTTACCCATATTAGGAAAGTTTTCAACTATAATCTCTTCAAATATTTCTCAGTCCCTTTGTTTTTCTCTTCTTCTTCTGTGACCCCTATAATTCGAATGTTGGTGCGTTTAGTATTGTCCCAGAGGTCTCTGAGACTATCCTCAATTCTTTTCATTCTTTTTTTCTTTATTCTGCTCTGCAGTAGTTATTTCCACTATTTTCTCTTCCAGGTCACTTATCCGTTCTTCTGCCTAAGTTATTCCGCTACTTTTCCCTTCTAGAGAATTTTTAATTTCATTTATTGTGTTGTTCATGATTGTTTGTTTGCTGTTTAGTTCTTCTAAGTCCTTGTTAAACGTTTCGTATATTTTCTCCATTCTACTTCCAAGATTTTGGATCATCTTTACTATCATTATTCTGAATTCTTTTACAGGTAGACTGCCTATTTCCTCTTAATTTGTTAGGCCTGTTGGGTTTTTACCTTGTTCCTTCATCTGCTGTGTGTTTCTTTGTCTTCTCATTTTGCTTAACTTACTGTGTTTGGGGTCTCCTTTTCACAGGCTGCATGTTCGTAGTTACCTTTGTTTTTGGTGTCTGCCCCCATTGTCTAAGTTTGGTTCAGTGGGTTGTGTAGGCTTCCTGGTGGAGGGAACTAGTGCCTGTGTTCTGGTGGATGAGGCTGGAACTTGTCTTTCTGGTGGGCAGGTCCACATCTGGTGGTGTGTTTTAGGCTGTCTGTGACCTTATTATGATTTCAGGCAGCCTTTCTGCTAGTGGGTGGGGTTGTGTTCCTCTCTTATTAGTTGTTTGGCATAGGGTGTCCAGCACTGTAGGTTGCTATTCATAGAGTGGAGCTGGGTCTTGGCGTTGTGATGGAGATCTCTGGGAGATTTTTGCTGTTTGATATTACGTGGAGCTGGGAGGTTTCTTGAAGACCAATGTCCTGAACTTGGCTCTCCTACCTCAGAGGCACAGCCCTGACACCTGGCTGGAGCACCAAGAGCCTGTCCTCCACACGGCTCAGAATAAAAGGGAGAAAAAAAGAAAGAAAGAAAGAAAAAGATAAAATAAAATAAATAAAATAAGATAAAATAAAATAATATAAAATAGAATAAAATAAATAATTTAAAATGTTATTAAAATAAAAACAAAAATTAATTATTAAAAAATTTTAAGTAATTAAGAAAAAAGAAAGAGAGAAGAGAACAACCAAACCAAAAAACACATCCACCAATGATAACAAGCACTGAAAACTATAACAGAAACACAAACAAACAAACTAAAAAAAAACGGACAGACAGAACCCAGGACAAATGGTTAAAGCAAAGCTATACAGAGAAAATCACACACAGAAGCATACGCCTACACACTCACAAAAAGAGAACACGGGAAAAAAAAATATATATATATATGTATATATATATATATGTATATATATATGTATGTGTATATATATATATATATATATGTGTGTGTATATATATATATATATATATATATATATATATGTGTGTGTATATATATATATATATATATATATATATATATATATATATATATATCTCACTGCTCCCAAAATCCATCTTCTCAGTTTGGGATGATTCGTTGTCTATTCAGGTATTCCTCAGATGCAGGGTACATCAAGTTGACTGTGGTGATTTAATCCGCTGCTGGGATTTAATGAGGTTTCTGGGAGAGATTTCCCTTTCTCTTCTTTGTTCGCACAGCTCCTGGTGTTCAGATTTGGATTTGTCCCCTCCTCTTTGTGTAGGTCACCTGAGGGCGTCTGTTCTTCACTCAGGATGGGGTTAAAGTAGCAGCTGCTTCGGGGGCTCACGCTCACTGAGGCCGGTGGGGGAGGGAGGGGTACGGAGTGCAGGGCGAGCCTGCGGTGGCAGAGGCCAGCATGACATTGCACCAGCCTGATGCACACCGTGTGTTCTCCCGGGGAAGTTGACCCTGGATCACAGGACCCTGGCAGTGGTGGGCTGCACAGGCTCCCAGGAGGACAGGTGTGGATAGTGACCTGTGCTTGCACACAGGCTTCTTGGTGGCTGCAGCAGCAGCTTTAGCGTCTCATGCCCGTCTCTGGGGTCCACATTGATAGCCGTGGCTCACACCCGTCTCTGGAGCTCTTTTAAGCAGTACTCTTAATCCCCTCTCCTTGCGCACCAGGAAACAAAGAGGCAAGAAAAAGTCTCTTGCCTCTTCAGCAGTTCCAGACCTTTTCCCGGACTCCCTCCCGGCTAGCTGTGGTGCACTAACCCCTTCAGTCTGTGTTCACGCAGCCAACCCCAGTCCTTTCCCTGCGATCTGATCGAAGCCGGAGCCTCAGCTCCCAGCCCCCGCCCGCCCCAGTGGGTGTGGAGACATGCCTCTCGGGCTGGTGAGTGCTTGTTGGCAGCGATCCTCTGTGCGGGAATCTCTCTGCTTTGCCCTCTGCACCCCTGTTGCTGCGCTCTCCTCCATGGCTCCAAATCTTCCCCGCTCCGCCACCCACAGTCTCCGCCTGCGAAGGGCCTTCCTAGAGTGTGGAAACCTTTCCTCCTTCACAGCTCCCTCCCACTGGTGCAGGTCCCGTCCCTATTCTTTTGTCTCTGTTTTTTCTTTTTTCTTTTGCCCTACTCGGGTACGTGGGGAGTTTCTTGCCTTTTGGGACATCTGAGGTCTTTTGCCGGCCTTCAGTAGGTGTTCTGTAGGAGTTGTTCCACATGTAGATGTATTTCTGATGTATTTGTGGGGAGGAAGGTGATCTCCACGTCTTATTCTTCCGCCATCTTCCAAATGGGGTTTCTTCTAGATGTATATTTATATACCACACAGTTGACCCTTGGTATCCATGGGAGATTGGTTCCAGGACCCCCATGGATACCAAAATCCTGATACTCAAGTCCCTTATATAAGTAAAATGGTGAAATACAGTTGACACTTTAACAACATGAGTTTGAACTGCTCGGGCCCACTTATACACACACTTTTTTTTCCCAATAAATATATACTAGAGTACTACAAGATCCTGGGTTAGCTGAATCCATGGATGTGGAACTGGAGATACAGCAGGCTGACTATAAAGTTGTACTAGATTTTTTTTTTTTTAATTTTATTTATTTATTTATTTTTGGCTGTGCTGGGTCTTCATTGCTGCATGAGGGCTTTTCTCTAGTTGTGGCGAGTGGGGGCTACTCTTCGTTGCAGTGCGCGGGCTTCTCATTGCGGTGGCTTCTCTTGTTGCAGAGCACAGGCTCTAGGCACGTGGGCTTCAGTAGTTGTGGCACGTGGGCTCAGTAGTTGTGGCTCACGGGCTCTAGAGCACAGGCTCAGTAGTTGTGGCGCATGGGCTTAGTTTCTCTGCGGCATGTGGGATCTTCCCGGACCAGGGCTTGAACCCATGTCCCCTGCATTGGCAGGCGGATTCTTAACCAGTGCACCACCAGGGAAGCCCTGCACTAGATTTTTGACTGTGCAGAGGGTCAGTGCCCCAACCCCCGCATTTTTCAAGGGTCAACTGTATTTGTGTATAACCTAGGCACATCTTCCTGTATACTTTAAATCATTTCTAGATTACAGTTGACTGTATATAAATTTCATTAAATTCTACCATTGGTCATGGTAGTACATGGGATTAACCAAGGAGTTCCTTCACATGTTTCCATATTCGTTTTGGCCCTCACTACGTATCAACAAACCATTTTCTCCTTGATAACCAGCATCAATTATCCCAGCCAACACTGTGAGTCCCCATTTTACTGTTTACTCGTAGGCATGAATAATCCAAACTGACTGGGTAGCAGACTCAGCTTCCAATTCAGGAAAACTAATATTGTGTATTTTTTTAGGTTGCCTCTCTTTCTAGGTAAAGTACACAACAAAATGTACTACTTAAACTTTGGGCACTGGGAGGATTTCCCTTATAAATTGTGTTTTAGGACCACCTCCAAAGATAGCAGTATACTTCCAGCTGGTGCAGCATATTATAATGAACCATCCACATACATTATTTTTTAACTACTAAAACAGTACACACAATTTTATGATTTGTTGAATTAGATAACCCCCAATTCATGACTCGTAGCTCAGGCCAGATGGTCCCTGAGTCTCATGACCAGGTAGTCAGTCTTCATCAGAGCTTGGTAGCAATCCAGGAGTTGTTTCTTAGCAGCTGTTACCTGTTGAAGGATGTATGGCATTGTTCCAAAACCCTAGAGACTGCCACTTCTTTTTAATTGGGACCTGCTAAAGGCTTGTTTCTATGTCTCAGTTAGTTTAAAGCACTTCAGGCTCCTTTGACTATGCCATGTCATGAGTTCTAAGAAGTAGAGGAGCTTGTACAGCAATCTACTGGAGAACCTTTTATTGTACCATGTCTTAGCAGCTTTTCAGGTTCTTTACATATATAAAATATGCATGTAGGTTAAAAAAATTAACAACATGAGCAACCATGTATCCATCATCTAGGTTAAATATTAGACATATACCAGTAGCTTAGATGCCTCTTTATGCACCTTCCCAATTGCTACACCTTCTATGCCTCTATACCTGTGAGAGATAACCACTATCTTGATTTTGTATTCATTCCCTTTATGAATTTTCTACCTAGATATGTGTTAAACAATATATTTTTTAGTTTATGAATTTTATATAAATGAAATCATGCTATATATATTGTTATGTAACTTGCTCTTATTGAACATATTTTTGAGTTTTATTCTTATTGATGAATGTTGATATAGTTCATTCATTTTCTATGCATTATAGCATTCCATTATATGACTATACCAATATTTTTCTATCTATTCTACTCATTTTGACAATTGCATAATTCTCAGTTTTTTTTCCTATGAATGCTATTATGAGGATTCTATAAATATTTTCAGACATGTCTGTTCTTTGGTTCACATGTGCAAGAGTTTTTCTCTACAATATATACCCAGTAGAAAAATGTTGGATTATAGGTATGGATATGTGACATTATCAAATAATGCCAATTTCTTAAGAAGGTGTACCTATGTTCCCTTCTTAATGGTAGATAGAGCACAAGGCTCAGCGAGTTGACCTTTTCTTCTTGGAGATAATCTTGACATGCTCTAAATCAGTGGACTTCCATGAATCAGATTTAGTTGATAAGTCTCTGTATTTTTGACAGAATGTTCTTTCTTCTCCCAGATATAGATATAGATAGATATAGATATAGATATGAATGAGGCATCTCAGGCAGTTTTCATATCTTCTTCAGGGCTTATGTCTTATTGTCATTGTGATTTATGCAGGTTGGTGAGGCAGTTAGTCTATTGGAATCAGATTATAGCATTAGATGGAGAGTTGATATAGTTTAAAAGCAGGTTTGTAAGTATACTGCTGTCCCTTCCAGTAAAGGCAGATAGTCTCTTGTGGTATCTGTGATCAGAATTTAGAAAGATGCATTGGCTAGATTAATTAGCTAGTTGTGACCATGTGCAAAGGACATTTATATTCTGCTACAGTAAGTACAGTAAAAAAATTCTACCATAAGTTTATGTTTAATTGTACTCAGTCTCCAAGACCAACTAGCCACAGTGAGGAAATAAATAGATCTGCGAAAATAATCAGTGTAACTGCATATTTTGTTTTTGATGATATACTCAGTTTCTGAAACTTCTCCAGGAGTATGCATTCCCTTTGATTTACCATTTTAGTAAGCAAGGAGATTAATATTTCTACTTCACTCTTACTTTCAAAAGCTCTCACATCACATATCACGGAACCGAGCTGAAGATCCTGCCTATTTCCAAGGTTATCATTTGAGCCTATATATTCAGATATTGACGGTTGGTTCTGGACCACTGAGCCTGACATCAGAAATTGAACTTTTTACTTTTATTACCTATTAAGCTCTCTTTCTGACTTGGGAGACTTCAGTGACATTTTGGCCTCCTACAGAAGTTAGTGTTTTCTGACTCTTTATACTTAATATGTTCCCAGTATTTGGAATTGCTTCCACCAGTTATCCACATGACTTCCTCCCTGACGTCATTCAAGTATCTGGTTAAGTGACATCAAATGATAATGTCAAGTGATATTACCAACAAGGCCTTCCCTAACCACTCTATCTGAAACAATACATCTCTCTCCTTTGTTTTCTGCCACTTGCCAAATGTATACTTCTTTTTAGTGCTTTTCATTACCTGGCAAATTGAACCATTATTTTTGTTTGCTTATTATCCATCTTTTTACAAGGTTCAAGATAATAGGCATTTGGTCTGTTTTGCCAAACTATTTTATTTTCAGTACCTTGAACACTGTTTCTATATAGTGTAAGTGCTCAATAATTTTTAATGAATGAATGAAACCACTGTTTAAGAAAATAAGATATAAGAATTCTTATGACCATAAGTGAACATTTTCAATTATGCTTAGGCACAAGGTTAGCTAAGAAAAATTATAATTGGTTATATGTCCTGATTTTATACTACTTACAATACTATTCTCAGAGATTCTAGCAACTTTATCTGCTAACCATAAAAAATAATGTCTCATGCAATTAAGAGCTTGCATACAGGTGAAACTAATAATAATAATAGTAATAATAATATATCTATATATAGATATATAAACACATAGGTATAACTTTTTTGTTTCCTTATGGATAACAATATTTTGTTACTTGCTAGCCAAAGTAACCTTATGTCAGAGATTTCACAATGTACTCAATAACTATGTTTATATACTCATAGAGGTTTGATAATCAGTTGCTAATATTTGTTCAAAGAGCAATTTTATAGTACAGATTTCCTGTGTGAAAATGCAAGTTTTAATGTTTCTTATTTTGAAATGCCCAGTTTTCAGCATTAAGTCTAGATTAATTTTGAAAAAAAAATTACTAAATTCTATTATAGAATAAATAGCAAAGTTCACACATTCTAAGTGTATTTTTCCCTTATATAAGTTATGGTAAGTCCAGGCATTAACATGAAAGTTAATATGTTTTATTGTTCCAAGTGCATTACCTAGCTGTATCATTAGCATATTTGGGGAAGGCCTTTTATATTTCTTCCCCAAAATGATCTTGGATTTTACATGCAAAGGGAGAAGCTTTATAATGAGATATTGACAGAAACACATACTCTCTATTAAGAATCTCAGATTGTATTGAAGGAATTTTAACTTTCGATGTCATGATTTCAGATAATTTTTCTATTTGTATTGGCAATATTAATAGTGCAGTCATCTAAATATATATTTATTATTAAGACCTATACATAATGGATAATAGAATCTATATTCTTACTAAGGCATAAAAACATTTTTCCATATCATGGAATTTTTACTAGAATATTAATTTTGCAACTTTATTTTAAACATACAAAAGGTGACATTTCATTATTACAAATATGTCTTATAAGTTTAAGATATAATATGTAGTTATTTTAGAGAAAATCAAACAGAATGTTATGGCTGTTTTGATGCAGGTAATTGAGATTGAGGACTAAGAGTGACATTTGTCATCATTTATCAACCTGAACTTTGTTTTATTCCTGTACTTTGTTTTGGTTTTACGGTATCAAGAAAATTCTATTAGTAAAAATATTAATGTAACTTTTTAATAGTACAGATCTAGCAATTTAAGGATACTCTTCAACTAAACTGAACACAAAACTCTAGAGAAGAGTAGTTAGAAATGTTATTCCAGAACTAAAACACAGGTATTATCTAAGGACAACCTGCAGTTTTTATCATGAATATAAAGTTTCAGTAACCAAAGTATAATAGTCCTTCTAACTATGCATGTGCCTTTCACTTTTTATTGCAAAACAGTTAAGCTATAATAAGAACATGCATCAAATAGGAACACCAGTATCTTGTCTAGCATTTTTAAGGAAAATGCATCTGTGCTACAATAGTATATTCACTTGTATAATTATTTGTCTGTGGACATTTAAAGTCCTGAATTATTAAAAGTCAACTGTATAGAAACAACTTTCCTAACCTATGACACATGTCCAAGAAGATCAAATATAAGTACAGCAAAGTCAGAAGAGATAAACAACAACTAGTAAAACTAGTACTGCAGAGCAATGTACTGCTTGTTTCCATTATATTAGAATGTGAAATGTATTGGATTGTGCATGTTAAATTTTTTTTAAATGTAGAATATCTTTAAAAATAGGAAATTCAATAAAATATTGATTTGAATTAGACTCTTAAAAGTTAAATGTATATTTTGTAATCTCTTGGGAAACTATTGAAACATTATTCTAAGAGATATATCAAAATACAATATATGATTTAAACAAAATATTAAAAAATGTTCATATAACTTAAAAAGGCATGAAAAGTGAAACAGAAACAAATCAAAGCAAACAAAAAGAAAACAAAGATAAAATGGTAGACCTAAATAAAAATACATTAATAGTGTCATTAAATGTATATGTTTAAACATACCAATGAAAGGACAGAGGATTTTCAGGTTGAAATTTTATAAACTGACATAAATATAGGCTGTAGATAAGAAATTCACTTCAAATATAATGAGATTAAAGGTAAAAGGAAATGGAAAGTAAGGACCTCAAAAGTCTTGAATGGAAAGTAAGGACCTCAAAAGTCTGCTCTTCTATAAAAGCAAGAAGAGTGACAAAAAATTGTCAAAATCAACTTTTTCAGAAATCTACAAATTTTCAAAAAAATTAAAACAGTGCAAAGAGTGTTTATTTGAGAAAAACAGCTAACTCTGAGTAAGAACATCAAGCTTTGTTTTGTTCAACTTGCCTTAATCCTATCTTCCTCTCCTCAGCTTTGCAACAATAGTAGTCATGAAAAACAGCAGCCTGCAGTCACTGGAGAGGCAGAATGGGTTTGGAGCTACCCCAAATCCCATCCTCTGAGAACTGTCACTATTTGACGTATCTGGGAGCTCACTGAAAATCCCCATTCTCAGAAGTTGTCTTTATTTGACCTGACTTAGAGCTCATTCTGTGTGAAGAGTCCTTTCCTGATGGCATTTGGCAAAAACAATCAGTGGCAAGCATTTAACATCACGACTACCTGAGGCAGCATTACTAGTTGGGGCTAGCATAAGGCTGACCTAAAATTGTTTTTAAAACTGGACAATGAGATGTTCATAGTGCCTTTTTAAATCCCTGACATAGATTCTTGGGAATCTAGAAAGTCATGAACCTGTGCAGGACTATGCCATGTCCAGTAAAGACCTGGAAAGGCCATAAGCTCTCACTTTTTGCTGACCTTGAGGAAGCTAGCAGGAAGTGAAGGCTAACGCAGAACTGTGAAGTCCTGTCAAAGTATGGAACACCTGTTCAACAAACCTGGAAGATTTATTGGTTAAAGACATTTAAGAAAATACCTGTCCAGTTATTAGATGAACATTAAGCTAAGTGACTCCATATAACAAAGAATACAGACTCTACAGAATTAGACCATAAAAGTCACTAAACAAACAAACAGTAACACCAACAAAAGAAGAACAAAGAGCAGCAACAACAAATCCTAGGGAAGATCTGTTTGGCAGAGTTGCCACATTATGTTATTTAACTGTTGCTAAATAACATTATTTTGTAGAAAACTGTTTTCTACAAAAATTATGAAACACACCAAAAAATCAGCAAATTACGGTCCATACACAGAAAAAGAATAGAAATCATCTCTAAGCAAGTTCAGACCTTGAACTTACTAGACAAAGACTTTAAATCAGCCATTTAAAATATGTTCAAAAAATAAAGAAAACCATGTCTAAAGAATTAAAGTCTGAGAATGATGTATCAACAAATAGAAAATATTATTATATAAATGTAAATTATGTATATAAAAAATAGAAATTCTGGACTTCAAAAAATATAATAACCAAGATAAAAATTTCACTAGAGGGGCTTCACAGTAGATTTGAACTTATAGGAGAAACAGGGAACATGAAGAGAGGTTAACTGAGATTATCCAGTCTGAGGAACATGAATAAAAAATAATGAATGAGATATGACAAAAAATGAACAGAGCCATAGATGCCTATAGGACTGTATCTAGCATACCAGTCTATGCATAATAATAGTTCCAGAATGAGAAAAGGAAGAGAGAGTGTCAAAAGAGTATTTAAAAGATAAAAACCTTCTTGAAATATGATGAAAAACTTTAATTTGTATATCCAAGAACCTCACAAAATTTTGAGAAGGATAAACTCAGAGATCCACACCTGGCCACATCATAGTCAAACTGCTTAAAGTCAAACATAAAGAGTAAATCTTGAAAGCAGAAAGTAAAAAGTAATTCATTATATATGATGTGATGAAAGCAAAAGAGCATCAACCAAAAATTCTACACCTAGCACAACTGTCCTTCAAAAAAGCAAGAAATCAAGATGTTCTAGGATAAACAAAACCAGAAAATTTGTCAATAGTACACCTTCCCTATAAGAAACACTAAAAGAAGTCCTCCAGGCTAAAATGAAAGTACATAAGGCAGTTACTAGAATCCACAAACAGAAAAAATAAGTTAACACCAGTAAAAGTAACTGCATAGGTAAATATATCTACAAGTGTTTTTTTGTATAACTTTCTTCTTCTCCTTGCTGACTTATGAAATGATGATAAAGCAGTACTTAGGTGGAGATTTATACCTGTTAATGACTATATTAATAAAGAAGAAAGGTTTCAAATCAATAACCTAAATTTCTATCTAAAAAAATTAGAAAAAAAAGAGCAAACTAAACTCAAAGCTATCTGAGGGAAGGAAATAAGAAAGATTAGAGTGGAAATAAACAAAATACAAAACAGAAAAATGGTAGAAAAAAATCGACAAAACCCAAAATTTGTTACTTAGAAAGATCGACGAAATTGAAAACCTGTAGTTAAGACTATGGAAAAAAAAAAAAAGAACAAATTACTAATACCAGTAATAAAACAGTGTACACTACTATCAACCTTACACATATAACATGGATTATAAGAGAATACTATGAACAATTGTACACTAAAATATTAGATAACCTAGATACAATAATACCAAGTGCTAGTGATGATGCAAAGCTATCAGAACTCTTATTCGTTGCTGGTGGGAATGCAAACACTCTGAAAAATGGTTTGGCAATTTCTTACAAAGTTAAATATATACTTACCATATGGCTCAGCAATCTTACCCTAGATAAATGAAAACTTATGTTCACATAAAAACCTGCATACCTGTGTTTATAGTAGCTCTTGTCATACTTGCCAAACACTGGACATAACCCAAATGTACTTCAATGAGTGAATGGATAAACAAGTTCTGGTACCTTCCTATAATGGAATACTAACCAGCAATAGAGAAGAATAAAATGCTGATACATACAACTTGGGTGAAATTTAAAGGCCTTATGCTGAATAAAAGAAGCCCTTGTCACATTATTGCTGCATTATTGAAAAGACAAAGCTATAGAAATGGACAATATATCAGTGGTTGCCAGGAATTATGGTAGGAAGGAGGGTGAGTTTAGAAAGTTAGTGCCAGGGAGTTTTTTGAAATGGTATAACTTTTCTATATCCTGATTATAGTAGTAATTACCTGATCTATACATAAGCATTAAAATTCATAGAACTGTATACCAAAAGGAAAAAAATATATTCACTGTATGATAAGTAAAAAATAAAATATAATTAAATAATATAATAGGATCATACTGGAGGGAGGAAGCATAAATCAGTACATCAGAAAGTGTGGAGATGGGGGAGAAAGCTTTTGTTACTTAAACTATGTCATAGGAAATTAAAATACAGAACTGTGATGAATGGTGTAATTGAGAAGAGAGAAACGAGATGATTGAGGCCCCATATTGGCTTCGTAGGCTTGAATTTCTCTCATATAAAATGTCATGAGCAATTGCTAAATTGCTACTTTTGTTGTTGTATTATTGATATAACCAAAATCAGATCCAAAAAAAGCTGTCTACATATAAAATCTAGATTACATAAATGTGTTTTTTCCTGGGTGTAAGTACTCAGAAGGCAGGAGCTTCTTATTTTATATTTTTTTTACAATCATGTGGGCATAGCTATTTTTCTTGAAGCCATAAAAAATTAAAATGTTAAATATCTTTTTGGGTATAATGGAGAGATCTGGTTTTAGTTATAAAGAACTTAACAAATGCCCCTGTAAACATTTTCACTTAGTAGACTGAAACCACGTTTTGCAATATATACTTTTGGATATCATAGTCAGCAAGGAGAATGCTACATTAATGACAGATGCACTTTTTGGAGAAGTATGAGGTGTGTAATAATTTTTAAAACTGTCTATTTATTATAAATACTGCTTCAAATGTTCATATCAACTTTAATATAAATTTAGAAGTATTATTCTTTAAGAGATTATAGGACTTGAATTGAAATAGAGCACATTACTTAACAAATGGCAAGTGAAGTAGAATGATAAAATCTCACTTTAACATTGACTCTTTTAAGCATATTTGAATCTGCTTTATGATAGACAGATCATCCAGAATATTGCATATGTCTACAAAAAGCAGATTGGTTAAGATAATCTTTTTTTGTTGTTTATTTTGTCCCCGTTGCACCCAGAGTTTATTATAGGGCATATATAACATAAGAAATGACTTCTTGGCTTCAGATCTATAATATTGAAATTTCTTTTTAGATTCTCATTAGAAATTTGCTTTGTAACCCTGAGTGGAGACATTTGATGTGTCACCAGTTTGATTGCTCTGAACTGTTTATATCTCAGCAGGAATAATGACATGAGTAGTTTGACTGTTGAGATGTGAAATCAGAGTGAACACTTGTCAAGATTTTTTCAGCAAAATTAAATGTTGCTAATTTAAGATGGGTCAGAGTAATATTTTTCTGTGTTTGTTCCTTCCATAATTTAAATTTAGATCATTTTATATACATTTTTACAATTGGCTCATTTCTGGATCATTAAACCCCATCATCAAATAATATTTATTAAGCTGCTGCATGCTCATAGATCCAGAATGACTGCTATACCATTGCAGTTAAGGAAATAGCATACACACTTCTTAAAAAAAAAAAAAAGCTCGTCAGCCAAATAAATACTTTTATGTGTCTAATGAACACAGATATAGCATTTCTTCATCCTCCCATCCATTTGTCTCACTTCTCCCTGGCATTTCTAATTCTAAAAATCTACATAGAATTTTAAAGGTACTTTTGAATCATTAGCAAACACATTAAAAAATATATTGCACATTAAATTTTGATGGTATACTTTAGATAAACTGCTTTCAGATTTACTTCAGTGTGAGGAAGATGTGGAAATTAAAGTTAGCAGTTGTATTATTTTGATAGACTACAGGGGTAAGTTTTTGGAAAGTAATTGATCATTGAAAGGAAAGGGAATAAAATGGAAACAACAAGGCCAAATAGGAGAATATAAAATAGTTGAAGAGATTATATGGTCAAATGTTAACTCCTACTCAGAATGACATATGATTATATTTGAGACTCATTTGACCCAATTCTTAGCTAACAGTTTGGTTAACAAAAAAATATATTATTCTAGTCAATGCTTTTGTTGTTGTTATTGTTAAATCTGTTTTCCTCACAGGGTGTGTAATAGCTCTTTTGTTACTCATTAGTGGGGTCACCAGGTGGTATACACAAAAAAAGCACATTTGGTGACACTAACTCAGTTTTGTTCATTTTTGGTTGTTAAATGTGGTAAAGAACATTGAAACTAATGTCTAAATATAGCTATCCTACATCATTTATCTAGCCATATTTATTCTCTCCTCCACAGAGAGCAAATAAAAGTTAAATACTTTTTTCTAAAGAATTCAGCAACTGAAAGTTAATTATTTACAGATCAGTCTTTAGTTTCTTACTTAGAGAAACTTTGAGGATACTTCTCAGATTGATTATTGAATACTTAATATATCCATAATAAAATAAATTTCTAATGAACTGTTATTCTTCAATTATGAAGACAGAGTTAACCTTACCTATTTAATGGGATCTTATGTAATTTCATTTATTTCCGCATTTGTCTCCAAATGCTTCTAAAGGTTTATTCTCTTTGCTTTAAACATCTCATTCTCTAGAAGAATTTTTTATCTTTGTTGATATTCACTGCACAGCAAATCAAAGATGTCTGTCAAATCTTCTTCCTGAAAAAGTAAGAGAGGAGGAAAAATTGACCTTAGGGTGACCAGTTTATGGTTTCCATAACTGGGAATTACTTTGCAACTTTGTCTCCCAGTTTTACTCTATTTAAAGGTTCTTTGACATTTCAGATGGCTGTTAAACTTAAATTATAGCTCATTGTCTGAAATTATTCTTTCTAGGTAAACAGGATTATAAAAAAACCAAACCTATTTTACGAGCAACCAAATTAAAAGCAGAAGCAAAGAAAACAGCGATAGGCATAAAGGTACCTGTATTTGATAACTTTAAAATTTGTTATATTGCATGCCATCTCATTTTCTAAAACTGGATTGCATAAATGTTGAATTCTAAATGTTTTATGACATTTCAAAATCTAAGTCAAATGCCAGGATTAAAGGCTTTTAAAGAGAATTTACTTAATGAGAAACATCCTTCCCATTCTAAGATTTTATTAGGTCTTAGAATAAGACCTAATGTCACTTAAGAGAAACAGTTACACTTAAAGTTGCAACTTACATTTTCTCAAGCTACTGTATTTATTGTTCAAACACTTCAGCGATATACGTGGCCTGGATCAAAAACTTTTCTCACTTGCAATAAGTTTCATGTTATGGTTGTTTAACTTTTAATTATAATTGTATATACTTAGATCGTTAATATATGTAATTTTACACATGTATTATTTTTGTTGTCAGTACTCTCTATGATGAAATTCTAATGATGTTCCCAAACTTGTTCTTTTAGAAAACCAGTGTTTTAACTGCTTAAGAGGGATAAAAGCAAATGAGAATGATGTTAGCAGATGTTAATCCAATGTGCTAGCACAATGAAGTTCAACAAAATTACATTTACATTATTACCCATGTCAACTCTGCCAAGTGTTTAGAGTAAGATTAAACTATAAATAGAAAAATTAATTTGACGGCTCTACTGTCAAATGTGCAAAAGTAAAGTGACTAGTACATATATTTTATTTAAATATTAAAATGTTAAAAGGAGATTTTGGGTTTTATCTGGCAGATGAAAAATCAATTTTTCTAAGTTATAGCTTGTAGCAAATGCCAAGGTATTACTACCAAGCTGTAACAGCTGTTGAACTGCCAGATGATATATTTGGTTGTCTTCCAGAATTTGCTATTATGATCACGAAACACTGCCTTCTTTTTACTCCTGCTTACTGATTTTGATCAAGCATTGCTGTGTGCTGTGGTATGTTTTCACAGCACAATCTCCTCAGTTAGCGCTGTGTGTCAGTTTTTAACGGAAAAAAAAAAAAAAAGTGAATTGCCTTTTTGTTTGAAAGAGAGATGATTAATCTTTTGAAGTTTCTTCTAATTTCATGTGAAATTTCATTCATCTTTAAAATTATTTCCATGACACAAACTTTCTAAAACCAGTGGTTAGTTTCTTATTTTGCAGTTAGTTACCTGATGATTGTCTCTTGTAATGAGAGCACTGTCTGTCATTTTCCAGGAAAGCAATATGTCACTTATTTTTATCTTTCACAATACAGCGCTTTGTTTTTGTCTTGTTAGAAGAATATTGGGGTAGCACACTCCACTTGTGGCACAGTATAATGAGCAGCTGCAAATTAGAATTTGAAAAATAGTGCAGCCATGCATTTATTGATATATACCACTTTCCTGTATATATCCTCTATTTCATTTGCTCTTATCATTTTTGCTATGGTTTTAACTTGAGGAAATAACCATATTCCTAGTATAAGTCTACCTTATAGTGCAATCTAATGTCCTTTTAAAAACAGTATAGAATTTGTTTATCTTTTATGAGAAAAAAATTGTTCTTAGATTTCATTTATGATTTAAAGTATGTACAGAAAAGTTTCTGACATCAAAAACAGCTCCTTTTTAATAAACTAGCATGCCATTTTGATTTGCAAACCTGTGAAAAACAAAAACCTTATCTTTAAACACTGTTTACTTTGCTTGAAAATTTATGTAAAGAGCCCATTAAAATAATAGGAAACTTTTTAGAATCAGAACCATGGAGGTGTTTTACATTTCAAATCTGGCATACTAATTAGTTTGCCCTGTCAAACTTTGATTGCCTTGTCATTTTAGCATAGTATTTTAAATAACGAAGTTTCTTTCAGCAATTGCCATTTAATGCTATTTAATTTCCCTAGTGAGTGATTTTATCCATGTTGATAATGTCAGAGAAGCAACTAAGGATTAATGAACATCAAACATGTTCGACTCTTATCTAGTTAATACAGGTTGACCATAATGTTATAATATTTTATCACTTTACTACTTATTTTTTAGAATGAATCATTGCTATGCTCTTAAAATAATTTAAATCTACAGAAAATATGAACAGCTGCAAGGAATAGAAAAATAACAGCAATGATAAAACTGAACACGAAAGAGGCCTAGAATCACATGACTCCTCTTACTGTTACAATGATCTAGCTGAGTCTAAACTGGCACATTTGTAAAATGGATTTTATGCCATTTACCTCACAGTATAGTCAGAAGATTTAAATAATACACGTAACATAAATATTTCTTTGAATTAGCTATTACTGGTTTGCATAAATAAGACTGTCCTTGGATGTTTGTCATTGGCCTAAAGATCCCTTACTTCAACTAAGTCTGCTTTGTGTGACTATACTACATATTACAAAATGTTTTTAGTTTTGCTGTGAAGATAGTATTATGGATATTATTGCTGTAAAGTTTTCAACACATTACATAATTTTAATATACCTTGTACATAAATTATATAAATCTGACTCAATCATTTATTTAGAAATTGCTATGAGCATTACAATGTTGTAGAACCTGTGGAAAAAATGATGAATAAGACACAATTATCTTGGAGGAATTTCTACAAGAAATCGCATGATTGAGAAATCATGGATTAGAGATATAAAAATTACACAGTAGGGTACTTACCCTCAGGGGCTTCTAGTGCTTTTTTTTTATAAATATATGTTTAGTGATAGAAAATTTCAGGGAACAGTAATGATTCAGAATAAGATATGAATATCACTTCTTCAAAATGTGGAATTATTTCTATTGAGGTGCTATTTTTAGTTCGTGTCTTTTACCAACATAAACAAAATGTCATAATTTATGACCCAGTAATGAGTACCACCTAAAAAAAATATTTGCACAACTAATATTTACTAGTTGGTTGCTGTTCAATTTGACGATTATTTTTCAAGAGTTGCAACATCAGGGAAAAATTTTTTAGAATGCAAATACCTGTGTTTCCTAGTATTTAGAAGGAAAAAGATAATCTATATTTGTTTATTAAGTAGTTTATTTGAAACAAGTGATTATAATAAAAAATAAGGATCAGAAATTTGATTTATCTGTTACATAAATAAAATATTCAAATGGCAACCAGATCCTGCTAACAACCCCTTGGGATGAGCCAGCTGGAAGCATTATTTTTGTTCTCTTTGTTATTCCTGATCTCAAACTAAAAATGGCCAAGGGTGGGGAGAGTCATAAATGCCTGTAGGTCTCTAAGTTATGGTTAGTGTGACCAGAATTCTGAAAGCAGTATTTTCAAATTTTACCATAGTTTTAACCCTCCAAGCATGCAGTCCCCACAATACTTACCTCCTTAACAGAATAGGGACATTCTGAAGCAAATGATTTGCTGTACCTCCTCGTCCAATACTTCGGAAGCCTCACTCCCCACACCATAGTATGTTGAATAGACTTAATTGAATTAATGGATCTTCTGAAGTTGTATTCTATGAATGTTCTCTGCTTCCTACCCTTAAACCCCTTTTTCATGCCTCTGAATATTCTGAAAATGTACAATGAAGATGATACAGAGCTGTTTGAAAGGATAAGAAGGAGTTGAAAAATAGCAATTAGAGGTGATTATCAATGAGATGAGAATCATAGACTCTAATCAAGAGTAAAAACTTTAGTTTTGTGTTAAGCTTATGGGAATGGTGACTGCTGTTGAACAGTTTTTTGTCCACTGTACAGAACAGATGGAGTTTGCAGTTGTGTGTCACTTGTTTATTACATCCTCTTAAAATTAGTAGCTGTGTAACCAGATGGGTCTGGGAGCACAGCTGTGGATACAAGAAAATAAATGAAACCTGTCTGATGCTGCCATGCCCTTTTGAGATGCCAAAGTATTCCAACTGCAACAGAGAAAAATTCACTTTAATTTGACATTATATTGATAGAGTAGATTGAGAAATCAAATCTTACAAAAATAGTTGACACTAAATCTTTCAACCCCATGGTTTTTATTAATATTTATTTTTATAGTTTGCAAATCTAAAAAAATATAATTATAAAGCTAAAAATCTGTGTAAAATGTCCATTTGTAATTTCAACACCCAGGTAAAAATTACATGTTGATTATAAACCAAATTTATTCTAATGTTTTTAAAGTTTATTAGGTAGCATATGTTGAATTATTAATTTTGCATTCTTTTGAAATGTAAACTACATTTGTGTAAGTGCAAATAAATTGCTTCTCCATAAAATAATGTCAGGAAGGGGTGTGATATGCAAGTGGGAATTACAAGGGAATATTTAAGCTCTTTAGGATACTGTACTGGCACTATTTATTCTTCTTTCTGTTTAGCCAAATGATATGTTAATATTGAGAAAATTCCTTCATGGTATGTGTGTGTGTGTGTGTGTGTGTGTGTGTGTGTGTATATATATATGTTTATAGACTTTGAAAAATAATATGATTTTTGCCATTGTATATGTGGTAATTTTTTGGCTATTATATCAACATAATTGATTAATATAATCCATATCAAATCACCAAATGAAGTATCCAGGACCATCCTTCATAGTTGTGTGAAGTATATCATACCATGCTTCATGAGCCAAGAGTACTTAGTTTTGTTCTACCACACTGTAAACTATAGAATTTAGAATTTAAAAATGAGTTTAAAAAAATAATATTTAATAAGGATGTTTACAGAGACATAATCTAGAAACTGGTTATAATGGTTTCTTCCTATTAGAAAAGGAATGATAATTTAAAAAGGAATCTGTGTCCAAATGCTATAGCTAATAATAAATGTATTGAAGCAAGAAATAATGTTATTTCTTTCTCAAATGTTATTTCTTTCTCAAATAGAGAAAGATAAACTGTGTAGGCACAAACTACATTGCTTACATCCAACAGTTTGATACCCAAACTATGAAAATATATTAAAATTATAAATGTTAATTTTACTATTAGAAAAACACAAATTTAAATAAAAATAATAATATACATCTATTATTATACCCACTGATGTACCTGCCATTATATTAGGTATTGTCAAGCACAAAAGTTTCTTTGCTTAATGACAGGAAGTGTTAAACAAAAAGAATGTGATTATTAATTCTAGACTGTGGTTTTTTATCTCGTTAAGCTGATAACGTTAACCAACCTCATTTCATGAATTTCAAATCTACTTTTTTTTTCCTTCCTCAGGAAGTTGGCCTTCTACTTGCAGCTATATTGGCCCTCCTACTGGCTTTCTATGCTTTCTTTTATCTCAGACTGTCCACAGATGTTGACCCTGATCTGGAACCAGATGAAGATTAGTTGAGCAGCAATCAATGCATGAAAAGGATATAATTTTATAAAAGCACCTCTAGGGACCAATACTTTCTGAAGTACTGAGACAGCAAGATCTTGATTTTTTTCTGCTGGTATTTTCAGTTTGCAGAAATATCTTTTAAAATGTTGCATAGGATATCAAGAAAAGAACCTTACCTAGTAATGTAGTATGTGTGCTACCAGATACTTTTATAAATCTTTCTACTTTGACAGGCAACCTATTCATGGTGCATTTAGATAATGTGAAAAACAGATCCTAAATTCTTCAGATGTCTTAGGCAATTTATGTGTATAACTCCATCACTTACAGATTACTAAATCTATTTTTGTTCCATATACATTCTAAGTAAAAGTATATATCCTCATTTACAGAAACATTCTCTAGTCACATTCAGAGCCTAAGAAGGAATGAAAAGTCATGGGAAATTTTTCATTTTACAGAGAAGCCCTGCTTTCTTTCCAGACGTAGTTTATATCATTAGAGAGACAATCTGCACATACATCTACAGTAATCTTTTTCCTTCTTTGCCAACTGTTCAGTGCACATGTGCTCCATCAGAAATGGCACCTGGATGACAGAAGCTCAAAGAGTCACATATGTCTCTAAAATAGAGTTGCTTTCCTCTTGGGCTGTCTGAACTGGTGTAAATAGAAAGTTCAGTTGATCTTGATTTTAATTAACCTATTACTCTATTAATATAAACTTGGAATTGTATTTTAATTATGTTGTCCTGGCTGCTTGCAGTATCAGTTTGCCCTTCTTGTTAAGGAGATATGTAGCAATCTGTTGTCTAATTGTGCAGTCTTTTTCACACAAGGGTAACAGCAGAAGTCCTACCTACTCAGAGTCATTTTCTTGGGTTGTCTCTTATATCTGAACAATACAAACTTGTTTCACAAAATTGTATTTTGTCTCTTGGGAATTAAATCAATTAAGTCATTTTCTTGGGTTGTCTCTTATATCTGAACAATACAAACTTGTTTTACAAAATTGTATTTTGTCTCTTGGGAATTAAATCAATTAAGTCATTTTCTTGGGTTGTCTCTTATATCTGAACAATACAAACTTGTTTTACAAAATTGTATTTTGTCTCTTGGGAATTAAATCAATTAGAACCCTTTCATGAAAAGTAATAGAAGAAAATATATGTCTCATATTACTCACATATGGAGTTTTTTGTTTATATGATTTTTCAAGGTATTTTACATTTGTTGGAGTATAACGACTAATGTATTCAGTATTTTTTACTGGTAATGGAATTTTTAAATAATTTTATAACACATGAATACATAAAGATTAGAAAATGGAAAAATATGTGTCCACAGCAGAGTTGTTAGTTACTACCTTACATAAATATGTATAGAAAATGAATAGCTTGCAACATGTGTATAAGGTGTTTCATAGTAAATACATTGTATTTATAAAGAGTAAATAAAATGTTAAGATTGTTTCCATACTCTCCAAGAGAAGAAAGTATTGATAAATATCCTAGATAGTCTTTGAGACTTTTGCAGATAGTTGAATGTGGTTGTGTAGCATTATGTTCTGTAGAGTTTTTTCAAGTAGCATAACTTATTTCATCAGTGTGAAAACAGCCAAAAGTTCCAGTATCCTCACAGATCATTTATGCCAAACATCTGAGGGCAAAATTTAACCAGTGTTATTTCCTGGATTCTTCCCCTTGAAATCACAAACTTAAGAGACAGACCAAGAGTTCCTATACACTCACTACAGTGGACAAATCCAAGTGGCATTTTTAGGAAAGGTTGCAGCATTTAATGCCATGTGGTATGTCTGTTTGTGAAGTGGGTGGCAAGAGAATATCCAAGCTGGCATTTTGGATATGATGGGTCTTTTACTTTCCTGAGTGACATGCCACATGTCAAGAAATACTGCTTTCCCCCACTCCTATCACATTTATGTGAACAATCTTCATTTAGTTATTTCCCCTCCCATCTGGTGTTAAATACAGTCATATAAAATAAAGATTATTTCTAATTTCAGTGGTAATTTAAATGCAAGGATAAGTAATAATTGTCTATTAGATACCTATCCAAGTGAGATATAACAGAATTTACAGTATTTAAAATAGATGATTATACTCTTGGAAATGTTTGAAAATTCATTACCCTGAAAAAAAAGAAAAAAACAACTTTACTATCCTGTTCTACTCTTGAGGTATTCTTTGGAGGAAAAATGTTGTTTCTGATAGTAATGAATATTAGCCTAAACACAGCATAACTAACTTAACTGATTAACTTATGGCAAGTCCCAAAGGCTAAACTCTGATTTTAATAAATAGCAGGTAAAGTGAGACAATGTATGCTTACAAAATAATGTTTTCGTGAAATGCACATTTTTCAAGCTCACATTAACTGGGAAGCAGCCAATCCTCTGTAGAGAAATCCCAAGTTGAAGTCTGGTTTGAATCTTTGAAGACAGAGAGGTGATATCCGGCCTGCAGTTTCAGGGGACTACACTTTTAAATAGTGAGTGGTATTTGGCATAAATCTGAGACTGGCACCATACAAATTTTAGGCATGGGTTTTTCCCCTCCAATAATTCACTGCTCAGAGTAATTCAGAAGACAAAAACAAAAAAAAATTTAATGACTTTTCAGAATGTTAGAATCTATCTGTTAACATACTCTTTCTGCAGAAGAAATTTCAACTAATGCAGCTGGACTTAACGTACAGCCTATAGAATACTGTGAATGAAGCTTGAGTGGTTGCTGGTTCTTATATTGCATGAAAAATACAGAATATGTAAATTCATTTGAGAGGCGATGTTGTAAAAATATAACCTCATCTAGAATTTCTTTTAAAACAAATGTGCTAAAAGCCTATTTTAGTACCAGAATGAGGTTTGCTGTTGTTTTAAGGTGACAAAATACTTAAAGATTTTCCAATCTTTTCCAATTTTTTGTAAATGTAGGTGAAATACTCCCATTCCAACCAAGTATTACAAAATCCTGAGAATATGTTCTTATTCATTTCTGTAATTCCAGTAGTGTAGTGGTCTGCACATTTTTAATAAATGCATGTTAGAATTTAAGTTAATCTCTTTCAGTCCTCTCAGAGCCTGGCACAGTTCTTGCATGTAACAGATGATCAAAAATTATTTGCATTTAATAAATAAAACTTAAAAATCACAATATTGATCAACTCAGCATTTAGCATTTATGGTCGTTGGTTGTATTGGGACACATACACATTTAATCCTGGTTCTCTTTAAGATCAAGACAACTAGCATTAAATTTGCTACAGAACAGAAACGTTGCTCTTTTCTAGGAAATCAAGTATGCTATTTTCACCTTAGTATTGTTAAAAATCATACTCATTGTTTTAAATTTAACTTAGTCTAAATCTTCACTCCCATTGAAAATAAAACTAAATTTTCATTATAATGCTTATATTTATGTGAAAACTAAAGTGTTATATTTTCCAGATTCTAAAATTATATAGTCATTGATAATTCAGTAGATCAAGTTATGCTTTAGATAAGCGTCAGAAATAAACTTCTAGAAATTAAACTTAAATTTTAATGTATTTCATCCATAACATAAGGTTATTGAGCCAGAGACTATCTAAGATAAACTTTTATTTTTTTCTTACCAACAATTAGGTTTCTTTACACTTACCTGAAGCTTCTCTGGGGAGATTCTCACCACTTTTCCCTTAGCAGCACTGCCTTCTTTTATTAGAATTGCTCCAATGCAGCCTGGATAGAATGTTTGCTAGATTTTGTTCCACTGACACCATATCTAAAATCAGTGCAACCTACAGTAAAAATTGTAGCAGATGAATTCAGTGCCTACAGAAACACTTTACTATTTTGTATAGGTTTTAGCTATACAGGTAAGTATAGAGGGTACTGGGAGAGTCACTTCAAGAACTATACCAGTGTGGAAATATCTATAGCGGGTCAGTAAATGCATTTAAAACAATTGAACTGCTGTCGTATTCAGCATTGTGCCTCTTTGTTAAACAATTTTTTTTTTTTTTTTTTATCCCTAGCAACAGACATGAGATCCTTATTTCAAGAAAAATAAGATACTTTACATGCCAGAAGATTTTTTGATGACAGTACCCCCTCCTATTCTTCATTTTTTAAAACAACAACCAAAATGGTGGGGCGGCAGCCAAAATTTGAGGTACCAATGCCTCTCGAACAGATGTCGCACCATTATTTTTTAGCTCGTTTAGATGAATAAACATGTTAAACTGTGAAGTATTACATTTTAGATTTTTTCATTAAAAAAAGAGACAATCTGTTTACTGTCCTAATTGAGACAACAATCCTTGTGGTTGCCAGTTTTGGCAGTCATAACAATGAACTATAAATATTTGGACCAACCAAGTAAATGATGGCTATAAAGGCTATAGCATGTGTAAAGTTCTGTTTTCACGGGCACCCATCTTAGTATGGCATTTTTTTCTGATTTCTTCAAATACAATTGTTTGTGTAAATCTGAAGTTTCATGGTGAGCCTAAAAGAAATTGATTTCAATATCTAATTTTGTTCTAGTTTATCATCCTTTTCAGTGTTCAACTATCCATCTGCTTGTAACAAATTGCTTCTGCAGTTGCTCTATTGAATGTGACAAGGCAGGTCTTATTGGATTGCCTTCTCTGTACATTCTAGGATAATACAGAATTCAGAGGTTTTTTATTGTTGTTGTTCTCATATTTATAAAGTGAGGTTAAAAAAATTTTTTAAAGTCTCTTAAATTGCAGTTTTTTTAAAAGAAGATTTTATAAATAAACATGGCCAAATATAACTCTTGTTATAATAACCATGAGGTGGAGGTCATAGTCTTAGCCCTTATTAGTATGCTTTACATAAAACAAGAGTGTGGGAGAATTTGGTGGACCAAAGAGAAATAATCCAGACATTAAAAACTCATTTATTACACTAGTTCCTGAACATTTGTGATTCAGATAGTGAGTGCCCTTCTAGGCGTCTTATTTGAGTTCTCTTGCTCATTTCTCCTACTCTTCACATATGTGCCTCAATTCTAAATTCTCAGCAATCTCGAACATTCCTTCTCTGTTTGTGTGAACCTCACTTGTACTTTGTAATACTTAACTATGTGCTTACTATATTAACTGCCTCTATCTACTGTTTTACTTAGAATCATCATTGATCCTCACCTATTTTTTCTACTGTCTCTTACTTCTTACCTGCTTTCTTTTTCATCTGTCACTAACCACAGGTGTGACGCAAAACTAGAGAGAATAGTACAGTGAACCTCAATCTACCCATCACCTAGTTTCAACAATTACCAATATTTTGCCACTGCTTTATATACTCCATGCATCTTCTGTAACCTGAAGTATTTTAAAGCAAAACTCAAATATGCTGACATTTTACCTGTAAATATCTCAGTATGCATCCCTGAAGGAACTTTCATATTTGTTTGTTTGTTATTTGTTAGGTATTATTTTTTGAGTTACTAAGAAGCTACTATTACAGCTAATAGAATTACTTATTTCCTGTTATCACTTAATACCAAGTCAATATTCAGATGTCCTTAATTGCCTCCAAGATACCTATTTAAGATAGGTTTTGAATCAAGATCTGTACTGCATTTGGTTGTATGTCTCTTAAATTTCTTTTAAAGTTGACCCTTGAACAATGTGGGAATTAATCTCCTTATAACTCAGTCAGCCCTCCATATCCCTGGTTGCTCCACATCTGTAGATGCAACCAACCACGATCATGTAGTAGTACTGTAGTATTTACTATCGAAAAATATCCGTGTATAAGTGGATCCATGCAGTTCAAACTCATGTTGTTCAGGAGTCAACTGTATTCTGCAACAAACCTTTTTCTTTCATGCCATTGATTGTTGGAGAAACCAAGTTATTTGTCCTTTTGGATGTTCAACATTCTAGATTTGGCTTTTTCATTTTGTTATTCAGTTTATTCCTCTATTTTTCCTATTTTCTGTAAACTAGGAGTTAACTTTTAAGTTAGATTAGATCCAGACAGTTTTGTTGTTGTCATTTGTTTGTTTTTAAGGCAAGAGTATTTCATAGTGAGACACATGAGACACATGATATCTGGTTGTCTCACTTATGGTGATGCTGAAATTTAACAGTGGATTCATGTGCTAGTAACCTGATTCCCTCCAAAATAAGGTTTTACATCAACATTTTACCTAAAGCTTTTAGCATCCATTCATAATTGTTTCCTCGGTTCATTATCTCATTAGGCATTTCAAATTGGTGATTTTCCATCATTCCTTTACCATATATTAAGTGAAATTATTAAAAACAATTTTATCAACTATTTGGTTAGCTTACACAGCTCATAACAAGAAGGAAGCATAAATACTTGAAATCCAAATTTCAGAGTAATGGCTTAGCACTCTCTAACTATGGCCAATGAAGATGTGTCATTGTTGTTCCTGTTGTTTCTTTTGTTATCATTATAAAGGCATAGATATTACCTATGTAGTGTGGCTCAATCCTTTGTAATATTTGTTCTTTTCGGTACTGAAAGGAGAATTCCATTATCATGCTTTACATGATTAAAATCATGAAAGTTTTATGCTTTTACACTATTTTAAGTGATTCTGAAAGTGACAGCCAGTCCAATCAGATTTTAAAAACAACAGGAATAAGTAGTAAATATGGGAAAAAGTATAGTATTTTCATATTATATGATCGACTAGAAAACTAAGAGGATACTGAGTAAGTTTTATATAACATGCTCTTTTAGAAAAATATCTGTGAAAATCAATATCTATCTACCTATACAATAATTAGCTAAATATCATAACATAAAAATATTTTTACAATTGCAATAAAAACTATAGAATTATCTAGAAAAAAATCAGCAAGAAATATGAAGAGTCTTCATTGCAAAAAGAACTTTACAGGGGAACATAATAAAACTTTAATAAAAAGGAACCAACTATTTCCCTGAATGAGATCATTCAGTATTGTACAAATATAAATTTTCTTCTAATCTGGAAATAGAAAAGAGAACCTTTATCAGATATTAAAGTGTATTATAAAGTTATAATACATAAAATAATATCATTGTCAAGGAAAAGTAGACAAACAAATAGAAAAAGTGCAATGTCCAGAAATATATTCAAATGTAGATATTCATTTAATGTATCCTGTAAGTCATGAAGATGGAAAGATAGGTTATTTATTAAATGTATTGAAACAACTGAGTGTCCATTTTGAAATTAAAAGATGCCTACCATGATGTAAAACAAGATTAATTTCTGATGGAATTTTATTTCTGTATGAAAATAAATGAAACCATAAAAAGTATTAGAAGAAATTGTAGACATTTTAAGAAAATTGTAGTAGGGAAATTATTTCTAGACATTGATTCATGAGTCAGAAACCATAAAGGAAATACTGTTGGTTTATAACACATTAAATTAAAATCTAACACATAACCCGGTACCCAGTGTTAATTAAAGATGTGAGAAAACAGTCTCTTTCATATACTGCTTGGGGGAATGGTAATCTTACACACTTGGTGGAAGGGACTTTTGCGGTGTACTTTAAAAATCTTAAATTTCATATATACTTTAGAAATTTATCTCAAGATAATAATGCCTATAGTGTGTAAATACACAAAGTTAACCACAGCATTCTTCGTAATATCAACACAAACAAGCACGCAAACAAAATGAAAGCAATGTAAATGCCCAGTGTCGGAGTCTTTTTAAATGAGTCATGTTACATCTATAAAATAAAATGTGATGTATTTATAAAAATAACATTTATACTTAACTGACATGGAGAGAGGTGAAAAAGCAGTCATAAAGGATTACATGTAATACAGTTCTCTTTTGTTCGAATGTATATACACGTCTGTGTGTTGTATATGTGTGTGTGTGTGTGTTTATATGAGTCTTTTGGAAGAATATTTAGCAAGAATTAAAGAGTATTTATCTTTGGATATTAAGTTATAAGTGATTTTTACTTCTGTATATTGATAGAATTCTTCAGTCTCTGCTCTTCAGGAAAGACTAGAAGGGAAATGTTTTACTGAGCTACATCATGGGTCCAGACACCTGGCAGATCTACCTGTTTTGGGTTTTTTTTTTTTTTTTTTTTTCCCCATTATGTTCTTCTATTTTTCATTCATTTAATAGACATTAAGCACTTATTAGGTATTATAATAAGTCATCTTTTACATTTACCCATCTATATGCAATGTAAGAAGTATGGGAAAAGGCAGTTCTGGGTTTTTTGTTTGTTTTACAGTGAGAAATTGAAGAATGCTTCAGAAAAGAATTGATATTGTAATAGGGAAGAACTTTTGTATCCTATTACAAGCTAATAACTCAAGGCATGTTGCCTATGAGATTAAATTATACATAATGGCTCATCTCTGGGAACCCTGCCTCCCAGGTAATGAGCATTAAGCTAAAATACCTTTGTTTAGCTCACAGGAAACATCCTGACCAAGCCCACGAATGACTTCAGGGAGGAAGAAATTAACACATCCCTTTTGGAGGCTGATGGGAATAAGAAAATGCTTGACTATACTCCCTCCCCTTTTAGTATAAAAGAAGCCTGAATTCTAACTCAGGCAATATGGTTCTTTGGGGCATGCCCACCATCTTCTTGGTTTGCCGGCTTTCCAAATAAAGTCATTATTCCTTGTCCCAATAACTCGTCTCTCGATTATTGGCCAGTCATGTGGCGAGTGGTACGAGCTTAGACTCAGTAACAGTATTTGGGTTTATTCATTTGTTCATTCAAAAATAACTTAATTGAACATTTGCTACATGCCAGAACTGTTTTTGTGCTTGCAACATATCCATAAACATTAAAAAACAAAAAAACACAAACAATACTCTTGCTCTCATGACATATGATCTTGAGAGATGGAGATGGTGATGGTTTCATCAAACAGAAAAAAAGCGTGAAAAGGGTATTCTGAAGTGAGAGAAAACCAATAAAAGAGTACAAATACATATTAGTGCTTGAGTGCTTGACCTGTTGCAGCCAAGAGTGGCTGGAACACAGAGTGTATGTGGTAGAGTGGAGTGAGAAGGTTGTTTGTTAATGTCCCTTTGTACTTATTGTCACGTTTCTTTCCTTTGCCTAAAACCATTTCCTTATATTTAATCTGGAAAATGCCTACATATCTATTATTTAAGACCCATCTGTTCCCAGATTTTCCTGGACTTCCCCCGCTCCAGCCACCAACACCTCCAACCCAAGGCTAGAATTTTATTCCATGACAATTATTCATTTATATAATTCTTCAACTGGACTCTGAGGTCCTTCAGGAACTCTGGGTTTCATTGCTGTATCTCAAATGCCAAGCACTCCTCTAGACCTATGGCATTTGCCACAGTAAATATTTTTGAGTGAATAAATACTACACCTCATTCCCTAGAACAGGGTTTCTCAACATTGGCACTATTGACATCTTGGGCCAGATAATTCTGTTGTGGGGCCCTGTCCTGTGCATTGGAGGACGCTGAGCAGCATACTTAGATGCTAGTATGCAACTAGATGCCTGTAGAACCTCCTCCTGCCCCAGTTATTGTTGGAGGAGGTCATCAAGAGGATGTGACAACTGGTTGACCCACGAGTTGGACCAGGGCAATGGGAGGTTCCTTGCCCCTTCCCTGGGATGTATATTCTGCCCACTGTTTCCACAGTGGGAACCATTTTCAAGGACACAGCCTTTGGAGGGCAATGTGTTGTGGAAATCATTTGGACTGTGTATGTGACTGTTAAGGCCTCTATATAAATGTTATGATTCTGACAGCAGGTGCAGAGATCTACTCATCTCTTACTTTCTAATTTTTCATTCATTTGACTTGCCTTTTACTGAGATTGGTGTGTTAGAGTCTTTTATTAGTTTTTTTTTTTTTTTTTCTCATATCTTCTGTGGTTTTTGCATTTTGAACATGGCTGCTTTGTTATCTGGTATCTTGTTATTTGGTGTATTGATATTCATAGTTATTATATCTTGATTATAAGTTTTGGATTTTAGCATTATAGAGTGTCCTTGATGCTTTTAGGCCTGAATTCTACCTTTTTTATATCAATATCACAATTCCTGCAGTCTTATAGTTTCACTTTTTTGATATGTTCTTTCCCATACCTATGATTTCAACATTTTGGAACACTGTATGTTAGGTGTGTCCCTTACATAGAATCACAGAGTTCAGATTTGCTTTATGAGCCAATTTGGATTTTTTTTGTAATAGATGAGTTAAGCTCATTCACATTTTCCAATGTGGCTGATATATTGGTATCAACTCTGCATATAATTTTATAATTTTATTTTACAGTCACCAAATATATTTAGTTATATATACTATGTTTCTGTATTTGATGTGGCTTTGCTTCTAAAAAATTATTTTGGTATTTTTGAACATTGGTATTTTTATTTAGAGATTTCACTTATATTTATACCTTTTTTGTGCACTTAATATACCTTTTCTTAAATAACCTTTTATTCAGTAGACTGTCAGTCTTACATGATATCCTTGACTTTCATCTATTACCTATAAAACAGTCAATAATCTTAGTCTGCTTTCTCCTTTGTCTTTCCCTTCTTCCATTTCTAGCTGTTTTCTTTCTACTTTTCTAGAGTATATTCTTCTACTCATGCCACTACCCTTCTTTTAGGTATTTAACTCTTAAAATACTCAAAAATTAAACTTAAATTGAACTCAAAAATTAAAAATATATAAAATGCTTATCATCATTTAGTTTGCCAAAATTTTCCAGGTTATCTCTTAGTTGAATGAAGGTCACGCAACCAAGGAAGGGCTCATGTGTAAACTATTCCCTTGATTCATGAACCTTTAAAATAGTTTTTCTATTGCCTTGACACTTGAGGGACAGTTGGGTGATTACAGAATACTTGGCTTGCAATTTTTTTTCCTCAAATTTCTTCAAAATGTTGCTCCACCATTGCTTTTTTTGTTTGTGTGTTACCTTTGAAAAGCTTGATGCCAGTCTTTCCTAGACCCCCTCTATGCATAAGCAACTTGATGTTATTGCCAGTATACCCTGAATTCTAATTGTTTTTCTAGAACATGTCTCTAAGTTGATTATTTTTGAGTTTCTAGGCACACAGTGGGCCCTTTGAATATGTAAGAAAAGGTTTTTCTTACTTCTGAAAAGTTTTCTTTGATTATACTTTTACATATCAGTTATAGCACGTTTTGTTTTCCTTCTTCAGAGACTTCAATTATATGTATTTTGAATTTTCTTTTCATCTCTTCAATTTCAACCATTTTCTCTTTGACCCTTTTACTTACTACTTTACCTCATTTTATCCTTTTATCCTGCTTTTCTTCAAAGTTCCTTAGTAAATTTCACTAGAATCTATTATACCTTGGGTACCTCTCAATTTATTCTTTATTTCTGAGACAGGCTAGTTTTTTTCTACAGTTTCTTTGCTGAGATCAATCAACTCTTACTCCATCACTCCCCTTTTTTTTTTCCCATTGTGGTCTTAGTTTTAAATTTTCTGTTTCTAGTTTATATCTGTATCTATATCTGTGTCTCTACATATCTATATCTAATTTTCAAATGCTCATTTGAGGATTTTTAATTCAGTTAAAAATTGTGTAAGCATATTCTTCTGGTTTGTGGTTTTTGTTTTTTTTGTTTGTTTGTTTGTTTTTGTTGTTGCTTTTTGGTACAGACCATTTCATTGGCTGAAGTATTTTGATTTGAATTTTCTGTTTTCTTCTTCCATTAACTTTGTATGTAGTTGGTTTGATTTTTTTTTCTATTCCTAGTCATTTTGGGGGTTGAGTCTCTAGTTCAGGATTACTTCCTTATAACAGCCTAGTGAAGCCAGTTTCTTTAATGAATGCTTTCAGTGGTAGGGGAGACACAAAGGATTGCATGCCTTGTCTCTTTCATTTCTGAAAGATCCTCAGTTTTTCCCTTACCTTCTTTCTCATTTCTGCTACATTCTCAAGAGCATAATCTTTTCTACTTTTATGATTCTCGCTAATAAGCAATGCTCTTTGAGGCTGCTGACTTCCTCAGTATTAATCATTTTCGAACATTTTTCCTGTAGCTGGTACTGTGAAGTGCCAAATACCAGACCTCAAATTTTGCCACTTAGTATTGTACTTCCTTTTTCTGGGGTCTTTGACTTGTTGATGTGTTCCACTTTTCAATGGTGTGTCTTAAGTTTCCCCTTTCCTAATTTTGGCCCCTACAGGCTTAAGATGTTTGTTGGAATGTGGTGTTTATATCTCTATTTACAGGTAACTTGATTTTGGTGTTTTCTACTTCCTAATAAGGCTAAACACTTGAGCCATTTGTGATTATATTTGCATTCTTATTTTGATATTATCATTGGGTGGAGGACTTGAGAGATTCAAGTTCAGGAGGATATCGTTATCTCCAGTCCCACAATTTTTAAATAGATTTTGAATTGCTTATTTTCTAGGTTAAATGTATAAAGCTGCTTTGGATTTGTCTTCTATAGACCTTATTATATTTTGAATTTTAAAATGTTTTTGTGTCTTTAACTTGTATATCCCTAAATGGACTCCACACTTTGAGGGGAGAGATCTTGTAATTTTGATATTCACCATAGTACCTGATATACTAACGTACACAGAATAGTTTCTCCATACATATTAATTATTTAGTTATTAAAACTTTTTATATAAGAAATTGTAAGCAAAATATTTGGGTTCTTTATATATCTTTTTAAAAAGATTTCATACATAGATAAATATTGAGAAATATCTCCTAAAACCATTAAAATGTACTCCAGTTTCTTAAAAAGAATCCATGTTTTAAGAGAAGCACCAATATGAGAACATGTTCTCATGATAAAACTGGAAATAATAGACTAAGTAGTTTCTCCAATTCAAATTTTTCTCAATAATTTCTCTGCAAAAAAAAAAAAAAAAAGGAAACCCATAAACTTTGTTCATTTTAACATGTGTAAAAATTAAATCAGCAAACAATAAGAAAATATAACACATTATTGTAATCTCTGCTATTTATTAATTCATTTAATTTAAATGCAAATTGTATGTTTTAATCATAAATTGCTTGGTACCAGGTTGTTCCTAGTAATGAGCAGTTCAAGAGATGGCACTTTTTTGAAATTCTAATAAAGCATTCCACAGAGCCCTCATCCTTTGTGAGCATGGTTGCCCCTTGAAACATCCTGAAATACAGAGCTAAAATGATTTAAAACCTCAGAAGAAGGTTTCTAAGGTTGGAATAGGAAGCTACTCTTGGCTTCGTGGCTAGATCTGAACACCAAAGTTAAGAAGTAATTTCAAATCAATCTGTAGAAAGATTTTACCTCTGATCATGAACAAACAGAAGCCCTCTCTCCGGAAGGTGTCAGGAGTCATATGATGGACACTAATGATGTCTGCTGCCTTTTATCATCTGTCAGGGACGAGTCACATTTATTTTCACACAGACAGTGAGAACATTTAATGAAACAAAACAGCATTATCGAGCTCCAGGTTTCCCAATTCTCTTTGGTCCTAGAAATGAAGCTCCAGGTTCATTAAATTGTGGCTTTTGGAGGTATGCTACAATTATAGTCCATTGAACTAAAAATTATAATAAGATCCCAAAGCGAAGCTTTAATATACACAGACCTCCTCTCTCTATTTCAAAAGTTCAAGTTAATTCAGCAAATACCACAGCTTTAGGATATATATAGAGAGAGAAAAAAATATACATAGAAAAAAATACAAAAATGAATTAAAAATAACCAAAATCATTATCCAGAAATATCCCCTAATAATATTTATACATTAATTATTTTGCTTTTAGCCTTCTAGACTTTATACTTTCATGTTATTATAAAAACATGCAATTTATTTGTTCCCAGGCCTCAATAGCCTGTGACTACGGTAATACCCAAATTTTTGCTGTCTTTAATCAAAAAATGCACAAATGTAGACATATATAGGCCTACCATCTTGTCATATTCTTGTTTATTTATTCACTCAACAAATATTTACTGCATTTCCTCTAGAAGCAAGACACTTTCTAGCAACTAGAAATATAGCAGTGAACCAAAAATAATGAAATCTGTCCACACAGAGCTCGTATTCTGGAAGAATAGGTGAGCAGAGATATAAAATAAACAAATGAAAAAATACATACAAATATATAAACATAATATGCCAGGTGATGAGAAGTGCTATGGAGAAAAAGAAGGTAAGGGAGGTGGAAAATGAATGTCTCTTCACTCCACTTGCTCTACCAGACAATTCAGACTATTTTTTAAAATTAATTAATTAATTAATTTATGGCTGTGTTGGGTCTTCGTTGCTGCGCGCAGACTTTCTCTAATTGTGGTGAGTGGGGGCTACTCTTCATTGCGGTGTGTGGGTCTCTTGTTACAGAGCACAGGCTCTAGGTGCCTGGGCTTCAGTAATTGTGGCACACGGGCTCAGTAGTTGTGGCACTCAGGCTTAGTTGCTCCGTGGCATGTGGGATCTTCGTGGACCAGGGCTTGAACCTGTGTCCCTTGCATTGGCAGGCGGATTCTTAACCACTGTATCACCAGGGAAGTCCCAGACTGTTCTTGATTTGACAAGACATGCTTTGACCTGAGGGCCTTTGCACTGACTGTTTCTTCTATTGGACTCACTCTTTCATCTCTTTCTAATCTTTGCTCAAATGACACCTTCTCAATGAGGCCAACCCTAACTAGTCTACTTAAAATTGCAACCTGATGCCATCTGCCTTCACCAGCACTCCTAAGCCATCTTCGTATTTTGTCATTACCTAAGGCTTATCACTTTGAACATTCTGCATAGTTTACTTAGTTATTATGCATATTGTCTATTTTCAGTCTCTCTCCACTGAAATGGAAGGTCCATAAGGGCAGAGATTTTTGCCTGATCACTAATGTATTCCAAGTACTGAAACTAGCATCCGGTACAAAATAAATGTTCAAAAAATATTTGTTGGATGATTAAAGTGGAGATGTTGAATAAGCAGTTGAATATCTAAGACTCAAGTCTGGGGAGAGAAATCCAGGCTAGAAATACAAATTTGGGAGTCATATAGGGTGACATTTTAAGTCATAAAATTGTATGAGACCTCCTAGGGAATAAGTAACAATAGAGAAGAGGCCCTTAGAAATGTTAAGGAATCAACAAGATGGGGGCACTCCAGGGAGGAAGGCTGAGAAAAGAGGGTAGTAAGGCAGGGGGAAAACCAGTTGTGCTTGGCCTCCTGTCATGTGAGGGAAGAAAATGTTTCAATAAAGAAAAGGTCAACAAATTTAGAATATTTGTCTTTTTGTAAAAGATAAATATGCAACATATCTTAATTTTTACCACTCTTTTAACTACTACACTGCAAGATAAGCTCTGCATTTCTGAGTAGTATAAACAATTTTTTGTCACTCCAATTTCATTACAAAGTATTAAAAATATTCTAGTTTTTATAAAATTAGCTGCTGGCAATATGTGCGCATAAACTGCAGGGTGGCCCAGTAAATGAACAGCAAGCATCCTGAATCTCTTAAGATGCACAGGCTTCCCTTTAGAAATCCATTCATCTGCAAAATAAGACTCCAAGGGACCTAAGGCTGAGCTTATTCAAATAAGACTCATCACCTGCTTTCTCAATTCCCTTCCTCCTCTAATGATTTCTTCTCCCATATGTGGCACAACTTTCTGTAAAAGCTTCACTGTTCTACATGATTCCTCTTCGCTCCCTTCCAGCCAAGGGACCAGCTGTGTTGGTTTTGTATCCTGCCTATGTTGCCTCTGTTGCTCTCACTGCATCCTGTTTGCTCCTTCCTTACTAAGGGCATCTTCTTTCAGGCCCTTAATACTACAGTTTCTGTCTTCTCTTCATAACCAAGTGTCATCAAAGCTGTCTCTCTTAAGGTTCATCTGCATTCACTAACTCCCCTTGTCACCCCCTTTCATTCCTCACCTACTGTACTTTAACTGTACTGTTCTCACATCTCTGTCACATCTGCTTCAGCTGGGGTTACTAATAACCGCCTAACTATCCACTTAAGTGGACACTTTCAGTTCTTACTTTGCCTATTTGTGGCACTGGACATTGTTGGAAGCTTTCTTCCACTTGACTCCTTTTCTTCTCGTGGCTTCTGTCATACCACATTATATCCTACTTTTTCACTTCTCCTGATTCTTTGCAGCCTCCTCTGCAGCCTCCCTTTTCTCTCTCTAGCCTTAAAATGTCAGTGTTCCTCAGAGGTCAATCTGTGGTCCTCTCAGCACACCTCTGTCTTTAATCTACATGAGTCCCTTGTTCCAATCTAATTAAATTGAACTAAATTAATTCATTCCCCAATGCTCACCTATGTTTTTCTTCTCTGCTCTTTGGTCACACTGTCCCTACTTTCTAGATTCTTCTTCCTACTTGCACCATCAACCCACTATCAGATCTGTAGTACTGGTCCTTCACGACTCAACTGAAATAGCCTTGTCCTTTCCTCCCCAGAGCACCTCAGCTGTACCTTTAATAAGGCGCTTTCCACAGCCCATCAAGCATTAGCATTATTCATGTATCCTATCATCCCCCTGCAGGCTGGCCACATGTCTAATTCATCCTTTCCTACATTGGCCTTAGACAGCTGAAACTCAATAAATGGGCTGATATTACAGTGACATGATAATGGTATCTAGGAAAAGGCCATTTAGTTAGCAACTTCCTGAATTACCTAGCACACTCTGAATTAAGAAGTGAGCAAACTAATTCCCGTCCTGTTGAAAATACTGTGCTTGACAAAGCATCTCAATGAGCGGTGGGTTTGGCACAGATTCACTGAGAAGTAGATAACTTTTTCATAGTTCTGAATAACTGGACATTAAAATATAGAAACACATTTACAAATATGCAAATTACAGTGGTTATCTTTTCTTCAGTTACTTTCAGTGAATCATTTATATGTACATCAATACTGTTATTTCACGTTTTTATAATGTTTTAGACATTTATTATGTATGACTTCACAGTTCTCTGAGTACCTTGGCAGAGCTCACTATGAAATAAAATTAACATTAATGATTATTAATAACAATTTAATGGGGCATTATATTAACATGTATGAAGATTAGGGCTTATTACACTTATTATTAATATTCCTCATATGTTAATTTCTTTAACAGTTTTAAAATTTGTCATGTCATTATATTGGCCCCTTTTCCTTAAGCATTGCTTGGACTTACAACTACCAAAACTATGACATTTTATTAGCCAGTAATAATAATAGAAACAAAAGCTACCATTTACTGAGCACTGTGCCAGTGTAGGCCTACTGGTAAGCACTTTATGTGCATCATTTTCTTTGATCCTTACGGAACCTCAGGAGGTAAACCGTATTGTTATCCCCATTTTACATTGAAACTGAAGCTTAGGAAAGTGAAGTGACATTTTCGAGTTCATAATCTGGAAGTAATGGATCTAAGTTTTCATAATAAAAATGTCTGATTTAAGAGCCAGTCTTTAACCCAAGCTTATTTAGCTTCTAAATCTCTTTGCTCTCAGTAAGACATATATTTGTATAAACAATACCACTTCTACTGACTTTGCCAGTTTTCGTATTCAACATCTGTAAGGTCATGCTGTACTTTGCGCTAGGAAAAACCAAATGTCCCCAGATAGGGAACTTATTAAACACATTATGGTATGACGTATGGCTACTGCATTTCCATAATTTTTTGAGAAACATTAACTTAAAAGAAAATGAACCTGAAATAGGTTCTTATTGTACAATGTTGGCTTCATTTTAAGTGCTCACAAAATGCATTTTTAAACAACCCATTCTAGACTCTTGACTAGAATCAAGTTCTCTGACCTGCTTTGGAAGAGCAGAGCTAAGTTTGCCCACTCCAGCCTCCCAAAATTTCAAATCTTCATGATTCCCTAGGACATCCAATTAGATTGATGAAATGATTAAGGAATGTTTCCTTAATGTTCTAAATAAGTGATGTTTGAAAGCTAAGAGACAAATGTAGTTGAGACAGAAATTCTTCCAGTCTTCTTATGGATTTCAGGCTTCGATTTCCTCTTCCCAGCATTTGTCCTAGCTTTCCTATCTGAGGATCACTCTCCTTTGACACCCAAGGCAGAAAAATCATCAGCCCTTACCAGATCTGTTCTCTACTTGTCATCTGTCAGTACTGTACAATTAGACCTGAGCAATAGGCAACCTGGACCTTCCCTGCTCTTATTTGGAATGTAAGTAAGTGAAACTTTTTTTGTATTTGTCCTTATCAGTTTTCTCTCACTTCAATTCATTTAGGGGCTAAGACTTCCTGATGGAATTCTTTAAAATCTCTGCTACATTTTTAGTATTTGTTCTTCTTTAATACACATTTTTTACATTGAAATCCATTAGAAAGCTCCCTTTAGGGGTATATGTAACTTCTAAAGTTGATGGTCCTAGACCATTTAACTGAACAAGCTTTGGGAATCTGATGAAAGCTCGGGGCACCCCTCCCCTGAATAATGCACCTACAGATTCAAATTTCTTATAAGTTCAGGGAATTTATAAACCAATGGCTTTCATCCATGGACCCTTATAGAAAAAATTCTGATTAGAGCCTCCATTGTTAAAGACTTTCTCATTCTTACCTTCATTAGTATTATCACAGTTGTATTGAGGCAATTAAAATTTTAATATAAATAAATTCTTTTCTTTTTTCACTTTTTTCCTTCTAATTGACATACAACACTGTATAAGTTTAAGGTGTACAGCATAATGATTTAACTTACATACATCATGAAATAATTATCACAATAAGTTTAGTGAACACCTATCATCCCAGATAGATACAAAATTAAAGAAAAAGAAAAAAATTTTTTCTAGTGATGAGAACCCAGGGTTTTCTCTCTTAACAACTTTCACATATAACATACAGCAGTGTTAATTATATTAATCATGTTGTACATTACACCTCTAGTACTTATTTATCTTATAACTAGAAGTTTGTACCTTTTGACCATCTTATACCAATTTCCCCTTCCCCCACCCCACCTCCAGTTACCCCAAATCTGATCTTTTTTTATAAGAGTTTGCTTGATTTTGAAATATAATTGGCCTACAACACTATGTTAGTTCCTGGTACATAACATAGTGATTCAATATTTCTATACATTACAAATGATAACCATGTTAAGTCTAGTTACCATCTGTTACCATACAAAGATATTACTTTATTATTGGCTATATTTCCCACACTGTATATTTCCTACCCCTGACTTATTTATTCTGTAACTGGAAGTTTGTACCTCTTAATCTCCCTCACCTATTTCTCTCATCTCCTTCAGCCCCTCCCCACCCGGCAACCACCTGTTCTCTGTATCCAGGGGTTTGTTCATTTGTTTTATTTTTTAGATCCCACATACAAGTGAAATTATTCAGTATTTGTCTTTCTCTGTCTGACTTACTTTACTTAGCATAACATCCACTAGGTCCATGCATGTTGTCACAAATAGCAAGATTTCATTATTTTTTTATGCCTGAGCAATATTCCATTGTGTCTGTCTGTATATCTGTGTATGTGTATGTGTATGTATGTGTGCATAATATATATATATATATATTTCTATATATATATATGCCACATCTTCTTTATCCATATGCCACATCTTCTTTATCCATTTATCTATCGATTGGCACTTTGGTTGCTTCTATATCTTGGCTATTGTAAATAGTGCTGCTATAAACATAGGGGTGCATGTATCTTTTCAAAATAGTGTTTTTGTTTTCTTCAGATAAATGCCCAGGAGTAGAATTGCTGAATCATATGGTAGTTCTATTTTTAATTTTCTGAGGAACATCCATACTGTTTTCCATAGTGGCTGCACCAGTTTTTAACACCCACCAAGAGTGCACCAGTGTCCCCTTCTCTTCACATCCTCACCAACACTTGCTATTTGTTCTCTTTTTGATAATAGCCCTTCTGATAGGTGTGAGGTGATATCTTATGGTGGTTTTTATTTGTGATGTTGAGCATCTTTTCCTGTGCCTGTTGGCCATCTGTATGTCTTCAGGGAAAATGTCTATTCAGGCCCTCTGCCCATTTTTTAATCAGGTTGTTTGTTTGACATTGAATTGTACACATTCTTTGTATAACTGGATATTAACCCTTTATCAGATAAATCATTTACGTATATCTTTCCCCATTCAGTAGATGGCCTTTTGGTTTTGTCAGTAGTTTCCTTTGCTCTTCAGAATATTTTTAGTTTGATGTAGTCTCATTTGTTTATTTTTGCTTTTATTTCTCTTGCCTGAGGAGACAGATACAAAAATAATATTGCTGAAGAAATGTCAAAGAGCATACTGCCTGTGTTTTCTTCTAGGAGTTTTAAGGTTTCAGGACTTACATTTGAGTTTTTCATCCAGTTTGATTTTATTTTTGTGTATGGTGTGAAAAAGTAATCCAGTTTGATTCTTTTGCATGTAACTGTCCAGTTTTCCCAACACCATTTATTGAAGGGACTGTCTTCTCCCCACTGTATATTTTTGCCTCCTTTGTTGTAGGTTAATTGACCATAAAATTTTAGATTTTCTTCTGGGCTCTCTATTCTGTTCCATCAATCTATGTGTCTATTTTTGTGCTAGTGCCATAATGTTTTGATTACTGTAGCTTTGTAGTATAGTTTGAAATCAGGGAGCATGATACATCCAGCTTTATCCTTCTTACTCAAGATTGTTTTGGCTGTTGAGGGTCTTTTGTGTTTCCATACAAATTTTAGAATTATTTGTTCAAGTTCTGTGGGAAATGCCCTTGGTATTTTGATAGAGATTACATTGAATCTGTAGATTGCCTTTGGGAGTAGGGTCATTTAAACAATATTAATTCTTCCAATTCATGAGCAGGGTATATCGTTCTATTTGTTTGTGTCATCTTCAACATCTTTCATCAGTGTCTTATAGTTTTCCAAATACAGGTCTCTTTCTCCTCAGTTAGATTTATTCCTGTGTATTTTATTCTTTTTGATGCAGTTGTAAATAGAATTATTTTCTTAATTTCTCTTTCTTTTTGTTGCCAGTGTATAGAAATGCAACAGATTTATGTATATAAATTTTGTATCCTGCAACTTTTTCTGAATTCATTGATGAGTTCTAACAGTTTTTTGACAGCTTCATTAGGATTTTCTATATAAAGTGTCATGTCACCTGCAAACAATGACAGTTTTACTTCTTCCTTTCCAATTTGGATTTCTTTTGTTGACTGAAAAAAAATGCACAAGGTAATAGTTGTGAGTTAAATTTATTTGGGGCAAAATGAGGACTATAGCCCAGGAGACAGCATTCAAGATAGCTCTGAGAAACTGCTCCAAAGAGGGAGGTGGGAAGGTCAGTATATATGTGATTTTGGTGAAGGGGGAGTACATGCAATCAGACACATATTTTTTGCAGAAGGTTTCTGCTAGTCTTGTGAAGGTTACTGCTAGTCACAAGGAGCAGATGTCACCATGAAAGTTTTTAGTTCTTTTCTAGATATGAGAATATGCAAGAATTGGGCTCATAAAATCTTCTCCTAAAAATATCTAACTATCTGAAGGCCTGTTCTGCTAGTTTTTTTCAGAGCACAGAGTGCCTCATTCCTGATCTCCACCCTGGACTACTTTCAGGGTGTATTGAAGGCCAGCAGTCACAGCAGCTTGTGATTTGATCCTTAGATGGTAGATGGCAAGTGGCAATTTGTAGTTGACACTTTTATTTCTTTTCTTTGTCTGATTGTTGTCGCTAGGACTTCCAATACTATATTAAATAAAAGTGGCAAGAGTAGGCATCCCTGTCTTGCTCCTGATCTTAGAGGAAATTCTTTCAGCTTTTTGCCATTGAGTATGATGTTAGCTGTGGGTCTGTCATATATGGCCTTTATTATGTTGAGGTATGTTCCCTCTATACCCATTTAGTTGAGAGTTTTTAATCACAAATAGATGTTGAATTTTGTCAAAAGCTTTTTCCAAATCTATTGAGATACTCATATAATTTTTATTCTTCACTTTTTTAATGTGGTGTATCACATTGATTGATTTGCAGATATTGAACTATCCTTGCATCCCTGGGATAAATACCACTTGTTTATGGTGTATTATCCTTTTAATGTATTGTTGAATTCGGTCTGCTAATGTTTTCTTGAGGATTTTTGCATGTATGTTCATCAGTGATGTTGGCCTATAATTTTCTTTTTTTGTAATATCTTTGTCTGGTTTGGGTATCAGGGTGATGCTGGTCTTGTAGAATGAATTAGGAAGTGTTCCTTCCTCTGCAATTTTTTGGTACAGTTTGAGAAGGATAGATTTTAACTCTTCTCTAAATATTTGGAAGAATTCACCTGTGAAACTGTCTGGTCCTGGACTTTTGTTTTTTGGGAGTTTTTAAAATTATTTATTCAATTTCATTACTGGTAATCGGTCTGTTCATATTTTCTATTTCTTCCTGATTCAGTATTAGGAGATTGTACATATCTAGGAATCAGTCATTTTTTCCTAGGTTGTCTGTTTTATTGGTATATAACTGTTCATATTAGTCTCGTATGGTCCTCTATTTCTGTGGTGTCAGTTGTAACTTGTCCTTTTTAGATAATTTAATTATAACAATATTTATTTTAGGGTCTCCCACCACAGGTTTATACATGTCTTTACTCTGAATATTTTGAAGACTGTCTTCATAAGATTTGCTTACCACCTTCATTTTCTACCACAGCTATTTTGTATTATTGATTCAACTAAGGCAGTGTGTATAATAGAAAAATACAAGGCTTTGATATATAACATTAATCAAGGTATTTAATATCTCTAAGCTACAGTATTTCCCTGTGCTAAATATGATTATGATTTATTTCATTGTTTGTTTGCTTTTTAATGGGTGAGAATTAGATGGGGATGTCAGCTCCCCAACAGAAGAAATGTCATTGGTTTTGTTAATTGTGGTTCCTCAGCACTGGTCCAGAACAGCACCTGGCACATAGTTGTTGCTTAATGAATATTTATTGAAAGAATCAATAAAGTATATAATATTTGACTTGCCTGATGATGATTTCATTCTGAAATTAAAAAATCATTACTAAGAACATACCATCTGCTAAGAATGTAAGAGAAAGAGAAACAATGAAAATACAAGAGACAAAGAAAATAAGAAATTGAGAGAATGAGAGAGACTGAAGCTAAAAGAGAGACTATGAGGAGAAAAAAATGAGTCCAGGAATAAGGAAAAGAAGTGTGCACATAAAGACTAGTTAACTGAAAAGACTTGTCTCTATACTATTTTCCAAGAGGATGAACAAATAATAAAAAATTACTCTCCTATTGAGTTGGCAGCAAGAAGCTTCCTGCAGAAGCAATATATCTGAAGTAGATTTTTGTACCTGATGCTTAGCATTGAACGAATATATAATAAATTTTATTCAATTTCTTAGATTATCTTAGAGACCCTAAGTATGTCTTCAAATTGTTTATTGATAGAATTTAACCAACAGCTACATCTTAAATATCCAGTATCCTGGAGTTTCTATAGAATTTTCTTTGGGTGTTCTCAGCATCTATTTGCATGACATCATTATACACTCCTTGTGAAGAATGCCAAGGAATGGCCACAGGTGTCTGGCACATTCTGACTATGGCCAAGAGACCCATATCATTAGGATAATGACCACAAGTCATCCTGCTTGGCTATGTGTCTGAAATCAAAATGTGAGGCAAAACCAACATAAGTGCAGTTAATTTAAGACACTTTCTATTTATTAAAGCTAATTTCAAGTCTGGTTTACAATTAACAATTGCCCAAAGGATTAAAATGCCCATGTCATGTGACCACTGACCCCTGGATTTAATATTTCCAGGAATGGATTTCATTGCTTGTGACCTTACTGCTGGAAAGAGTCCTACCGTAAAATAAATATCAACAATATCTTGGCAATGCCAAAGCAATTTATGATTTTATGACAGTTTATACTGGTGTCTAGTATTAAAGCAATATTGCTGGAGGCTAATTAATGGGTACAGGTAGGATGTTCCATCCTGTAAGAGGGAGGTTGCCTGTTCCCTCACTGGCTGCTGGCTGCAGCTCTCATACTGATAGCATGTTGTTGCCAGTGTTGCCACCTCATTAGAAAATTAGCTTTTAATTAATTTTGGAAGCTGTTGCATGGGTTTCAATAGGAGACATACATTTGTACACATCTCGTGGCAGAATTAAACCACCCCTCCATGTTTCTAATGGGCCTCGCCTGCCTCGCAGAAAAGCAGCAGTCCAGCCGCTTGCAGGCAGCAGCTCCATGGGTAGCAGTGGCCACACAGCTCCAGCCTGCTCCCAATTACAAAGAGATGTCCTTTAGTGCCCTCGTGTGCAGTCCCTTACTCCAAGGCCACTTGAGACATTAAGCAGCAACAGAGAGGACCAAAATCCCAGATGCTCCCCTTTCATGCTTCTGACCCCCCAACCTGGCTTTAATGGCACATAGTCTGGCAAGAATGTGCCTTACCTCATTTTTATATTTAAACATCTCTGCCTGAGCACAGTGGTGATAAACCTACAGACAAGATAAATAGCTAGATTATCACTCTTCTCCCCAGGGGAAAGTCATGCTGTCAATTAGGCTAATGGGGGTTCCAGGTTCAGCTTTGGCATGCCCTAACATTAGGGAAGGCTTTTTGCCCTGCATAGCTGTAAGGCCCAAAGATGGATTTGAAAAGTAGCTATGACCCTAGGGTGGCCAGTCAGCAAAGAGGGAAGTCAAGAACCTGATGATTAATCATCTGCCACAACAATGGGAGGGAAAAGAAGATGAGGCCCATGAGACCAGATCTTTTGAGCTCTATTATAATTATACATTGCTTTTTTCGATTCAATTTGGTGGCTTAAAAGGAGATATGGGTGTTTTCTGCTGAAGAAGTGAGGCTCCATCCTTTACTAAAAATAAGTGTTCTTTTGTCATACGTTTTCAAAGCACTTATTCTGACATCTCATTTGATCTTATTACTAATCTCTGATGGACTTAGGGCAGGTGGCATTTTTCTCATTTTGCAGCAGATGGAATTGTGTGACATAGCAGAGTTTAGCAACTTCCCTGTGACCACACAGCCAGCTGTGATGGCACCAGGATGACAACCCAAATAATCTAGCTATCCTAAATTTTTATAATGGTTCTCCATTGCATCATACTTCACTCTACAGTCACAGAAATTAACTTATGAACTGCTGACAAATTATTTTTGTAATTTTATTTGTTACATATGCATAGGAGTCAAACCTAAAAGGTAACTCCTCCTGGCAAACACAGTCTGCCAAACAATGAAATAATTTATTTAATCCAAAATTGGAAAGCATAGTGTTAGCCCTGATTTATTCTACAATTGGGGAGATATAGGGATCATAATTTTTTTAGATACCAGCAGAAAATGACAGACCCTGTGCAGTATTGGGATTTTCCATACCAAAGACAGGCTCTTTGTAGTATGAATATTGGATTATAAGCAGGGTGACAATGTAGTTTCCTGATTTACCTGAGCAGATCCCAGTTTTCAGCTGCTGTCTAGGCATTTGATTAGTTTTAGCATTTGTCCTGGAAAAAAATGGCCCAGCTTGATAGTAAATTTTATGGCACCCCAATTTTAAGTCAAAGATTTATCTTCTAGTTATATTGTCCCATTGAGGAACCAATACTTCCACAGCTTAGCTGTTGGAAGTTTACAGGAAACGTTTCATTAATCGTATACTTCCCATGCTTTCCCAGGAGCGGATAATAGTTGTCAAGAAGGCAACCATTCACTGAGCACTTGCTCTGTGCCAGGTGCTATGTTTTGTACTTTACTTGCATTATTATTTCCTTTAATCATCCCCAAGCCCTCTGAGGTGGTTACCATCATTACCCATATTTTACATAGGAAGAAACTGAGGTTCACAGCGACCAAGTCACCAGCTCAAGATGCAACAGTAAGTAAGGGGCAAAGCCAGGATTTGAGTTCAAGTCTTTCTGGCTTCAAAGCCCAGACTCTTAACAGCTATGATCTTTCAGAGTAGGCAAAGTCTCAATCCAGGTCTGTTCACCAGTGTGTTTGACTCCTACAAAGGGGAAAACCCATAGCACTGTCTCAGGCCTCCCAGGTCATTTTCACTAGCTTCACCTAAATAATTGCTTCTTGTGCTTTAACAGGAACAAGAATCACATGAGGTGCTTTATTGAAATGCATATTCCTGGACCTTTTTTCAAAGATTGACTTGGTAGACTCTAGGAACTTCCCATTCCAACGAGCTCCCTAGGTAATTCTGGTGCTCAGGGATTTTTTTCAACCACACTTTGGGAAACATTGATTTAGATATTTCTAACTATTAGAAAGTTTGGATCTGAGGAGAGATTACCAAGTAGGCTGGGAGAAGCAGAGGTATACCATCTATTTCACTGAAAATCCCTGAAATGGAGAACAACAATAATGGCGATATTGGGCACTGACCTAGCACCAGACGCTTTGACATGTTTTACTGCATATAATCTTACTAACAATCCTGGTGTGTGTGTGTGTGTGTGTGTGTGTACACATTTTACCAATAAGAAAATTGAGACTACTAAAAGTGAAATGTCTGTTACTAAGTTATGCATCTTGGTGGTGGTATCAGGATACAAACTTAGATGGTTAACACAATGCAAATACTTTATTTATATGGACTGAAATACATCAAAATTATAATAATTTTAATAATATCTTCTATAGTTATGTTCTGACAGTTTTTGTCTTTTTCTTTGTACCTCCTATTTTCCAAATTACCTTCAGTGGGTGTTATTTTTACAATCAGTAAACAGTAACAACATAAAATTATTCTTATTTTTCACTGGTTGGCTCTCCCAGCAGTAAACTTTAAATAAGGATTTGAGCACAAGTAGTTTATTTGGGAGGTAACCACTGGAAGCACTAGTAGGGAAGGCAGAAAGGAGACAGGAAAGAGACTGATGCCCACACAGGGTGTTCATGAACAGATTACCATTGTGGGCAAGTGGGACTCAGTCCTCCTGGGGACAGTTAGAAAACTACACAGAGCACTCCTCAGGGCTATCCCACCCAAGGGCTGAGAAAGTGGGGTTATTCATCCTCCAACTGCTGTCCATCATCATTACCCAGCACATCCAACCTGCCCTGCCCATGATATGAGAATTCTCCTGTGGTCAAAGAAAGCCCTAGGGCAAGGAGATGCAGGTGTTTGCAGTAAAAGGACATCAGGCTGCAGGGAAGCTGACAGAGTTGGCTACATTACAGAAGCAAAGCAGGTGAAGCTCCAGTAGCAAAACTAACTAGTGTGTCTTTGGCAAGAGTTATCGTTTGGCTTCTTCAGGATGTTTCAGAAGTTTACAGCCTCCTGATCAGTCACTTTTCCTATTTAAAAATATGTAGATGATATAAACTTAAACTTTGATTTCTATCTAGATTATAGCCTACACATAGGTTTATTTTTCTGTTAGTAAGATTTTTATTTTCACTGTCTAGTTAAAAAGATATGCCAATTTTTAAGGAAGGAATCAGCTTATATTCATTGTGTTGGCTTTCTACTTTCAGTGTGCAGAATAAACTTACATTTGGATTCCCAGATCTCTGAGGACCATGAAAAAATGAAACAAGGAAATCTGGAATTTGGATGTGATCTTTCTTCTTCATAGAAAAGGATGGAAGATCCATGCTACACCCACTGTCTTGGATACTCCAAAGGAGAGCTCAGTCTTATTGATACAATGAACTGACAGTTAGAACCTGACGGTCCCCATCAATCATAACCCAAATCAGCTGAAATGCTGCCATTGCTCTTTGGGGAGCAGCAACCCAGCAGAGAAAATCACCTTTGCTAATTGAAACTCTTCTGGAGGAATTGCCAAGTTTGTGCTAAAAGCAGCTGTCCCTGTTCTTCACTCCAGAAAAGGACAAGAGGGATGGATCAGAGGACCAATAGATACTGGGTTACCATCATTTCCCTAGATGTATTTACTGCCTGCACAAATTCATATCAAAGTAAACTCTGGGCTGTATAATGAGAAAGAGAGACAACTCTCTTCATTCTTCTATTTCTAGCAATAGAAATTCAAAGATAAGCCAATATTGAAAACTAACACCTTTTATTAAAAACTTGTTTGATATGAAGCAGTGAAGATAGTACCAAAAGAATGTGATGTAGGTCTCCTCAAAAAGCTTATATTATCTTGAGCTGTGCAACAGGAAGTGTCTACTTCTCTTCCTTCATTCTGTATTTTGGTCAAAGGCATTACTGTAAAAGACTATCTCTCTTTGTTCATGTCAGCCACATCCTTGCTTGAGATTCCTGAGACTGTTAACTAAAACATTTTCTTCTTGCAATTCATTCTTTTTTTCTAAATCTCTCAGTTGATCTGCTATAAAGAAGAGGCATGGGTTCTAAACACTAGATCCTCAAGACAATATAGATACAACTGGTTCTAGATACAAAGATTACATATAAATACTTAACAAATAATAAATAGGTGTGAAGGGAAAGTCCAAAGGGAGAGGAAGATAGAGATGGAGATCAGGACTTCACATTTGGCCTTGAAGTCCAAGCTTCTCAGTTCTCTTTTCTGGGCTGGGCTCCCCAGCAGTATCACTACTGCTCTTGGTAGAGGACCAAGTGATTTTTCAGAGAGAAGCCTCTTCTGTTGGCCATATATTTAACTCTCCCCATGAGGATTTTTGTCGTTGTTTTTTGTTGTTTTTTAATTTTTACTGGAGTATAGTTGATTTACAATGTTGTGTTACTTTCAGGTGTACAGCAAAGTGAATCAGTTATACATATACATATGTCCACTTTTTTTTAGATTCTTTTTCCTTATAGGCCATTACAGAGTATTGAGTAGAGTTCCCTGTGCTATACACTAGGTCCTTATTAATTATCTATTTTATACATAGTAGTGTGTATATGTCAATCCCAATCTTCCAATTTATCCCTCTCCACCCCCTTACCTCCTAGTAACCATAAGTTTGTTTCCTACATCTGTAACTCTATTTCTGTTTTCTAGATAAGTTCATTTGTACCCTTTTTTTTTCAGATTCCACATATAAATGATATCATATGATATTTGTCTTTCTCTATCTGACTTACTTCACTCAGTATGACAATCGCTAGGCACATACGTGTTGCTGCAAACAGCATTTTTTCACTCTTTTTTATGGCTGAGTAATATTCCATTGTACATATGTGCCATATCTTCTTTATCCATTCCTCTGTTGATGGACATTTAGGTTGCTTCCATGTCCTGGCTATTGTAAATAGTGCTGCAATGAACACTGGGGTGCATGTATACATTCAAATTATGGTTTTCTCCAGATATATGCCCAGGAGTGGGATTGCTGGATCATATGGTAGCTCTATTTTTAGCTTTTCAAGGAACCTCCATACTGTTCTCCATAGTGGCTGTACCAGTTGGTGCTGGTACAGTTGGTGCTGTACCACCAACACTGTAGGAGGGTTCCTTTTTCTCCACACCCTCTCCAGCATTTATTGTTTGTAGACTTTTTGATGATGGCCATTCTGACCAGTGTGAGGTTATACCTCATTGTAGTTTTGATTTACATTTCTCTAATAATTAGTGATGTTGGGCATCATTCCATGTGCTTTTTAGCCATCTGTATGTATTCTTTGGAGAAATGTCCATTTAGATCTTCTGCCCATTTTTTGTTTTTTTTTGATATTGAGCTGCATGAGCTGTTTGTATATTTTGGAGATTAATCCCTTGTTGGTTGCTTAAATACTGGTACTCAGAAAACTATAAGATACTGATGAAAAAAATCAAAGATGACACAAACAGATGGAGAGATATACCATGTTCTTGGTTGGAATATTGTCAAAATGACTATACTACCCACAGCAAGCTACAGATTCAATGCAATCCCTATCAAATACCAATGACATTTTTCACAGAATTAGAATAAAAATTTTTACATTTTGTATAGAGACATAAAAGACCATGAATAGCCAAAGCAATCTTGGGAAAGAAAAACAGAGCTGGAGGAATCAGGCTCCCTGACTTCAGACTATACTACAAAGCTACAGTAATCAAAACAGTATGGCACTGGCACAAAAACAGAAATCTAGCTCAATGGAACAGGATAGAAAGTCCAGAGATAAACCCACACACCTATGGTCACCTAATCTATGAAATAGGAGGCAAGAATATACAACGGAGAAAAGGCAGTCTCTTCAATAAGTGGTGCTGGGAAAACTGGACAGCTACATGTAAAAGAATGAAATTAGAACACTCCTTAACACCATACACAAAAATAAACTCAAAATGGATTAAAGACCTAAATGTAAGGCTGGATACTATAAAACTCTTAGAGGAAAACATAGGCAGGACACTCTTTGACATAAATCACAGCAAGATCTTTTTTGATCCACCTTCAAGAGTAATGATAATAAAAACAAAAATAAACAAATGGGACCTAATGAAACTTGAAAGCTTTTACATTGCAAAGGAAACCATAAACAAAACAAAAAGACAACCCTCAGAATGGGAAAAAATATTTATCATTGTTGTTTTGTTTGTTTTCAGTGTAAGAAAAGTTACTTCCAACATTGTGCCCTGGAAGCCTTCTCACTCTGCACTGGACCTACCACCACTCTCTACATGACCAACACCCCCGCCAAACTCAGCCGATGATAACTTTTTCCTCATGACATCAGCTACAGCCAAAACTGTTTACTTTGCAATCCACCCCTTACCATTTTCATTTTCTCCAAGCAATATTTTTGTATTGTTAAATCTTGAATTTTCTTTTGTTTATTTAAAAAAATATGCAAGGTGCTATTTCCTTAAAACTTTCTTTTGAATAATTATACAAGTGAAGAAATCTAGAATTTCACATCTAATAACTCAGTAAATTGGGTGATACACTCTCTTCAGTTCCTCTAGTGTGCATTTCACAACCTCTCATCCTTATTGCTTCTTCCTCTCATCAGACCTTCCTCCACTCTCATCAGTTTCTTGTCTCCTTGCCCTCAAGTGCAGCCCTGGTCCATCACTTATTCTTCACATAGTTGTGATGTTATATTTTTAAAGCACAGAAGTAACCATTATATTGCCTTGCTTCAAAAACTTTGCTAAAAAAAGGATAGGAGCATGTAGTGAAAAGCAAAAAAGACCTTGTACAACTTCTGTGAACATAGCTGAGGGGTCATTGGAGCCTGGGGCGTGATAACACCAAGTAAAGGTGCTGGATTGGGACAGATAGAACAACAGAAGCTCACAGCTGAAGTCAAGACTTGATGTCCAAAGGCATGTAAGGAGTACGATGCAGACACCAGTCAGCTATGGGATTCTCAGAGTAGGTTGTGGAGCCCATTCAGCTGGATAGAGGTAGGTAGATAATAATTGTCTAGCAGCTCTGTCCAGCTACCAGTTTACTATTAGTATCAGTTAGGGATCTGGACTGAAAGTAATAAACATTCATATTAACATGGGCAACAAGAACAATTTATTTCCTCACAAAATTGAGGGACGATTAGGGATATAGTTAAATCTCCAGGGAAAAATTGTATCCTTGAGCTCCAATCTCACCATTTTTCTCTTCTCTTTTCTCTCTTCTCCTTCTCCTTCACCTTCTCCTCCTCTTCCTTCCTTCTCTCTCTTTCTCTCATCTGCTTTTCTCATCATCTGTCTTAGTTTTCTCAGACTGCTTCCATTCACATATAAAATAATTTGATCATCAACAAATCCATTCTCCATATTTCACAGATTTACACAGAAAGTGCTTACATGCCTTTCTACATTTCATTTCAAAAAGTCCGACATAAATTCTGATTGGTCTAACCTCACAATCCAATTGGAACTTAAATTGCCTGGGGGAGGAGATGGAAGAATAATATGATTGGCAACTTGCACTAAGGCATGTGGTTACAGCTGATGGGGGAGCAGCTCCCCAAAGGAAGGGAGTACTGATTCTGTAAGAAGGAGAGCCAGATATCCAAACTACAGGGATGTTGTTCTATTAAAATAAAGATAAGGCAGAAGCAAACATCTGATGCTAAATTTATTTAACAGGGCAGATGAAATAGCTGTGCTTCCCAAGGCATGGGTGTGATCACCAGGACACTGAGACCTCTATGGATGGCCATGAAGAAAACTTAGTTGATAAAACAGCAGTGTGATGTCTATATTCTGGCATGCATACACAGATCTAGGAGGTAAACTTAACATCAATTGGTATGGTCTTATAAAGCCTACTTTATATCCAACTTGGATTTGGTCTGACCTTGCAAGAAAGAGTGAAGGAAGTGGTAATATGTAATTTTTGATACTCAACCTTCATTCATTCATTTCTTCAGTAAATATCTATTAAGTGGTTTATATAGGCTAAGCTGGGTTTAGGGCAGTGAGTACACTACAGTGAATAGGACAGATGTTTCTAGTGCCAACAGATGCTTAGAAGAGAGTTCCTACCATGTTTTATTTCCCCAACCTCCACTCTTGCAATGCAATGTGAAGTGAGTAGGACACTGCTGTAGAAACCCTCCTTTCCTACACAGATGCTCATTTCAGCAGTAGCCTGACTCCTAACATAGTGTCACATGTGTTGAATCTTTATAGACACATCTCCAACAACTGGAATTTCAGTCTGTAGTATATGGATGAGGGATAAGTTTAAAACTACTCCTTGACAAGTCATTCCTTTAATTAGATAAATGAGAATGACTTTTGTTTGCTTATAAATTATATTGATTACTCACAGTAACTTCTTTGAGTATACCTGTTGTCAACAGGTATCCTTCTTCTTATTTGTATTCTTTTAAAGGCATCTGCATCATTTTCTTTATTAAGAAAAGAAAATCTCTCTTCATTGGTCTTGATATATAAGAAGAATCCCAGAAGTTTTCTCTTTCTTTCTATACCATCTCTGAAATTCAGCTGGCTTTTTAAGGCTCTGGTTGCATAGCCCATGAGGTGGGGATTCTGCTACGAAATTAACCAGGAAAAACATTGTACATAACACATGATTAAGTCATTTTCCCTATAAAATTCATTTCAATTAAAATAGCAACATAAATCATTGAACAATTTACTATAAGATGTATCTGAGAAAATGATACCTATTTTACTATAATTTTAAAGACATAAACATCTGCTATCATGTTTAATTTAACTGGTATATGTGGTCATGTTGAGTTTGTGTTCTGAAATTAGCCAGTTTTTGATAGGCTTTCTTCATGATTCTAATCTTTCAGGTAAGGTTTTGTGAAGAAAAAAATCCCCACAAAACTCTAGTTAAAATACGTTTATTTCATTAAGGTTCATACTCTGTAGTAACAAATCAAATACTGCCTGACATTGGAACTGAGTTTTACAGAAGCCTAGAAATTCATTTTAAGTAAAGAAAACACATTCTGAACCAATCTTTTAAAAACTCTTTAGGGTCTCAATTACTAATTTACAAATAGAGGTTTATAATATCTTTCCTCCTCCCAAAAGAATTTTGGAAAAAATTAAGAGAATGTACATGAAAGTACTCTGCAAACACTGCTATCATAATAGATGAGACTGTTCTGTACTTATAAGCACTGCAAACTTTTCATTATAAAGACTATGGGTCAGTGGCTCCATGTGTCCCCCTATTGTGACATATGGTCAGTTTTCACACCAATGCACCATCAGAGTAATGGTCAGTAGAATTAGTACTTTGTGTGTGTGTATTTTTATATGCACTAGATATATATATAGATGTTAGCAAGCTACATTCACACATATATGCACACACATAAAAAGATGCATTTTATGTGTATTATTTTATGAGGCATAAACATCTATAAATATCTCAAGCACAGAGGTTCTTATCTTGTAACAACTGCAACTCTAACTTAAGCAGAGTAGACTTTAACACACATTTGTAACATCAATAGACATATCACTGTAAATAGAAATACTAAGGGATATTAAAAGATATTAGCCCCCAAAAGTCAGAGATAACTAAATGCTTCTGAAACACAGTATAAATGGAAGGATGGAGTCAAAATGCACAAAAGATAAAATATGTATTATATTTCCTCCAAATTTGAAATATTATCAGAGGGCAAACAAACAGAGACCATAAAAAATAGATGATTTTTAAAACTTTAAGTACACATAAAAGAGGCGATTTAAGTAATGAGAAAAAATTCATTCAAATATGACAAAAGAGTATGCATAGCTCTAAAATAATCAAATATAGCTTCAATCAAAACTTCCCTGGTGGTCCAGTGGTTAAGAATCCATCTTGCATTTCAGGGGATGTCAGTTTGATCCCTGGTAGGGGAACTAAGATCCCACATGCTGCGGGGCAACTAAGCCTGCCTGCCACAAGTAGAGAGCCCGTGTGCCGCAACTAGAGAGCCCACATGCCGCAACTATAGAGCCCACACACTCTGGAGCCTGCGTGCCACAACTAGAGAGAAGCCCAAATGCCACAACTAGAGAGAAGCCTGCGCACCACAAAGAAGAGCCTGCATGCTGCAACTAAGAACCGACACAGCCAATAAATAAATAAATAAATAAATAAATAAATAAATATTAAAGTCAACAATTAAAATAACAGAGTCATATCATTCAAGTTAGTAGAGTGTAAAACCAGGAATAAAGAAAACCCAATCAATATAGGAAAAAGCAGAGAAAGAGAAAAAAATAAGCATAGTAAAACCATGGTAAATATTAAAAGAAAATAATTATGATAAATGTAAATGGATTTAAGTTGCCTTTTGAAAGGCAGATCCTTATGTTGGTTAAGGAACTAAATCTCATTTAAATGCTATTTATGAAAAACACACCTAATGCACAAGGATCTTGAAAGTTTGGAAGAAAAATGGGAGAAAAGTATATACTAGGTATTTTCTAAATAAAATAGAGTTGCCTGATGAAATAAATACAAGATGACCAGTTAAATTTTGATTTCAGATAAACAATGAATATTTCTTATTATGACAAGTATGTCCCAATATCGCATGGGCAAACTTACACCAAGGTGAGAAAAAGTTCATTGTTTACCTGGACGTCAAATTTAACGGTGTGTCCTATAATTTAATTTACTAAATCTGGCAAACCTAAATGAAAAGAATGTTAATCTAGCCATATTAATATCGATAAAATAGACTTTAGTTCCAAAAGAATTTCTTCAATAAAGCACAAACTGCATAAACAATAAAGTGCTAGATACATCAACTACGTTAAAATTTTTAAACTTCAGATCAAATAAGACACTATAAACAAAGTGAAGACACAATGCATAGATTGGGAGAAGATATTCGTGATTCATATAATATGCAAAATGTTAAAACTGAGAACTTGTAAATTACTTCTATAAATTATGAAGGAAGGAAGGAAGCCAGGGAGGGAGGGAGGGAAAAAAGAAGGGAGGAAGGAAGGAAAGAAGGGAAGAAGACGTAGAGACAGAAAGAGAGAAGGAGAAAGAAAAGCAACTCAATAGAAAAATGATCAAAGTACATGAACAGGACACTTCAAAATGGAAATTCAAATGTTTAATATTATAAGATGATAAATGTCACTAATAAGCAGGAAAATTAATAGTAAACTAATCAAGAGCTACCATTATTATTTATCTGACTACTCCAATTTAAAATTTTGACAATTTAACTGTTGAATATCTAATAAGGATGTACATAGGATTGGTAGCTTTTGAACCAGATGTTCTATTCTGACATGTACATCTAGACCTGTGCTGTGCAATACAGTAGCCGCTAACCACATGCAGCTATTTAAGTTTAAATTTAAATTAAGTTAAATAAAATCTAAAATTCTCTTCTTGTACTAGCCACATTTCAAGTGCTAGTGGCAAGTGTCTATCATATCATGGCAGCAAGTAGCTAACATATTGGACAGAGCAGATATAGAACATTTCCATCATTGCAGAAACTTCTATGGGACAGTGACCCTAAGACTATCTTTAACAATAATTTCTACAAGGAAATATTTCTTTTCTTTCTGCCTCCCCCCTTACACCCTAGTCTTGCAGAACTGCCTATACCTTACTAACAGCCATTGATCTAAGATGATTTGTCTCAAAGATATTTTCTATCTGGTTTAGCTTAAGCACTTTAAAAACATTAGAGAAATAACTTAGTCATGTCTGAGTATGTAAATAAATGAATATAAATATTGAATTATAGGAAAGGAGCTGAAAATAGCCCATCTGCCTAAAACAAATTTACCAAACTGGAGACATGTGAACCTACAGATATATTTTGTTTGGCCTGTAGTTTGCTTTTGTTTTTGTGTTTTTAATTGTACTAGAGTCCAACATTTAAAAATAAAGAGATTATCTTTTTTAAAAAATTGTCTGGATTCTCTTAAAAAATAGAAAAATCAGGCTTCCCTGGTGGCGCAGTGGTTGAGAATCTGCCTGCCAATGCAGGGGACACGGGTTCGAGCCCTGGTCTGGGAAGATCCCACATGCCACGGAGCAACTAGGCCTGTGAGCCACAACTACTGAGCCTGCGTGTCTGGAGCCTGTGCTCCACAACAAGAGAGGCCACGATAGTGAGAGACCCGCACACCGCGATGAAGAGTGGCCCCCGCTTGCCGCAACTAGAGGAAGCCCTCGCACAGAAACGAAGACCCAACACAGCCAAAAAATAAATAAATAAGTAAATAATAATTAAAGGTGCTAATAATTAAAAAAAAAAAAGAAAAATCTAGAACACTGAGCCAACACTTTTGGCAGAAAACCTTTGCTAGTGCTGAGTAGTGGGGACTTCCTTAAGGTGGGCACAGTTTCCCCAGGAGGTTCAGTTTCTTCACAACTTCAGGCATTTCTGTCATCTGCCTGGTCTCTGTAGGCTTTTTTTTTTTTTAATTTTTTAATTTAATTTAATTTATTTTTTTATACAGCAGGTTCTTATTAGTCATCAATTTTATACACATCAGTGTATACATGTCAATCCCAATTGCCCAATTCATCATAGCACCACCCCCACCTCCCCATGGCTTTCCCCCCTTGGTGTCCATACATTTGTTCTCCTGTGTCTCAATTTCTGCCATGTAAACCAGTTCATCTATACCATTTTTCTAGGTTCCACGTATATGCGTTAATATATGATATTTGTTTTTCTCTTTCTAACTTACTTCACTCTGTATGACAGTCTCTAGATCCATCCACGTCTCAACAAATGACCCAATTTCATTCCTTTTTTATGGCTGAGTAATATTCCATTGTATATATGTACCACATCTTCTTTATCCATTCGTCTGTTGATGGACATTTAGGTTGCTGTAGGCTTTTGAGTTTGTGACTCCTGTTCCAAATCTAGACAAACGATTTTACGTCTTTCTAGCATGCCCTAACACTCAAGGGCTCCCAGCAATGTTGTAGTTGCATGTGGATGACCACACCAACCTGCATCAGAATAAATCTTTGATCATCATTTGAACTTGAAAAGACTAAAACATCAGTTGATTGAGTGGTGTTAAGATATTTTAGTTTGAGCATATGATTCTCTGCATATGTTTATTTCTGAGGTTTTATTTACATAGTCATGCCTGTATGTATGCATCTGACAATTGAGGAAATAAAGTAGAGGTGAAGGTCCAGCCATCCTCAGCTGTTAGAAGCTAATATTGTGTTAACAGATGCACCAGAAAAGGCTAGCACTTTATCACTTTGTTTACACCTGAATTGGGGCGGTAGAGCAGGAAACACAATATAAATAAACGTAATGTTTTCAAGGAACATTAATGTTAAAACCAAGTGGCTTATTGCTTTTAGGGAAGAATACCTGACTTTTCTTCACATCTGACCTGAATTCCTTCTCTTAATTAATTAGGCAACAAAAGTATTAACATAACTATTCAGGCAGAGGTTTAATGGCTATTCTTCAGGGATATTGTAAAAAGAATTGCTGCTTTGTTGAGTTTCGACTCGATTTAGTTTAATAATAATTTGGTTTCTTGACATCTTGGGGGTAAGTCAAAGTCAACGAGTTTAAATGGTTGGGTAGTTGGGGATAGGGCTGGAAATAAGGGTTGATTTTAGTGGCAAAACTCCAACTACTAGGACACACTTAAAACTTCCTCTGGAAAAAACGTGGAAGACTAGAAAGGTGGGCGTGGGGAAGAGAAACGTCTCTCAAAGATGGTGGAGGAACTAGAACCCCTTAGGACACAATCTCTTTAGACCAGTGTGTTCCAAACTTCATAATCCATTTTTAAGTCTTGAACTAATATCAAGAGATAACTTTTAAACAATATTTAATCTTTCTGTGTGATCTGCTCTCTAATACTTCTTGGTGGTTATTCTTTATTTTTATTCTGTTTGTTTAAATAAAGACTTCCCCACTTTCTTCCTTAGTCTTTCTCTTTCACACACAGGGCAAAGAGATGAGGCACTCCAGTAAACAAACAATAAGGGTACACATTTTCCTGAATTGTAATGCCTAAAGTCTAAAATATTAATGAATACTAAAGTGTAAATGATGCGAGCTGATTCACAAATTCCACTAACCCATTGTATTCACATGGGTATCAATAAGAATTATTTTACAGAGCACCAATCCACTACACTTTCTTTAAGCAGGGAGGGACTTTCTACAGGAAATTAGATGGGTTAAAAAGTTATCCTGAGAGTTTAGGAAACAGACTCTCGGTAGAGCTCTCAAGAATGACTCTGAAAAGCCACGCCGCAGAACTAGGTCACTGAAGAAACTGCTACCCATAAGCAAAATAAATGAGAGAAATTTAGTCTTTCTTGATATCCCTATGCCTAGTACAGAGGCTGGCAAGGTTATGGTTAGGAACACTGCCAGGACTGGACCCTAGGTCTGTCTCATTCCTTCTGTGTCTGTGTTATCACCATTCTGTGTTCAAGAGAGCTGGACTACTGTCTTTCTCTATGTTCTCTGGCAACTGACACGTCCTCTGTGAGATTTTAATTCCTCATCCATTAAATGGACCTAATATACCCTCCCATAAAATTCTTTTAGGATCACGAAAGCAAATTCCTGCAAAAGACCTGGCACAATGAATGTTAATTCCCTTTCTTCATTAAAAAGCTTATATCAGCATGCAACACCTTATGTAGGAGTGTTTTATTCTGAAGCAGTCGACTTGATGGATTGGAAAAATGGAAGAACTGTTGCCTTTTTGAATCACAGAGGTATTTATAATCATAAACACACGCATGCCTTTGAGTCAGTGTGATTGAACTGAAATTAGTGTGGTCCCTCCCTACAGAAATAGTGCTCATAGGTGGCAGTGGACTAGAATCTAAATAGCTTAGATTTTCTGTACAAATGAAACACAAATGATGAGTTTGATGAGTGTAGCTTTTTTCTTACATGATAACAGTTTAGTGGAAGGAGCACAGACTTTGAGTTGGCTTGAGTCTCTGCTGCATGATCTATGAGCTACATGATCTTGCTAATGTCCTTAACCTCTCAGACCTTTGGTTTCTTCATTTGCAAAAGCATTTGGGTGAATCTGTAAAGCACCTGACACATAAAAGGTACTCAGTAAATAATGGGTGTTATTACTGTTCTTGATTGTGTTTTTATCTTAATTTACTTTCTACTATTTTTAACTGGCATAGTACCTAGGTAAGCAAATGTTAGCACAGTTTGATGGAGAGAGTACAACTCTGAAATGTATGTTCTTCCTTTCAGAAAGCCTTGAACCTTATATAGTCACCATCTTGTTTCTTTGCTCAGAATCTGACCTTTGGTCAATAGATCCTTGACTGCTGCAGTCTCCTCCAGAAAATAGTCTCTTTTTGCCATCTCCAAGTTCCCAACTACTAAACATCATTGCATTCTTCCAACTAAAAGCAAAAAAAAAGTGCTTGTCTTTGGCTATTTCTGAGAGAAAAATTGGTATGTTACATAGCCCTAGGAAATAAGAATATTGCTAAATTGACCTTTACTATTGTTATTTCAAGACCTGAACTATCAGAATTCCTCAAAGAAAGGAATATTTAAATAGTCCATAGGCAAAACATTAACTTTTGAAACGAATGAGGAAGTCAGAATACGTTCGTTCTAAGTAGGTGTAGGAGAACTGGATTATTTGCACTTGATTGTTTTGACTGTAAATTTAATAACAGGCAAAGAAAGAAGAAAGAAACAAGAGTCTTTAAACTGATCATCGGTTGGAAATAAAACAGATCCTGGCAAGCCATTTTACTGTGTAAAATAGATTATGTTATGTCATATTCACTGCCGATAGATATTCTAGGTACTTCACACATACTAAATAACATCTTACAGTATATAACAATTACAGAATTAGACTTGGATTGCTTTTGAATGGTAAAAATGCCTTTCAAAATATAAGTATTGTGACAAAATCTGTGGGTGTAGTAAACCCTTGGGTATCAGTGAGTCTGAACTATCAAGAGAATAAAAGACACACAGCCTATATTTTCCCATGGAGTGAATAGTGCCAAACATAAATATTGCAGTATTTAACATAAAACACCCTATGTAAAAATATAGACCTTGTTTGTTTGCTTCCCCTAATGCTTTAAAAAAGCTTACATCAAGGGTACTATAAGTACTATATTTAAGAATCTAATTCAATTTAAGGGGTTCCACACTGCCTATAAATTTTTCTATCAAATTACTGCGTATTTTCAATTCAAGGCAATGCATTGTTCTATGCCAACAAAGCTTGTTAGGTACTTAATAATAGCAATAATCTACAAGGAGTGACTAAAATGCTTGTGGAAAAATGAGTCGTTAGTAATTACTGGCAACTTCTTCCCATTGGAGTTCAGACATATAGTTCAAGGACTGTTCTTTTTAAATTAATTTTATGGAATATCTACTATATATATAATCATGTTAAGGAGCTTTTCATGTATGATTCCTTTAATCATTTTACCAGTCCTGCCAGGTAGGTTTTTCAGAGAGGAATCTTTCTCCTCCATCTTTATATTTCCATAGAAGGGGCCTTTGGGGGGAATTTTAAAGGGAGCATTTCTGGCTTTATTCTCTCTCCTCTATACCTGCTCCTCCCAGGACTGTGGAGAGCCTAACAGCCAGTGCATCGCATCCCACGTATCTCATACACTGTTGCCCCTCAGTAGTGGAGAGAGACTCCTTCTCGGTTCTCGTGAGCTGTTCGTTTAAATGAGAAAGATGGGGCTTTCCCTCAACTCCCTCTGCCCTTGAACTCACGACTCAGGGCATGTTCCAGAACTCACCGCGCTCTTCTGAGTCCCCTGGGTCTCCCCCTTAGGCAGCAGTTAGTGAGCGTCACTGCCCGTCCCTGGGAGGCAGATTGTCCAAGCAGCAGACATGAACAGATGTTCTGACGCTGTTAGCGGACCCTATTTCCCACAGCTGTCTGGTGAGGTCTAGATTTGGGCGTGGGGCTCAGGGGTGGGAGTGAGGGTGGGGGTGAGGAGAGGGTAGGAGATGGCCAAGTTGACCTCAGTTATCAGTCATGTCCTCCATATATCTTTGTTATGAATCATTATACTTTTGGAGTAACCGACATCCCTAAATAGGCTTGGGCTTTGATTTTCAATCATCTCCTTGTTCTACTCCTTACCCTTAGGCCTTGAAGGAGATGAAGACTATGTAGTTTGGACCCCAAACTACAATAAGTGACTATTTTAACTGGGAGATGACTGAGATGCAGGGAGGTGAATAAGTTGCCCTAACTGACCGTATAAATAGGTATGATTTAGAGTAGTGCTCATCAAAGTGGGGTGTGCAAGATGATTCACTGGGTTTGCAAAAATATATATATAAGATATATTTATATTAAAATGATCAAGATATTAAACTTTAGTAATATTTAACATGGGGCTCAAAATGACATCTGTGTTGGGTGTACTGTATATCAGGCATTCATTTATCCATAAATATACAGGGCTCATCTACAACGCTGAGAGGCTTGCAGCCTCGCCCTCACTTTCTCGTTTGCATTCAGGGTATTGCAATGTATTGAGCTGCTGTGTGCCACTAAATGGATTTAAAGATTATACTGTCTTGTTCTAAGTAAATGAACATGGCCACACAATAGATAAAGTGGCTTATAAAGATTCCTATAAAGAAATAAAATTTGAAGATAATACTAGTAACATAAATACAAGTGAAGAACAAGAAAATGGCAAAGCTGAGATTACTTACATGCTAGGACAGGATTTTGTTGATCATATTCAAGAGGATAATAATGATAATCTAATCAGATCCCCAAAGAAGTTGAAAAACATTTAGAAAATATTATGGACAGTATTTAATATATAGATTTCACCCACCATATTTAACTAATAAACCTCATCTTGCCTTGAGATATTAATGATAATATAAAGTAATAATTAGCAAGGCATTTAAAATCCAGGCATCTAAACCATGAAGCAAGTCTCTTTTTTTTTTTCTTAACATTTAAAGTTATTTGAAACATTATACAAAATATTATACAAAATTTTATACAATATTATACAAAGTATTACACAAAATTTCATTAAAGTTGATGACAAATATTTAAAAGCATTTTTGGGTTTCTTAATGTAATAATACTACAGAAATGCATGTAATATATATATACACATATATACACACATATAATACTTTTAGTTCTTCAATTTTTTTTTATATGGTGGTCAGAATTCAAAAATATTTGGAGACTCCTGGACCAGAGGATTAGTGCAAGCCTAAAGGGAGATTTTAGGTGGCATACTAGAAAATGAGTTGGATAGCATATTCTGCAAATGTATAAGCAACATGAATCTGAAAGGTATCTAATTAAGATACTGGGCTAAAACAGGTGACTGAAGCAATGGATTCAGTACAACTAGAATACATTTAAAAATATAAAGTTCAAGTGCTACCCTTTGAACTTTATTTTTTTTTAATGTATATTTGACAGTGAAAATTTCCACTCTTCAACTGCAGGATGAGTAAACAGCAGTGTAAGAAAAGAAACAACTTAGAAGTTTGTCAAGACAGAATGTGATGCACATGCCATAAAAGACAATTCAGTCTGTGACAGCATAGACAGAAGTACTTCTTTATCTAAAATGTAGAACAGTCCAGTCAGACACCTGGGACATGGTTTGTGGTCAGAGTATCCTATTTTTTTAAAGTAACTTCTTTGTTTAAAATTTTTATTGGGGTATAGTAACAATTGATTAACAATGTTGTGTTAGTTGTGTTTCAGGGGTACAGCAAAGTGAATCAGTTACACATATACATATATCCTTTTTAAATAGACTAGAAGTATCAATAAATAGAAGAGCAGCCAAAGGAGAGGCAGACAAAAGGATTCAGTCTTAGGAATTGAGGATATTAACTTTAAAAATCTTCAAAAATGTCATGAGCCTACTAATATTTAAAGGATGACTATGTGAAAGGAGAATCACAATTTTGCATGATCCTAAGGCAGCCCTGTGCCATTCAACTCCATAGCACAGCGGCTGCTACCACCATGCCAAGCTCTGTAAGCTGGCTGGAGTCTGGATTGAAGCCTGGGGTCTGATGGCCCTTACACCCCACAGGTGGGGCCTTCCCTTGAGGACTCACCCCTCTACTTTTGGATTCAAATGTAGGGCTTGGAATCTGGCTCCCCAAGTCACCATTTGAGGGCCAACTATTGCAACCTGAAGACAGAGGAGAGTTAGTATAGGTCATTCTTGACCTATACAAAAGTGGTGTGAGGAAGCTTGGCAGATAATTCCCCTTCCTTTATTCCTTGTGTGAACTACCCATTTTGAGTGAAAGCGCTATTCTGCTGTGTCTCCTTCTGGCTCATTGTGAAGTGGCAGCCAACACATCTTAACCTGTGCCTGCTTCATGTCCTCTGGGCTTGTACCAGCTAAATACATTACCTCCACTCCACTTTATCCTTGCCTCAGGCTTTGCTTTTTAGAGGACCTAGGCAAAGACAGCTAGTTCCCAGAATGTTAACACATGATGTGATGATAATAAAAATAGAGAAATATTTTGTGGTCAAGTATATTTGGAGAACTTTGTATTAAATAAAAATAGATTCACTTACTGCCGAACTTCTTGAATGAGGTAGATCCTATGCAGTGTTTTTCATATTTCTTAGAAACCTCTTTCCAGGGAGCAGGTGTAATATCAGCATAATATAGAATGAATTTGAAGGATGCTGTTTTAATTGGCAAAATGAGGAGCTACTCTTCAGCTCAACTTGAAGCACAATTTTTTTTTTTTAAACATCTTTATTGAAGTATAATTGCCTTACAATAGTGTGTTAGCTTCTGCTTTATAACAAAGTGAATCAGTTATACATATACAATATGTTCCCATTTCTCTTCCCTCTTGCATCTCCCTCCCTCCCACCCTCCCCATCCCACCCCTCTAGGTGGTCACAAAGCACCGAGCTGATCTCCCTGTGCTATGCGGCTGCTTCCCACTAGTTATCTATTTTACATTTGGTAATGTATATATGTCCATGACACTCTCTTACCCTGTCACATATCACCCCACCCCCTCCCCATATCCTCAAGTCCATTCTCTAGTAGGTCTGTGTCTTTATTCCCGTCTTGCCACTAGGTTCTTCATGGCTTTTTTTTTTTTTTTTTTCCTTAGATTCCGTATATATGTGTTGGCATACTGTATTTGTTTTTCTCTTTCTGACGTACTTCACTCTGTATGACAGACTCTAACTCCATCCACCTCATTACAAATACCTCCATTTCATTTCTTTTTATGGCTGAGTAATATTCCATTGTATATATGTGCCACATCTTCTTTATCCATTCATCTGTCGATGGACACTTAGGTTGCTTCCATGTCCTGGCTATTGTAAATAGAGCTGCAATGAACATTTTGGTACATGACTCTTTTTGACCTATGGTTTTCTCAGGGTATATGCCCAGTATTGGGATTGCTGGGTCGTATGGTAGTTCTATTTGTAGTTTTTTCAGGAACCTCCATACTGTTCTCCATAGTGGCTGTATCAATTTACATTCCCACCAACAGTGCAAGAGTGTTCCCTTTCCTCCACACCCTCTCCAGCATTTATTGTTTCTAGATTTTTTGATGATGGCCATTCTGACCGGTGTGAGATGATATCTCATTGTAGTTTTGATTTGCATTTCTCTAATGATTAATGATGTTGAGCATTCTTTCATGTGTCTGTAGGCCATCTGTATATCTTCTTTGGAGAAATGTCTATTTAGGTCTTCTGCCCATTTTTGGATTGGGTTGTTGGTTTTTTTGTTATTGAGCTGCATGAGCTGCTTGTAAACCTTGGAGATTAATCCTTTGTCAGTTGCTTCATTTGCAAATATTTTCTCCCATTCTGATGGTTGTCTTTTGGTCTTGTTTATGGTTTCCTTTGCTGTGCAAAAGCTTTTAAGTTTCATTAGGTCCCATTTGTTTATTTGTGTTCTTATTTCCATTTCTCTGGGAGCTGGGTCAAAAAGAATCTTGCTGTGATGTATGTCATAGAGTGTTCTGCCTATGTTTTCCTCTAAGAGTTTGATAGTGTCTGCCCTTACACTTAGGTCTTTAATCCATTTTGAGTTTATTTTTGTGCATGGTGTCAGGGAGTGTTCTAATTTCATACTTTTACATGTACCTGTCCAATTTTCCCAGCACCACTTATTGAAGAGGCTGTCTTTTCTCCACTTTATGTGCTTGCCTCCTTTATCAAAGATAAGGTGACCATATGTGTGTGGGTTTATCTCTGGGCTTTCTATCCTGTTCCATTGATCTATATTTCTGTTTTTGTGCCAGTACCAAACTGTCTTGATTACTGAAGCTTTGTAATATAGTCTGAAGTCAGGAAGCCTGATTCCCCCAGCTCCATTTTTCGTTCTCAAGATTGCTTTGGCTATTCGGGGTCTTTTGTGTTTCCATACAAATTGTGAAATTTTTTGTTCTACTTCTGTGAAAAATGCCAGTGGTAGTTTGATAGGGATTGCATTGAATCTGTAGATTGCTTTGGGTAGTAGAGTCATTTTCACAATGTTGATTCTTCCAATCCAGGAACATGGTATATCTCTCCATCTATTTGTATCATCTTTAATTTCTTTCATCAGTGTCTTATAATTTTCTGCATACAGGTCTTTTGTCTCCTTAGGTAGGTTTATTCCTAGATATTTTATTCTTTTTGTTGCAATGGTAAATGGGAGTGTTTTCTTAATTTCACTTTCAGATTTTTCGTCATTAGTGTATAGAAATGCAAGAGATTTCTGTGCATTTATTTTGTATCCTGCTACTTTACCAAATTCATTGATTAGCTCTAGGAGTTTTCTGGTAGCATCTTTAGGATTCTCTATGTATAGTATCATGTCATCTGCAAATAGTGACAGCTTTACTTCTTCTTTTCCGATTTGGATTCCTTTTATTTCTTTGTCTTCTCTGATTGCTGTGGCTAACACTTCCAAAACTATGTTGAATAATAGTGGTGAGAGTGGGCAACCTTGTCTTGTTCCTGATCTTAGTGGAAATGGTTTCAGTTTTTCACCATTGAGGACAATGTTGGCTGTGGGTTTGTCATATATGGCCTTTATTATGTTGAGGAAATTTCCCTCTATGCCTACTTTCTGCAGGGCTTTTATCATAAATGGGTGTTGAATTTTGTCGAAAGCTTTCTCTGCATCTATTGAGATGATCATATGTTTTTTCTCCTTTAATGTGTTAATATGGTGTATCACATTGATTGATTTGCGTATATTGAAGAATCCTTGCATTCCTGGGATAAACCCCACTTGATCATGGTGTATGATCCTTTTAATGTGCTGTTGGATTCTGTTTGCAAGTATTTTGTTGAGGATTTTTGCATCTATGTTCATCAGTGATATTGGCCTGTAGTTTTCTTTCTTTGTGACATCTTTGTCTGGTTTTGGTATCAGGGTGATGGTGGCCTCGTAGAATGAGTTTGGGAGTGTTCCTCCCTCTGTAATATTTTGGAAGAGTTTGAGAAGGATAGGTGTTAGCTCGTCTGTAAATGTTTGATAGAATTCACCTGTGAAGCCATCTGGTCCTGGGCTTTTGTTTGTTGGAAGGTTTTTAATCACAGTTTCAATTTCAGTGCTTGTGATTGGTCTGGTCATATTTTCTATTTCTTCCTGGTTCAGTCTCGACAGTTTGTGCATTTCTAAGAATCTGTCCATTTCTTCCAGGTTGTCCATTTTATTGGCATAGAGTTGCTTGTAGTAATCTCTCATGATCTTTTGTATTTCTGCAGTGTCAGTGGTTACTTCTCCTGTTTCATTTCTAATTCTATTGATCTGAGTCTTCTCCCTTTTTCTCTTGATGAGTCTGGCTAATGGTTTATCAATTTTGTTTATCTTCTCAAAGAACCAGCTTTTAGTTTCATTGATTTTTGCTATTGTTTCCTTCATTTCTTTTTCATTTATTTCTGACCTGATCTTTATAATTTCTTTCCTTCTGCTGGCTTTGGGGTTTTTTTGTTCTTCTTTCTCTAATTGCTTCAGGTGCAAGGTTAGGTTGTTTATTCGAGATGTTTCCTGTTTCTTGATGTAGGCTTGTATTGCTATAAACTTCCCTCTTAGCACTGCTTTTGCTGCGTCCCATAGGTTTTGGGTCGTCGTATCTCCATTGTCATTTGTTTCTAGGTATTTTTTGATTTCCCCTTTGATTTCTTCAGTAATCACTTCGTTATTAAGTAGTGTATTGTGTAGCCTCCACGTGTTTGCATTTTTTACAGATCTTTTCCTGTAATTGATATCTAGTCTCATAGCGTTGTGGTCGGAAAAGATACTAGATACGATTTCAATTTTCTTAAATTTACCAAGGCTTGATTTATGACCCAAGATATGATCTATCCTGGAGAATGTTCCATGAGCACTTGAGAAAAATGTGTATTCTGTTGTTTTTGGGTAGAATGTCCTATAAATATCAATTAAGTCCATCTTGTTTAATGTATCATTTAAAGCTTGTGTTTCCTTATTTATTTTCATTTTGGATGATCTGTCCATTGGTGAAAGTGGGGTGTTAAAGTCCCCTACTATGATTGTGTTGCTGTCGATTTCCCCTTTTATGGCTGTTAGTATTTGCCTTATGTATTGAGGTGCTCCTATGTTGGGTGCATAAATATTTACAATTGTTATAGCTTCCTCTTGGATCGATCCCTTGATCATTATATAGTGTCCTTCTTTGTCTCTTGTAATAGTCTTTATTTTAATGTCCATTTTGTCTGATATGAGAATTGCTACTCCAGCTTTCTTTTGATTTCCATTTGCATGGAATATCTTTTTCCATCCCCTCACTTTCAGTCTGTATGTGTCTCTAGGTCTGAAGTGGGTCTCTTGTAGACAGCATATATATGGGTCTTGTTTTTGTATCCATTCAGCCAGCCTGTGTCTTTTGGTGGGAGCATTTAATCCATTTACATTCCAGGTAATTATCGATATGTATGTTCCTATTCCCATTTTCTTAAATGTTTTGGGTTTGTTATTGTAGGTGTTCTCCTTCTCTTGTGTTTCTTGCCTAGAGAAGTTCCTTTAGCATTTGTTGTAAAGCTGGTTTGGTGGTGCTGAACTCTCTCAGCTTTTGCTTGTCTGTAAAGGTTTTAATTTCTCCATCGAATCTGAATGAGATCCTTGCTGGGTAGAGTAATCTTGGTTGTAGGTTTTTCTCCTTCATCACTTTAAGTATATCCTGCCACTCCCTTCTGGCTTGCAGAGTTTCTGCTGAAAGATCAGATGTTAACCTTATGGGGATTCCCTTGTGTGTTATTTGTTTTTTTTCCCTTGCTGCCTTTAATATGTTTTCCTTATATTTAATTTTTGACAGTTTGATTAATATGTGTCTTGGCATGTTTCTCCTTGGGTTTATCCTGTATGGGACTCTCTGTGCTTCCAGGACTTGATTAACTATTTCCTTTCCCATATTAGGGAAGTTTTCAACAATAATCTCTTCAAATATTTTCTCAGTCCCTTTCTTTTTCTCTTCTTCTTCTGGGACCCCTATAATTCGAATGTTGGTGCGTTTAATGTTGTCCCAGAGGTCTCTGAGACTGTCCTCAGTTCTTTTCATTCTTTTTTCTTTATCCTGCTCTGTAGTAGTTATTTCCACCATTTTATCTTCCAGGTCACTTATCCTTTCTTCTGCCTCAGTTATTCTGCTATTGATCCCATCTAGAGTATTTTTAATTTCATTTATTGTGTTTTTCATCATTGCTTGGTTCCTCTTTAGTTCTTCTACGTCCTTGTTAAATGTTTCTTGCATTTTGTCTATTCTATTTCCAAGATTTTGGATCATCCTTACTATCATTATTCTGAATTCTTTTTCAGGTAGACTACCTATTTCCTCTTCATTTGTTAAGTCTGGTGTGTTTTGACCCTGCTCCTTCATCTGCTGTGTGTTTTTCTGTCATCTCATTTTGCTTATCTTACTGTGTTTGGGGTCTCCTTTTCACAGGCTGCAGGTTCGTAGTTCCCGTTGTTTTTGGTATCTGTCCCCAGTGGCTAAGGTTAGTTCAGTGGGTTGTATAGGCTTCCTGGTGTAGGGAACTAGTGCCTGAGCTCTGATGGATGAGGCTGGATCTTGTCCTTCTGGTGGGCACATCCACGTCTGGTGGTGTATTTTGGGGTGTCTGTGGCCTTATTATGATTTTAGGCAGCCTCTCTGCTAATGGATGGGGCTGTGTTCCTGTCTTGCTAGTTGTTTGGCATAGGGTGTTCAGCACTGTAGCTTGCTGGTCATTGAGTGATGCTGGGTCTTGATGTTGAGATGGAGATCTCTGAGAGATTTTTACCGTTTGGTATTACGTGGAGCTGGGAGGTCTCTTGTGGACCAGTGTCCTGAAGTTGGCTCTCCCACCTCAGAGGCACGGCCCTGATGCCTGGCTGGAGCACCAAGAGCCTGTCGTCCACACGGCTCAGAGTAAAAGGGAGAAAAAATAGAAAGAAAGAAAGAAAGAAAGAAAGAGGTTATAATATAGTGAAGTAAAATAAAGCTATTGTAAAGCAAAGCTATACAGACAAAATCTCACCCAGAAGCATATACATATACACTCACAAAAAAAAACGAGCAGGGGAAAAATTAATCTATCCTGCTCCCAAAGTCCTCCTCCTGAATTTGGGATGATTCGTTGTCTATTCAGGTATTCAACAGATGCAGGCACATCAAGTTGTTTGTGGAGTTTTAATCCGCTGCTTCTGAGGCTGCTGGGAGAGATTTCCCCTTCTCTTCCCTGTTCACACAGCTCCTGGGGTTCAGCTTTGGATTTGGACCCGCCTCTGCTTGTAGGTCACCTGAGGGCGTCTATTCCCCGCCCAGACAGAACGGGGTTAAAGGAGCAGCTGCTTCGGGGGCGCTGGCTCACTCAGGCCGCGGGGAGGGAGGGGTACGGAGGAGGCGGGGCGAGCCTGCCGCGTCAGAGGCCGGCGTGACGTTGCACCAGCCTGAGGCGCGCAGTGCGTTCTCCCGGGGAATTTGTCCGGGGATCACGGGACCCTGGCAGTGGCGGGCTGCACCGGCTCCCGGGAGGGGCGGTGTGGAGAGTGACCTGTGCTCACACACAGGCTTTTTGGAGGCGGCAGCAGCAGCCCCAGCGTCCCACGCCTGTCTCTGGGGTCCGTGCTGATCGCCGCGGCTCGCGCCCTTCTCTGGAGTTCGTTTAGGCGGCGCTCTGAATCCCCTCTCCTTGCGCGCAGCGAAACAAAGAGGCAAGAAAAAGTCTCTTGCCTCTTTGGCAGCTGCAGACTTTTTCCCGGTCTCCCTCCCAGCCAGCTGTGGTGCGCTAACCCCTTCAGGCTGTGTTCACGCCACCAGCCCCAGTCCTCTCCCTGCGATCCAACCGAAGCCCGAGCCTCAGCTCCCAGCCCCGCCTGCCCCGGCGGGGGAGCAGACAAGCCTCTCGGGCTGGTGAGCGCTGCTCGGCGCCGAGCCTCCGTGCGGGAGTCTCTCCACTTCTTCCTCTGCGCCCCTGTTGCTGTGGGATCCGCGCTGTTAGCTGCGGCTCGCGCCCGTCTCTGAAGTTCGTTTAGGCGGCGCTCTGAATCCCCTCTCCTCGCGCACCAGGAAACAAAGAGGGAAGAAAAAGTCTCTTGCCTCTTCGGCAGCTGCAGACTTTTTCTCGGACTCCCTCCCGGCTAGCTGTGGTGCGCTAACCCCTTCAGGCTGTGTTCACGCCGCCAATCCCAGTCCTCTCCCTGCGATCCCGCACAATTGTTTTATCATCAGAACTGTTCAAAGGTAGAATAAAGGAGCCCCAGGAGAGTTTGTTCATTACTGAGTCTGAGTATGCACTGGGAATACCCGGATGGTAAAGAGATGAAGAGGCGTCAACTCATCAGATGATCTCTAAGGCCCATTCTAGTATTTGGAGTCTACTGTTTCACTTTATTATCTAACATTTTTACTTTAAAGCCTGGGCTGTCTTTGCCATTATATATAGCAGATCATATGGACACTCCATTTACAATAATATGTTTAGGTATTTCTTTGAAAGAGTTGTTCACCTCCTTTACCTTGAGCTTGCCCACTTGAGTAGACTACATAACAGTTGCACACCAAAAAGAGCTAGCACAATTTATGATACATAATTGGTGTCAAATAAATGATAGTTTTCATTGTCATTATTTTTCAAGAGAAGAAAATTTGACCATATTTGGTAAATAATTCAAAACAGTGGATTTAGAGAGGATCAGCTAAATAAACTTCAAGGATTTAATTCTAGGTGACCAGTGCCTTGCACTTCACAACCAGAAATATTGAGTTGTTTGTAATTCATGCCAGGTTCTTGCATACTCTGTTCCTTTGTAGGTCCAGTCTCCCCTCTCTGTAATACTCCCTTCCTGCCATAATGTCTAGAAAATAACTACTTATCTTTTAGGTGTCAATGCAAAAATATACTTCTCCTCTAACTTACCCAGACAGAGCTAACAACCTTCTCTTATGCTTCTACAACAAGGCAGGGTCTTGGCAGAAAGCGCTCCAGCTGGTTCACATAAAGAAACTATTTACAGAGGAACAAGCAAATGCATTCAGAGACTAGAAATGATGAAAAGCCATTACAAACTCTAAGGATGAAGGGGCAAGAGGAGAAACGAGGATTCCTAGGGCCAGTGAGAGTGGAGCTATGGAGGAGGAGAGCTTGCAATTCTGGTGGAGCTCTGCTACTGCCAGAGATGTGCACCTAAGCAGCCTCTCACTGGCCGAAACTAACTGCAAGTCAGGTGACAAGGGAGTCTGAGGGATGTATTCTCAGAGGTATGCCCACCTTCTGTGGCACAGGGAGAAGAATGAATGTAAGAGGAAGGGAAGATAAATGAAAAATAACCTTCTTATTGACATTCTATCCAACTTATCACACTAGATTTACTTTATGTGTCTATCTTCCCTCTCTTTGGACAAAGAGATAAGTGTGTTTTGTTGTGTTGTGTTGTGCCTATATCCTTAGTATGTAGTAATACAGAGATAAGTATAAGTTGGAAGGAAGAAGGAAGGGAGGGAGAAGTGATTTGTGTTATATGTGAAGCATGTTTAATATAAAGTAGCAGTGTGATCCCAGTGAGACATTCTAAGAGGCAGCAGGACTTTAAAGTCTAGAAGCAAGAGGCTCCAAGTAGTGACTCAGGAACCAAACAGAACAGCATTTGCACCATGCACTCCCAAATAAGCAACTGCCTTTTGGCTTTGCACTGCCCTGGCTTTTATCTTTGTGTGTTAGCTTTAAACTTTATGTCATAACTGTCCTTCATACAAGGTCATTATTTTGGAAGTGCCACAACCTCATCACCATATTACAATAAATTAGAGGTATTTTTGAAATAAATTTCTTTGAACTGAGGTTACTTGATACTTTATGTACTGATCTTATTATCTCAATATCCTAATTTGGACATTTTAAGCATTTTAAAGCATTCACTTTTCTGTTCATTATCAAATTCTCCTACTCCCTGGTGACCAGCTACTACTTAAAAAGATTTTATAATTTTTTTCCTGGAGACATAAAGATGGAGATAAGGCTTCTGGAAATAGCTATATGATGATGTTTAAATATTAAGTGTTCCTGAAAGGGTTGCAGTATTCAGTGCAAATACTGAAAATTTATGTAAGTGGTTTAAAAAATAGCTTTACAGTGCTTAGAAAATACCCTTAAGCTATAAGGAGGGAAAAGAGGATGTAGAGGAAGGGGAGAGTAGATGGGAGAGGCATATATTCTAAGATATTTTTTATTTTGTACTTTGCCTCAAGTATTTTTGAAATATTGAAATTATGAGAAATTTTCACGATAACCAAATTTATACTTTTTTGAAAGGAAAAATGTGCAAAATTGTTTTATGAAATTTGATCTTCTTTACTCAGTGATGTTCAATTACTAGGTATTTGTTCTGATTTAAGTGTAAATGCTCTTGGTAACTTTCCATTTCTAATCTGACCCTTTCCGTATTAACCCAACTTTACTTCCCACTACTCCCTATTAGTTATTCTTGGCTTCTATCACTAATATTTTCTTATCAGCATACCTCAATGTCTTACATATGTTATTTAGTCTCATAAATATTTATCACCTTATGTAGTGGGTGGGAAATACCAATATAAATATGAATAATAGGGCCCTGTCATCTAAGAGTACATAATTTTTCTTATTGGTGGAAAGGACATGACAATAAATAGTTACTATACAGCCCTGTGAGCGCTAAAGTGGAGCTATTTACAAAATGCTAGGGGAACAGCAGAAGGTAGGATTGACATCTGTTTGGAAGAGTTGTAAGAAAAAAAACCCATTTCATCTGAGTCTTGAAGGATTAAATAAATCATTGCCAAAAGTACTACCAGGAAGTGGGAACAAAAACGTAAGAGTCATTGGTACAATTAATAATCCTGAAAAGAGTTTTCCAGAATGTTTTATGAAGTCCAAGTTGTCACATATATTGAGGCCCACTCTACATTTATTTCTCAGGGGAACTTCCTAAGACATAAAAGCATTTTAGGGAGAAACCAGTTATTCCCAATACCAGACACCTGGTGACTTAGGCACCTTCTAAAATCTCCATATACTAGCTATAAAAACTTATAAAAATATTTCATAAACTTCTCCCCAAGTAATCAGTTACTTTCTAAAGGAAATTAATATCATTTCATGTAGATATAGCCATTGATTCAATTTTTCAGAAAGCTAGAAAAGTGCATTTTCTTCCCAAGAAGGAAAAAATAGATATGTTGAGGCAAAAATCAAACAATAGACATTTAAAACTAATGTATTTTAAAATGTTAGTATTTAGATAATTTAATTTCTTCACTGGGGAAGAGCAAAATTTAATTTAAATATTATTATTATGTAGATTATGACTGGGGTAACAAAGATCAGATTTACCATACTGACTCATACAACCAAAAAAACACTCAAAATATAGGAAACAGTGGTTTTAAGATATTGGATATCATGCAACAAAGGCAGTATTCCTGATGAGAAACAGGTGAAATAAGCTCTATAACTGTCCCAGCTCGTTGCCTTGAGAGAGCTTCCAGGCCACAGTACAGGGAAAGGAAATCCAAGCAAAACTTTACAGACTCCTTGAGTTGAGGAGAAAGAACTGAGATTCCAAAGAGACCAAAGCATCCAGAATTTTCAGGACAGAGTACCAGAGAGGAAAGAACCGCACACAGAGAGAACTCCAGGGAATTTCAGACTCCCCCTCAGGTATTCAGCTGAGTACTGATAGTGCATCCATGTGAGAGAAGTACTCACAGCTGGGGAAAGACACTTGAAAGTATTAGAGGGAACAGTGCAAGGAGATCACACAAGCCAGGGAACAGTGCTTATTCCCAGTAGTCGGAGCAGAAAAACTCCTAATCACAGGTCAGTGACTAGAGTTCCAACAGGCCTAGATTAAAAACTGCTTTGGTTCCAATCTAACAAATCTTAAAAGCAAGACCCAGCATAATCATACTGTTTCCAAGTAACTCCACCTGTTCCAGAACAGCTCAAGTATATTTGTAGCAATATATAATTATCCAACAAGACAGCCAATAAAAAATTACCAGACATGCAAAGAAGCAGGAAAATACAACCCATAATGAGGAAGAAAATCAGTCAAAATTGACTGAAACAGATGTTAGAATTGGCAGACAAATTATAACAGTATTCCATATTTTCAAAAAGTTAGAGGTAAGATTGAACATATTAAGCTGAGACATGGAAGATATAAAAAGGACACAAATCCTTTTTCTACAGGTTAAAATTATAATCTGTGAGATGATAAAATAAATTTAAAAATAAAAATAAAGGACTAGATTAGATAATTGATGAGGAAAATATTAGTGAACTTGAAGATAACAATAGAAACTACTCAAAATAAAACATAGAAAAAGAAACTAAAATAAATGAATATGGTATCAGGAAGCTTTGGGAAAATTTCAAATAGCCTAACAATAAACATGTTGTTTATTAAGGAATGTCTAAGGGAGGGACAGAAGAATGAGTTCAAGAAATAAGGGTCAAAAATCTTCAAATTTTGTGACAACTGTAAACCCACAGATCTAAGAAGCTCAACAAACTCTGAGCACAAAAAATGAAGAAAGCTATACCACCGCCCATCATAATCAAATTGCTTAAAACCACTAATGAAGAGAAAAGTCTTAAAAGGAGTCAGAGGTAAAAATAAGGATAGTAACAGTGCTCTCACTGGAAAGTAGGCAGGTGAGAAGACAATGGGTCACCATCCTTAACAAACAAAAAGGAAAAAAAATAACCTGTCAAATTAAATTTTCTAGCCAGTGAAAATACCTTTTTAAATGAAGGCAAAATAAAGATTTTCAGACCTACAAGTGCTAAAAGAATTCATCACCAGCAAACCCAGACTGTGAGAAGTGTTAAAGGAAGCCATTTAGGCAGAGGGAAATGGTACCAAAAGTAAATGTGGATGCACACAAGGGAATGGAAAGTGTGGGAAATGGTGGCTACATTGGGTTAATGCACAAGATTATTTCCTTATTCTTTAAACCTCTTTTTAAGAAGCTGACTAAGTAAAAATAAAAACAGTGTAGGATGAGGCTTATAACACATGAGAACTAAAATGTATGGCAACAATAGCACAAAGACAAGGAAGGAAGAAATAGAAGCACATTGTTGTAAGGTTCTTATACTATAGATGAAGCGTTAGTATCACCGGAAGATGGAATGATAAGGTAAAGATGTATACTATAAACCCTAAAGCAACCACTAAAATAGCAAAGCAGAGTTACAGCTATTAAACCAACAAAGGAGCTAAAATGGAATCATAAAAATACTCAATCTAAAATTAATGTATTTTAAAAGGCAACAGCATTTTTATTACCCTATATGAAAGCAAAAGGCTTTATATGCATTATAGAAATATTTTCACCAAGGGAAATTAATGTCATTTAAATTGTTTTCCTCTGATGTCTTAACCTGATAAAGGTGTAGATACAGACTCAGAGAATAACACAGTAAATATATTTTGTAGGCCAGAAATCCTTTCCCACTTTTTGCCACAATGCACAGAAAGGGTGCTTTTAACAAGTGTGATGCATTTGCATTGCTGGAGAAATGACTATGTAGGTGCATTGCTAAAACACCTTGCCTTTCTCTGCCATATAAGAAAGAGTTTAAAAACATGTGTGAGTGAAAGTGACAATATTGACCTCCAGTCTTCTTTAATTTATATTAAAATTATATTCATATACTCCAGTTATTTCTTACTAGTAGTAAATTACCAATGATACATCTCACAGCCTACGTAGAACCCAGCCTGGCTGTCTAGTTAAGAACAGATGGCTTGAACCTATTTCCCAAACTCAAACCTAACTCTAGCAAGAACACTCTTGCTGCATAATGGTTGTTTCTCTTCAGTCCCTTCCTCAGTAACGTGGTTGCTTCTCTCCTTATTCCCCTTTTTCCTTAAATCGTTGTGTCCATTGTAAAAATTTTGAAAGTTTGTAAAGCTATGGAATAATTCAAGTTAGAAAACATTGCCTTAGACAGAGTTTTTCAAATACAATTTTTTAGCTGTCTTTTTGATGGGAACTGGATGGCAGCCAAAACAAGATAAAATGAACTAAAGGGACTAAAGTACAGGTACTTAGTGTTCTTGATTGAAAAGAGATCTACATTTCAGGTTCTTGTTAGTCCAGTACCAATGGAGATCCAACTTTCTATGAAGGGGTGTAAATATTCAGTCATTCCACAAAGGCATTGAATGATTGCTCATAGCATGCTCTGAGCTCAACACTGGTGATATTATGGTGAGCTAGATAAACAACAAACTCTGGTCGAGCTGAAATCCCAGTGGGGGAAGACAGCAGTGAGCAAATGTGTGAGTGATAAAAAGCCATGTCATGAGACTCTCTGGAAGTAGTTTGGGGAAGAGGATACACAAATGTTCCCTTTTATACTGCTCTAATTTTTGAATTTTCAGACCATGAATTACTGTTGTAACAAAATTGTGTATTCTGAAATTGCTATTTTTGTTTCTCTTTTTCTTTTTTTGTTTTTCTGACTGTGTTACTCTGATATTTTGTGATTATAACTTTAGTTCTAATTTTAGGCAGTTGGTATTTGAAAGATCTTTTCCAAAAGGGTAGATTTTTTTTGACCCAAAATAAGAAAGACTTTGGGAATATACTCAATAACTATGTCATATCTTTGTATGGTGACATATTGTAACTAAGCTTATCATGATCATTTAAAAATGTCTAGAAATATCAAATCATTATGTTTTGCAGCAGGAACAAACATAGTGTTGTAGGTCAATTATACTTCAGAAGAAAACAAACAGACAAACTCATAGAAAAAGAGATTAGATTTGTGTTTACCTGCAGTGGGAGGTGAGGGGAGGAAAAATTGGATGAAGGATGTCAAAAAGTATAAACTACCAGATATAAAAGATAAACAAGTACTAGGGATGTAAAGTACAACATGATAAATATAATTAATACTGCTGCATGTTATATATGAAAGTTGTTAGTAAATTCTGAGTTCCCATAAAAAGAAAAAAAATTTCAATTTCTTTAATTTTGTATCTATATGAGATAATAGATGTTCACAAAACCTATTCTGATAATCATTTAATGCTGTATGGAACTCAAACCATTATACTGTACACCTTACACTTATACAGTGCAGTATGTCAATTATATCTCAATAAAACTGGAAGAAAAAAATACTGTGTGTGTGTGTGCATCCATGGTGTGTGGGCATGCCTGTGTGTGTGTTGGTAGCAGGAGAGATGAAATTGTCATACTTCTTATAGTCAACAGCCTCAGTAGAATTAAAATGGTGCTTATATTTATGGGGCAGTGATAGGATTGGTTGTGGTTCTTTAACATCATTTTCTGTTTTTTTCAAAGATGATGTCTTTCAATTGGCTGCTCAGGGCAAACCACTGATTTTATGAAGCTCAGTGTTTCATATTTAGAACCAGATCTCTAAACTCAGAAAGACTGGCTGGGAGCCAGCTGACAGGCGGATCCTACCATGTTACCACGGCAGTCGTACCCTGAGCCCGGCCTGTCACCTGATAGGTGGAATCTGTTGATGAATTTGGGATCTTTTTAGCAGCATACCCCACTTTTTCAGCCAAGCAGTCAGCCTCACAACCTTCAGGTGTGACTCTAAAGTGCCATGGAATAAGCCATTTCTAAAGGTCCCCACTGAAAGGGAAGCAGTTCTCAGAAACACCACATGCAAGCTAATAAACAAACAGCCATAACTTCATTTTGTATTTCATAATTCCAGACATTCTCCTGAACGAGATATCACATTTCCTGGAGTGGAGCAGTGTGAAAAGATCGACTGTGACAGCTGACAGGTGAGGTGGGTCCTTTTGCAGTGCAAGCAAGCTTTCTGATCTTCGGCCAGTGGGTCTCACCTGTCAGCAACTGCTGACAGCACAGGGCTCACTGCCAAGAGCAGGAGCCCTGTGACTTTGACATGGCAGATGGGAGTCAAATACAATAGCTGACAAGTGAGATGGGCAACCCAGGGAACACACTCCTGCATTTTCCAGGGTCAGAGTCTACACAGAAGATCTGTGGCACTGCCCAACTTGCCCAGGGGCTAGACCATCTCCTGTGGTCCAGACGAAAAGGTGGAGACTGAATATCTCAAGTAAATAATCAGAAGTTACTGCCAATTATGTAGCAGATATTTACAAATATTTTCTCTGTCTTCAGAACAACCCTCCAAGGGAATGGTCACTGTTTTGCAGATGAGAAACTGAGGGTCAGTTGGATGAGCATCTCAGGGCCACACAGATAAGCATGAGAAGAGCTGGGATCAGCCATAGATGTGCCCAAGCTCCCAAGCTGGGCTGTTTCCAAAATTCTGTTGCTGGCTTCCCAGCAAGTTCCTGTTTCTACAGCTCAGTCAACCATTTCTATTTTACTTTTTTAGTGAAAGGGAGGAATGAATAATAATAGGAAGAAAGTATAAGTGAAAAAATAAATTAGAAAGAATATGATATGTTCATTTTTGCTATGGACAATAATTGGCTTATTACAAAGTTAAATATTTTTTTTCCAAACTTAACTTATCCCAGGAAACTGGCACAGCATTTTCAAGTACCAGACCTAAACATGTACAGGAATAAGTTTAGGAATCCCCTTAGAAGTGTGATATATAATTCAGATGTAATATGAATAGAGTTAGACAAAAAAGAAAGTGGAAGATACCACTTTTTTTTTAAAACTGCAGCATTTTTTACATTCTAGGGGCTAGCAGAATATATTATAGGAAGAAAAACTGCTCTTTTGTTTGGTAAAACATCTTACTAGAACTTTTGAATATACCAAGATAGGGTCAAGAGTCTGTAAGGAATGGGGAAGTTAAGAAAAAATACTTAAATTGTATGATTAAAAAAAAAGATAGGCTCCTTGAGAGTGGGGAAGGTACAAGGTGTGGGGCTTGGGGATAGGAGCAGAGAGGACTAAGGAATGGGTTTTGGGAGCAGCCAGCAGAGAACAATGTCTGTTACTCTAGCTCAGGAGGCAAGAGGGTCCAGATGACTCATTTGAATTCATATACTTTGGAAGTGATGAGAGTGGATACTGATTTTCATTTACTTTCTCTGTAACATAATTTCCTTGCCATGGGTGCTGGTGTTTGTCAATCGTCTTAACACACAACCACTGTGTGTTACCAATGCCTCTGGCTCAAAGAATGAAGAAAGGAGGTTGTATACATGTTCAGAAAAAGCCAGTAAAGGGAGGGGCAACCCAACTCACACTCTGAGACTAGCATGATGTCAGTAGCATCTGTGCAAGAAAGGACTGGAAACCTTTGTGAGTTCCAGGAAGTGACCAGCTACAAGATCACCAACCTCCAGGGTGGAGCTGAGATCTAAGTTATTGTGGGGAAGCAAGATATCTTGCTGCTGCATCTTCTCTTCTCTATGTAAATTTACTCCCTTGCTGATCTCATCCTATCTCGTGACTTTAAACATCACCCTTGTGCTGATGATATTTAAAGCTAATGTTTACCTCCAACCTCTCCCCCACCCACCAGGCCTTTCCACTTGGGCATCTAATAGACATCTCAAACTTGACGAGTCCAATACTAACCTTTGATTTACTAATTCTGACCTAACCTATCCCTCTTTTCATGTTCCTCATCTCAGTAAATGACATTACCATTCATCCTCAGACCAGCCAAAACACCCTATTACCATCCTTGACTCCCTATTAGAATATGGATCCCACTTCTAAGATATATCTCAAATGTGACTACTTCTCATAATCTTCATGTAAAATGCTCTAGCTGAGCCACTGACCTAACTCCTAACACAGTGACCACTGATAGGATTCTCTGACCTCACGTTTGCCCCCTGTCCTGGCCACATTCCTTGTGCTTCCCAGTCTATTCTCCACAGAGCAGTGAGAATGATCCTTTTACAGCCTAACTCAGAGCAGTCTTCCTGTACTCATTGCCCTTCGATAACCTTCTTGAAGAGGTATGGTCGGCTCTTGTCTTTTATCTCAGTGGCTAGCCCAGTGCCTAGCACAGAGTAAGTGTTTAAGAATGCCTGTTTGTTCACTGACTAGAGAAATATAATATTCTTCTACCCAAATAGGAAGGCAGTGGGAATTGGTGAGGTGTGTACTACTGAAGAAGGTGCTATGTACTCTTCAGCAGCTTTCTTTTCAAGGCTAATTTCACAGCAAACATGGGATTATGTTTTAACAGTTTCTGAGAAATGATAGCAAATGGCAGGAAATCTGTACATTAGCAACATAGACAACTTCATGGCTCAGGAAATGAGAAAATGCAAAATTGTGATAGCATAAATAGGGGTTTTCTGTATATATAGCTTCCTCTTAGCCCAATCTTGTGTTTATTGAATATTCATTGGGGTATGTTAGAACAGTGAACAATATTTTATGAGCTTGGCAAAGGGATAAATTGCTGAATGGCTTACATTTTGCTACCAAGAAAGCCCCATACAATGGGCCCAAAGTGGATCTTCAGCATATACCAGTCAAAGGTGATTGAAAAGTAAATTTATTTCATTGCTCCTATCACTTCAGCCTCCTCTATTTGCTAAATCCTCTTATTTTGTACTCCTCGATGGCTATCAGCATCATTTTTATAAAGTTTTGTCCCTTTATATATGTCCTCAATCTCTTTCTTTACATAGGTCCCCTGATCTCTTCTAATAACTGCATTTCCCTCTTCAACATTAAGTTTTCAACTATTTTTTCCTGGGAAGATTTGCACTGATAGTCCCAGTTATTTCAGAATATTGTGGGAAAGGTCTCAATCTCTTTATTACTGTACATATTTCTGAGCAGTATTCTCCTGACCTTCTTACACTTCCTTCTGAATTAAAACTTGAGGGACTTTTCTTGATATCCTTAATCTAGTGGAATTTATTTGCTATACTAAAAGTCAAAGTTACTATTTCTATCTATTAGCTATTTGTTGAAGGGTTTTTAAAGATATGATAACAGCCCTTGGGAAAAGAGTGAAACAAAGTGTCTGACACATAGTAGGCACATAACAAATTTCTTTAGAATGAACAAAATGACTGTGAAAATAAATGAGTGATTATGTGATTTAGTAGCATTTAGACTTGACATATTAGTTCGTGGGCAGATGTGAAATTTGAATGCAATTTGAATACGATGTTTTAAGTAGCCAATAATTTTAATATTATAATACATTTCAGAATGGTTTATGATGCAGGCCATAATCCTGTCACAAAACATATGATCATCACCTAATGTAGTGTTTGAAATCTTGCCAGCTAAAATTATCAATAAGAAGTAATTTTTATCCTAGTTAAAAGCTAACTTTGTTTCATAACCATTGTGTCATGATTGGCTTTAAAGAGATGTTAACAGATTTAATCATTTATCTAAAAATATTATTCTACATCTCTGAAAGGAATAAAATTCAGGAGAGTAATATTTTAAATTTGCAAAAAAAAAATAGTATATTTTCCTCAGTTAACTGAATAGCTGAATGTCATGATTAACTTATGCTCAAATTAGTTTGCCAAGAATTTACCTGTTTTCTCTTTCTCCTCTGTCAGACCTCACCTCTGGCTTTTAAAACTTCTTTCCAAAAGACTTCCACTTTTGTTTCCTCACCTTTTACTTTATTTCATGTGTCTTTCATTTCCTCTAATATAGTCTGTTGTTTCTTCCATTAGTCAGTATAACACTCCTGTTATTATTCTATTTTTGCTTCTTTTTAGCAACAACCATGAGCCATATGGTGACTTAAAGGCATGATATAAATGTGTGTATCTCCCTGTGGCTGATTTTGTTATTGGCCCAGAAGCTTCACTCTTCCCTATATCCACCTCTAGGACCAGCTACATCATTTTCAGGACCTTGGGCAAATTGAAAATATACAGCTTCTTGTTAAAAAATGATTAAGAATTTCAAGATAGCAACAACAGAGCATTAAATCAACCATGGATCCTTCTAAGCATGGGACTCTGTGTCTGGAAAAAATAACACCCCATGAAGGCAGCTCTGTCCCCAACCTTTGCCATGTGACCTTTGCAGTTCCTTCCTCTAGAGTAACTATATCCCCATCCTGTTGATATTGGGTGCAATGGTCTGAATATTTGTGTCCCTCCATGAAGTTTGTGTGTTGACATCTTAACCCCCAAGATGATGGTATTAGGAGTTGGAGCCTTTGGGAGATGGTTAAGTCACAAGGGTGGATCCCTCATGAATGGGATTAGTACTCTTATAAAACAGGCTCCCAAAAGCTCCTTTGCTCCTTCTGCCATGTGAGGTCACAGTGAGAAGATTGTCTTCAATGAGGAAACAGGCTCTCATCATATATCAAATCTGGTGGTGCCATAATCTTGCACTTCTTAACCTCTAGAACTATGAGAAATACATTTTTGTTGTTTATAAGCCACCTGATTTATTGTATTTTTGTCATAGCAGCTCAAATGGACTGACACTGGGCTTGATCAGGAGATTTGCTTTGGCCAATGGAATGTGGGCAGGAATGACATGTGCCAGGTCTGCCTTGGTCCTAAAAGTCATCAGGTGTCTCCGCTTGTCTCTCTGTTTTTTGGTGATAGACGCATGAAGGATATGTCTCAACTAACCCACTGGGATATGGGAGACTCACCTGTAGCATAAAGTTAAGCCCACCTGAGTCCAATCCACATCAGTCACCCTCAGCCAACCTTCAGACTATCAATGAGAATAAATGATCGGTGTTTTGATCTCCTGAATCTTGGAGTAATTTGTTACACAGCAAAAGCCAACTAATACACTAAATGAAAACAGTTCATCTAAGAGGCCCTAACAAGCAAAATTGTTTTTAGCTGTTGATCCTCATCTCCTTCTCTCTAATACCTCACTGACCCAGTTCAGATTGTGGCCCAGTTAGTTGCCGTATCAAGACCCTGACTGTGGTTTTTGCTCCAAACCAACCCCATTAACCACATTCTAAACTCTACACAAACTGCCTCTCCAGTTCCACTCTTGGTTCTAACAGAGCTTAGCGCCCCCTCCTGCTAGGGATGCCATATCACACACACAGAAAGCACCATTAACTCAAGGTATTTGTTGTAATTGTGCATGTTATCTGGTTTCCCTATCTTCACTTTTGGCGATTTTTGGACTATCTTCCATCCTGCAGTCACAGTGACCTTTGAAAAGCAACAATCAGCTCACATCATCCCATGCTTACACCCTCTTTGGCAACATTTGCTATTGAAGTAAAATCTAAACTTCTTACACTGCCTACATCTTTGACCTCACTTCCCTCCATTCCTCTGTTGTATGGTATCGTCCAACCACAATGGCCTTCCTGAAAAATGCCATGTGTATTTCCATCACAGAGCCTTTGATCATTCTGATAAAAATGCCCTCCCTACCTCATCTTCAAGTCTTCCCTAAATGCAAAGTGCTCCTATGAGTCTATTCTCATTACTGTCCTATTATATTCTGGAAGATGTCATGTCTGGAGGGATACTGAAAATCAACTGAAAAGGGAATAGCATGACGTACAACTTACAAAAATTAACAATAGTGGAGAAAAGAGATCAGTGACCAGATTTGGGTCCATTACATGCTCTGAGCTTTGAACCAAGGAAACAGAAAGTGTGACAGTTCCTTCCTACACTCTCTCAAATAGAAGGATCCTAAGAGGGACTTCCATTGTTTTCCACCTTTTTTAATGAGATCAAACATGAGATGTCTATTAAGAAGTTTTTTGTATTCTTGCTGCCTCATATTTATATGTGATGAAATATTTTTTGATTCTGGCCAAGGGCTATCCATATATCAATTTGGGGTAATAGTGCTAATTATAAAAAAAAAAATGGTTATCTTCATAGTATTTTAAAGGCGATTGTAGGGAGACTTTATCAGAAGCTATCAAGCAGACACTTTTAAACTGGAATTTGACCACATTTTTTGTCACTTCATTGACTTTATCTTTCCATAATTGACCTCATGTCCCCGTTTTTCTTTCACAAATCAACCTATGTGAAAACAAATTCTTATAAAAATTTCTGTTAAATTTTTTTTTTTTTTATTCTTCACCAAGGAACAATAATGATAAACTTTAATTGTTGTTTTCAAAAGAACAGCCAATAATATTATTGCTTACTGTGATTATGAAAATTGTAGGAATTTGTAAAGGATAAAGAAATGTTATGCTAAACAATTATCATAAGGGACTTATATACAAAGCATAAGAGCCACAACTAAAATCAACAGGAATAATGATTAGGGCTGTGAATTTACCAAAGCAAGGGACTGCCATGTGAAACGCACTAAAGCTTTGTCAAGCTCAGGGAAGGGGCATAATAGATAGAGAAGAGGGACAGAGTGAAGCAGAAATGGGTCCCATCCACTGATGGACAGGGATGAGACTGAAAGATTCCATGTGCAATTATAAGCAGTTGGGCAGAACTGAGCCGTCCATTCATCATATGATATTTGAGGAAAAAATGATGTCCTCCAATAGGTGGGAGGTAGAAGCATGGCAGAAGCTAGTCCAACATGTCTCAATAGGATTACAGCACTGGAAATATTCCCAATAAAAAACAGAGAACAAGCCAGAAAACACAGGGGAGGAAAAGAACATTGTAACTTGAAAGTATCTTGTTGCTCAGATGAGGCTGGGATATAGCTGGGGAGCAATGCCACTTTCAAGGATAAATCTGGAATGCATTCTTTGCTGTGGTTTATATTCATCTAAAAAGTACGTTGTATTAACCCTCCTAATAAAAGATATTAACATTTAATACAAAAACATATAGTATAAGCTGATAATAAATGTATCCATTTATTATTACATCATGTGTATTTTTTTTTAAATAGGCAAAATATTTCATTTATAGAAAATTTGGGAAATAAAAGGAAAGGAAAGAAGAGAAAAAAGATGACATGTGATTCCCCCAAACTGAGTTCTCATGTATATCTCTTCTTTGTGTAATCTGGAATTTTGATTCTATCATTGGTGAATTTTACTATAAATTATATCTTCTTTAGCAAAATTTTTGGTTAATGACTTTTTTGCTTTATGTTTTATAACCACATTTATCATAAATTTTTTACATATAAAGCTTTTAATTTTTCTTTTAAAGCTAACTCATCCTTATTTTTGAATTCTATATTTTAGTGCATCTCTTGGTTAGGTAAATGACATATTTGAGTAATTTTTTCAGGAAAATATTTTTAGTAGTAAACTTTATGAACCATTAATTATTTGAAATTATCTCTCATGACAACTTGGCTGGATATAAAATCCTTCAGTTACATCTTTTGCCCTTAAGTGCTCTAAAAAAGTTGTTTCATTATCTCCTGACTTTAAACATCATGGGAAAGTTGGAACTCTGTATGATTTTTCTTTTCTTACATGCGACCTATTTTTTCTTCCTGGATGCTTGCCAGAGTCTTTATTCTTAAAATTTATTTTTCATCAGGCTATATCTTGACCTTGTCACATTAATCTACCTTTATACATGTTAACCTAGTTATTTAAAGCCTTATTTTAAATCTTTTGCTTATAAGACTCAGTTACCATATGTGTAACTCTATGGAATATTTCTTTCTCAGGAAAATTAGTATATTTGACATATTATATATATCATTTTACCTGTCATAAGAACAAGAGAGATTCAAACTAAGGCCCATGTTTTCTGCTACTTAAGCTTTTAATTCAATAAAACTTTACTTAGCACAAATTTGGTGTCAGGTACTGTGCTAGGTGAAGGAAAGAGAGGAAGAATTAAGCATGTTCCCTGTCCTCAGTAAATTTATATATATTTTTACGTTGTGAATCTTGATAATCAAGCAGCTAGTCCATGAATGTAGAAAAAGGACTCGAGTTTGTCCTTTAAGAAGAGAAATCTTGTTCTGCTCCTTGAGTAAAAATCCCATCAAGTCCTGTTGTATGCTACACATAAATCTATTTGTAGTAGTTTATAAGTATATTCATATAAACAGATGTTTTACAGTAATAGCTTCTATGTTTATTATGTGGCACATGTTGTACTAAACCCTTTTTTAGATCATCTGACCTAATCTTCACAATAACCCCATGAGTTATATTTTTATCTCTCTTTTAGAGATGAGGAAATGAAACCGAGTTGAGTTCCAAGATCAGACAATCCTTAGAAAAAATTTGACATTCAATCAAAATTTACTGAATGAGAGAATGAAATGAGGCTTAAGGCCAAGACAGTGTGAATACAATACCCTTGTCTTAACCACTATACTAAACAACTTATCAAGGGGAAAAAAACAAAAATAACAACACAAATAAAAACAAAACAATTCTGGCTAATGTTTAGGTGTAAGAAGACAACTTAAACTAATCATGAATTATGATTCTGTAATAGAGATCAATTTCTTGCACTTTTCATTTTTAAGTAAAACCTTAACCTTAATTAGATATAAAATGAACATGAAATGTCGATAAAACTTGACTTAGGTGTGAAAGTCCAAATTTGAACTCTTCTAAGATTTCGATACCCAATAACAATAATAGAATTAATAAAGGCTAGTTGAGAGTTTTAAATCACAATTAGGTCTGTAAATTTATATTTAAATATAAAAGGAATTTATGGGCTTTTAAAATGTATTGTGGAAGATTATCCAATATTTGGATTGATGCAATTTCTCTTAATTTGTACATGGAAAAACAAAACATGACAGCAGGAAAAAAATAACCATCTAAGTAGCCTCTATACATAATGAGCCAGGCACGGTGATGAGTGACAGCTTTCAGTACAAAAAGAGGCTTCTTATGAAACTAGATTATATAAAGTAATTATTTTTCAGTTTTGAAATGTTAATCAAATGTATTTACCTTTAAATGTATTTAAATAATATAAATATACTTTATATCATAAATTTATATTATAAATATATAATATAAATAATTTTTTCTTTGCTAATAATATAATAAATACTTGTGTAAAGTTTCAAAATAAAAAATACAAGAAGAACATCAATGTTACTCATTATCCCATTTCACCTTAGATAACAACTGTTGACATTTTTATGATATCTTCATTTGTTAAACACCTAGCACTCAGTGGTGGATGCTGGCACAAGGTCATTAGTAATGTATCTGGGCAATTTGATTGCTACACTGACTACTTTCCATGAAGAAAAAAAAAAATTGTAGTCTAATTTACACAATTTGTTTTCAATCAGCTTTTTTCTTAGTGTTCTCTGTACTTGAAATATAATAAATAGTATTATGGAATATCATTTACAAAGATTCTACAAAGTATAGGAAGTAAAGAAAAAATTAAGTTAGAAGGAAAATAAGAAGCCAGTACAACCATTGTAATATAAAGAATCTGTATTATTTTTTAAGCTACTGAATAACAGTAGGTAAAATAGAATATGCTACACATTTAGACCAATACAGAAATTCCCACACTTCTTACTTCAGACAATTCATTATATGGGCCTCTAAGGAGCTTTAGTGTAAAAACAAAGATCTAATTGTTTGCTTTAAAAACTGGTTACACAGTTTACCTAGCTTAATAATCTTGAACAACAAAGGAAGGATTTTTCAGGGTGAGTGGGGGTTGGGAGTTGGTTGATGATCCATGGCTTGAGGCATGGGAAAGAAGAGTCCAGTTAGGAAAGTACTGCATTTATGGCAGGAGTAGATTACTGAGTGGATAATTAATGGTGGCAAAGATAGGAGATCTTCCCTTCCTCCCTGAGCTCAGTCTCACACTGAGGTTATAGCCCTGAGCAAGGTTTTTGGCTTTAAAGACCATTCTTTCTGAGACTTTTGGTCTTTCTGAGGTTTATTGAGCTACTGTCTAGGGTTCAAGGAGGGTCAAAACAGAAGATATCTTCTCCAAGGCATTAAATAGACATTAAAGGAACAAAGTCTGAAGAGTTTTCACAGGATCTTCTTCAAAGATTTAATCTACAAAGGAGCTTTTTTTTTTCCCCACATAAGACATTTACTTAATGACTTTGAGTCTTAGCTTATATCTTGTTCTCTTTTAGTAAAAGATTAAAACTGATCAAATTTGAGCACATAAATTAATATTAACAGTGTAGATAACCCTAAAGACTAAATCAAAAGTTTGAGGGTAGGAGACTGTGATAGATTTGTGTCTTGATTCCTCCCACATATGGGAATTTTTTAGATTTATTAAAAACACTGTATAAACATATATAATAAGAGTATGTACAATGTTTTCCAAATTTGAATGACTTGTATATTACATACATATGCAAACATGTAAATTTTATTCTTAGATTATTTAAAATAACATCACATCATTTTAGTAAGTCTTTTGGTGTACAGGCAGCAAAAAACAAAAGACACATGATTTATCAAAGCTTTTTTATTGATGTCATTGCCATAAATATATAAAGCCAGATAAAGAATAGGTAACATTAACAGTAAATGTATATTGATAAATATCTATCAATTTAGTCAATAAGCTACTATTGTAATAGTACAATGATAATTATCATGGTATGTTCTTATAGTCACACCTATCGCATGAATAAAAACAGCCTTCATACCATTTGAGCACTATTAAGTCTTGCATTTTTGAATCATAATATAAATAATTACAGAAGAATACCTTTTTAAATGTCCTATTTTTACTGCATGTGTGTGTATGTTCACACATGCACATAGATCATGTGTCTTCATTTAAAAGCCGTGGCTTCTATAAAATTTAATTACATCTCCCTGCAGCTTTAAATTGTGAGTGGCTTTAAATCAAGTGTGTCTTCAAACCAGGGGTAGCCCCTATTAAATTTAATTATGTTTCCCTGCATATTGTACAGTTGAGGTGTTGCTGCTAAATGAGGGCATCTTCTATTAAAATGGCACAGGGAAGATGTAGGAGCAAGTGGGATGGCCCTCATGCCTCTTTGAAATGGATGCAAATGCTGCTGTCTTGCCATAGTCAAAACTCTCTGGGACCAGCTTTGCTAATATAAAACAAAGCCAAGAAGATTGAATTTTTTATGCTATTTTCACGTGTGATATGTACATTTTTGGAAATGTTCCATGTATGTTAATTTTTCAATACGTTAAATATGAATTCAGATGATTGAAATGTAGAAAGTCTTTTGCATTATATTTGAATTTCAGAACCATATGTGTCACTAATTTCCCATACAAAAGGGATGAAAGAGGCAAAGCAGCTTTGAAGGCAAAGAAATTATACTTTCTTTTGTTAAAAAACAAACAAAAAAGAATACTTGGGATGCTTGTCTGTTATCTCCAAAGATGAAAAGATTTTTCTATTTAAAATTTAAAAAATCGTGATTAGATATCTCTTAATAATTGCTCAAGTATATGACTAATTTTTATGAGGGTTGATATTTGATCATATATATGTTAAATATTAAAAGACTGGTAAAAACAGAGAACTCATGAATGGTTCACCTGTAAAATGATATTGACTCAGAATACCTGCTTTACTAAGTACTTTTTGACTGATATTATAAACCATGGTTATATACATTGCAAACATATAGTCTCTACAGGTGCAGGCTAAGTAAAAGCGGTAATTAACTCTATACACGTTTCACAACATTCAATGATATACTTTTATACAATTTATTATGCTACTATTACTGTTGTAAAATTGCTTCTGGGAGGGTGGCAGGAAGTTGATGATCTCAATATTCTTCTCCCTCAAGGACATAGAATTTTAAAACAGGTTACCCTTTAGGGGGAGTAATACTTAGAGAAAGAGGCCTAATTAAACTAACATTTCAGTAGGTCATGTTCCCAAACTCAGTATAATGGTCTTTTCATTTTTTGCTTTTCCTTCTTCTATAAGCTGGGGTCCTTTCCTAGAATAGAAGCAAAAATAGACTTTTATTCTTGAGCAAAGTAAAATCCTGGCCAAACATTTTCCTAACTTGTCTAGAAATAAAATTAACCCACTCAGTTAGCATTTCTTTTGACTTGCAGACCTGTGTAGTGTTTCGTTCTGGTCTTGAGAATGACTATACACTGGGGCAGACATGTTTACATGTGAAATAAGCACAACCTGTGATAATAGAGGGAGTACTCTTGTAACTTGCCTGTTTTCTAAGCTGTCTAGAGATGTATTGGAGACAAACACTACAAGTGAATTTACCTTAAAGTCATACATGTAACCTTTTAACTCAGTTTAAAATAATAGCTTCAGAAATCTTCCCAGGTGTTGAATATATGCCTACCCTAACCATATAGAAGTGAAAATTTGAAATGATCGTCTTCTAATTTAGGTGGAAATTTCTAAACGTTTAAGGGAATCATTCTTTAAGCGTCAAATTTTTATTATAGTCTACCTCCATCTGCTGAAAAGAAGAATGGGAATTTCAACTCTAGAGGTTCTATTTTCCACTTTAGCTCAGGCTGAGAATTCTCTGATAATTATTTAATCAGTTGATTTTGTATTATTCAGAATGCATGTTTATTAGGGCCCCCACGTGCCATTATATATTCTGTTAAAATTATCAACACATCACAACTTAATAGGCATAGCTTGTAAAAATGATTTGTAGATTATTGTTTAAATTATGGTCATTGAGCTGATTGGCTGACTGTTCTAGAGTAAATGTGCCCAAATAAATTACAAACTGAGATGTTCATTAGTAAATTGGGGGCATGAGGGTAGAAGAAGTAAAACCATCTGGGTGCAAAGAGTTTAGCAGTATGAGTGTACTCAGGTACCAACATCTGTTACCTACTCGCCAGTGTTTAATGAGTATCTTTTTTCACTAAATCACAGTAGAAAAAGTTCCATTTTTATGGCATGTAAGAGTATGTTATGTACATAGTGCTATATATATGCATTAAATTGCAAAGCTTTCCCCATTCCATTTCCACTATTTCTGAATACTGTATAAAATAAAATGATTAAAATGTCACTGGATCCACATACATTCCATTTTTGCAATAAGCATTTCTTTCTACAAAAGAGGAATGCTGTTTAATTTCAATGTGATTGTGAATTTTGTAAAATGAGGATGTAATAGCATTTTACTTAAACTTATAGCATCTTCTACTCATATTGTGTTTCAGAATAGTTCCTTCATAATTAAAGTGTCAAAAAACACATTTGTAACAAGAATGATGAAATTCATTCTGAATAATCCATCAGCAAATAATAGCCTGCATTTTTTGCTCTCAAACAGAATCATTTAATACCTTTCAATCATTTGGTTCTTCCCTGTTTTTTCTTTTTTCTTGTTACTCTTAGAAAATAACTTCCTATAACAGCTTAGAAACTATTTTATGGGCTTAATGGAGGTTTTCCTTTAGCAGGAATGTTATATGGTTAGCAAATGTTTCCATAAATATGTTAAATGCTTTTCCCTGAGTTCCCACTGGATGCCACCCAACTAGAGCATTTCCAAAACAATAAACAAGGCAAACAAAGAATGCTTCAAAATAATCATAACTTCTCATTTCCTCCCAAACATTGTCCACCTATTTTCTTATTTTATTAATAAAAATAGAAATAATATTAAGTGGAGAATTCCCTCTCATGTTGAGATGAAGTCAGGTTGACAATTAGAAGCTACAGCATATTATGTTTCTGGAATATTGAAGGGGCAGGTCAGATTATTCAAGTGGATTCTCTCCATCTAAGTCTTTAAAAAATAGTGTTGCCTTTAAAAAATTACATTCATTTTACATTTACAACTTTGAAATTTTTAAATTAAAAAAACATACTATTTATGTATTGTTATATGTATGTATACCTGCCAGTGATTTTAATCAAATGCAAATATGAATAAACAATATCTATGTAAATAATTTAGCTTATATCTTGAGAATCAGTATTTTGGTTGGCTAAGTATTTTCATACTTAATATTCTATACTTACTATTTTCATACTACCTATGCTTAAAACTTAGCTTTTGGAGAATTATTGGATTAGACAGGATGGTAAACATATTTATATAGTCCATGCATCCTGAAGTTTCACATTTCTCTCCTTTTCATGAAATTTAGGACAACGTTCAGACTGTGAAGGGCATGGAACTCTAAATTATTTTATAGCATATCTTAAGATTTTACCCCAACACAGGTCAAGCATAATTGTAAGAGGGAAAAAGAAAATCTCTTTAAATAATTTATTCTTTTAAAAATGCTTGTACTATCCACTGCAGCTGCAGAACCATAATGCTTTCATTAAGGATCACATCTGGGCTGAATTAAAACAGGAGCCTTTCCCAGCCCTGGAGTGCTTGTCAGGTTGAAAGTTTTTCTCATAGCTCCTGAAGCTTTTCCAAAAGTCGAGGGCTAAGACAGAGAACAGACCTTGTCACGAGCTGGTACCAGGCTTTAAGTACATTCCTGCTCTGTTATTCACCGTCTGGCTCTAATTTGGAGGTACATCTCCCTTGTGTTCACTTTATTAACTTACATATGACTAGCTCTTTTGTTTTATATGGAAATAAAGAAAACAGGGTTTGTTGAAGAATAGTGCTGTAGACTGAGACTTTTCTTTTTCCACATATTGGCTTTTTTTCTATATGTTTACACTTTAAGGCAATTTCCCCATATGTTTAAATATACTTGCATAATAAAAAAGGTAGATAATATAGGGAACTCATAATAGACCTTGTTTTCCCCTCCATTTTATGAAAAGGGAAGGGGAAAATACCACACAGATTTAAATACATTACATTTTTTCATGTTGACCAACAATATTACCTTAAAACTACAAGGAAAAAAATTCTATCTGTGTTATCCAAGACATAATGATATGAAAGTAAATTTATCTAAATTTTGGAGAAATTATTTCAACAATATATTGTAAAGTTGAATAGAATATCAGCTAAATGTTGAGGTGTCATGACATTAAATAAAGAATAGAGATATTTTCAAAACTTTCAAAAATCCTAAGGCATATTAGGATGAAATAAACCACCAACCAAAGAGGAAGGGAGCTTTAAAAAATTATTGGAAATGTTTTTCTGATGACTGGAATATGTTAATATTCCAGAATATTAGTATATGGTAACTTATCAACTGTACAGCACACACATCCTTGCTAAAATCCCAAATCTTCGGTCAAAAGGAAACACAAACTCTGGGAAGTTTAATATCAAAATGGAAACAGGTGAAGAAATAATTGTAATAAAATATGATATATACTAGAATACAGGTAAATGCATAGCAGTGGAAGTGATTAACTGTGTCTGAGAAGTCACCTTTGAGCTGGTCTTTGAAGGATGAATAGAAGTTCACCAGACCTTAGAATATTCATAGATTTTAGCAAATTTTTAACATTAACTCTTTACCTGAAATTGCCAATTGATATCCTTTTGGGATAAAGAATGCACCTCACTATTGCATTAATTTATTTTCTACATTTATTATTAGTTCCAAAACTAACATTATTCTGACAGATCTTTTTTTCTAAGTGCCTTAATAGTACTATAAGTTATAAATGTGCTTTTTCTCCCCCTGTGAAAGTAGAGCTTACTTTCAGCACGTATAACAGGAGAAAATCTATAAGAGTGAAGTTGACCCAGATGATATGTGAAAATGAAAATTTAATTTCTCTGAACCTTACCTTTCTCATTAAAAAAGATGGGAATAATACCTATCTTACAGAATGATGAGGATATAGTGAGATGATGGATTTTGTGAACTAGGGCAACAGCTAGTTCATATAAACTAACATTCAGTAAATGGTAATTCTCTTCCGTAACTTTTATCTCCAAATAAGATAGACAAGGCTTGACTCAAATTTATTCTCTTTTCTAGTTTGCTAATACTATATGATGAACATTAATATTCACATTCTTGAACAAATGAATGAAAATTGTTTGACAGTTAGCTTGGTATAAAGTAGGTTAAGGGAAGAACACAAAAAATAAAGACTCCTCTAATTTCACTACCTATGTATTTAGAGCTGATTTCTTGCTGGACAAAATGATTTGTGCATTCTCATGGTATAGTCCTTTCAGTGAAAAATCTTGTAAATTTTCCCAAGAACAAAAACAAGGATTACCTCTTCCATTGTTTTCACAGACGCCCTCTTAGTACCTAATAAAATATTTCATCCAAGCCTTGGATTTCAATAGGTTTATGTTGCTTTACTGCCTCTTGTTCTTAAAACTCAGACTTAGGATTTCCCAGAGAGCATTAGCACAGTTTTCTCCAGTATGAAAGACAAGACCAGAACTTCTAAGTCAGGTCAAGTCACCTGTGTCTATATGTGAAAATGTTATGGTTTATAAAGTGTTAAACCAACAAAGAAAATTTTTCAAATGTAAAGAAAATTAAATGCTATAGTACCACTGAGTGTATCTATGAAATGATAAGATTGGCCTCCTAGCTACATGAAATATAAATATTTAAGAGGATGTAGGTTGGAAAACAGGTTCCTTCTTTCTCATTCACTGTTCTTTACTTCTACTTTTTTATCAGACTGTGAAGGTAAATGGACCTGTTTTACTTAACAAAGCTGGCTAGCTCTTTTTATGGAAATTCATTTTCAGTTTATAACTCATGTGAATGTCAATGTCAAAGTAACAACAGTACCACTGGGATGAAATGGATAAAAGACTCATGGTCAGATGAAGTTCTCTTTCCATTAAGATTTAACCTTCACATTTCTCCATTAAGCCACATTGTCAGCTCAGCTTTTTTCTTCATTGAGAGTGGCCAGTTGATGGATGCTTATGTATAGTGCAGCACAAGACAGAAAAAAATACTTCTACTTCTATGTGCTTTAAAAATCTTTGTATGAAAAAAAAAAAGTCTTTGTATGGAAAACAAAATTTGACTGTTTCTAAGTGACATTGGTTTACATGTGAATTGTGAAATATTTCATATATTAATCATAATTTTTGATGCTATATGTGTATGTGTGTGTACACACACAAGAATATTTTAATCTTTCTAATCTTTCAACTTGTTTTTTTAAGTTTTATACTTTATTCAAGTTGACCTTGTGTGAATTGTTTGGTGTATTAGACTGGACATATTTCATCAACTCATAAACCCAGGTTTAGAAAGTACACTTTTAAGGTGGGATCTGGAAGCTAAAGCTATAAGTCCAAAATTTAGCACTATTCATTCACATGTATACGTCAAAAAATTTTTCAGCCTGTGATTGTTACTTAAAATGAACTATTAAAAATGATTAAAAGTCACATTCTTGAAAATTAATTTACCTTTGGCATGAGGACAATGGTCCTGCAGTTCCTATCATCTTCAGTACTAATAATCAAGTTTAGAACATGGCTTCTAGGGATAAAATTTTACTATAATTGAAATTATAAGAAAATTTTAATTTCATTTCTTAGTCAAGCATTAGATTTTTCCTTTTAACAAGGAAAATCTTAAATACTCTCTCTGATTGTGCTTGATAGGTTTTTGGCCTCAAAAACTTGTCAAATGGTGTTTAAAATGGTTTTCCGTGGACAGGTTGGAGATATTATCAGGAGCTACACATTTGAAAATTAAGAAATATCATAGTCACATATTATTTTTTACAATATGTATAATCCTATGGTAGATCCACAAGTATTAAATACACCTGTGAAATAATCTCAATGCACTTAAATAACAAAGTTAAGGGGGAATATATTTCCTACCTTCAAGATTTTAGAAAAACAGTTACCAAGAAAATATTATTTTCTCCTTTCTTTCTTCCTCCCTCCACCCCTCCTTCCCTTTCTTCCTTCCTTCCTTCATTCCTTTCCTTCTTCTTCAAATCTCCAGGATAAGTTACATACTTAGAATAAACTATCTTTAACCCCAAAAGGAAGACGATTAAAGAAATTAGCACATCAAATTAAGGAATACAATGGGAGGTCAGGAAGATTGTAGTAAACTTGCCATGACAAGGTGGCATTTGGAAAAACAGAGTGTCCTATCTAAGAAATATCTTGAAGTAAAGAAATCAATAAACTTTGTGATGTATTAGATTTGAGGACCTAAAGAGTCAGTATAACAGCAATAATTGTAGCACTGGGAACTTGGGAAACACTGATGGTTATAGAGAGCATATTCATTGCATGTGTATTAGGCGCCAATTATTCAATTTCTCCATGTTTACTCAGTCACCAAGCCAGGCTGATTTAAACACCAACATATTTCTCAAATCACGCCCTAACTTTCCACCCTTACAAGTACCACCTGAAATGGCCTTTGAACTAGTCTTCCCACTTCTACACTGGCTCAAGGTTAAGTATCACCCTATTGTTGGAGATATTCCAATTTAGAAACTATAGACGTGTCATGTAACTTCAGTAGCTTCGCATGACTGTCAGGACAAAGTCAATTTCTTTTCCCAGACCCCCCCCCCCCAAAAAAAAATATATATATATATATCCTTCAGGGTCTCTGCTTCTTGCTTCTCTAACTGCTTGCCCTTCTCCAAATGTCTAAGGTGATTTCACTTCTCTGTCTCTTTCCATATGCTGCTACCTCTTAACACTCCCTCCCTAGTCTTCTCCTAGTCAATTCCTACATATCTTTTGAGTTTGGTTCCCACATTCAAGCCTCACCTTTTCTGGGAGTCCTTCCTTGGACTGGTTTAGAGACCTTCCTCTGTGCTTCTCTATTACCACTGACACTGTACTAAATACAGGTAAGGATTCTAAGGATTTTCAAGACAATGAGCTTTTTGAAAGGGAGGACTATCTTTTTGCATTTTGTAAACCCATGCAGCATCAATCCCAAGATTTGGCCAATAGTGAGTGTTCAAAATATTTATTTAATGCACTAATTAATGAATGAGTGAATTCATAATAAATTATAAGAAGTGATGTGTTTAATACTTTTGATTTTCTTCACAGGGCCTTTAGGCAGTGCTGAAAACAGTGTCCAGTATTCAGTGCCATGGATAGGAGGTGTATTTTGGAGACACGAGTTAGGTCTATCTATGTGGCATTTTCATTTTGAAAGTTTGAATTCCATCTAAGAAAAAAGATGTTGCCCATTAGTGCTGTGACTAGCCCTTTCATTCATTATGTTGTTCTGATAAGGCTACTTAATTGTACTTTATATTTTCTTTCTTAAGAAAGTGTGTTAATAATTCCAGATCTCTATTTCCTTAAAAGAGTGATTAACAAATTATGCACTCTGGTTTTCTGAAAAAAAGAAAAAGAAAAAAATCATTATGTATGTATATATGTATGGATCTATGTATACAGATATATAGATATACTACATATTTACATAGAATTAAACAGCTAAGAAATAGTTTTTTTTTTCCTGTCATGCACCTAATATTTCAGAATTTCAGTCAACATTGATTGCCTTCCAAGGTTTTGTTTGTTTGTTTTTTTTTTTTTTTGGCCACGCAGCATGGCAGCATGTGGCCGACCAGGGATAGAACCCACGCCCCCTGCATTGGAAGCATAGAGTCTTAACTACTGGACCACCAGGGAAGTCCCCCTAGCCCAATAGAAAGCAATGCCATACACCAAGTTGAAAAAAAACCCCAACAAAAACAGGATTTTATTCCTTTTTCTTCATCATTTGGTATATTTAGTTGCCAAGTCTTATCCATCCCATATCCTAAATCATGCCCATTACCAACTCTTACCCCAGGCCACCATTGCTTCTCAGCCAGACTGTTGCGATAGGCTTCTAAGTGATTCCCATGTCCCCAGCCATGCTCTTTTCTAAAATATTCTTGAAACTGTAGTCATGATGATTTTCCAATGCTCACATCTTACGTTGCTCTTCTACAAACATTCAACGGGACCAGTGGCTTCTGATTTCTAAGTAGATAAATCTCTAACTTTCCAGGTCTAAGCCTTGCCTTTGACATCTCCTTACCTTGTGCTCTACACTGTTACTATACAAAACTTCTTTTTGTTCCTTCAACTTTCCACTCTCTCTGGAGAGTGGATATGGGAAGTTTTTGCTTCTTTATCCTGATGCTGTCTTCGCCTGTCTCTTCATTAGGCTAAATTCTTCAATGAGGTTTTCCTGGTTCCTGGATCTTTAGCCACCCAATCACAGGAAACATCATACTCTCATTTTTAACATTGTAGCACAGTTCATTGTAATTTCTTGTTTGATGTCTCTCTTTCCAGATAGAAAAAATGTCCATAAGAGCAATGCTCTTTGCCTTGTGCCTGGCAAAATTCCTGACACACAGGATGTGCCCAGTAAACATTTGTAGACTATAGTAAATTAACTCCATATATACATGACATTCTTTCTCTGCATTTAATAAGTCACTCTAAGCAATTTTTCCCATAATATTATTTACTTGAAGTGTAAGGAAAATGAAACTTTTATTAATTAAATCTCTGAAAAAGTCATTGTTGCTTAGGATTTTAAATAAAGAAAAATGGTATTTAAGAAAACTAAAAATAAATCTACAAATGTTACTTTCTTTGAAAGTAACCCAGCCCTCATAAAATTTAGAAGATCAGTATGTAATATATAAAAGCATTTAACTCTCTAACCTTAAAAGTAGCTTATAATTTCTTACTGACTTTTTTTTTTTTTTCTTACTGACTTTTTAATCTCAGTGCAGTGAACTTGTTTCCTTTCTCTAACTTAGTGCTGCTTAAGGTGAACTGAAATGTCAAATTATGGTACAATGCTTGAATACTTTCCACTAGTCTCCTTAAAATCCCTTCTTACTTGTTTTCAATTTTGTTGCAATCGCTTTGACTGGAGTGACTGCAAATTACACTTTGAAAATGACTGACCTCTTCCTCTCTGCTAATATTGTTAGAATGAAGCTACAATGGCACCTATCAGGATAACCAAATTAGAGCAGTTCACATAAGGCAGACACGCATACAAATGTACTTGTGTACCAGATGTACCCCTCAACAGGAAAATGACAGCCATTCAGATAAAATGTTTTTATTATTTACTTTCAACAAGTATCTATAGCTGTGGCATGACTATTGTTGAATCATTCCAATAATCTTGTTATAGGGCTGGTAATAAAAGAAAAAGCACTTCAGCAGAGAAATGACCTGCCTCCTGACATCTTCAGAGGTACCGGTTGACAACGATATGTAGATTACTTTTCTGTTCAAACAAACAAGAGCATTGCCAGACCTTTTTAAGCCTAGTTTATTTCCCCAAAGCACTGATGTTGGCTTGACAGGAAAGATAGGAGGCGACCCTTGCAATTTCACCACTGCCAGTAGGTGTAGCAGTTGGTGTAGTTTGACAAGTGAAGTAGAAGATGGAGGCATCCTTGGAAAAAGCTTTATAGTTACCAAAAGATGTAATGACTTCTGCAAAAACTAACTTCTACACATAAGCAAGCACTGATGAATAATGATGCTTGGAAACATAAAAGAATTTTGACCTTATTAAATTAAGCAGGGGCAGATATCTCACAATTTACATGTATGCTTTGCCTTTCAAAGACCAAAATGTAGGTAATATATAAGTATTGTGTCCTGTGGTAATAGCTAGAACACAGATATTTCTTTGAAATTAATATCGATTCATACACAACTAGGAAGTTTTAAGAAAATTAGCAAATTTTAACATTTACAAAGTTTACCATATTCCCCTCCTCTCCATTGGATCTATACCTTATCAGGTAATCTTGATATTATAAAAAGGAGAGAAGCATTTCATTCCCATTTTGTCTCACCTTTTCCAGTAATATCACAGTGCTCTATCTGACACATGAAATATTATCACACTGAAAAATCTGGAGTCAAGGACCAGCAAAGATAAAACCAGTATATCAGGGGGGAAAAAGGAATCAGTGATTTTAAGGTTGCATAAAAATATGGTTTATTTCTTTATCTTTAGAACATAATGGTTGCCAACTCAACACCAACATCTTGAATCTAAAATTTCCAGTTGAATTGGCCCTTTCAGTATATATGCTACATAATACACTCTATTCTCCTTTTAGTACACAAGAAGAAAATGTTAATAATTGGCAAAGTAACTGGAATCTCCCAAGACCCTTCTTCACTGAATGTAGGTCTGGCTAAAAGATCAATTAGCTGAATGAAAATATCCTTTTATAAGGCTAAGTTTATGGAAAAGGCTTGTCCATAAAGGAAAGGCACCTGGCAACATAGGTATTGGGAAGCAGAATCAGTCCAACAAAAAAGTCAAGGGTCATCCCGAGAGCTCCTACCATCTCTTAGTGATTTCTCACATTCTATATTATTATAATGCATTAATATTTTGTAATGAATATAATTTAATTCTACCTAGTAGAGCAATGATTCCTAAGACAATCCATCTCTCCAGATATGAGATTTTGAGTCATGTTATCAGGCCTTAAGAAACTAGATAACAGGATCACCCTACTTTTAGTCAGAAGACTTGGGTTCAATTCCAAAGTGTTCTGTTAACTGACTATGTGAGCTGAGGCAGGTCCCTCATGCTCTCTGAGTCTCAATACATTTTCAATGGTAAGATGAAGACAACAGTTTTTTATAAGAATTAAATGCTATTATTAAGTCAGTTATATAGGGTTATGCAGAAGGTGTTTTTTATTATTATTCTCACCAAGTTACTGTGGGAATTTTAATACTAATTACATTGATAAGGCTTACTGGCAACCAGTCTCCCTCAGTGGTACTTGTGATTCCAGGAACAAGAAGAAGAGATTAAAATTTACTGAGTATCTCCCTGTTACACAGAACTGTGGTAGTTGCTTTAGTTCCCATGTATTTCTCACAACACCTCCCTGAGGTAGATTTTTTTCTCCTTTATTTATAGGAGAACAAACCAAGACCTGGAGTATTCAGTTGCTTTCCAGTCATTGATAAGTAATTGGCAGAGTTAGATTTGGGCCTCTTTCAAGCTATCTTTATTGTACTATTCTAGATAATAGCCATTCAAATAGTTGGTATAATGTAAAATGAACTAACGTGGGCTTAAGGAGAACAGGTACATGGATAGTCTTTATTGTGATAGCAACAAACCCACCAAAAGATACACCAGATCCTTGACAAATCAAATATGTAGTGGAGAATTGATAGCCTTACATTACAAAATGCTGTTCTAAAATATAATATTATAAATGATTGGCTAGCTTATATGTGAGCTATTTTATAGCATGAAATAGAACATCTTGCCTCAATTATATTAACGTATATTTATAAAACTAAAATATTCAATGCATCTAATGTAGTTTATTATTTATACATGCTACTGATAGGTGTTAACAGTTTATTATAGTTAAGTTATATTAAAATTAAGACAAGAGATACTTAACATTTCTTTCAGTTATTTCTCAAGCCTTGAAATGACCTCATGATGAAGCTGGATAATATATATGGGGAGCAAATAATCTTATTTGATTTGAAACATACTGGGGGGATGATTTGTGGAGGAACTGGAGCTTTGAGGATATTGCGAGGTTCATGGCAATTTTCTTAGAAGGTGCTGTGGTCTTTCAATTGAACAGCAAGGAAATTGATCAAGTTCCCATCCTGACCTCATCAGTCTTTCTCTAGGGAGATGACATCTCATAGGAACTGTAGCAGCGAGAGCACTCTCATCTCCACAGAGTAAACAAATCACAGCATTAGGGCTAACAATTATCCAGGCAGCTCCCAGGAGGTGGGGAATCAAAAGGCAAAAGAGCTTCCTCCAATGGCCAACCTTTATGACTTGGGGTGCTGTGTGGTGACTCAAAGCCCTCTAGTCCTAGGGCTGGAGCTTTATCAGTGACATTGCCATTTGGAAGCTGTCCATCCCATCCTATACCTGAGGCTTTGCAGCCTTTCCTGACTCACTCTCCTCTATGACCCATGACTACAACTTGGCTTTTTAGCCACACCTGGCTGTATTATTTGAGTTCTCCAACCTTGGCTTCAGTGACCAGATTCTGGAATGAAATAATAGCTCCTGGCTTCAACCCTTGGTACCCACACTCATTGCCTGCTTACACTTGGCTTTGTTTCTGAACTGTCTTCTCTTGAATCAGGCACCCACTGCAGCCTTATAGAACAAGTGTCTCTGCCTCAGCTAGGGTTACTGCTTAGTAATTTCTCACCTGGTCCCATCAGGTAAAAAACGAGGTAATATAGAAGCAGCATTTGAATGGAAATTACCAGTATATACTATACATCTCTCTTCACATGAACCCAGTCTTAAAAATAGTAATAATTATATCTTTATATTATTAACATTTATTGTGCATGTAATTAATATGTTTCAGACATTATGTTGAGTGCTTTATCTACATCAATTTATTTAATCCTTCTATAGTCCTATGATATGGATGTTATTATTAGAAAAAATATTAAACTGCTGATATTTGACCATTTTTGATTTTAAAAATTGCCAGTTTTCATATGGCTGATGCAAATGATGTGAGCCCCATTTTACAGATGAGAAATCTGAGGCATGAAGGAATTAACTTTCTGTAGGTCACAGTTGTAACTGTCAGAACCACAAAATGAAGTGTACAATGATTATAGCCCTTTCTTTCCTGTCTACTCCATGGTTTTGTAGCACATCAGCTTCTCAATCTTGTGATGGATTCCCTGCCCCACCCCCCCCAATTTGAAATTACTTTTTTGATCAACTGCTTGGAGCCAACAACCAGCTGTCAAACACATAATTCCTTTAACCTAAGAAACTTTTACATTGATTGGAATAACTTATGTGAGAAAGAACCATGTAAAATGTCGAGTGGGGCAGTTTAATCAACTCAACTATAAACAAGCCATAGTGCCACATATATTAGTTCAGACTATTTCAGCTATTCAACACATGGGCCATAAATATAGCACTTATCCAAAAATTAGGAAAAGCATCTATATAATTTAAACACAGTATAGGTTAGCTAAGTTAGACCATCCCTAATGAATGAAATGAAACAACTCTCAGCTTTCTGCACATGTTTATAGCAGACTGTAAAGTAATTTCCTCCTTGTTGAGAACTTTGAGCACACATTTTCCTGTCAGACTTCCTGACTGTACAGGTTAGAAGTGGAGCCCGACTGAGAATTCTGCAGGTAATGCAATTAGCCTGGGGGCACTGTGGGATCTTTGCAGAACCGCCAATTAGCACTTTAAAAAAATTATTTGCTTTGGTAAAAAGACAAAAGGATAGACAATAAATTTGGAAAAGTTGTTACATTTGAGAACTTCATATTTTTAGGACAAATGGGGATATTTTCAGGCTCTCAGTGCTTGTCCTACTAAGTCATTAATTTAGTCAAGTCCATGACATACCTTTGGATGGAACTCATTTGATACAAGGTGTGTTTTTGTTTATGGATTATTTTAAAAACTCTTTACCTGAGCTATCATTTTCACCCTTTATACACGATGAGATAGAGACTGTGACCACTTAAAAAAGTCACAGATATCTCTTCTGACGTAAAAATAAACAATTCTGTTCCCTTTTATTACACTTTACTTTTTGGCTACATAATACTTTACCTCTTTCCAAGAAAGCACTACACAGTAAGCCATTCTTACTCCTAAAAATCTGATATCCATGATAAATCCAAATATAAAAATGAAGCTATCATCATCCTTCACTAACCTGGATCAATCAGTGACTGAGGTACAGATCTAAAAGTCAGATTATGTGTACTGGATCATCTTTTGTTCTCATTTTGTTCTTCAGAAAGTATTTTGAGTTCTTCATATAAGAGTCAGGCTCTGACCTCCCCTCCTAGAGAAAGGAATACACTGTAGTTTTAACCATTGGTTGGAAAATGTGCTAATGAGATTAGAGTCATTGATTGGATCTCACATAAGTGAGTGCAAGTATGCTTTGCTCTAGCTCTAGGCTTCTGACAGCCTTGGTAACCAAAGTCCACCATTTGTAAACGTGCGCAGCTGGTTGTAAAGGAAATGTGGAAAGAATTCACATTTATCAGAAAACACTGTCAATACTAAAATAAAAATCATTCAAAGAACAAGTCTTACTGGTGGTGGGTCAATGATATCATCTTTACTTCTGAAGCATGCACAGCTCATAAACGTCCAAAAATTGCCCTTTATTAAAAAAGAATTAAGATCTTTTAAAACTTATGGGAATGCAGTGCAGTTAAGCCAAATTAAGAATTTTATAAACTTTAAAAAATTTTTTTGAGTAATCTGTTAAATAATTATATTTGAAGGATCCTTTCATTTATTTTTACCCCAGTGTGTATACACACACACACACACACAAACACACATACACACATATTCCATCTTTGCTCCCATTTACTCTGTATTTTGGAAACAAAAACAAAAACAAAAGCAAAACTTTCCTTCTTCAATCTCAAAGAACCTATATTTCAAATCAACTGTGTTTTAAATTTTCAATTGAAATAAATTCAAGAAAAATGCTTTACATTTCATGTTTTTAAAAAATTATCAAATAATTGCTTTGAAATGTGAATACGGTATGCTTGTGAGTGAGAAGCTCTTCCTGAAAGACTGATATGTCTCAAGAGGTCGATTCCAAATTTGCATCCCAAAAGTTTGACAAAGAAAGCCAGTCAGAATGATATCAAATGTAGCCTAATATATGTTAAATGTCAGAGTACAGGCCAACACTTTAAGACAGCTATTTGTATTTGTAATAAATAACATGCCTTTCTTTGGATGAAACCCAAGTGTTTCTGAAATCTATTGTAGTTAATTGTGTAGCCAAGAAATCTAAGGATTCTAGAGAATTGGATTTCTAATCAAGTGACTGCTTTATCAAACCAAACTGCTGTGGTCTGAATGTTTGCATCCCCGCAAAATCCATATGTTGAAACCTAACCCCCAAGGTGATGGTATTAGGAAGTGGGATATTTGAGAGGTGATTATGTCATGAGGAGAGAGCCCTCATAAAGGGGATTAGTGCTCTTATAAAAGAGGCCCAAGAAAGCTGCCTTCCCCCTTCTGCCAGGTGAGGACACAGCAAAAAAGACAGCCATGAACCAAGACGATCTCACTAGAAACTGAACCTGCCACTGTCAGATGTTGGACTTCCAAGCTTTCAAAATAGTGAGAAATGTTTTTGTTGTTTCTAAGGTTCCTTTTCTGTGGTAGTTTTGCTATTGCAGCCCAAAAGAACTAAGGCACAAACCACTTCTCATTTTCTATAGTTTAAATTTAACTCAATATTTACTTCAAAAATGTAGTGTGTAATTTATACTAGCCAATAGCAATGCTCGTTATTGTTTTGTCCTGTCCAATTTTCTTCAAACCCTACCATGTAATGGGAAGCATTTTTCTTGCTAGATATTGAAGCAGGCATTTTACTTACATATGTCCTCTCGCGATTTGATTCTGTTGGAGAGGTATCATTACTCACATTATAAAGATGAGCAGAGATCAGACAGGCAAACACTGGTCAAGCTTGGATCTGAATGTAGCTTCCCCAGCCCCACACCCATTTCTCTTTCACTGCATTGCCCTTCCTCCTTGATTGGTCTGGAAGTTTGTCCAGAACTAGGCAAAGCCTTGGCCCTGTCCAGTTCCTATCAACATGCTGCCCACTGGGCCTGGATCCTGCTGCCCATTTCAGCAGTCCTGGACTAGGGGTGATAAAGCAGAGTGAGAACTCATGGCAAAGATGTGAAAAACCTAAACTAGGAGTCGGACACATTTGAGTTTGAATCCTGTGTTTTCCACTTGTCTGTTTGATCTTAGACGATTTACATAATCTCCAATATTTCAGATTTCTCACGTGTAAAATGGGAAAAATGAAACATACCTGATAGGTTGGTGTTAGTTCAAAACCTCTTGAACTTTGAGTTCCCAATTAATATTTTCTCCTATTAATATTTGTAATTAAATGATCACAATTAATACTGATGGCTACCTGACGTCAGTTTTTTTCCTGCCATCTGAATTACTACTACTGTTCCCTCCTCACTATTTTCAGCTACCTCAAATATCAGTGCTTGCTTGGATCACACCTGGTTTGCTGTTCTTCTATGTATGAAACAACCTCTGGTGGCAAGATGCTTTTCTGTAGCTGTTGTAACAAATTACCACAATCTGGATGGTTTAACAAAACAGAAATGTACTCTCTCACAGTCCCAGAGGCCAGAAGTCTGAAATCAAGGTATCAGCAGGGCTGCAATCACCCCAGAGACTCTGGAGGAGAATTGGTTCCTTGTCTTTTCTTGTTTCTGACATACCTTGGCATTCCTTGGTTTGTGGCTACATCACTCTAGACTGCCTCTGTGGTCATATTGCCTCCTTCTCCTTTGTGTATTTGTCTCAAAACCCCCTCTGCCTCACTATAAGGACACAGATGATTGCATTTAGAGCATATGGGATAATCCAGGGTAAACTCCTTCTGATCTTAACTTAATCACATATTTTACCATATAAGGTAATATTCACTCTTGCCATATAGGGTAATATTCATAGGTTCTAGTGATTAGGACACTGATATATCTTTTGGGGGAGCCATTGTTCAACCCACTACAGCCAAGCTCAAAAAGTTTTGAAAAAAAAAACGCAAATACCCACAATTCAGTTCAATAAATAGTTACGGAACACCTACTAAGCGCCATCACACATAGCACATAAATTCCCTCACATACCCAAATAAGAAAATTCAAAGCACATACATACACATTTGTGCTCATCTCTCACAACCACATGGGAGAATGTAGTAGAATAAAAGGAGAGTATGTCAGAGATTGAGAGAGAGAGGGAGAGAGCATAACAGAGAGACAGAGAGAGAGGGAGAGACAGAGGGAGAGAAGCAAAACCTGTTCTGTGTCCCTTAGTCTGACACTTATTTATTACAAGCACTGGACGTGTATTATCTCAGTTATTGGAGTGATGCATACTTGAAAACTGTTTTGGTTTAAAAAATGGACACACTATTAATCCATGCAGATAGCATATGTACATGTGGTAAGCCTGTGGATTTGGGAGTAGAACCCCCTTAACACATTAAATACTGTAGCCCTGATCATTCATTAAATACGTTTTTGACAACTGATTGTAAATCAAAGCAAGGACAATGAATTGTAAATGTGGAAGTTGATGCTGTATCAGAAGACTCTGGCAAGTGAAAAAAGTTTTATTCATTCTGCCTATAAGAACTATGTAAAGAAAAACAAAGCTTCCCCCCCCCCCCAACCCCGACCCCTGCAAATGAGAGAACACAGAGAACTGGCAAAGAAACAACAGTGTAATGGAGACGATTTCTAGGCCACCCAGCTGCCTAATTACTGGCAGCATCTCCGGATTTTACAGCATGCCTCTGTGACACCACCCTTTGAAAAGCAATAATCCGGCATTGTAACAAAAACAAACAAAAAAATACATACTCCATCACAAAAAAGCAGCCCTAAACCTTCTAAATAGAATAATTCAGCAAAGGATTTCATGTCATGAAAGACAAAGCAAAAGAATAAATAATTACTTTGCAATTTCCCCCTCTACTGTAGTGTTTTGAAAAGCCTATCCCTTGTGTTAAGTTGAAACACCACTTTTTAAATTTTAAACTTATTACAATTTAACCCAGCAAGATTAAAGCTTTGAACATCCAATTTCTTTCGACATTTTATTTGGAAGGACAACAGTGGTGATATTCACATTGTTTCATGCAAAACAAAAAAACAAAACACAATGAAAAAGCAGTGGTCTTACATAGCCTAGCACTGAAGATGTTTAAGCAAAACTACTATGGAATTATTTGTCAATTCCCTTAAGCGTTCTCAGCAATTTCTTATAACGGATTCTTTAAAAATATTATTGAACCTTGAGAGGAGGTAAACGGGCTATAGCTGTGTCCCTGAGGAAGCGTCTCTGAAAAGACAAAGCAACAGTATATGTAGCTCAGGGACAGATAGGATGTATTAGGCTGGCTTCTTCCAAGTTGCAGAGCCTGCTGTTTATTGGACAGCAACGCTCTTCAATAGGGCTTACACAGTTCTGCAACAAGTGAAACAGATGTATTCCATTAAGAAAGCATCTTTTAAAAATGTTTTCTTTTTAGAATTGCTGGACATTGTCTTATCTCTTCTCTGGGGGCTGACAATCCTTGAACTGTTGATTGGAGGAAACATTGATTCATGCGTTCATTTAAGCATTCATCAAATGTTTGAGTTCCTTCCATAGTGGACCCTGTGAAGATCCTAGAGATATAAAGGTAAATCTCCTTATGCTTCCTGTCTCTGAGGAGCCCACAGCCCAGAGAAAAAAAATATAAAAGCAAGTTATTGCCACCCAATGTGATCAGTGTTCTAATAGCAGTAGGGAAAAAGGTGCTCAGAAAGCACTGAAGAAGGATTAATCAATTTACCAGGAGGGTAAGGAGAAAGTTTGAAAGAGTTTGGGAAAATCTACAAGTAAGTTTGTCTTAGTCTGGTCAGGCTGCTATAACAAAAGTACCATAGACTGGGTGGCTTAAACAACAAAAATTTATTCCTCACAGTTCTGGAGGCTGGAAGTTCAACATCATAATGCCAACAGATTCAGTGTCTGATAAGAACTCACTTCCTGTTCATCGATGGCCACCTTCTCCTGTGCCCTCACATGGCAGAAGGGGAAAGAAAGTTCTCCTTTATAAGGGAACTAATCCTATTCATGAGGGCTCCATCCTTATCACCTAATCACCTCTCAAAGCCCCACCTCATAATACCAACGCACTGGGGGCTAGGATTTCAACATGTGACTTTTGGGAGCACACAAATATTCAGTCCATAACAAAGTTGTTCTAGACAAAAAGAAAATGTCTTTTCTTTGGTAACATATTGTGCTTAGTAACAACTAGACAAACATAGCAGGAAGTTATCTTTTGTATTCCTCTAAAGCATCAAAGCTATATTATGTCTGGTCTTTGAAAAAATAAATTACTCAATGACTAATTTTAGATACCACATACAGTCTGGTACTGAATATATGCTGTTTGAGAAAAAAAGGTATAAGTGGTAGTCTCCTTAGGATAAGCATGCTGTTTAAAGAGAGAGACTCTGAAAGAAGACTGCCTTGGTTTGAATACTTACTAGCTGTGTGCCCTTGGGGAAGTTACTTAACATCTCTGTGTCTCTGTTTTCTTTAATCTATAAAATAAGGTGGTAATTATATTTTTCCGTGGTAGAGATGTTATGACTAATGCTTGGCAGACACATAATAGGCTTTTAATAAGCTTTAGTTCTTATTATTGTAAATATTATGAAAAATTTTCTATTTTGCTAATTATTCACTGGGACTATTATAGCTGAGAGAAAATTCTACAGTCTTTTTCACTGGGATATTAATGGTTATTAGGTCCAGTAGATTTGAGTAAATTAAAAGAGAGATTTTCTTTTCTGAAATACTAACTTTAAGTAGCATGCACATTTAATCATCTGGTATAGTATTTTATATTTCTAACATGAAAGGGCTAAGAAATTCTCAGCTGGTAAACGTGAAAAGAACCCTACATGCTTATTTCTTTAGGGATAAAATTTTAGTGAACACTTCTGACCCATGGGCACATTAAACTTATCACCATCTTCTTTCACTAGTAAATTAAAAGCATACTGTTCTTGTTTCCAGAAAGTCCTTTCATTCACCAAAATGTATATTGCTGTCACATGTAGTTTATTGTTGCCTTTGGAAATGCAAAATTCTACTGGGTCATACATATTAGTACTGACCTTAAGTAAAATCCTGATGGAGGTGATATTTTCCTCTGCCTTCAGGCATCTTCATTGTGTTTTCTCATTCCTCTCTACTCTCCCTATCATAACCTACTTTTGAAGGCTTCATTTACACTAAAGTATAAAATAACTGATACTAACTTTTACACTAATAGATTCTCCATGGATTATTTGACTCTCTGATAAAGTTTCATGCCTTAGATCGGTGGTCCACAAACAATAGCCCTTGGACAAAATCAGGTCTACAGCCTGTTCTTGTAAATAAAGTTTGATTGTAGCACAGTCACACTCATTTGTTTACATATTGCCTGTGGCTGCTTTTATACTACAAAGGCAGAGTCAAGTAGCTGAGACAGAAACCTTATGGCCCACAAAGCTTAGACTATTTACTAACTGGCTTTTTACTAAAAAAGTTTTCCGATCCCCATCATAAGTTCTAGAGTTGCTCTTCTGAAGGAAACAATCAGCAAATTGGACATTGCCTTTCCTATCTGTCCTTAAAAGATTTCTCTTTCTCCCTCTCTTTCCTTATGCACACACACACACACATACACACACTCCAGATACATTTATTTTACCTAATCATAAACTGTAAACCTTGGGGCTAACTAAAGAGTTGTCATCAGCCAACTAGACAACTGAATGTCCTTGATAATCATCCTATTTATTGTTATAAAGAATGACTACAAATAGGTTGATCCCATTTTGACTTTTTATTTTAGCACAAAATTAAATCTTATCTTTTATATTTTACACTAACTCTGTATCCTTTAGTCTGATTCCTCTAGGCTGAGTAGGTGCCATTTTGTCTTCATTTTGAATCCAGAGCACCCAAAAGGCAGGAATAGAATAGATGTACTGAGAAAATACATGAGAGAAAAAATGAATATAAGGTTTATAATTTTCTCTGGCTTCTTTAAAAAATCTGAAAATGGGAAAACACTAAGCATAGGTATAGATGTGAACCAAAAGTGATCCTCATTCACTACTGATGGAGTGTAAATTGTTATGAGCACTTTAGGCATAATCTAGTAAATCTAAGATACTCATACTGCATGACAAAGGAATTCTACTCCTAAATATGTACCATAAGAGGATACGTGTCCACGTGCAACGGGAAACATAAACAAAAATATTCATTGCACCATTTTTTTATAATAGCCAAAACCTAGAAAAAAATCAAAATGTCCATAAACAATAGAAAAGGTGTACAACTTGTGTTATATCCCCAAGTATTTGCAAAATGACAGGTTTTGTTTTTACAATTTCTTCACTTATATACTGGATAAATCTATAGAATTTTATCACTATTATGATGAACATCAGTGGCAGAAATCCTCTTCTATCTGAATAGATTCAGCTTTCAGATAATCTGGAAAGATCTGGCTTCCCTTGAAAATTTGAAAAGTAGAATTTTGTAATTCACTATCTTTACAACTGAAAATTCAGAACAATCTCAGCTCTGGGTAATATTCATCTCTCTAGAGAAGACAACATATATATGTTGTTACACTTGAGTTGAACAAGCTCAAATTCTAATCATCATAGATAGGCAGTTTCAATGACATCAATATTCTTTCATTGTTTCAGTTGAATCTTCTCTCTAGGATCACGTATTCTTTTCATATTTTGAAGACGTAATCTTGTTAGACTTTTAAACTGTATATTTGGATGACCACCTTGAAACAAGATGGAGTAAGGGACTGAGATTACTCTCCTGACTGAAACAAGTAAAAGAAAACAAAAAAATTATATAAAGAAATGTTTTACAAGATATTGGGTATCAAGCTTCTAAGAATAGTGAACCTTGAGAGATAGGAAACAAACAAGGTGACCCTATGATCATCCAGCTTATAGTCTTTAGAGAATTTCCTAGCTGTGGCATGAGAGAGGGAGCCCAGACTGAATCTGATGGACTCCCTTAGTTGAAGAGAGGAAACTGAGACTTTAGTGTGACCAGAGCATGTTTAGTACTTAGAACAGGATAAAGAGAGAGCTACATAGAGAGAAAACCTGAAATTTACATAGGGTTTGCCTTCAGTATTCAGCAGAGTACTGATCAGCATCATGTCCATGAAGAAACTAACAAAGACTAGGAGAAGAACCAAATGAAATGGTTAGAAGGAAAAGTACAGGAAGCTCAAACAAAGCAAGAAACAATGCAAGTTTCCACTAACCAAAATGGAAAAACTAATAATTTACTGGACACTGTGAAGAGTATTTAGAAGGGTCATACCTCAGCAATAGGAAATAATTAGCCATAGACTAAACACTGCTTTGATCCCACTTAATGAATATTAAAAGCAAGGATGAAAATGTTTCCAAGTAATTTAACTGCATAATAGAAGCAAAACACAAGATATTTATAGAAATACAAAAATACTGTGTTCTCAACAATGCAAAATTCACAATGTCTGACCTTCAGTCAAAAATTACAGGTATGCAAAGGAGCAGGAAAATGCAGCCCATAATGAGGAGAAAAAGCAATCAATTGAAACCAACCCCAAACTAACACAGATGTTAGAATTGGCAAATAAAGACATTGAAATAATTATTGTAACTGTTTTCCAAATATTCAGGAAGCTCTAAGAAAAATTTTGCAGATAAAGTAAAGACATGGTATATATATATATTCACCAGGTCAAACTACAATGTTTGAGATAAAAAAATTAACTGGATGAGATTAATGACAAATTAGACATTGTAGAAGAAACGATTAGTAAACCTGAAGACATAGCAATTGAAAGTATCCAAATTAAACACATAGAGAGAAAAATAGAGGGAGAGAGAGCTCTGGTACAAATTCACACAGTCTAAAACACACATGATTTGAGTCCCTGAAAGAGTGTGTAGGGGGGAAATACATTCAAAGAAATAATGGCCAAAAAATTTCCAAATTTGATGAAAACTATAAACACACAGTTTTAAGAATTTCAATGATATCCAAGCATCAGAAGTATGAAGAAAACTACAGAAAAGCACATCATAATCAAGTTGCTTGAAACCAGCAACAAAGAGAAAATCTTAAGCAGCTAGAGAAAAAGACACATTATGTACAGATGGAAAGAGATAAACATAACAACAGATTTTTTTATTGAAAGCAATCAAACAAAAGACAGTGGATCAACATCTTTAAACTACTGAGAGGAGAAAAACAAAGCTAGAATTCTATGCCCTCTGAAAATATATTTCAAAAATGAAAGTGATAGGAAGACTTTTTTCAGACCTATAAAATCTGAAAGAATTCATTACCAACAGATCCACACTCTAAGAAATGTTAAAGGTAATCTCTCAACCAGAAGGAAAATGATACCAGATGAAAATGTGGTTCTATACAACCAAATGAATGAAAAGTCCTGGAAACGTTAACTATGTGAGTAAATATGTAAGTTATTTTATGATTATTTAAAATCTATTAAAAGATAATTGACTATTTAAGTAAAAATAGTAATCATATAGTGCAAGTTTATATCCTATGTAGAAATAAAATGTATGGCAACATGGCCAGAGGAGAAGAAATGAAAGTGTACTATTGTAAATATCACTCAAAGGCAGACTGTAATAAATTAAAAAGATATTATAAACCCTAAAGAAACATTAAAATAATAAAACAGAATTATAACTAAAAATTCAATTAGATAAAATAGAATAATAAAATATACTCAATCCAGAAGAAGGAAAAAAAAAAAAAAAAAAGAGAGAGAGAGAAACAAAGAACAAGTGGAAGAAGCAGTAAACAAATTTAAAAATCATAGAGTTAAGGCTGACTGTATCAATAATCAAAATTAATAGTGTGGTAAGCAAAATCCTAAAATGGCCCCACAAGATTGTTCTCCCTAATCCCCAGGACTGTGAATATGATGAGATATCAAGTCAATGGCTATGTTAAATTATAGAGCAAAGGGGGATTATCTAGTTGGGTCTAATCTAATCACTGAACCCTTTAAAAGCAAAGGGATTCCTATGCTGGGAGCAGAAGAAGTCAGATATATTCCAAGCATAAAAAAATTCAGCATGCCATTGGTGGCTTGACAACTGTGGAGGCTATATGATGAGGATCCTGGACAGACTCTAGAATTTGAAAGGAGTCCTTGGCTGACAGCCAGCAAGAAAATGGGACCTCAGTCTTACAATCACAAGCAACTGAATTCTGCCAACAATTTGAATGAGTTGGAAACAAATTGTTTCATAGAATCTCCAGATAAGAGCCCACCATGGCAAGCACTTTGATTTTGGTCTTATGAGACTAACCAGAGAACCTATCTGAGTCCACCTGAACTTCTGACCTTCAGATCTGTGAGATAATGAATGGGTGTTGTTTTAATCTGCTAAATTTCTGGTAATTTATTATGCAGTGATAGAAAACTAAGACAAATGTAGTGGTATAAACACCCCAATTAAAAGATAGAGATTTTTAGATTGGATGCAAAAACAAGACCTACTATATGATTCCTACAAGAAGCTCACGTTACATGTAAAGGCAAAAACATATTAAAAGTAAAGGTTGAAAAAGATATACTATACTAACACTAATCAAAGGAAATCCGGGGACTTCCCTGGTGGTCCAGTGGTAAAGAATCTGCCTTACAATTCAGGGGATGTGGGTTCGATCCCTGGTCAGGGAACTAAGATCCCACATGCCATGGAGCAACTAAGCCCATATGCCACAACTACCGAGCTTGTGAGCCTCAACTAGAGCCCGTGTACTGCAAACTATAGAGCCCACGTGCTCTAGAATCTGCACACCACAACTATAGAGCCCATATACCCTGGAGCCTGTGTGCCACAACTAGAGAAGAGAAAACCCGCATACCACAACTAGAGAGAAGCCCGCTCACCACAACGAAGAACACTCATGCTTCAAGGAAAGATCCCACATGTCTCAACGAAGATCCTGCATGCCACAGCTAAGACCTGATGCAAAAATAAATGAAATAAATAAATAAGTAACAAATAAATCTTTAAAAAAAAAGAAATCTGTAGTTCCTGTATTAATAACAAAGTAGATTTCAGAGTAAAGAATATTATTAGGGATAAAGAAGTTCATTTCATAAGGAAAAAGAGGTCAACTAATCCAGAAAACATAATAATTCTAAATATTTATATAGCTAATATCAGAGCTTCAAAATAATAAGAAGAAATTGAAAGGGAAATTTGAAGGGGTTTTGAACTGAATGAAAATACAGTATATAAAATTTGTGAAATTCCACTAAAGCGGGATTTGGAGAAAAATTTATAGCTCTAAACACAAAAATTAACTCAAAATCTATCACAGATCTAAATGTAAGACCTAACACTATAAAACCGCTGGAAGAAACAGAAGAACAATTTTTCACCTTGAGTTTGGTAAAGATTCCTTAGACAACACCAAAAGCATAATCCATAAAGGAAAAAGTGATAATTTGAATTTTATCAGAATTAAAAGTTTCTGCTCTTTGAAACTATTAAAACAATGAAAGGACAAGCAACAGATTGGTATAAAATATTTACAAACCACATAACAGACAAAGGACTTGTATCTAAAATATATAGAGTTCTCAAAATTCCATAATAAGAAAATAATCCAGTTTTTAAAAAATAGGCAAAATATTTGAACAGATAATTTATCAAAGAAGATATATTTATGGCAAATAAACACATAAAAATGTGTTTAACATCATTAGTCACTAGGGAAATGCAAACTATGACAAAAATGATATACCAGTACATTACCTATTAGAATAGCTAAAATGAAGAAGACTGATCATACTAAATGCTGACAAGGATGGGAACTGGAATTCTTATACACTACTAGTGGGGATATAAAATAGAACAGATTCTTTAGAAGAAAAATAGTTTCTTAAAAATTAACATATGCCTACCATATTATCTGGTCATTCATTCCTATGTAATTACCCAAGTCAAATGAAAACATATGTTCATATAAAGGCTGTACATGAATGTTCACAATCACTTTGTTGTCTGTAACAGTTCCAAACTGGATACAGTACAAATGTCCATCAACAAGTGAATGGATAAAGAAACTGTGGTTTTTATGTACAATGGAACACTGCTCAGAGATAAAAGAGAATGAAAAGTTGATACAAACTAAAACATGGATAAATCTCAAAATAACCATACTGAGCAACAGAATCTGGACAACAAATAGTACATATTGCATGATTTCATTTACTGAAGTTTCTAGAAAATGTAAACTAATTTGATAACAGAAAGCAGACCAGTGGTTACCTGGGGATGGTGGGGGGATGATTGGGGAGGGGAGAGAGTGACAGATCACAAAGGATATGAGAAAACATTTGGGGTGATGGATATGTTCCCTACCTTGATGTGATGGTTTCACAGTGTATCCATGTGTCAAATTTACCAAATTTTACACTTTAAAAATGCGCAGTTTATTATATGTTAATTATGTCTCAAGTAAGCTACTATATAAATTTGAAAAAATAAAAATGATTACTTGAAATGGGTTTGAACTTTAATTTTAATAACCTGTAAAATCAATAAATAGAGTACATACATATATACTTTCTTTAGCACATTTTCTGTCAAAAATAGACTCTTGCTGGTGTAACTGGGAACAGAGTAGATTTAGGGAATAAATCTATCTTGCAATCTGATACATTTCCTTAAAAAATTTATCTGTAACGTAAAAATAGCTGTAGGATCAGATGATATGGTAGTTGCTATGGAAACTGCACATCTGAGGTATAATCACAGTGTGTAAAAGTTGTAAGCTATAAACACCTTAAAGTAGCTGCTGGCCTGTAGTTCCTGTCACCCACTCTCCTGCTTTGGGAGGGAAAAATCATTTCTTAATGAACTTAAGAATCTTTAAAAGATATTTTTCCAAAACATTCTTATCTGCTAACTGTATCCATTACTAGAATTTAACATCCCTGTGGTACATAAGTAAAAGGTGACATTTTAAGTGACGGGGAATGAAGATTTTGCAATCAAGAATCATTTACAAGGAACTAATGTGGAAAACTGCAGGCAACAAGTAAAAGATGATTTATATGGTAGGTCAATTTATCCTAGTGAATGGAAAGAAAATGGGAAGTCATTTGAGGGCTTCCGTAAGTTTTCCTGTTATATTTAATAGTGGACTTGCTTATATTCAGCACATGTTTAAGAACTAGTTTTCCTCTGGATATTTCACAGGATAAATGTAGGAGGGTACATAGGATTGAACAACTTAAGGAGCCAGTGAAAAACCTGCCTGCATTCTTAGCCCTTGTAAAGCAGGTGGTAACTTTCTGACCCACAAGAAGTAATCGTTATATTTCTGCTCTATCCACATTTCAGCTGATATATTTCTTTCAGACTCTAGAGTCACAGTCTCTTTGGCTGAACATCAAACGTAGCCTCCATCAGAGATATTTTTTACCACTGGTTCACTTGCTTTAATTATACCAGGTGTCTGGGATATTTCATTTTATTGAATCAACTAGATTTTCTGAAACCAACACAAAGAGACTATAAAACTGAGCTTAAACATGAGCTCATTTCTAACTTTAATAGTTTGAAATTGTCTCTTTTTCTAGTTAGGTTTGTTTCATTTTTAAGGGGCAATCAAATTAGAATTGTGTTTAGAGTACTTTTTATTTCTTGTGGTTGAGGCAACATGAATTAATATCTTTATCTTTCCTCTAAGGAAATTTCAGCCTTATACTTTCAGTGTTCAATTCATCCTCTGGAAAAAAATTTCATGCTGGGAAGAGTGTACTTCCTTTCTCAGACCCCATTCCCTCTAAAAGATTGTAATTTAACAGAGCTGCTTCAAACTCCCTCTTGGCTTCCTCATTCCTTATAGGATAAGGTCCAACCAGATGCAGCCTTCTATGGCCCTGTGAACCTTGTCTACTTTTCTAGTGTCACCAATAGCCAGTCGCCTCATGGCCCTCTACCCTAAAGACAAACAGAATTACTTCTATGTCCCAAAATTCATCTTGCTGTTTAACCTTTCTGTGATTTTGCCCATGATTTCTTTGAGAACATTTGCCCCCTTTTCTAAATCTAGAGAACTGCTGAATGTTTCTTCCTCTAAAGCTTTTTCTGACTTCATCAAGGAGAGCTGACCACACCCTCTTACCTCTCTATCTAAGCACGTATCTCTATCAAAACACTTACTATATAGTGTATTACATATAACCATTCCCTTTATGAGACTGCTCACCATCTGAGAGCAGGGCTGTTCTACTCAGTTTAGTATTCTCTACATCTAGAATAGCACCCAGCCCCAGGTCATCTGCCATTCCGAGTCTGGTGCCCCTGGTGGACACTGGTGTGTATTAGGAATATAATTGTCATTTTTCTACTTTATGATGGTGTTTCGATCAAAGCCATGGAAATGCTAGAATCTTGTCATATTTATTTCCCAAGTCATTCTGTGTAACGCAGAAATAGGTGTGGAATGTGAATCAGAGAACTTTAATTGCTATGCAAGCACCTGATTCTCAAAAGAAGAATTCTGGTCCTCAGCTACATTGGAATGCGTGGCTTAGATTCAAAGTATAAATGAGATCTTCTTCCGCTCTGACTGTTCAATTGGAGGAAGGCAGTTTAAGAGAGTGGATGCTGAAAATTCAGAGCACATCTCCCCATCTAGTTTTATGGAATGGTTGAGAGCCCTATAGAGTAAATGTGGTTTAGTCATGTGTGGACTCTGACCAATCAGGTCTTTCCTTGCAAAAAATAGAAGGGTCTAGGCAGAAAAGACGGAGAGAGAGAGGCTGTAAAACTGACTCCCCCTACTCTGCGTGCCTTATAAGGTGGCTGCTGTAGTTAACAATACCTTCCAGCTAGATGGTACTGTCTTCCCAGGCCATACTACTCTAATGCTCTGCATTACATTAAAGTTGTTTGTGGTGAATCTGTTGATCGATAGGGACAGCAAAAACACAATAAAAATAATTTTCAGCTGTAAATAATAGCTAATGTTTGTTTAGGACTTCGTATGTACCAGGCACTAATTTTGCACACTTTGTAAAGATTAACTCATTTAATTCTCTCAATAATTCCATAAAACAGGAACAGTTATACCCACAGTCTGGATATCAAGATGTTCAGTAACTTGTCTAAAGTTACATAGAACCAGGACTTTAACCCATGCAACTTGCTTTGGCACCTTAGCCTTTAACCACTATACTACCTTGCACCTATTAGAACAGCTCCTATGTACCAGCTACTGTGCCAGGTTGTGGAGATACAATGGAAAACAACATAGACATAACACTTACTCTCACAAAGCCCATAGTCTAATGAGGGACAAGGCATTACTATACAGTGTGATGGGAGTACCTATGAGGATCCCAAAACCATACTTTGGAGAACAAGTTAAGTTTGTGAAATAATTAAAGATTGATAGGTAGATTAAGTCAGGCAGAATGGGTCAGGAAGGGGTTGGGGTACTGGCATTAGCAAAAGCCCTGGGATGAGAGAAATCATGGCATATTCAGGAATTTAAGGTTGGAAGCAAGAATACTAGTTTCATAAGACGTTTTAAGCATTTGGACTTTATTCTGACATGCTTAGTTTGAGGTATCCATGAGACCTCCAAGTAGAGATCTGTGTCTGTAGCTTCAGAAAGAGATTTGGGCTGGAAATGGTTATTTGGGAGTCATTAGAATAGAAGTGGAAATGGAAACCGTAGGGTGGATAAGAATGTATGAGAAGATAAGAAGACATAAATCAGTCTAAGTAGCACTAAAAATTAGGGGATATCAGGAGATGAGAAGCTCAGAGGATGAGGACACAAGGGAACCATTGAAAGAAAGGAAGAGAGGGTGAAAAACATGGTATCATTGGGGTCTAGTGTTCTGGAGCATTCCAAGGAAAAGCAAATTGTCAATAATAGCCAAAACTGCAAGGATAAGGATTTAGCAACAAGGTGGTCTAACTAGGTGTGAACAGCTTCAAAGAAGTAATGGAGGTGGAAGACACTGTACCATGGGTTGGAAGTGAATGGGGAATGCGGAGTAGAGTCTGTGAGTAGAGATGACTCCTTCAAGAGGTTTGGCTACACATGTGGACTGAGTAGATGAGCATAGACTTGTGTGGTCCTGTGAGGTTCTCATGCTTCAGTGGTCTATCCCCTGAACTAGATTATAAGCTTATTAAAAACAAAGATTATATCTTCTATTTCTTTCACCCATAGCACTCAGATAGTAACTTCAAACTTGAAGATGGATTGGTGATGGAAGAAGTTTGTTTTACTTAAAAGCAATATCTCTCGCATATGACAGAGCTTTTGTACTACAGATTCAAACCAATTTTCTATACATTGTGTGTGTACATAACCATAGTTCCTAGTACACAGTACTATATAATTATAGTAGTTAATATTGATGACATTCCTGTGTCAAGAAAAGAAACAGAGACTTCATGAAGAATAAGATATAAGCTGTATTGGGGTTAAGAATTATACTGCATTCTTTTATTTCAAATGATAATTTGTACATAACATGTAATCCAAGTAATTGGCATATCCAATAAAACAGAATATTTAATTTCCTATTCTTTTTTAAGGAAGGAGAATTTAACTCATATGTAAGATTTTATATTTTGAGGAATCAGCAATGGTAAATTTTAGTCAATATAACATAGTATATGTGTGACTTTAGAGATTACAATGTGTAAGAAGAATCCAACTCATAATATATACATCTAAACTTAATCTTGAAATTCAGATATTTGAACATTTTATTTACACAATATTGTTTTTGTTGGAAACATTTGACATATCTTTATAGATATAATGGAATCACCTTTATCTATAATGATGGTCAAATAGGTAGTTTTAACAGAGGTTCTATGACTTCAAACTGAGCTTTTTTGTCAGTTTTCCCACATATTACTATTTTATTCATTTATATTTTACTCCATTCCTTTTAAAATTAAAAAGAATTAAAAAGCAAAGATATGGCTCTACAATTTTTGAGGATATTATGTTATCACTTACTAAATTAGGGAATTGCATTTCAGGCAACTATCTGCTTATTGAAAATTATCCAATAGAAACAATAGCTGTGACTTGAAAGGCCACACATTGTGTTGTCTAGTATGATGATATGCTTGTAATTACACTGAGTCAGTTGTATATGATTTTCTGGATCACAGAGTAACTTGTAAAATGTTACCAGCTAATTAGTTATATCTTTTAATAGAATATTTTGATCATATATAGGGGGTGTTGATTTTCAGAGAACAAAAGTAGTTAAAGCAAAAAGAGAAATTTATTTGAACATTACAGAGGTTCTAAGGAAATATTATAGCAAATATTCACTGTGTGCCTTCTATGTGCACTCCCCTAATTAAAGTATTTCTATAATAGCCAGTTTTTGCTAGGTTCTGCTGTGTTAACAAATACCTCCAAATCTCAGTAGTTTACGACGTCAAAGATTTACTTCTTGCTCCTGCTACATGTTGGATATATGTCTTTTTATTTAGGGACCCAACTCTGTTTTAGGTTCAAGGCAGAGGAAAAAAGAGAAATAGCCAAGCCATGCAATGGCCCCTACAGCTTCCACTAGGTCACATTACAGTAAACAAAGTAAGTGCCATGGCCAAGCTTAACAGTCAGTGGAGTGGGGAAACAAGCTCTTCCCATGGGAGCACTATAATCAGATGTCAACGTTCCTCCTCATCATAATATTCGCTTCTCTGCTTTTTGATATTTTTCTCCCATCTTGGCATCCAGTGTTGCACCTCTTGATTCAGAAATGTCTCTTCTCTTAATCACACACAATCTGAGTTTATCAAGCTTCTGTAGTAAGCCACAACCTTAGTTAGACTCTTTATCCTGAGCTATTTTATTTAAAAGAATTTACTGGGTGTCATCTTGATTGATTCAGAAGCTCTAACAAAAGGTTTGTTAACTAGACCACTATTTTACTTCTTGCCATGGGTTGTCTTAAATTCTGTCATTGAGAATATTTTTCAGTGTTATCTTTTATCTATTTTGATGAGGTATATTTCCATTTTGTAACCCCACAAATTCTGGAAATTTTGAGCTTTCTACATCCTCCTTCAAACTCTACTTGCAAACTGGTATTATATTTTAGAGCCTTTGTATTTGCAATGTTTTTTGAGCTTACATATTTCTATTCTTATTTTGTCCAAAACACCCCAAAAGCTCTGACACTATCAACATCCTAACATTCCATATTTTTAAAAAATTTATTTTATTTATTTATTTATTTGGCTGCGTTGGGTCTTTGTTGCCGTGTGCGGGCTTTTTCAAGTTGTGGCGAGTGGGGGTTACTCTTTGTTGCAGTGCGCGAGCTTCTCATTGCAGTGGCTTCTTTTGTTGTGGAACATGGGCTCTAGGTGTGTGGGCTTCAGTAGTTGTGGTACGTGGGCTCAGTACTTGTGGCTCTTGGGCTCTAGAGCGCAGGCTCAGTAGTTGTGGTGCATGAGCTTAGTTGCTCTGCAGCATGTGGGATCTTCCCAGAGCAGGGCTCAAACCCGTGTCCCCTGAATTGGCAGGTGGATTCTTAACCACTGCACCACCAGGGAAGTCCCCACATTTTTATCTAAAGTTATAGTTCTTGTTATTTTATCTGTCTTTCAAACAATACATTGCCAAATGTTAAATGTTTGCACTGCATACATGTCACTATTCTTCCAGCTATTACTATTTCCAGCCAATAACCATTTCCTTGCCCCTCACTAGCTAGCCCCGAAGGTAACGCCACATTGTTTAGGGTTTGTTTATAGCACATTCCTACCACTAGGTACCAATTTCTGTATGGTTCACCTTTGCTAGATTTTTCTGTGGTATCAAACAATTCCTAATTTCTAGTGATTTACCACATCAATGATTTTTTTCTTGCTTATTTTACATGTCAACTGAGGTCAGCATTGTCTCCACTCTGTGCCATTGTCCAAAATGTCTTCTTTATTTGAGGATCCAGGTTTCAGGGGCAGGGAGATTAGAAGCAATAACTAAACAATATTTCTTAGAGCTTCTGCTCAGCTGTACAATTTGTCACTCTTGCTCATATTCCACTGGTCAGAACAAGTCACAGGACTATGTCTGACAGTACAGTGGCACACTACTGGTCACACATCAGCGGGCAGAAACGTATAATCCTCTTACTGGGAACGGAACAAATAACTGGAAACAATCTACCACACTCACAATAACCTCATTTTACACATGAGAAAACTGGAGCAAGTTAGCTTAAATAGCTTGGCAAGATCACATTGCTGGTGGGGCCAGGATTTTAAGTCTGGTTTGAGGAATAACTGTTTTCACCATGATAGTGAAGTAAATACAGCTGGGCCTCAGAAGGGACTTTACAAGTCATCAGGCACTACTTCTTTCTGTGACCAAACGGTCTCCTATCACTAAAGCATACTTGCATCTTTTGAGAACATAAAGGAGAATGAATTCATAAATATCTGTCCTTGCCCTTCATAAACTCGTGACCTCAGCACTCAACTTTAACCTGTTCAGGTTTCTTCTTTCCCAGTTTCAAATTTCCAGGAAAAAAATGATGTAAGTACCTTAGTTATGGGAATAGGTCTAATGAGTTTCGGCCAGAGACCCAGTTTTTTTTTTTTTTTTTGCTTGTTTTTGTTTGTTTGCTTTTTGCCTGGCCCTGAAAAGGGCCTTTAACTTTGCTACAGAATATAGCTTGCAGAGCTCAAACTTACATGTTGAAGCCAGAGAGGGTGGGCCCTTGGCATTTGAGTGCGGAGACCACGTTCATGGCCATGACCATTTTATGCTTGGCTTCTCAGTGTAGGTGATGGCGTCCCTTCAAGATCACATTCTCCAGGAACAGCTTCAGCACCCTGCGGGTCTCCTTGTAGATGAGACAACTCTTTGCTTTATAATGGATTATGTTTTAAAAGAGTCTCACCTGCTTTACTTGGAAATATAAATTGTGGACTGATCTAGTCATGTTCATATTTTCTCTTTTGGCAATGACTTTTGCCAAGAATGGGAAACTCAGTTTCTAGTTAGGTTTATGAAACTGGAAGTAATAAATAATCAGTAATGAAGTCTTCAATTATTAATACATGTACACACAGTTAAATAAGCAAATAATGGTGAAAGGATGAAACAAAAAAGAGCAGTACCCATTACATTCACAAGAATGGCAGATTGGAGACCCTGGATGACTCTTCTACTGAAAATGACTATTCTACTTCTGAAAGTGAATCAACGATCCTGTTAGAAGGTAAAGAACTTTCAGAGGCCAAACCGAAAGGTAAATTAAAGTGGCAACCTGACCTGGTAAGTAAGCCCATATCCTGAAGGTGCTGCCAAACCAAATCCAATTTTCACAGCTTCTTAGAGGCTGTATTGGGGGAGTGGCAGAAGAAAGAGCCAAGCCTCATCTAGAGTATGGGATGTCATAGGAGAGATCAGCACAGGGAATTATACTTTCAAAGCTTGGAGGAACTAGATTAAAACTGCCCTTCTCTCTGCACCTGAAGAGTGAAGGAGAGGTGATTGTTTTGAAATTTCTCTAAATGGAGAACAAATATTCCCTGAGAACTGGTAGTACAAACCAACTTTCATCAAGTTTGCAGATAGAATTTGCAGTGACTGGGTTGACTGAAGACCTCTTACTTCTCATGCTCCAATCTGCTCTTTTGCTCTCTAGTTCTGGGACTTGTCTTCAGTACTCTACCCTACAGCTCCTGGGTCTTAGATCTCATGACTTCATCTTTCTTGGTTTACTTATTTTGCATGTCTTCTAGTCGTTTTCTAAAAGAATGAGCATTTTAAGTATATTTTGGAGAGTGTATGGCAAAAACTGCTAGCTGTTCACTAAAGTCCATTTCTTCTTCTTTCTTAGCCTATGATTAGACTACAGTCTATCTCCCATGAAACTACAGTATAACCATTGGAATATGAGAATGCTATTTGTCACTTCCAGGCCTTGCTTGTAAAAATCTCCCATGTGTGGCCCTCCAAGTTCTTCCCCATTCTGTGTAACTGGGAAGGAGACAACCATGGTGACCTAAGAAGCTACTCATTGAAGGTAGCAGGTCCTCCTTATCCTGAGTTCCCTGAATGATCACATGGAGGAGAGGTGTGCTTAGTAGCACTGATACCTACTATCATTCCTTGAAAGAACAAAAAATAATATTTAATTATATTTGGGTATACATATGCTATATATTTTATATGTATATATATTAGTATTCTGTCTTATTTGAGCAAGTTCTATTATTCTAACAGATTGCCTAATGGAGTACATTCTGTGTGTTTGCAATTATCTTTATTTTGCCTTCACATGTGTAATACTGTATATAGAATTTTAGGTTAAAAATTATTTTTTCCTATAGAATGAAGATATGGCTGCATTGTATTTTAGGATCCACGTTGCTGTTGAGGATCTGATGTTCCTTTTAGGAGGGTTCTATCTTTTCTCTAGGAGTTTTTCTTTTTAGTCCTTGCATTCTGAAATTTCAAGGTAGTGTGCTTTGGGTTCCATCTGCTCACTTTTTTTGTCACTTAGTGAACACTTTCAATCTGGGTATTGGTGTCCTTCAATTTTAAAATTATTTCTTCTATTTTATATATGATAATTCTCTACCCTTTATTTTCTCTGATCTCCTTCTAGATGTATTATTAGAAAGATGTTGGAAAATTATTACCTTTTATTTTATATTTTTTCATATTTTGTCTTTTTTGATCTATGTTCTAGAGATGTCTTTGATTTTTATTCAAATATAATTTTATATATCCATTTCCATATTTTCTAATTTTTTAAAAGTCATTAGTTTTCCCTATTCCTATTTCGAAGCATCCTTTTCTGTTGTGTCTCCTCTTATTGTCCTTGTAGTTTAATTCCATTTTAAACACATTTACTGTTCTTTCAGCTGAATTTTTATAGAGAGAAGAAATAAATGCATAATCAATCTGACATTCTGTGTAATGGGGTCTTTATGAGCAAAGTTTAAGGTAAAATACAACTAGAAATGATTCATAGCTGAAACCTAGTGACAGGTTATGTTTACATCTAGGTAATTTCAGTTTTTATATTGCTTAATGCCATTCAGCTAGACAGCTCCAGGGTTATAGAAGAGCTGCAGGAAAGCTTAGATAATTTCTCTTTGTGTGAGCTAGGACATCTGGTCTCACACCCTCTTGGACAACATTAGATATATACAAATAACATATATCAAGTTAAGGGAAGCAAGAGTCAGTATACTGTGACATTTAAAAATACAGGCTTTACAAATGAAACAACTGACAAAGGATTAATCTCCAAAGTTTACAAGCAGCTCATGCAGCTCAATATCAAATAAACAAACAACCCAATCCAAAAATGGCCAAAAGACCTAAATAGACATTTCTCCAAAGAAGATATACAGATAGCCAACAAACACATGAAAGAATGCTCAACATCACTAATTACTAGATAAATGCAAATCAAAACTACAATGAGGTATCACCTCACACCATTCAGAATGGCCATCATCCAAAAATCTACCAACAGTAAATGCTGGAGAGGGTGTGGAGAAAAGGGAACCCTCTTGCACTGTTGGTGGGAATGTAAATTGATACAGCCACTATGGAGGACAGTATGGAGGCTCCTTAAAAAACTAAAAATAGAACTACCATATGAACCAGCAATCCCACTAGTGGGCATATACCCTGAGAAAACCATAATTCAAAAAGAGTCATGTACCACAATGTTCATTGCAGCTCTATTTACAATAGCCAGGACATGGAAGCAACCTAAGTGTCCATTGACAGATGAATGGATAAAGAAGATGTGGCACATATATACAATGGAATATTACTCAGCCATACAAAGAAACGAAATTGAGTTATTTGTAGTGAGGTGGATGGACCTAGAGTCTGTCATACAGAGTGAAATAAGTCAGAAAAAGGAAAACAAATACAGCATGATAACACATATATATGGAATCTAAAAAAAAAAAAAAATGTTTCTGAAGAACCTAGAGGCAGGACAGGAATAAAGATGCAGATATAGAGAATGGACTTGAGGACATGGGGAGGGGGAAGGGTAAGCTGGGATGAAGTGAGAGAGTGGCATGGACTAATATGTACTACCAAATATAAAATAGATAGCTAGTGGGAAGCAGTCGCATAGCACAGGGAGACCAGCTCAGTGCTTTGTGATCACCTGGAGGGGTGGGATAGGGAGGGTAGGAGGGAGATGCAAGAGGGAGGAGGTATGGGGATATATGTATATGTATAGCTGATTCACTTTGTTATAAAGCAGAAACTAACACACCACTGTAAAGCAATTATACTCCAATAAAGATGTTTAAAAAAAAAAAATACAGGCTTTAAAGTTGTGAAGAACTTAGTTCAAACCCTGCTCCAGTGTTTACTAACAGTGAGACTTTGGTCATATTTCTTAATTTCTCTAAGTTACTCAATTCTCATCTGTAAAATGGGGACTAATTATTATCCCTCCTTCATAGGCCTGTTGTGAGGATTAATTGAGATAATGTAGGCAATATGTTTAGCACAGCATCAGGTATAGGAGGTACTGAATGAGTGACAGCTGTTATTATTTTAATGGCACATAATTACATGTTAACAAAAGCTGTAACACTCCACTTATGGGGATTGTCTAGAATGAATCAAGGCAAACACACGCTCCTGAAATGAATAAATATAATAAGTATATAAAATATTACTAGCTTACAATGAGTACTTAATTTGTAGTGAAAGAATTCATCAGAAAAAAAGAGCACTGAAAGATTTGTTCAAATTTATAGTTGTGCCAAGGGTCCTGGAGAGAAGCCGAAAGGCCCTTTACTGATATATTTATATCATATAAAGGTTTAAACCTATTGTAAATAAATAATAAGTTTTGGTAAATAATTTTTCTTTGATTTCCTCTTATTTTAATTTCTATTTTCTTTTTTTGTCATTCACAAAAGTAAGCAATGTTTCCCTCTAATTTAGATTACTTAAAAACAAAAGTTGCAAGTGAATGTAGCTTTCATCTATTTTAAAACAAATGGTAATTTGTTATCTTAAGATTCTCAGTATACAAAAATAGAAAGATTTAATAAATTATAATTGTGCTTTAATAACTTTCTTCCTCACTTTAATCTTACATTAAGATAAATGAAACATGTTCAAACCATTGTTTTAAGCATTAAGAAGAGAAAATGTAGAATTTGGTTTATTACAGAGTTTATGTTCTCCCTGTTGAGACCACCACAGGGGTGAATATTTTTAAACATTTTTCTAGAACGTGAATAAGTAAGCTATTTTGGAACTTTGAGAGCTGTGTAGATATCCAGACAATACAAAAAAATACTACAACAGGTTAAGCCGTTATAATAAATGTGTGAGAGCGTATATGTATACATAGAATGTTTATCCTTGTAATTCCTGAGTAATAGTTCATTGTCTGACTATAACACATATTGCTTATTCTTTCACCAATTGATAAATATTTGTATTGTTTTCACTCTTTGCATATTATGAATGTTGACTATGAACATTCATGTGCAATTCCTTGTGTAGAAGTATGTTTTTCATTTCCCTTGGGTAAATACGTAGAAGTGTAAATGCTGGATCATGCAGTTGGTGTATATTTAACTTGATAAGAAACCACCAAACTGTTTTCTAATGTTACTGTTCTATTTGCACCCTTACAGGAATGTATGAGAATTGTAGGTCTACCACATCCTCCTTAGCATTTGGTATTGTAAAGATTTTTTATTTCAGCCATTCTAATGGATGAGAAGTGGAATCTCATTTTGATTTTGTTTGGATTTCCATCATTACTAATTATGCTGAGTGCCTTTTCATGTGTTTATTATCCATTGATATATCTTTTATATATATATATATTTATTTATTCATTTATTTACTTATTTTTGGCTGCGCTCGGGCTTTCTCTAGTTGCCGCAAGCAGGGCTCCTCTTTGTTGCAGTGCGTGGGCTTCTCATTGTGGTGGCTTCTCTCGTTGTGAAGCACAGGCTGTAGGCACGCAGGTTTCAGTAGTTGTGGCACATGGGCTCAGTAGTTGTGGCTCATGGGCTCTAGAACACAGGCTCAGTAGTTGTGGTACACGGGCTTAGTTGTTCTGCAGGATGTGGGATCTTCCCAGACCAGGGATCAAACCTGTGTCCCCTGCACTGGCAGGCGGATTCTTAACCACTGCTCCACTGGGGAAGTCCCCATCTTTTTTTTATAACAATTCTTCTGTCCATTTTTTATTGGTCATTAGTATTTTTGTTATTGATTTAAGAATTCTTTACTTATATGTAAAATATAAGTAAATATATAAATATAAAATATAAAATATAAAAATAAAATAAATATAAATAAAATATATATATGATTTGAAAATATTTTATCCCAGTGTATGTATGGTTTGCTGTTTTTTTCCTCATGGCGTGATTTTTAGCTGACTTTTTTATTTTGATGAGGTTCAATTTATCCATTTTTCTTTTATATTAATACTTTGTGTGTCTTCTTTAAGAAACCTTTGGCAAATTCAAGATTATTAAATTGTTCTCATGTTGTCTTCTGGAAGTTTTATAATTTTAGCTCTTATATTTAGATCTATGATCCATTTCAAGGTAGTATTTGTTTATGATGTCACATAAGGGCTGAGGTTCATTTTTGTGTGTATGATATGACTATCCAGTTATTCCAATAAAGTTTATTAAAACAGCTCTCCTTTCCCCATTGAATTTAACGTAAATCTTTGTCAAAACTTAATTGACCATATATATTTGGGCCTATTCCATTGATTTGTCTATACTTATGTGAATACCATATTATCTTGAATTACTATAGCTATAAAAGTAACTGGAAAAATCAGGAATTTTGAGTCTTCCAAGTTTGTTCATTTTCAAGATTGTTATGATTATTCTAGGTCTTTTGATTTATAATAGAAATTACTTTTTAATTAATTTATTTTATTTATTTATTTTTGGCTGCATTGGGTCTTCGTTACTGCATGCAGGCTTTCTCTAGTTGTGGCAAGTGGGGGTTACTCTTCACTGTGGTGCATGGGCTTCTCACTGCGGTGCATTCTCTTGTTGCGGAACACAGGCTCTAGGCGTGTAGGCTTCAGTAGTTGTGGCACACAGGCTCAGTAGTTGTGGCTCATGGGCTCTAGAGCACAGGATCAGAAGCTGTGGCACATGGGCTTAGTTGCTCCGCAGCATGTGAGATCTTCCCGTACCAGGGCTCAAACCCGTGTACCCTGCATTGGCGGGTGTATTCTTAACCACTACGCTACCAGGGAAGCCCTTGATTTATAATAGAAATTTTATAATTATTTGGTCAATTTCTACCAAAATAATTTTCCATTGAGATTTGGATTGTGATTGCATTGAATCTATGGAACAATTTAGGGAGAATTGATGTGTTAACACCATTGAATCTTCCAGTCCTTGAACATGGCCTAACTCTATTATTTAGGTCTCCTTTAATTTCTCTCAGCAAGGATTCATGTTTTTTATTGTAGAGGTCTTCCACATCTTTCTCAGTATTTTATGGGTTTTGATGCTATTGTAAGTAAAATTTTTTTTATAAATTTTGTTTTGCAATTGTCTTTTCTGCTAATGTGTAAAATAAACATTATGTTTTTAAAACTTTTTTTTTATTTTGTGATATTACTAAATTTATTTATTAGCTCTCCTTAGTAGTTGTGTTGAGAATTCCTTAGGATAGTCTGTATTGTCTGTGAATAGAGGCAGTTTACTTCTTTCTTGTCATTCTTTACACCTTATTTTTCTTTTTCTTGCCTTATTGCACTGTCTAGGACGTCAGGGAAGAGCAAACCATATCATTTCCATGCTCAAAGCACTTACGTGTTTTTTTTTTAGGAGATTAAAATTTTATTATGGAAAATATCAAAAATATACTGAAGTAGACCAAAAAGCAAAGTGAACCCCACTTCTCCTCATGAAGATCAACTAATTATGAACTAATGACTAATCTTGCTTCATCTGTGTTTCTATTCACTCCTCCCTTATTTGAAGTAAATTCTAGATATCATATAAGTTTATCCAAAAACATTTCAGTTCATTTCTCTGTAAGATGTAAACTGTTTTTTTTAAAAACAACCACAATATTATTATTACATCTCAAAAAAAAAAATAGCAATAAGTCATATATCCAATCAATGTTCAAAATTTCAATTGTCTTCCAAATGTCCAAATGTTCTTTTGTTTTTGTTTGTTGTTTTCACCTTGTGTTTGTTTGAAATGGGAATCAACTAAATTCAAGCATCACATTGGTGGTAGTGTCTCTCACTTTCTTTGAATCTCTAAGTTCTCCCTTTATCTTTTTTTCCAGTCTGGATTTTGCTGACATGCTGATATGGCATCCTTTTAATGTAGTTTAACACATTTCTCTGTAGCAGAATCCTTTCTGGGAGGAATCCAGGCATACATAGATTTTCTTTTAAGGTGCTTGGGTGAATTTGAGCCACAGTCAAGCATGGAAAGCACTTGGAAAAGCTCAATGTCTGCACCCAGATTTATTAATTTTTTAAAAATTTTTATTGGAGTCTAGTTAATTTACAATGTAGTGTTAGTTTCAGGTGTACAGCAAAGTGAATAAGTTAAACATATACATATGTCCATTCTTTTTTAGATTTTTTTCCCATATAGGTCATTATAGAGTATTGAGTAGAGAGTTACCTGTGCTATACAGTAGGTCCTTATTAGTTATCTATTTTATATACAGTAGTCTGTATATGTCAATCCCTACTTCCCAATTTATCCCTCCCTCCCACCCACACTTTCCCCCAGTAATCGTTTGTTTTCTATACTATGATTTTATTTCTGTTTTGTAAATATGTTCATTTGTATGTTTTTTTTTAGATACCACATACAAGTGATATCATATGATATTTGTCTTTTTCTGTCTGACTTCACTCAGTATGACAATCTCTAGGTCCATCCATGTTGCTGCAAATGGCATTATTTTGTTCTTTTTTATTGCTGAGTAATATTCCATTGTGTATATGTACCACATCTTCTCTATCCATTCCTCTGTGGATGGACATTTAGGTTACTTCCACGTCCTAGCTACTGTAAATAGTACTGCAGTGAATATCGGGGTGCATGTATCTGTTCGAATTATGGTTTTCTCTGGTTATACCCAGGAGTGGGATTGCTGGATCTTATGGTAACTCTATTTTCAATTTTTTAAGGAAGCTCCATACTGTTCTCCATTGTGGTTGCACCAATTTACATCCCCACCAACAGTGTAGGAGGGCTCTCTTTTCTCCACACCCTCTTCATCATTTGTTTGCAGATTTTTTGATGATGGCCATTCTGACCGGTGTGAACTGATACCGCATTGTAGTTTTAATTTGCATTTCTCTAATAATTAGTGATGTTGAGCAACTTCTCATGTGCTTTTTGGCCATCTGTATTTCTTTTTTGGAGAAATGTCTATTAAGATATTCTGCCCATTTTCTGATTGGGTTGTTTGTTTGTTTTTTTTTGATATTAAGCTGCATGAGCTGTTTGTATATTTTGGAGATTAACCCTTTCTTGGTTGCTTCATTTGCAAATATTTTCTCCCATTCTGAGAGTTGCCTTTTTGTTTTGTTTATGGATTCCTTTGCTGTGCAAAAGCTTTTAAGTTTAATTAGGTCCCATTTGTTTATTTTTGTTTTTATTTTCATTACTCTGGGAGACAGAAGAAAAAGTTATTGCTGTGACTTATGTCAGAGAGGGTTCTGCCTATGTTCTCCTCTAAGAATTTTATAGTATCCGGCCTTACATTTAGGTCTTTAATCCATTTTGAGTTTATTTTTGGGTATGGTGTTAGGGAGTATTCTAATTTCCTTCTTTTAATAGTTTTTTTTTTTTTTTTAATATTTATTTATTTATTTATTTATTTATTTATGGCTGTGTTGGGTCTTCGTTTCTGTGCGAGGGCTTTCTCTAGTTGTGGCAAGCGGGAGCCACTCTTCATCGCGGTGCACGGGCCTCTCACTATCGCGGCCTCTCTTGTTGCAGAGCACAGGCTCCAGACGCGCAGGCTCAGTAGTTGTGGCCCACGGGCTCAGCCGCTCTGCGGCATGTGGGATCTTCCCAGACCAGGGCTCGAACCCGTGTCCCCTGCATTGGCAGGCAGACTCTCAACCACTGCGCCACCAGGGAAGCCCTAATTTCCTTCTTTTACATGTAGCTGTCCAGTTTTCCCAGCAGCACTTATTGAAGAGACTGTCTTTTCTCCATTGCATATTGCTGCCTCCTTTGTCATAGATTAGGTGACCATAGGTTCATGGTTTATTTCTGGACTTTTTATTCTTTTCCATTAATCTATATTTCTGTTTTTGTGCCAGTACGATACTCTTTTGATGACTGTAGCTTTGTATTATAGTCTGAAGTCAGGGAGCCTGATTCCTCCAGCTCCATTTTTCTTTCTCAAGATTGTTTTGGCTATTCGTGGTCTTTTGTGTTTCCATACAAATCATAAAATCTTCTGTTCTATTTCTGTGAAAAATGCAATTAGTAATTTGATAAGTGTTGCACTGAATCTGTAGATTGCTTTGAGTACTACAGTCATTTTCACAATATTGTTTCTTCCAATCCAAGAACATGGTATCTGTGCCATTTTTTTACTTCTTTCATCAGTATATTATAGTTTTCTCAGTAGATCTTTTGCCTCCTTTTGTAGGTTTATTCTTAAGTATTTTATTGTTTTTGATGTGATGGTAAATTGGAATGTTTTCTTAATTTCTCTTTCTGATCTTTTGTTGTTAGTGTATAGGAATGCAAGAGATTTCTGTGCATTAATTTTGTATCCTGCAACTTTACCAAATTCACTGATGAACTCTAGTAGTTTTCTGATAGCATCTTTAGGATTTTCTATGTATAGTTTCACGTCATCTGCCAACAGTGACAGTCTTACTTCTTCTTTTCCAATTCAGATTCCTTTTATTTCTTTTTCATCTCTGATTGCTGTGGCTAGGACTTCCAAAACTATGTTGGATAAAAGTGGTGAGAGTGGACATTCTTGTCTTGTTCCTGACCTTAGAGGAAATGCTTTCAGTTTTTCACAGTTGAGAATGATGTTTGCTATGGATTTGTCATGTATGGTTTTTATTATGTTGAGGTAGGCTCCCTCTATGCCCACTTTTTGGAGAGTTTTTATAATAAATGGGTGTTGAACTTTGTCAAAATATTTTTCTGCATCTATTGAGACTATAATATGGTTTTTATTCTTCAGTTTGTTAATGTGGTATATTACATTGATTGATTTGTGTATGTTGAAGAATCCTTGCATTCCTGGGATAAACCCTACTTAATCATCGTGTATGATCCTTTTACTGTGTTGTTGGATTCCGTTTGCTAGTATTTCATTGAGGATTTTTGCATCTATGCTCATCAGTGATACTGACCTGTAATTTTCTTTTTGTGTGATATCTTTTCTTGTTTTGGTATTATGGGGATTGTGATCTTGTAGAATGAGCTTGGGATTTTTCCTTCCTCTGAAATTTTTTGGAAGAGTTTCAGATGCATAGGTGTTAACTCTTCTCTAATTGTTTGATAGAATTTGCCTGTGAAGCCATCTGGTCCTGGATTTTGTTTGTTGGAAGTTTTTTAATCACAGTTTCAATTTCAGTACTTGTGATTGGTTTATTCATATTTTCTATTTATTCTTGGTTCAGTCTTGGAAGGCTGTATCTTTCTAAGAATTTGTCCATTTCTTCTAGGTTGTCCATTTTATTGGCATATAGTTGCTTGTAGTAGTCTCTTATGATCCTTTGTATTTCTGTGGAGTCTTTTGTAACTTATTTTTCATTTCTAATTTCATTGATTTGAGTCCTCTCCCTTTTATTTCTTGATGAGTCTGTTTAAGGTTTATCAAATTTTTTTATCTTCTCCAAGAACCAGCTTTTAGTTTCATTGATCTTTGCTATTGTTTCCTTCATCTCTATTTATTTCATTTATTTCTGCTGTGATTTTTATGATATTTTCCTTCTATCAACTTTGGGTTTTGTTTGTTCTTCTTTCTCTAGTTGCTTTTGGTGTAAGGTTAGGTTGCTTATTTGAGACTTTTCTGGTTTCTTGAGGTAAGATTTTATTGCTATAAACTTCCCTCTTCTGCTGTGTCCCATAGCTTTTGGACAATTGTGTTTTCATTGTCATTTGCCTCTAGGTATTTTCTGATTTCCTCTTTGATTTCTTCAGTGATCCATTGGTTGTTTAGTAACATATTGTTTAGCCTCCATGTGTTTGTGTTTTTCACAGTTTTTTCGTGTAATTGATTTCTAATCTCATAGTGTTGTGGTCGGAAAAGATGCTTGATCTGATTTCAATTTTCTTAGATTTATTAAGGCTTGATTTGTGGCCCAAGATGTGATCTATCCTGGAGAATGTCCCATGTGCACTTGAGAAGAAAGTGTATTCTGCTGCTTTCGGATGGAATGGCCTATAAATATCAGTTAATTCTAACCAGTCTAATGTGTCATTTAAAGCTTGTGTTTCCTTATTGATTTTCTGTCTGGATGATTTGTCCATTGGTGTAAGTGGAAGTCTTAAAGTCCCCCAGTATTATTATGTTACTGTTGATCTCCCCTTTTATGGCTGTTAGCATTTGCCTTATATATTGAGGTGCTCCTATGGTGGGTGCATATATATTTGTAATTGTTATATCTTCTTTTTAGATTGATCCTTTGATTATTATGTAGTGTCTTTTTTTGTCTCTTGTAACAGTCTTTATTTTAAATTCCCTCCAAGAGTGGTGTTTCTGTTTCCTCCAGCCCTGTGGAGCTTCTGCACTCAAGTCCCGCTGGCCTTCAAGGCTAAATGCTCTGGGGCTTCTTCCTCCTAATGTCAAACCCTCAGACTATCTTGCAGGGCTATTTTTATGTGGGAACACACCTGTGTAGCCTGTGTAGCCTGTGCGGGTTCCATATATATATATATATATATATATATATATATATATATATTTTTTTTTTTTTTTGGTGCAAGTATTGTTTTTAGTATGGATGACTGCCACCTGTTTCCTCAGTGTATGCTGGCCATTATCCCCTTGACAGGGGGCTTGACTGGTGTTGTGGTGCCCAGAGCCTGCCCTGGATATTGAGTGGGGCCTCCCCTTTGCTCTATGGTTGTCACTGCCCTGTCAGAGGTGGGGTCTGCTCCCTAGATTTTGGAGTAAAGTCCCCCAGATTTGTTCCTCAGCTGTGTTTCTGATCTGTGGAGTGAGGTAGGTAGGATTGGTGCACTCCCACGGGAGAGAAGCCCCTGAGTATTCCTCCTCTGGAGCTGTTCACCTGTGAGCATGCTCTGTTGTGTCACCTTTCCCCATTGTGCAGGCTCACAAAGTACACTGCTGTTGGCACTGCTCTCAGTTCCACCCTAACCATGAGTATGCCGGCAATTGGCCCTGGTGACTCCCAGGCATTTTCTCTTGGGTACCAGTGCAGATCCACTGAGGTCATATCCCAGGACTGCAGTCGTCGTGCACCTGGACCTGCTGTAGGAGCTATGGAGGAAGCTCAGAGTCTGGTCTGGCCCAACCCCCACGTGTATGTGCCCACAAAGCCCATAGCTGCTAAAGCCAGACCCGTCACTCTTGTTGTCTATTTGGATGTTTCACAGGTGTTAAATTTACGAAGCCGTCAGCGGAGGTGTAAATCCATGGTCCATACAGCTGTGAGGAGACATTTCAGCTCTTCTTCCTTAGTCACACGACCTCTGGGGCGCAGCTGTGGTTTCAGCCCCACCTCTGTATGTGGGCTACCCACTGGCATCTGCTCCCGAGGCTGCAAGAGCACAGAAGTCCACCCAGGCGGGAGGGACCTGAAGCGTGATCAAGGCACGAGTGCCTGTGCAGGTAGGAGATAGCGATCAGGGAGACCAGGCCCCCCAGGGGTAATGGTGCTGGGGTGGCAATCGGGATGTGCGAGCCCGTCAGGTGGGAGGGGGCTGAGGCGGCGATCGGGGTGAGTGAGCCGTGCCCAGGTGTGGAGTTGGTGAAGGAGGTAGTGGCCAGGAGGCACGAGGCTGCTCCTGTGCGAGCCCTTCTAGTGCTCAGGGAGGCACGGGCTGCTGCACTAGGAGAGAGGTCCCGCCCTTTGTGTATCACTCAACAATGGCGCTTCGCTTTTGTGGCAGTCTGCGTTTCCTCCACAGCATTTCCGGTTGTGGATTTCCTCACTCCTGTCCCCTCAGGCTGTCTCTTCACAGCCAACAGCAGTCCCTCCACTAAGTCTGTTCTCCAAACCCCATGTTCCAGCACCCAGCCTCTGTGTGCACCAGCAGACACGTCTCAGGCTGGGGGGGTGCAGGGCTGTGGCATGAACCATCTGTGTAGGTCTCACTCTGTCCTACCTGCCACAGAAGTTTGCTACTCTCTCCTCCAAGCCCTTGAAGCTCCCCTTCTGTCCCAGCTGACTTCACCCCTTTTAAGGGGACTTCCCCGGGTGTGGGAACCTCTCCTCATCTTCAGCTCCCCACAGGGGCGCAGGTCCCGTCCCACTTCCTCTCCTCTTCCTTTTCCCTTCTTCTTTCTTTCGTCCTACCTGGTTATGTGGGGATCTTTCTTGTCCTTTTAGGTGTCCGAGGTCCTCTACTAGTGTTCAGCAGGTGCTCTGTGCGAATTGTTCCATTTGTAGATGTATTCTTGACGCATTTGAGGGGAGAGATGAACTCCACATCCTCCTACTCCTCCACCATCGTGTCTCTTCTCAAAGCCCTTAAATGGACCTTCACACAACTTAGAAAAAAATCCAAAGTCATTGCCTTAGCCCATATGAGTTGGCTCTTGCTACCCTTTCTAACATATCTGATGCCAACAGAAGGTATGTTACAGTCAGTTTGGCCTTTGGGATCTGGAAGGAGCCATGCCTTCCACTTCTGCAGGGCATTTACTGAGGCTTTTTCTCTGCCTCCAACTCTTGGGGTGCCTGGTACTCTCTCAGCTCCTCAGAGATGCTCAGATATGCTTCCCCTGGTCAGCCTGTCTCAAGTATTACCCATTGTTATTCACCTAGCCTAGCACCATGCTTACTTTCTACAGAACATGTGTCTCAATCTGTAATTAAAAATATATTTACTTTCTTATGTAATTGATACACTAAACAGACAGAAAGCATCTTTGTATCATGCTGTCTCTTTGGGTTGTTCATTTTGTTAGTTATTTCCTTGCCACTGGATGAAAAATTTGAGGACAACCATAACTCAAAAATCAAAAGGACCTATGATCATGCTAAGACATAAAACACGGACTCAACTTTGCATTGTTAGCACTTCTTAAACACGGCAGTCACTCATCTCCTTCACTTACTAGCTGCAGTTTTTGATCCTAACAGGAATGGGAGATGATGGATGTATTCGGAAAGGAGGAAGGATGAAACAAGGGAGCATCCCACTCTTACCTTCTGGTACTAGGATAAGAGAGCATCATTCTTTCTGGTCCTGGCTGATGTTTAAAGCTGACAGTTTCATGAGTACCTGTTTGGGTCTTCAGAAGCCCTCCCTGAGAACATTCTTGCAAGGTCAGGATTAGATTGAGGCAAATGAGTCAGGGATATATAAGTACAGGGTTGGATCTTGTCCACTTTAAAAAAATGTTTAACTTTTTGTTCATCATGGATTCTTTTGCATTAATTCTGATATTTTTAAAATATTGCATTAAATATTATTTATTTAGATTACTGAGTTTTTGTTTTTTGGCACTCCCTTAAGTTAAGTGCCTGACTTGACTACTTTACTCACATCACCTTGTCCTAACCCAGATTCTCTACTTCCTGTGATACAGGAAATGCGTTTTTCTCTTTCTGGTCACATACCTCTTAGCACCTTTCTTTCTTTCTTTTCAGGTTATTCCACATAAAATTTATCTTTGGGGTCCTGTCACCCTCCTAGATTTCCCTCCAAGGTAGAATTTAGTACAATTCCAGGCCAGCTTTTTCTTCTCTGGCCCACATCTGATGAGGAGAACAGTCTTATTTTTCCTTTACAGGACAAATTCTGGGCAAGGAAGCCAATCCTTATAGACCATCAATTCTTCTTTGTTTTGTTACAGAATCAGCTGGCCAGCCTGTTTCTGCAATTTGGCTTTCTAGGTTGCAGTTAGACATCAGTCTATTGTGCTTGAAGGGGTGAGGTAAGGGACACTCGACATGCCCCCCCCCCCAACCGCTTTGTGTCTGGGGGACTCATAGCACAATCTATTTTAAAGAAACCTTTCCAACAAATCTTTCCCCAGTCTTGGACTCCATGGTTTCCACTGTGGATGAAGGGTTTCAAGGGTGAGAGAGATTTAGCTAAATCTTGTATTAATTCAGCCTGTTGTTTAATACATGGGTATTATTGTTGAAACTCCCAGTCAGCTGACCAGTTATTCTCTGTCTCCCCTGTGAACCATAAACTTCATGAAGGCAGGAATCATTTCTATTTTGATCACTCTTATATCCTCTGCCTCCAGCACAGTGCCTGGGAAATTTCAAATGCTCCATAAAATTTTGTTGATATAATATAATGAATGAATTATTTTTTCAATGCTGTTTTAAACCATATGTAAAAATAAACTTCTTGACATATTTTATTATTTGTCAGTAACAATATATATTCTTCCTTTGTAATACTGATGAAGAGATATGAATGCAGAATTGATCATGAAAGATGTTGTAAAAAAGTAAAATGAAATGGGATTCAGCAAAGATTAGTAAGAAAGTTTAATGAGGAAGTGAAGGTTTGCTTATATTTTCAGAGTCAGAATAAGAGACTCTTTAGAAAACAACATGAAAGTGGCTAGCGGCAGGTTTTCACTATACCCTGTAATAGCCTCTGCACCTCTCTATCCTGAAACTATAAACCTTATTCTCTGTGGATTTACCTGGATGAAAACCAATCAGGCAACTGTACAAATACTACAAACACCTGCACATTGGAAAAATTTAACAGTGCCAGCACCAAATAGTTCTTTTAGTTTATCTCAAAGAATGTTCCCAGCTAATCTTCTCTTGGGGACATAGATAAACACTCTGAAGCTAATACAGTCTTAACATAAATTAAAAATAATGCAGAAAAGACATTTTAGAGCATATAATATTTTGGTACCTTTGGATTTCTATTTGCCTTTTGTAAGTCTCATTGTTGAAAAGAAAACATGTTCATATTATTGTTCTGAAGAGACCAGTAACCTCAGCACTGCACGCTGGTAGATTTTTTTCTCTTTCCCTCCCTTGGTAACAGTTTAGAAAACCCAGATGCTAAGCTATGGAAGAGGTTCCCACAAAGCACCTGGTTTCTTGGCACATACCTCAGGTGGCTGGGCTGGTAGCTGCTTTTCCATCTGAATTTTTCAAAGTTGGTTTTAGATCCAAGATTTACTTCTAAATTTAAACAACCTAGCTTATTGTCATATTGTCATTTTAAAATATTGAAATTATAGTAAAACTTTATCCAAGTAAAAGTTATACATTATATATAAAAGTATATGTTTGTTATTTTATAATATATAATATAAATTATAATGCATAATATAAATAATGTGCTATTGGATTTTAATATAATTTTATTCTGTAGGTAACTTGTATCATAATGATAAAAGCATAATTCCATGATTATATTTCCAGTAAATCTTTTTCCTCCTAATATATGTACCCTTATCTAACAGTTTCCTTTTGCTTCTAAAAAACTGACCTAATCGATAAAGCCTCATAATAGGAGACCACATATTTCAAAATATATCTTAATTAGCTCTTTCTTATATACTGCCTTGTCTATAAATGATTCTAGATAAGATACAATTTACAAATTTCTTTTGTGTGGATATCTATCTCTCAATGTGAGAACAATTTTTATTTATCTTTTCTATGATTTCTAAAGTCCCTACTCATTTCTAAAATTCTGTACCAAAGCTATTTGGAAAGCTTTTTATTAATAATTTCATTTACTTCTAAAATATCTTGACATTTTTAGTCACTCTTTTTATAATAACTCTGCCAATGTTTCCTTTATATCTCATCTATGTCTTAATTTTGATTTTATTTTTTCCTTTGTCATTTCATATGAACTATATTTTTGTATTTCTTGGTTCCCATCTGAGTTCAGTAATACTATGCTCTAAAACCATGCTTAATCGTCTAATGAGTGTTTATGTCTATGCTTTATATTAATAAAGCCATGCAAATGAAAATTGCTGTATGCTTGTTAGAGCCTAAATGGTGTATTCCTAACATATTTCTGTAGTTTTGTATTTCAGAGAGTGCAATTCAAGAGGGCCTCAATAACATAAACATATTTGTTTAGATGCAATAAAGATAAGCTGTCTAATTACAACAAACTGGAATCTTACAATCTATAAAGTAAGAAAGAATTAATTTGTATGTTTATATAACTTCACCAGTGAATTTGCCTCTTCCTGTTGTTTATTTGTTATCTAAATGTTTGCCACTTATTCTTATCATTAAACATAATCACATATTTATTATTATTTGACATAGGATATAAGGTGGTTAACAACAACAACAAAAAACCTATCCTCTGGCAATAAATGAAGCAAGATACAAATATTCCCAAAACTGATCAAGCCACATCTGGGAACAGTGGATCCCAAGAGTAGAAGAAACAGGAAGAAGCACTAACAGGAATAACAATGCAGATACCAAAGGACTGGATTCACTCTACATCTGAAAACTTCCCGAAATGAAGCTCTTGGGTCATGTAACCACTACTCACATCAACATCAGCAGTTCTTCGCAGTGTGGAGCACTCAAAATGCTTCAAACTAGGACAGACCATTACTGGATTGATTTGTTGCTGTTATCAAATGCTCGTTTAATTTTACTTTAAATATTTAATCTTAATTTATATTATTTCCTTGCCTAAAATGCATTCTGAGGCTCCAAATACTGAAGAGTGACTACAGTTGTGAGGTTTCGCCTTGGACAACAGAAACTCTGAGCTGTCATTTGGTTTCTTTGACTCTGATTGAATTGGGTGGCCTTCCCTGTCTGCTTTCCCCCGAATGCACTTCAGCTTTTTTCAGTCACATAATAACTTTGTGTAGCTTATAAGCTAAGAAGTCAATCCAAGGTTAAGCTGTTGCTTGACAGAGAAGAAATAAGTAATGCTATATGAATGTTGTGTGTGACATGGGCATGTGATTTTGACAAAAGTGACTGGGGATATGTGATACAGATCGATTCTTATTCCAGAATCTTTGGGCATTCTAAGGCTACCTGAAGCTGATCATGAGAGTGGACTGTCTGTAACTCTGCTTTTTTGGTTTTAGAGATCAGTGTGTATGCTTGCGGTATGGCTTGCTGTAATCAGGTGTGTATTGGCATTGACTCTTAAAGCACATTATTTGTTTTAGAGAATCACAGACAAACAAGAGAATCTTGAATAAAAGTTAAACAATAAAATATGGATAAATAAATCTAAACTTTGGGAATACATATAAATTAGCTACCCTTTCTCAAGTATTCCTGGGTTAGGTGGGTTCTGTGAATCTATACATACATAATATGATTTGGAGATTGGGTATGTTATTTAGATTTGTTTCACAAATATTTTGTGAATATGAGCATGAGTGGTTCTTTCAGAAAAAAAGATATAAAAGAAAATGAGAAATTATGCCACAATAATTCAGCTTGGAAGGGAGCATTGTCTTACTCTGGCCCTCATCAAATGATAACAGGCACAGAGTTTGAGTCCTAAGATGGAACTCATTATTTTCCTCTTAGACCTTTCTCTAATTTTAGTTTATCATTTTCTTCTTTTCAAATCCCTTCATTTCCTTCCCTGAACTTTACCTCTGTCTCTTCACTATATTTCTATGATCTTCTATTTTCTCCTTTTCTCATTGCCTTCTTTAAACTCAATAGGGAACTCTCATATCTTTCCATGTATTTTATTATTATTGCACTAATAATAAAAATGATTCTTAGTTCAGTTTACTTAAATATAAATGATATTATAATTCATTTAAAATTATTCATATAATTTTAGTAAAAAAATCCAATTGATTAACACTGTTTAATAATGAATAGATACCTTTGCATCCAATATCCTTCATAATGTTTGTCTCTTTCCCTAAGCATCACTTTCCTAAGCCAGATTTTCAACTTCCAGTTTTTTTACAACTTTATCAAGACACATTTCATAAAATTCACCAATTTAGAGTATACAGTTCAAAGCCTTTTTATTATATTCATACTTGTACAAATATCTCCACAGTCTAATTTTAGAGTAGTTCAAACCCCTAAAAGAAATACAATATCCATTCGCCATCATTCCTCATTCCTGCTCCCTGCCCCACCCCAGCTCAGCACTAGGCAACTCCTTATCTTTCTGTCTCCATAGATTTCCCTATTTTGGACATGTTTTATGAATGGAATTACGCAACATGTGGTATTTTATGACTGGCTTCTTTCACTTAGCATAATATTTTCAATTTTCATTCATGTTATGAAATGTATCAATACTTCATATCTTTTATAACAATAATAGTAATTTTGTTAATAATAATTTTACATTTTAAAAATGTATAAGTATTTTCTTTTTTTACAATGCTGTTCTACATCAATTCTGTCTCAGTCACATAATAAAGTTCAACATGATTTAAATAATATCTTCACGTTTAATAATGAAACAAAGTATATTAACATGTGTTTCCTAATTCTAAATATTATTATCTTACTATCTCAATGGGCAATTGTAGAAAGAGAATAGTGTTCCCTTCCACCAACTAACAGCTTTCTGCTTTTCATCTGCCAAGTTTCCTTAACTAATACTCTCCTCAAACTTGTCTTATTAGTAAGACTTCCCAGATAAGATATATTTTTATGAACAGAATAGATGATATACTTTTTTCCTACTGTTTCTGTCCATAGCAAAAATTAGTCTGTTGGTGGGGAGAAATACAGAAGCATACATAATCTATTTCTGTCGGGATGAATTAGAAGGCAGAGAGATTTCTGCTATTAATTTGTTGTAGCACATAATTCAAATATCAATTGATTAAATCCAGCATTCAGTTACTCAATGAGCATTTATCCATTCTGATGCTCTCATGGAATTAGTTTTGTATGAAATTAACTTTGTGTTGGATGATAAAATGCAAGCTTAAAAATAAACTGTAACAAAGACTTGTTATAAAATACCAGATGCTCTTTTCAATTTTGGTTCTGAAATGAATACATGTCAGTCAAGGCCAAGAGAAATTTTCTCCAGCTATATCAGATTTGTCCAGCTGCATCCCAATAGATGCTTCTTCCATAATGTTTTTCCATGTGTATATAACAGTTTTCTGGTTTTTCTCTACAATGCGGAATTGTAAAGACGTATCAGACTTGCTATCCTTCCCAGGTTTAATGGGTTCTCAAGTGTACTTGATAATCAGTGTGTTAACAGCAACACCTGCTCTGAAACCTGGAATACCACACTAAGAATAGAAAAATGTATAAATGTTTTCTATAGAGCAGAAGACTGACTGCATTAATGACCAAATCTATCACACCTTTCTGGATCCACACCCATTGCTGTGTAACCGTTGTGTCTTCTCACTCTGGCTTTGGGCTTGGCCATGTGACTTGGTTTGGCCAATGGGATGTGATCCAAGAAGACTCTAGAAAAAGCACTTAAGCACTTCTTCTCAGTCTTCCTTGTGCCATCACCATGAGAAATAACTACATGACCAGGCAGTTTGCTGGTGGTGAGAGACTTGTGGGGAAAACCGAGTAGCTATACAATCCACCCAGCTAGGACTGCACATGATTGTTCATTACTAGGTATGAGCAAACTTATTCAATATCAGAAGTTCGCAGACAAGCTCAGCCTAAATTTCTGACCCACAGGGCCATAGGCTTCATAAACATTTATTGTCATTTGATATTTAGTTGTTGTGGTCACTTATAATGTAGCATTTTTGTGGCAATGGACAATTGATACATAAATGGATTCTCAAAAAATGATCAGTCATACTTATTAATTAATAATACTATCACCAGAATATCTTCTAGTCTAATTGAAGCTTACCTAAAAAAGAAAAACATATTTATTAGCTTAACTATTTACTAACAAACCTTGTACGTAATAGCTGGGATCCAAAATTCATATGGTGAAACCTAATCCCAATGTAATGGTATTTTGAGGTGGGACCACTGAGAGGTGATTAGGTCATGAGGGTGAGCCCTCACGAATGGGATTAGTACCCCTATAAAAGACACTACAGGGAGCCCCTTGCCCCTTCCATTATGTGAAGATACAGTGCAAAGATGGTCATCTATGAACCAAGAAGCAGGGTCACAGCAGACACCAAACCTACTGGTACCAATATCTTGGCCTTACCAGGCTCCAGAACTGTAACTTGTTGTTTATAAGCCACCCAGTTTATGATAGTTTGTTAAAGCAGCCCAGACTAAGACAGAGGTCCTTCCAAAATAAGTATGCACAATCTTAAAAACGTGCTTGTCATTTGAGCCAGCAATCCCCTCTTCTAGTGCTTTATACCAAGTGTTTATATTCATGGGTTATACTAAGAAAATAATCATGAATATAGAGGGAAAGATTTGTTTTCAAGGATGTTTATTAAATAATGCTAATAATAATAATAATAGTTAGAAAAAAGTTAGGCCAAATAAATCATGGTGAATATTTATAGTGGCATACCACAGTTATTAAAAAACATACAGAAGAAAAAATAACAAGGGGAAAATTAGGGCTGCATTAATTGAAAAAAATGTGTTAAAAGATGATATGTAGTATATATATACATTATATATACAATATGATACCAATATTATTTTTCTAAATTTGCATTCAGTTGCCTAAAAAGACCAGGAGACTCTATAGTATACTATAAACAGTATTCTGTATGACAGGATTATGGTTATTTGTAAAATCTTTATTGCCCTTTCAAAGCTTTCTACTTGCATGATTTAAAATAAGAGTAAATGGGTGTTGAATGAAGGTTTAGGGTAGTCACCTAAGAATAAAGTGTATGAATTCTATTGCATGGATTTTATGCCATATATTTAGGTATATATTGAGGTTGACAGATAAATTACCATCAAATAAGCTCTACTATTACTCTTGGGTGATTGTACATTGAGTAGCTCTTTTGATGTTTTCCATTGCTCCTCTGTATTTCAATAGATGTTCCAGTTAAAAGACGAGCTTCATTACTATTCATCATTTGATAAGCTGAGTATTTGAGATATGAAATTTATTAAGTGTCTCAAACTTAATGTCCTCAGGGGCCAGGGAGGTTATGCAAAATAAATAAAGCAGATTAGCCAAAGGCCGTATGCAAAAGGAACAGCTACTAACCATCAACTGATTATTGCCAAACAGCAATGTGGGCCTTGCGGTGCCAGCTCTGATGATTTTTCAAGAAAACTAGATGCCCAATTTTTAAAGCTATCTCTCTATTTTTATATCCTGGCTATTAATTCAAACATTTTAAAAGTTTACTGGTTGCAGAACTATGACTGCAAGTTGCTTTTGTCCTGTGAACAGCCAGTTTGTGATTTCAGATATGTCAACATGTCAAATTTGAGGCACCTACAAGTGAAAAATTCTAATATAAAGACCAATAATTTTGCCATGGGTAATCAAATCACTTATTAATTAGGCATCTAGTCATAATGACTGCAAGTTGTGAAGGTGAATAATTGACAAACAAGTAAGCCAGTATTTTTCACTTTTATACCCAGGATCTTTAAGTGTATCATTTTAGTTTGTATAAGAGCAATGTCAATATTTACAAACTTCAATATCTATAATTTTTTACTTACAAAATACATGGGCATTCTAAAGGACTCTGTGAAAGGAAACATCACAGAAATCAGAGCAAAGGATAGCTTGATTTAAGATTACTAGGTGTGAGGCTATGTGTAATGTGAATCTGTGTTCCAAAACAGGGATATTTGTCCCTCGTAACTTCTAAGGTTGAGAGTAAGTGTGACAGGGACACACAAACTACTTGGACAGCAGAAATATTGGTTATTTATAGAAGTTGTCTAATAGTGGAAGATGACCAATACCTTGGAAATTTGAAGCTTTTGGGAAATTACAGCTCCTCTTGTAGGGAGAGAAAAACCCACTGAATCTGAGGAAAGCTGAGTTTGGGTGCTACCTCTACATTAGAGATGGTAGGGTTGGGGACCAATCTCATTTAGATTCCTCTAGAAGACGGGGCTTGATTTCAATCTTCAAGCAGCTCAACCAGAGCTTCCAGGGTCACTAGGGAACAATTCTCATTGCATCACAGTCATACACCTTTTTGCAGATGCAGTGGGACTAGAATCTATTACAACTTGAGGAAAATGAAAGGCAAACTATCACTGAGGGTGGATACTATGTCTGTCAAGCAATTTTAGCCAACTCAGATGATTCTGTCACTGGAAGAGGTCCATAGTCCATACTTTGAGAAACCTTAGTGTATGTGTGTGTGTGTACGTGTGTGTGTATGTGTGATATATATATATATATATATATATATATATATATATATATATATATATATATATATATATATATATATATTATAGACTGACATTCAGTGGATTCAAACATCTCTATCTACATATTCATGTCTGTATATATCTACCTATGAATGATTGTATTTTCCAAAGAAGCCATAATAACACCACATGCTGTTCTAGAACCTTGCCATTTTCTTAGAAAAATGTATAGCCTAATTCCCCTCTCGTTGATTCCGAGTGGGATTGTGACTTGCTCATAACCAATAGAATGTGGTGGAAGTGACTGTATGAATTCTGATGCTTGGTAATAAAAGGTAATAGGGCTTTGGCCTTGGGAGCCCAAACCCCAGTGCTGGTGCACAGCTCCAGGTAAGCAGCGCCACTGCCCTGAGGCTGTCGTGCTGTGAAAGTCCAAATGGATTCGTGTGGAAAGACCAGGTGAAGAATCTCTGTGGCTGAATGAAGAGAGAGAAGCTTTGCCAGCCCCCAGCTGCTCCAACTCCAGCTACCTTCTGACCACATCTGCATGAGTCCCTCATTTAGGAAGAACAGCCAAACAAGTCCTTCCCAAATTTCTGACCCAGAGAAACTGAGAAAAGATAAAATTCTTGTTGTTTCTGTAAGCCGCTTCGTTGTGGAGTGATTTCTTATCCAATGATATAGCAGAAATCCCTCTGTTGGTCAGTCATTTTTTTTTTTTAACACCTTTACTGGAGTATAATTGCTTTACAATACTGTATTAGTTTCTGCTGTATAACAAAGGGAATCAGCTATATGTATACATATATCCCCATATCCCCTCCCTCTTGCACCTCCCTCCCTCATGCACCTCCCTCCCTCCCACTCTCCCTATCCTACCCATCCAGCTGGTCACAAAGCACCGAGCTGATCTCCCTGTGCTATGCAGCTGCTTCCCACTAGCTATCTATTTTACATTTGGTAGTGTATATATGTCAACGCTACTCTCTCACTTCGTCCCAGTTTATGCTTCCCCTTCCCCGGGTGTTCAAGTCCATTCTCTACATCTGCGTCTTTATTCCTGTCCTGCCCCTAGGTTCATCAGAACCTTTTTTTTTTTTTTTTTTTGATTCCATATATATGTGTTAGTATATGGTATTTGTTTTTCTCTTTCTGACTTACTTCACTCTGTATGACAGACTGTAAGTCCATCCACCTCACTACAAATAACTCAATTTCGTTTCTTTTTATGGCTGAGTAATATTCCATTGTATATATGTGCCACATCTTCTTTACCCATTCATCTGTCAATGGACACTTACATTGCTTCCATGTCCTGGCTATTGTAAATAGTGCCACAATGAACATTGGGGTACATGATTCTTTTTGAATTATGGTTTTCTCAGGGTATATGCCCAGTAGTGGGATTGCTGGGTCATATGGTAGTTCTATCTTTAGTTTTTTAAGGAATCTCCATACTGTTCTCCACAGTGGCTATAACAATTTACAATCCCACCAACAGTGCAAGAGGGTTCCCTTTTCTTCACACCCTCTCCAGTATTTATTGTTTCTAGATTTTTTGATGATGGCTATTCTGACTGGTGTAAGGTGATACCTCATTGTGGTTTTGATTTGCAATTCTCTAATGATTAGTGATGTTGAGCATATTTTCGTGTTTGTTGGCCACCTGTATATCTTCTGGGAGAAATGTCTATTTAGGTCTTCTGACCATTTTTGGATTGGGTTGTTTGTTTTTTAGATATAGAACTGCATGAGCTGCTTGTATATTTTGGAGATTAATCATTTTTCAGTTGCTTCATTTGCAAATATTTTCTCCCATTTTAAGGGCTGTCTTTTCATCTTGTGTATGGTTTCCTTTGCTGTGCAAAAGCTTTTAAGTTTCGTTACGTCCCATTTGTTTACTTTTGTTTTTATTTCCATTTCTCTAGAAGGTGGGTCAAAAATGATTTTGCTGTGATTTATGTCAAAGAGTGTTCTGCCTATGTTTTCCTCTAAGAGTTTGATAGTGTCTGGCCTTACATTTAGGTCTTTAATTCATTTTGAGTTTATTTTTGTGTATGGTGTTAAGGAGTGTTCTAATTTCATTCTTTTACATGTAGCTGTCCAGTTTTCCCAGCACCACTTATTGAAAGGCTGTCTTTTATCCATTGTATATTCTTGCCTCCTTTATCAAAGATATGGTGACCATATGTGCATAGGTTTATCTCTGGGCTTTCTATCCTGTTCCATTGGTCTCTATTTCTGTTTTTGTGCCAATGCCTTACTGTCTTGATTACTGTAGCTTTGTAATATAGTTGGAGGTTAAGGAGCCTGATTCCTCCAGCTCCGTTTTTGTTTCTCAAGGTTGTTTTGGCTATTCAGTGACTTCAGTGTTTCCATACAAATTGTGAAAATTTTTGTTCTAGTTCTGTGAAAAATGCCATTGGTAGTTTGATACAGGTTGCATTAAATCTGTAGATTGCTTTTTCAGGATGTTGATTCTTCCAATCCAAGGACATGGTATATCTCTCCATTAGTCTGTGTCATCTTTAATTTCTTTTGTCAGTGTCTTATAGTTTTTTGCATACAGGTCTTTTGTCTCCGTATGTAGGTTTATTCCTAGGTATTTTATTCTTTTTGTTGCAGTGGTAAATGAGAGTGTTTCTTTAATTTCTCTTTCAAATTTTTCCTCATTAGTGTATAGGAATGCAAGAGATTTCTGTGCATTAATTTTGTATCCTGCTACTTTAACAAATTCATTGATTAGCTCTAGAAGTTTTCTGGTAGCATCTTTAGTATCTTCTATGTATAGTATCATGACATCTGCTGACAGTTACAATTTTACTTCTTCTTTTCTGATTTGGATTCCTTTTATTTCCTTTTCTTCTGTGATTACCATGGCTAAAACTTAGAAAACTATGTTGAATAACAGTTGTGAGAGTGGACATCCTTGTCTTGTTCCTGACCTTAGAGGAAATGCTTTCAGTGTTTCACCATTGAGAACGATGTTGGCTGTGGGTTTGTCATATATGACCTTTATTATGTTGGGGTAAGTTCCTTCTATGCCTACTTCCTGGAGAGTTTTTATCATAAATGGGTGTTGAATTTTGTCAAAAGCTTTTTCTGCATCTATTGAGATGATCATATAGGTTTTATCCTTCAATTTGTTAATATGGTGTATCACATTGTTTGATTTGCATATATTGAAGAATCCTTGCATTCCTGGGATAAACCCCATTTGATCATGTTATATGGTCCTTTTAATGTGCTGTTGGATTCCGTTTGCTAGTATTTTATTGACTTTTTTGCATCTATGTTCATCAGTGATATTGGCCTGTAGTTTTCTTTCTTTGTGACATCTTTGTCTGGATTTGGTATCAAGGTGATGGTGGCCTCATAGAATGAGTTTGGGAGTGTTCCTCACTCTGCTATATTTTGGAAGAGTTTGAGAAGGATAGGTGTTAACTCTTCTCTAAATGTTTGATAGAATTCACCTGTGAAGCCATCTGGTCCTGGGCCTTTGCTTCTTGGAAGATTTTTAATCACAGTTTCAATTTCAGTGCTTGTGATTGGTCTGTTTATATTTTCTATTTCTTCCTGCTTCAGTCTTGGAAGGTTGTGCTTTTCTAAGAATTTGTCCGTTTTTTTCATGTCGTCCATTTTATTGGCATATAGTTGCTTATAGTAATCTCTCATGAGCCTTTGTATTTCTGCAGTGTCAGTTGTTACTTCTTTTTCATTTCTAATTCTGTTGATTTGAGACTTCTGCCTTTTTTTCTTGATGAGTCTGGCTAATGATTTATCGATTTTGTTTACCTTCTCAAAGGACCATCTTTTAGTTTTATTGATCTTTGCTATTGTTTCCTTCATTTCTTTTTCATTTATTTCTGAGCTGATATTTATGATTTCTTTCCTTCTGCTAACTTTGGGTTTTTTTTTGTTGTTGTTGTTCTTCTTTCTCTAATTGCTTTAGGTGTAAGTTTATGCTGTTTATTTGAGATTTTTCTTGTTTCTTGAGGTAGGGTTGTATTGCTATAAACTTCATTCTTAGAACTGCTTTTGCTGCATCCCATAGTTTTTGGGTCATCGTGTTTTCATTGTTATTTGTTTCTACGTAATTTTTGATTTCCTCAGTAATCTCTTGGTTATTTAGTAGCATATTGTTTAGTCTCCATCTGTTTGTATTTTTTATATTTTTTTTCCTGTAATTCATATCTAGTCTCATAGCATTGTGTTCAGAAAAGATGCTTGATACGATTTCAATTTTCTTAAATTTACTAAGGCTTGATTTGTGACCCAAGATATGATCTATCCTGGAGAATGTTCCATGAGCATTTGAGAAAAAGGGGATTCTGTTGTTTTTGGATGGAATGTGCTATAAATATCAATTAAGTCCATCTTGTCTAATGTGCCATTTAAAGCTTGTCTTTCCTTATTTATTTTCATTTTGGATGATCTGTCCATTGGTGATAGTGGAGTGTTAAAGTCCCCTACTATTATTGTGTTACTGTCGATTTCCCCTTTTATGGCTGTTAGCATTTGCCTTATGTATTGAGGTGATCCTATGTTGGGTTTATAAATATTTACAGTTGTTATATCTTCTTCTTGGATTGATCCCTTGATCATTATGTAGTGTCCTTCTTTGTCTCTTGTAATAGTCTTTATTTTAAAGTCTCTTTTGTCTGATATGAGAATTGTTACTCCAGCTTTCTTTTGATTTCCATTTGCATGGAATATCTTTTTCCATCCCCTCACTTTCAGTCTGTATGTGTCCCTAGGTCTGAAGTGGGTCTCTTGTAGACCGCATATATATGGATCTTGTTTTTGTATCCATTCAGCCAGTCTATGTCTTTTGGTGGGAGCATTTAATCCATTTACATTTAAGGTAATTATCAATATGTATGTTCCTGTTACTATTTTCTTAATTGTTTTGGGTTTATTATTGTAGGTCTTTTCCTTCTCTTGTTTTTCCCGCCTAGAGAAATTCCTTTAGCATTTGTTGTAAAGCTGGTTTGGTGGTGCTGATTTCTATTACCTTTTGCTTTTCTGTAAAGGTTTTAATTTCTCTGTCGAATCTGAATGAGATCCTTGCTGGGTAGAGTAATCTTGGTTGTAGATTTTTCCCTTTCATCCCTTTAAATATGTCCTGCCATTCCCTTCTGGCTTGCAGTGTTTCTGCTGAAAGATCAGCTGTTAATCTTATGGAGATTCCCTTGTATGTTATTTGTTGCTTTTCCCTTGCTGTTTTAAATATTTTTTCTTTTTATTTAATTTTTGATAGTTTGATCTATATGTCCTGTCTGGTTTCTCCTTGGTTTTATCCTGTGTGGGATTCTCTGCGCTTCCTGGACTTGATTGACTATTTCCTTTCCCATGTCAGGGAATTTTTCAACTATATTCTTTTCAAATATTTTCTCAGTCCGTTTCTTTTCCTCTTCTTCTTCTGGGACCCCTACAATTTGAATGTTGCTGCGTTTAATGTTGTCCCAGAGGTCGCCGAGACTGTCCTCAGTTCTTTTCATTCTTTTTTCTTTTTTCTGCTCTGTGACAGTTATTTCCACTATTTTATCTTCCAGGTCACTTATCCATTCTTCTGCCTCAGTTATTCTGCTATTGATTTCTTCTAGAGAATTTTTAATTTCATTTATTGTGTTGTTCATCCTTGTTTGTTTGCTCTTTAGTTCTTCTAGGTCCTTGTTAAACGTTTCTATTATTTTCTCCATTCTATTTCCAAGATTTTGGGTCATCTTTACTATCATTATTGTGAATTCTTTTTCTCGTAGATGACCTATTTGCTGTTCATTTGTTTGGTCTGTTGGGTTTTTACCTTGCTCCTTCATCTGCTGCGTATTTCTCTATCTTCTCATTTTGTTTAATTTACTCTGTTTGGGCCTCCTTTTCAGAGGCTGCATGTTTGTAGTTCCCGTTGTTTTTGGTGTCTGCCCCAGTGGGTGAGGTTGGTTCAGTGGCTCGTGTAGGCTTCCTCTTGGAAGGGACTGGTGCCTGTGTTCTTGTGGCTGGGACTGGATCTTGTCTTTCTGGTAGGCAAGGCCTCATCCAATGGTGTGTATTGGTGTGTTTGTGAGCTTGGTATGATTTTAGGCATCCTCTCTTGTAATTGGTGGGGTTTTCTTCCTGTCTTGTTAGCTGCTGGGCATGGGCATCCAGCACTGGAGCTTTTGGCCATTGGGTGGAGCTTGGTCTTAGTGCTGAGATGGAGATCTCCAGGATAGCTCTCACTGATTGATATTACATGGGACCGGGAAGTCCCTGGAGTCCAATGTCCTGGACTCAGCTCTCCCACCTCAGAGGCTCAGGCCTGACACCCGGCTGGAGCACCCAGACCCTGTCAGCCACATGGCTCAGAAGAAAAGGAAGAAAAAAAAGGAAGAATTAAAAAAAAAAAAAAATTAAAAAAAAATTTTTTTAAGTAAATAAAATAAAAACTAAAACAACTTTAAAACTTAAAAAAAATGAAGAGAGCAACCAAATCATTAAACAAATCCACCAATGATAACAAGCATTAAAAACTAAACTAAGATAAACATAAAAATCAGAAACAAGTTAGTTGCAGACAGTAAACCCCAAGTCTACAATTGCTCCCAAAGTCCACAACCTCAATTTTGGGAACATTCGTTGGCTATTCAGGTATTCCACAGATGTAGCGTTCATCAAGTTGATTGTGGGGATTTAATCCACTGCTCCTGAGGCTACACAGAGAAATTTCCCTTTCTCTTCTTTGTTCGCACAGCTCCTGGAGTTCATCTTTGGTTTTGGCCCCACCTCTGCATGTAGGTCACCCTCAGGCTTCTGTTCCCAGCCCAGACAGGAGTGGGTTAAAGCAGCGGCTGATTAGGGCTCTCTTGCTCTCTCAGGCAGGGGAGAGAGAGGGGTATGGTGGTCATAATTGGAATGCAGGACAAGCCTGCAGTGGCAGAGGCTGGCGTGACATTGCAACAGCCTGAGGAGTGCCATTTGTTTTCCCGGGAAAGTTGTCCCTGAATCTTGGGACCCTGGCAGTGGTGTACTGCACAGGCTCCTGGGGGACGTGTGGGTAGTGACCTGTGCTTGCACACAGGACTCTTTTTGGCAGTGGCAGCAGCCTTAGCATTTCATGCCCATCTCCGGGGGTCCGAGCTGACTTGTGCCCTGGGGTCTGACTTTTGAAGCCCAAGCCTCAGCTCCCAGCCCCAACCCACCCTGACGGGTGAGCAGACAAGCCTCTCAGGCTGGTGAGGGCTGGTTGGCACCAATCCTCTGTGAGGGAATCTCTCCGCTTTGCCCTCTGCACCCCTGTTGCTGCGCTTTCCCCCATGGCTCTGAAGCTTCCCACCCACCCACCCCCTGTCTTTTCCAGTGAAGGGGCTTCCTAGTGTCTGGAAACTTTTCTTCCTTCACAGCTCCCTCCCAGAGGTGCAGGTCCTGTTCCTATTCTTTTGTCTCTGATTTTCTTTTGCTTTTGCCCTACCCCGGTACGTAGGGTGTTTCTTGCCTTTTGGGAAGTCTGAGGTCTTCTGTCAGCATTCAGTAGGTGTTCTGTAGGACGTGTTCCACATATAGATGCATTTTTGATGTATTTGTGGGGAGGAAGGTGATCTCCATGTCTTACTCCTCTGCCATGTTGAAGGTCCCTCTGTCTGTCAGTCCTTTCTTCAAAGAGCATCTTTAAAAGGGGAGAAGCTCTAATTTAAATAAGATGGTGGTCTCAGGACCATCTTCTTCTCCCCTCTATGGCACCCAAGGCATTTCAATGGACCATGAAGACTATGTGGAGTACTCTGTAGTCAAAATGATGTTTTTGAAGACAAGCAAAGGAGAATCTTGAATCTCCAACCATCCATAAACAAGCCCCAAAGAGAGAAGAAGCAGGTGTAGGGAAAATGTGTGCTCAACTGTGTGTTCATTCAGCAGGTAGAAAAGCAATTGATTTTCCTCCTTGAATAACATACAGAGTCATTAATCTGACAGAAATACTGATACGAAAAGCTAACAAATTCAGACCACTACACCACAGTTTGGATAGTGAGAATTAGGGGTAAACTTTGGTCTTTGGTGGCCATGGCTTTCCCAGTTCTTGAAAAACATCTCAGTTCATGGGGAAACTGAACCACACAGATAAATTAAAAGTATGTTTGGGGAAAAACATCAATATTTGGAGAGCTTACTACCATGCATCACAGAAATTTACCTTATCACATGCAGTGCTTTAACATTTTAAAAATATAACTATATTATTTCTAGAGTTCAGGTGAAAAAATTGAAGCTCCATCAGAATAAATATTGTGGTGTCACCCAGATAATAAGGAGCAGATGCTTGAACTCAGGTTTGCCTCCTACCAGAGTCTGGGTGTCCTTCACTTTATTGTTCTCTGTAATATGCCTCAGGGCCTGAAATTAACTTAGCAAAGAACCAAGAGAGATTCTTCTAGCTCTGCCATTCATTACATTGAATAATGTGTGATTGTTAAGTAACATTTTTCTCTAGTCCACAGACAGGACACATTTATTTCTGCACCTTAAATCTCAATGACATATCTTGCCTTTCAGACTCCCTGGGCCTGAAAGCTAAGTGCAGCTCAGTGGAGAGAACAGCATTCCCCTAACCTCACAGTGGCTGGAATGAGTATCTTGCCAGCGACTCCACTGTCTTTTTGTTACTGTACCTCCCAAATCCATCATAATTCCATGTCTCTAGAGAAGGCACGTGGCCTGCATCCCAGTCCCCTTCGTCCCAAGGAGTTTTCAATTTGGAACGTGGGAACAAGATAATCATTAAGAGAGACACTCTGAAGTCACTCTGCCTGGATTGAAATGTCATCCTCATTACTTTCTGGTCATGTGATCTTGGATGTGTTTAATGAAGCTCCCCGTTGAGTATGGTTAATCAAAACGTGTCATTTCCAGGACTCTGAAAAGCAGATGCAAGACAGATTTAGATGTGCAAGTACTGGGGAGAAGCATCTACAAAGCATAAAAAGGAGAGAGAGAGCAAGAACAGGCATAGAGAAACTTCTGACCACAGTGCAGGTCTAACACCCATGAAAAGAGAGTGGGAGAAAGAATCATGTTGGAAGAGCCTCACACTGCAGTGCAGTTCTGAGAAAGTCTTGGCCAGTCTGATGGGGAGTCCCCAAGCAAATATTGCCCATTAAAGGAATCCCAAGTTGAGCACAGATATCTTGGCTTTAGTACCACACTGTCCTCAGTCATTGGCTGGGAGCAGCCCAGAGACAGGGTGGTCTTGGAGTGAAAGCTGTGATAGATTTCCAAATATATGGCAGCTGGATAGTCTCCAATAACTGCGGCTCCTCACAGCCCGTTAGCTCTTGAAGGGAGATCTGAACAGGTTATGCTGTTATACAGAGTTACAATGTAGCAGGGCTATTGCAATGCAGAAATGGTTTAATCCCTGGAATGCATTTAGAACAATGTTCCACACATAAAGGTGTTCAAAAGAGTATAACAGTTACAATCACCTATAAGGAAGCACAAGGATGCATTTAAACATCGGGGTTACACATGTTATTCAACTTAATTGGGCAGCCTCAAATCCCCATTTGCAAACAGACACCTGGAAAGTGGAGTGGGTCCTGAATTCGTGAGTCAAAATCCTGCAAAGTGTCTGTTTATTAATGCTAGAAACTGGAACTAGAAATTGCTCAGTCTCAATGGTCATTCATTATCTTCTTTGAGCACTACCTCGAAGCACAACTTCTTAAAATGACAACTTCTGTAATTCCTTTGTTGGAGCCTATTTTCTCTCTCTGTCTCATTCTGTCTCTCTCTCTCTTTCTCTCTCTCTCTCTCCCTGTCACCCTCAATCTTGGGTGTCACTGTTGCAATAACTGGTTTGGCACAAATGTCTTACATGCTTAAAATCAGCATCTTTCATTTCAACATGGCTTAGCAATCTTTCAACACCTGACCTGGAGGAATTCAGAATTCAGTGAGGTACATTCTCAGCAGGTGACCCATATTCCTTTCTGTCATAATTTTATTCTTTTCTCTTTTCCCTGCCTTTACTTCACCTTCATCTAGCACTGGTCCTATAAGAGCTTTGTCTCTTGGTAACATCATGGTGGAACTATCACTTTCTTCTATCAATTTATTTACCACCAGGTAGAGATAAAGGCTATAGAAAGAGTTCATTCAAACTACTATTGATAGTAATCTACCTGAGGGCAGAAGTGAGGCAATGAAAAGTAAGGAAACAGCCTAATTAGTTTATAGGCTTTCAGGCCTGAAGGCAATATATTTCAGACCTGAATTACTGTATTGGTTACAAGTATCATTGTGCCTAGCATAGTGCCCCGCTCAGGATAGCATACAATGAGTATGTATTAAGTGAATGAGAAGAAGCATTTTAAATCATGTTTATCTAAATGACAGTATCATACATGCTTTTTGTTTGAGGAATCATTCTAAACCCTAGTTTGGGAGCTTTTAAAATATACTGGTTCCTGGGCACACTCCAGATCAATTAAATCAAAATCTTTGTTGGTAGAGCCTACCTATGGGTATTTTTTAAAAAAACATTCCTGACGATGCTAATATGTAGATAGATTTGAGAACAACTGGTTCTAGAGGAAGTTATTAGAGGTGTGTCAGGGCCTCTTGGGGTATTCACGGTTTACTTTTCCTCACTGGGCTACTCCCATGACAAGCCACAACATGCTTGCAATTACTTGAATTCTTACATTTTCAAAATTTAAAATTAATGTCCTCATAGCGCTCTACTCCATAACAGATCCAATTTGTTTTAACATGAAACTTTTCTTTTCACACACACACAAAATCTTTAAGTAAGGGATCCGTGATAACTCCAGGGCTTCTTGCCCTCCCAGCACACCACCTGTGCCCCTCTCTCCCCAGCTCTAGCACTGGGTCAAGAGCTCAGACATCGACATCAGATATACCCAGGTTTGGAGTCCATCTCTACCACTTATACTTGTGTATTCTAAGCAAACCTCTTCACCTCCCCAAGCCTTAGTTTTCTCATCTATCAAAAGGGGTTGTTGCGAGGATTAAATACAATGAAGTGCTTAGATAACGGGTCTGGTACATAAGTTTTCAGCTATGTTCGTGTTACAGTGTTTTGATGTATAAGCATGTGCTTTTATTCTGTGTTGCTCCTGGGCAGAGTTGGTACCATAACATGCCTAGTTTTATGAAAAGATGAAAGAATTGAGAAGAGGAGTCACTGGAAGGTCAAGGAGGGCACAGATAATGCAACCAAGGCTGGAGGAAAGAGGAGAGTAGGATCTTGCTAGTTTCTTCTTCCATACTCGTGTATAAAGCCTGCATGGTCTCTAGTTGGGAGACAGGGCTGGAGTGAGAAGGGATTTGACCATGCCTTCAGTTCTGCCATCTTAGGAAGCTTCCCTGTGGTGATGTTTAACCTCCTCCAATGACTCTCAGTCAAGGGGATTTTTCACTGAGGTTTAAACTCTGAACAGGTTCCAAGTTGCAAGACTACCTGAATGCAAATGAGGACAGTGGTCACTGCAAACCAAAATGTGCTGATTTAGGTTTATGAAGCTCAAGTCAGTTGACCTGGCAGCTCTGGTGTGAGATGAGGTGGAACTTAAATGTGCAAAGTGGTCATTTTCCAGGCATCTGCCATTTGGAGTCAGACGTTTCTCATGATGAGAGTCTTGCTCATCTCTTTTCTGTTGACAAAAGTGTTTGGGCCACGGTTGGCAATAAGGAAGAATAATAATGCTTATAAAACGTCACCTTACATTTGTGTCGCATGCTACATTGAACAACACGGTGTCATATCCATTATCGTATTTGATCCTTGAAGCAATTCAGTGAACTAGAAAAATTACTGCAGCCTGAGATTAGGTATATTCTTAAAAGATCCATGGTTGCTAGCATTCATTTAGAGTGTGTATTTCTAAGCTTGTATATACAATGACCTCCCTTCTGTTTGCACTGTATATAAATTTTTACTTTTTAAAAATCCATTTGCCTTTTTAAAATCTCCATATCCTTTGACCCTTTACATCTTGTTCTAATGTCTCTCTAACATTAGTAAAACTAATTATTGAGAAGAAGTACATATTTGAGACTGAACTCTTGGTTGAATTTCTGCTAGAAGTGCTCCCTGTAACAGGTGTTAAATAAGTTCATTTGTCCTTCCTTCCTTCCTTCCTTTTGTTGTTGCTAGGAAAAAACTCTGTGTGTGTGTGTGTGTGTGTGTGTGTGTGTGCGCGCGCGCATGGCCTGAAGAAAGGCAGGGGTGAACGGTAAAGAAGATGATGGGTTGAATTAATCAAAGTGAAGAAAATCATAAAGTTTCAAAGGAGGTCCTTTAGAGGTTAAAGGCAGTTATCTACAGAGATATGAATTTATAGTAACTCTGATTTTGTGGAATGTATTTCTTTTGGTAAAACAATGCTATTAGGCTCTGCTTGTGCTGCTTAAACTGTTTCACTGTATAGAGTGACACTTAAAATCAATGATAACTAATAATTTTTTTCAGTAATTTTATGTTTAGGAAATGTATTCTTTTCCTACTTTTGTTAATGTTTATCATGATCCTTTCCCTAAATGATTCAGCCTTGTATTTCAAGATCTTTATTTTGCCAGATGGTAGTGAGATCACTAATACAGCAATCAGGAGTTCCCATACATGCAGAAATGTAACCATCGGAGACGTGTGTTAACAGAGTGAGAATTATATTTTTTATACTTGAGAATTTTACGATTCTTAATGAGATTAATATGTTTATATATTGTTTATATATTATAGGATATGAATGACTTTTAAACAATTAAAAGGCCATATACATACTTGCTCCAAATTATTAACATAATAACAATAATAATAGTTTAATAGATAAGAAATTTTTGAAATAATACCTAACATATGGTAGAAACATAAACCTATTTGTCTGACACTTTTTTTTTCATTTGATTTAGGCTGAATTTACCAAATATTTTGATAGAGGAGTGGCCATTTAATATTGTGATTAAAAGCTTAGACTGAAGTCGGGTAGAGCTGCATTTGATTTTTGATTCTGATGCTTACTAGCTAAATTTCCCAGACCCAGTTTTCTCATCTGTACAATGGGGACCAAATTTGTAACTAAAAGAGATTCTAAAATTATAAAATAAGATAAAGAATGTGAATTGCTTAGCACAGTGTGTATTATAAAGTCAGTGTTCAGTAAGTAGTACTATTGGTATATTGTTACTTACTAATAGTCATTAATTCAGTTGTATTAGCCAATATTCACCATATCTTATGTATTCTGTAATATATGTATTTTTTCTCTTAGACTGTCTAAAAGCAGAATATTATGTGTTTATAAATATATTTATTTTTTAACTACTTATTGAATGACTGCTATGTGCTGGATAACTTGCTAGAAGCCAGGTTTAGAATGGTAAGCTAAGCAAAGCCCCTTCTTACATGGAAATTTTAGTCAGTATGAGCAATCGATAATTAACAAGCAAACTAAAAAAAATCCACATTTATTTGTTTATTTAGCAGCAGCGCACTGATCAAGGATTCTTGCATAAGTCTTCTGAGAACCAGGCTCAGAGCAATTGCCCTGGGATATGGAGCACAGTGAGGAATTATTGGTAGGCATGATTCTAGAAACTTCACTGTTTCACTTGGGAGCCCTGGGCTCTAAAGTAATTCACTGTACGCATGCGACTTCTGCATTTCCCGCCATTCCACAGAGCAGAATGGATGTGTACATTTCCTTCAAATCACCTTATCAGTGCTCAGCAAATTATATAAAATGAATAAATAGGTTAAGGGCCATTCTTTATAAAGGCCCATCAGTCAAGATGTTCAGCAACTCTAAGGCATGCTGAATGCAGACAGTGATAAAGTAAATCTGTTTTCCCACCTTCAATTATTCCCTGGTTAAACAAGATATGCCTGCCCCCCTCACTTAGTATTCAAAGTCTTAATGGAAACAAGAAAGAATTCTTAAAAGATAGACTTCCGGAGTGTCGGTGCATGAATGGAGGAGGACTTTATATTCTAATGATGGAGGCTTCTGTAGTAGCTACACGAGGGGAACGTATCTGGGTGTGACATCCATAGAGGTTTCTTCCCAGAGTTCTTGGCGTCTGAGTTAAAGTCAAGCCTCTTCTAATGCCTTGGGTGGTTACTTCAAAAGACCCTAATGAAAGCACTCAGAAGGAAAGAAAAAGTTTCCTCCTGGCTCTCCATAGTGAATTACAAACTGGCATTCTCTCCTCCCATTCTTAAAACTCGAAGGGTAGTACAGGCAGCGATGCTGACAGTGTGCATTCGCAGATGCCACCATATGGGTCTCGGAAAACTAGTTGCGCTGATGATTCCCTGCACATGTAGGAGACAGTTTGCATTGTTGGCATCGTCCCTGCACAGAAACAAGCACAGCTTAGCAAGGCTGAGCAGATGGCACTAGATCTGGTGCCAGGGAAGCAGTGAATTAAAGGTTATACCCACCAGGTTTGATGTGGTGCCAGTTTGAATTGGTACAGAAGCTTCAGCCCACCTGCTTATTGGCCTCATGACATCTGGCATCTTTTTATTTTATTTTTTAAAAATAATTTGGACTGAATTGAAGGCAGCAAGGAAAAATGTCATTTTAAAAGCCAGTTACAAGTCAATGGATTTAAACTCTTAACAAAAAAAGGCCTACAGGCCCTCTACATTAATGTTTTATATTAATGATTTTTATAAAACCTTGGGGAAATTACACATGGATGTGCTGAATTGCGCTGTAATTTATAGCATCATATAATAGAGAGGGTGGACTGCTAAAAACTGGCCCAAAGTTGCTAAATAGTGACAGCAGAAAAAGGCTATTATCTGTAGCCTGTACATTGTAATTAGGAATCAGGGAGGAAAATAAACTTGTTTCTATTTATTCTAACGATTTTCACATTGTAATAATGAGAAAACATTGTGGCATTTCACACAGAAGCACACTCTAAAAGGTGTTTTTCACCTTTGGTTTGCTCCCATACAGTTTTTCTATAGCAGCGTATTAGTTATGCTGTATTTCAGCTGTAATCCCCACTTGCTCTGCACACATTCATACACTGTGCACACAAATATGCAACATACCGAGCCCCAGGGTAGCAGTGTGTGCCTACTGAAACCAGTTTGTATGTCTCCTCCGTTTGGGATTTTCATGTCTGCTCCCTGGGTGTGAAATGAAAGCATGCCATGGAGTTGCACTCCGAGGTGATTAGCTTGGTAACTAAGCCTTTTGATTCAAAGTGTATATAAGGCCTGGCTTAGAGCATCCATGATTTATTGATTTTAAATGGACTTTTAATGATACTGTATCAAGCCCTGCATCAGCATTCTAGAGGTAAAAGAAATTATCGCTAAGCCAATGGATTAAATGTCTAAAATTGCATCAACTTTTCATCCCACAAATCTGACTTGTATCATGGTCATACTGACTTTTTTTTTTCTTCCCATTGGAATTGGACTGATTTTTTTCTTCTTCAGAGCTTGTAACAACTTTGAAGTTTTGTGGCAGTGTAGTCTTCTTTTCAGAAAAATACCTAGAGAAGAGACATTGATAAGGAAAAAAAGAAGTAGGAAGTGCTTCTAAATTCTGCTCAAAGAATTTGGAGGGAGAAAGAAGAAAAACTAGCAGCATACCTCTAGTTGTGAACAGAAAAAAGACTGGGAAGGCAATAATTTATTCCTGTTTTGAACTCTGTAGACAGTCAACAGGCAGAGACAGTGAAGAGGCAGCAATACCAATATAGTCCTCAGAATATAAGGTTTGGTGTCTGATTGGGAAGGCTACATCCATTCCATTAGTTCTGGGTAAAATCTGGGAATCTACTGTCTGTCTTGAAGCCTTTAATTGAATATTGTAATGACTTCTTAATATTAAAAGTATTATTAATTATTAATGTTAAAATATTAAACACATTAAAATTATTTTAAAATATTAAAATGCCATTAATTATTAAGATTAAATATTAATTAATTTCCAATTCTGAATTGCATGAACCACAACTATATTTTTTTTTCAGTGGTAAATCCAGGTCAAAAAAAAAAAAAACAACAAAAAACAACTACTTCCCAAGGTCAAGAAATTACTAAGGGAAAAATAAAGTTCAAAAAATCTTCTAAGCAACAAGACTAGAAATGATGTTGGAGTTCTACAGACCCATTTGTTGTTATCAGAATCCTTAGGTTCATCTAAGTTTGCAGATGGAAAAAAATCTCAAGTTGATTTGATATAATTTAAAGGAAATATTAATCAGCATTTCAGCAATAGAGTAAAGATGGGAAAAAATAAAACCACCCACATAGCAGAGCCTTCCTAACGTTGGAGCCACTTAGAACTTCCTCCTGTTCATGTACCTAACTCATTTACATTTGATACTTCTTCAAAACTCTATTAGACTGGAATTTCTTTCACAGGCTTCTAAGGTGTTCTTCTATAATAATGCTCTATCATTTTTGCTATCCAAAGACATCTTACTGTTGTCAGAGTCAAAACTTATACATTATTTAGTGTTATAAATAATTCTTGTTATAGACCAGGTACTAAATTGCTACTTCATACTCATTGTAGCAAGATAATCTGTTTCAAATTTCTCCAGATAAATAGGTAGCCCAATATATTCCAAGGGAAATAAAAGAAGTATGTTCTGCTTCTTCAACTGAGCAGTTTTAATGAGGCAATGGTTAAAAAAAAAAATTCCCCAATGAGAGATGGCACTGAAAGTTGTAAAGTTGTAATCACAAGGAGATGATATCCAAGCATAATTTTATTTACAATGTATCTGATAACATTACCTTCTGGGCTATCTATAATATATTGCTGAGTATGCTCTCTCAATACATTTAAAATCTATTCATTTTTAACAGACACAGGGTTGGTAAAAATGGTTCTGAAAAGTAAGTGAAGAGCTCTATGGATTAACTGGAAGGCAAGATCCTAGGAACTTTTCTTAAAGCAAAACAGATTGTGGATTTTATATTTATCTTTTTTCAGTATTAATTTTGAATATTTATGACCAAAAATTTAAAATGGGTGCTTTAAAAATAAATCCAGAAAATCAATAATTTGCCCTCACGTTAATCAAATACAAGATAAAATTCTTGAAGATTCAATTTACACGGACTCTGAAACTGAGAATAATGGTCACGTGGATTTAGCTCAGCCAAATCCTGCTCTCCAGCCATTATCATCATTAAAGTATATTGTTGCTTTGCTTAAGATACGATTATATTGCAGAGTAAGATAGAATACAGTTCTTGGCACGAAATAGGAACTCAAAAGATTTGATGGATTTATGAACCAGGTAGTGAATCATTTATTCATGCTTTCTTTCATTCAGTATTATTGATGGAACATGTATCATGGAAGTGGCTAAGAACTCACATTCTGGAGACGGATTGCCTGTATTCAAGTTGGTTCTGCCTCCTGCCAGCTGCGTGATTTGGGACAAGTTACTTAACATCTCAGTGCCTCAGTGTACTCCTCTGTAACATAGAGAAACTACAAATACTAATAATACCTACCTTATAAAGTTTTATGAAGAATGTATTATATTTATTAAGAATTTAGAGCAGTGTTGGGTACGTTGTGCCATATAAGTATTTGATCAATAAATAGATACATAAAGATAGGTATATGATAAAATTCCCAGCACAGAGAACAGAACAAAATCTCTATTCCCAATGTGCTCAAAATACTCAGGTATTCTTCTAGCTCAGAAATGCCTAATGTACACACAAAAAACTTTCAATTTAAATGAAAGTTTAAGTTATGGGCTCAGAAAGATGGAATTTACCAAAAGATCACATGATGATTAGTATCCCTTCAAATAGACGTACCTTCTCTTTATTCTGTAGGCAAAATGATGAAGTCATTGAGATATGCGTTCATCATTCCCAGAATCTTCTTCCTTTGTAACAGCTCTTCTCATTTAAAGGAGATATGATCTAATATCAGCTTACTACGCTTTTTAGTTGATATTCTAATTAACTTTGTATGTTTGTGAATAATTTCCAGTGTCTCTTCAACCATGCATGTAAAGATTTTAAGCTTTTTTCCATAATGATAAAATAAAAGCATTTCATCCCTTTAAAAGATTTTTAGTTAGGGCTTGACCAGTAGAAAATTTTGGGAGAGGAGCAAAGGGGCCCCAGAAGAATTAATATACTATAAACTATGTTCTCCACACCCTGTCAGTCTCAAACATCTATTGATTCCACATCGTTTCTTTCTCTATCCCCAGCACCACTGCCTCAGTTCAGGCTTTCATCATTTGCCACCAGAACTGCTGAAGTCTCTTTCTTTGCTTCCCAGCTTGCTTGTTCTTCCCCTATATTCCATTACCTGCACTACAGCCAGGATGAGCTTTCCAAATGACAGCCCTGATCATGCTACTCTCAAGCTCAAAAATGTTCTAACAGGATAGCATACCTCAGCAGAGGTTCTAAACTTGGTTGCCCATGACACTCATCTGACTGAGCTCCTTGTCTCTGAGGCTGTTGATTCAGTATGCTTTTGATTAGACCCAGGGATTTTGATGAAGCCACTCCATGACCAGTGTTTGAGAGCCACCAGCCAGAAGCAAAAGGCAAGGTACATAAACACGCTCAGGATTTGTCCTTGCCAGTCTCTCTCCACTCCTGCACACCTGAGCCCCTCCAGCTGGAGTTCCTACCTCCACACCTTGCAGGTGCTTCGCTCCTGGCCCAGTAGTCACCTCCCCTTTGTGACCCCTGGTGACTGCTCTGCAACAGTTGGTAGCTCCTTATCTAGTATTTTCCAGCTCCTTCTCTAGTATTTCCACTCTGCCTAGACTACATTGCACACTTCCTTACTTTTATAATTACGAGAATTTATATTGCATGTAGTGCTGGCATAATGGCATTTAAAAATGCACAGTTCAACTGGACAAAAATAATCAATGCAAAAAAATCCATTTTTCATTTATATCTGTTGGATAACATTAAAGACAGTTCCAATACATAGCGCCCCTCCTCCCAATTTTTTCTCTCTTTCCAGTTTTCTCACACCCATCTACCATAGTACCTTTCTCTTCCAAACTCCCTGGAGATTCTCCCACACACCCAGTCTTACTTGACTTTTATCCTTCTCATCCATCTTCTTTCCTCCTGATTTTGCAATTTGAAAGTTTCAGAGAAAAATAACACTTCCCTTAGAAGTCTGGAAATGCCAAAGAACCACAGCTGTAGTTGTATTTAGTGTATAAGAGTTGTTTCTAGTGGTTAGAGAGAAGGGAGATTTGGGAACAATCATACAAAATCCTGCCATTTCAGCCTGAGCTCCTTCAAAACAATGATGTCTTAGTGATTTTGATTTCTCTGTACAAACTCAGATCTCAAAATACATTATAATATTAGGTGACCAGTGTGTTTTTAGTATGTATTATACCTACCTACTTATCAGAATTGCCTTAAGGAAAATGTAATTTGTTTGCTTTAGGGTAATATAGAATCAATAATGTTGGAGGGTAATTTGTCTTTGTCACAATTTCCTCTTTTCCTGCCACCATCTAAAGAAAAAGTCTTCTGTTTCTGTGTGTTCCGATCACCATAGTTATGTAACAAATTGCTCCAAAGTTAGTGATATAAAAAATTCTTTATTTTGCATGCAGATTCCTTAGGATAAGTATTCAGGGAGGACTTGACAGGGCAGTCTTCACTGGCGTTATGTGGTTGAAGTCAGAGGGCTGCTGTCACCTGAAGGCTTGACTGGGGATGAGGATCCACTTCGCTGGGGCTATTGGCTGAATGTGTAATGCATATGCGCGGAGTTGCTAGGGTAGCCTCACGACATGACATCTGGCTTCCTCCAGAGCAAGTGGCCCAAGAAGCTAAATTAGAAGCTGCAGTGCCTTTTATGATCTAGCCTCAGAGTCACACATTGTCACTTCTGCCCTGTTCTATTGATCACTCAGGGCCAGTGTTGATTCATTTTGAGACAGGACTACACAATGTTATGGATATTGGAGATGTGCATCATTGGGTATCATCTTGGAGACTGGCTACTCTCCGAATGTCTACTCTTTCCTGAAAGATAAATTGTGCACTAATTTAGTTGCTGTAACTGCTGTAAGGAATAGAAAGCATGAGGTATTGAAAAACATAATATTTTGTAGCTGGAAAAGATCAAGAGGTTATAGTCTAATTCAAGTGTTCTTAAATCATAGATCTGGAAGTAGCTTTAGGGATTAGCTAATTCAACCATTTAGTTCATAGATAAGAAAAGAGAGGCTCAGAAAGAACATTTGTGGCAGAGCTGAGACAAGTGGTCAGAACTGCTGTATCACAGGCCAATAAATAATCAAATGAAGCAAACACAAACGAAACTCTCTGGGAGAATCTGAGAAAGAAAACTGCAAATGTGTTCTTTGATGTGTAAAAGTAATCTGAATTTGAGTAAACTTTATAAATTGCATATTTTTTGATGAAGTATCATGCAGTATATTTGTGGGTTTTTTTCTTGATAAAATGCACTGCACACTAATTTGCGTGGGCTTTATTTGCTCACAACACTATATTCTATTACATGTTCCTAATTGTGCTAATTTACTGATCATACAGTGTGGTCACTGGCTCAGAAATTAAAATTAAATGGAAGATTTTCCATTCATTTATCTCTTAACCATTATAGAAATATTAAAAGAGAACTTTAAACTAAGACATAGAGTAATGAAGATTTTTTAAATTAATTGCATAAGTTAATTAAAATCTTAGAAAGCACTTAATTAAAAGGCAAATTGTGCAAAATAGAATGTCCTGAATTCTGTTTTTCATTGCCTAGAAATTAAGTCCAGATAAATTTCACTGTTTCTTTCAATATGAAGTTCTTTTAGCTACTCTAATGAAGGTCACAGACAAATCTATTTTTAAACTACAGCTCTTCCTTCATTATTTTGACAACTTGAATTGAATATCACAAGTTACAGAGTGCAACTATTTTATAGACTTTCTTTGCAATTGGAATAAAAAACAAATAAAAGTAGACATAAAAAGGGTCATTTGATTTTGAAGGTTTTACTACTGCTACAGTTACAGATTGACATACGTAGGGATAAAAATACTGGCCTTGCATTAGTTCTGCCATATATTTTGCTTTGGCTCCTTAAGAGAATAGGATGTGACAGGGGAGAAATATACATTTTTCAATCTGTTTTTTCTTCGGAGAAAAATACACCTCATTTCTATGACCTAGGAGAACACTGTGCTGGGATAAGGTGATGTGTCAATGTGGAGGTGTAACTCTGTGCAGTGTTTGGGCTTAATGCAGGGTGGAGGAGTCTGATAGTTTATTTGCATTCTATCTACATTGCCAAGTATTTCTTCATGAGAGCTTCATTTTTAATTTTTGAGACTAAAATAGTTATAGCCAGCTAATTATTTAATCTATTTTTCTCCATTTAACATACACATAGGTGATTTTAAATATTATTTTCCTGTAGCTGCAGTCCTAATAATTAGCTATTTTTACTAGATATTCAGCTAAATGGTAAATGCAGCAGGAGCTATGCAGAGTCCAAATGTGAATAATCATTTAATTCTAGATTATTTACTACCCTTGTATTTTAAAATCATCCTACATAACATGTTAAAAGTATACTTTACATATCTATTATTTAATGACCCATACTGCTGTATCCTAGTCTCCTGTTATTATACAAGCAAACCACCCACCGAGTTTTCTCTGTGTAGCTGAAGGCCCAGAGCAAGCTCCTGAGACTATAACTGTCGACAAATATGAGTCTTTTTCAGGGCAAAGGAAATGACAATAGAGAGAGTTAGCAGTTTTAACTTAAACTGCATTTTAGTTGAGGCCTGTGTGTAAGACAGTTTTAGAATTGATGCTTTGTAAAATTCATAATGAACAAGGGTTAAAAAATTTATTAATAGACTGGTTATTTTATAGGTAAAATTTCTAATGGAAAAAATATACATCCAACAGAAAACCCAAAATTGTATTATATATGTCCTTTATGTCCTTGTAGTTTGAATGTAGACTTTATTTCTTGCCTCTGATTTAATGGTCTTTTTTTATCCCTGCTTTATTACTTTGTTATTGTGAACTGCTTTGCATCAATTCGATACCAGTTTGAAAAACTGTTGTTGTAAAGTATGTAATACTGGTACTAATTTTGTAAAATCTCCAAATGCCCTCTCCATCCCTCTTGTTTGTTCTTTATTTCTTTCCTTCCTTCCATGTTTGCTTTGGCTTACAAACTAGTGCCTGCCTAGTGAGTTAGTTAAAATGGCAACATTAATTTTTATGCGTGGAAGCACATCAGCTACACCGGGAGGGAAGGGGGTGGTGAGGAGGAAGGAGTCAGGTGGAACAAAACAACTGAGCATGTATATTGCACCAAGCTGTGCTGTCACAAGAAAATGCTCTGGCAATCATAAAGTAACATAAGCTTTTTATCAAAGATGCCAGTGAACAAAGGGTTGTAATGATTTTCATGAAAATCCTTTTTCTTGGCTTGAAAGCTTCTTCTCACCACTAGGCCATTTAGAATGTTCACCTAACCTACAGTCTACTTGTTCCTTGTTTAAAAGTTCCACTGTCAGGATAGGGATAGAGGAGCATTTAATAATAAACAGACAACAAATATGTAAGAAAACAGACAAAATTAAAATTGCGAGAGTACCCTGTAGCACCTTTATGGTTCTTTACAGTTTCTGGGAGACAAAGTAACCTGTTCACCTTGGCCCTTCCAACAGTTTTCCATGCTCATGCTATTCCAGAAGTGTTGTCTGTCCCACTTTTGCTGGTTGGCATTCCATCATGGTGAGATCCCCTGAGAGTTTGACAAGTAAGCAGGATTGGGTCCTGGAGACAGTGCATTCTTTGAAGCTAAAAATCTTGGGTGTAAGCCTGATGTCAAAAGTTACTATGTGTGAGAATATGAACTAATCACTCTGATTCATGGTTTTTGATCTGTAATTCACATTTTTAATCATAAAATTACCTTTCCAACTTCCCAACAGGATTTTGAAGGCTATCAATAATAATAATAAAAATAATAACAATAATAGTAAGTTTGTTTACCATGGCAATTTATCAGTCCTAAAGCACCAGCCAGCACAAGCATGGTTCTTTGCATTACTCTAGCCAACATTGCCCAATGTCTCTGTGGCTTCACATATAAGGCTGGGAATACGCCTGCTAGAATAACAGCTCGTCTAAGGCAGGGACTGTATTTTACTAATCCTCAGTGCTGCTCATCTAGCTCATTACCAGGCATTTAATAAATGATCAATAATGTTTGCTTAATAAACAGCTAAACAAATATGGTAGGCAACCATCTGAGAGGCAAGTTAATTTTGCATTTTATAATCTCTAGAGGTACAATTAGTCTAATGAAGGGATGCTATAGGAAGACAGATATAAGAAAGGTAAAAATTAAATCCAAAAATGCAATAAGATATCTTGCTACCTTTGAATTTTCTTAGCAGAGCTTATTGTATTCATCAGGAAAAACGAGGTGATGCTGCAATAACAAACAATACCAAAGTTCAAGGGCTCCAAACAATATCATTCATGCTCTATATCCATCATGGGTTGGAATGGATACTTTGACCATTTGAATCACCCAGGCTGATGGAACAACCATTATCTTGAATGTTGCTAGTCATCAGAGTTGAGGGAAAATGAATGTCCTGCGGAGGTTTTTGGGTGGATAATTAAATGCTGCAGCCTCTGAGCTTTTCCACTCACAACTCACTGGCCAAAATTAGACATTTGTACCCAAACATGAGGAGATCAGGAGATACAGTCCTAAACTGTACCCAGAAAATAACAATATTAATGACCACTATACCCAACCACTTACTAGGATGTTGTAAAGAGAATTAAACAGAAGTACTACAAGGGAGACTGAACTATGAGAGGTCAATCTGTAATTGGATGATTCTGTAGATGTACTTATTTTCAGAACCCCTATGCAATGTCTGCAAGCTTTATTTTCATTTAAAAATTTAGTATTCATTACACTTGTACTATGACTTCTTCTAGGCCAGTAAGTTCTAAATACACCTATGTCCAATGGCTTTTTATAATTATTAATTCTATTTCAATTGACTTGCATTTGTGTCTGTCGCCCTTTTCTGGGTGGCTTGCTATAATTGTTATATTCTACCATGTTTCCACAGCTTTCAATATAGAAATGTCCACCAGTTCTTCCAAAATTTATTTTCTCTTTCAAAGAAGCACACTTTAGGGCAATTTCTCAGTGTAAGATAACTTCTCAGTGGCCATAATGAGAAATATTTTTTGGAAGACTAGAATATACTTAAGAGGGGTTCATATTATATGGACACTGACTATGAAGGAAAACTGAAATTCCAGGCAACATCATGGGAAAGTACAGCCTTCTTCTAAGACGGTAACCTAGGGAGCCATTCTCCTAACAGAATGCTATTTGTGGTGCCATATCCTGGCTTTCTAATATACCTTGCATCAGCACGGGTCTGTCTGTACACAATGAGCAGAGACAGATTTCTGTGGCTTGAGTAGTTGTTTTACAAAGGTAAAGCTAAAGTAAAGAAACCTATTGCCTCAGGTAGAATAGAAATCCCATGATCAATGCATAGAATCTGGTGTTCTGGTAAATATGTAGTTCTTCTTCTGCACTGTTTTTGTTTGATGATTGTGTGTGTGTGTGTGTGTTGGGGGTGAATTGATTATGAAAAACCCATGACTAAAATCAGGTCTCAAACTCTTCTTCTGAAAATATTGTTAGATGTTATGGTGTTTAAAGGAAAAGCAGAGGACACAGCGGCACACAGTGGTAAATGCATTTTATAAGAATCCTCACAGATAACAAATATGGTCACAGTGGCAGTTAAATCCCTCCTCCTAAGCGCATCTCAACATACGGTGACTCTCGTTGTGTTATTTTGCCTATAATGTTGTGGTTATCTGGGCTTGTGACAGTGGAGTAATTACAGGGTTCTACCCTCCCATTTTTGTTCACTGGTCTCTTAGTGAGAAAACTTAACAGTCATTTGTCTAGGCTACTCTGAATGAGAAGCAAGTCTTCTCCTCTCTCTTGCTGAATGATAATGAGGCAATGAGTGTGTTCCCCTTGGAAAGATGTGCTGACCTGTCCATGTTGGAAGCTCGATGTGTTTAACAGTCACTGTCATGAGACTGTGGAGAAAGTAGGGCAAGACAGTATCTATGTGGTGACTAAATATACACAAATGCCAAGGATGTACACCGGAATTTGGAGAGTTCTCTTAAGTGACTGTCATGTGAGGAAGGAATGTGACAGAACTGCCATCTCATCATAAGCGAGGTATGTCACAACTGATAGGTAAGGACAACACATCACTGTTTAATGGCTCTGGTTTAAAAAGAGCAGTATATTCTAGAATTTTCAAAATGGGAAAAATTAGCTTAGTTTGAAGCCAGTCTCTCTCAGTGTGTTCGTATCCATCAGCCTGAGAAAATAGAATTCTTATTTGAAATTTATCTTTGATGCAAATGAGACTCAGAAGAAACAAATGTGAAGTCCTTCATAGCTCAATTTATTCATCATGAATTCTTACTCCTGATGTGTGACTTCATTTTGCCAAATTGTGTGGTTGGGGAATTATAATATAATTGATAAATTCAGGCCAATTGTGACTGAGGAGAAAGCAGGATATGGCAGTAAAACCATCACAAATACTCAATTCAGAATGTGGAGAGCCAGATATAAATGCCTAGCTGTGCAGTTTAACATACTTTATAGTCATACACAAATAACTTTGAAGGCTGAGCTTTCTTTTCATTTTATTTTTTTTTAAAGTCCCGCACATCCATTAAAACTGTTACTATAAAGATCATGTAAGTTATATAGTGTAAGCATATCCATGTGCACTTAGCTCATGATATAAAATGTGAGGATTCTGTATAACTAAAAAGTGCCATGCTTACTTTTTCATATTTTATTTGATAGTTTTGCCTTATGCCTTATTTGTTGGTTCCCCCAGAAAAGCCCCAAAGGTCCTAAAACATACTTGGAATTATCTTGGGTTTTATGTACTTAATGAATACTTTGATAATTGTGAAGATATAAAATTAACACAATAGACTATGTTTTCATATCTTTCAGAAAGTGGATTTTGAATCTGGAAGACAGTACTACTGGTAGAGGAATAGATCTCAGAATTCAGATCCCTTTTAGCACAAGAATTATCAATCCACAAGATGTATAGTGTTTCCTTAGTTTATTATATCCAGACCACTGCCACACAGGCATGCTTAGGCTTTGTGTGTTGGAGAGTTCAATACAGAACACTGATATAAGCCCACTCCAAAGCTAAACGTAATCATTACATCACGATTCTTGTTTCTGTATCTCCCCAGCGCCCTTCAGAGTATCCTGTTGTAATAATCCACATTGCACATACACATAATTGAATTCAGGTCACAATTCAAGCAAAAACTTCTCTGGAATACTAACTCACAAGCATCACTCTACAGGAGAGTATTCTGCACAGAGGATACAGAGATGCCGAGGTTCAGCCCATGTGACATACAGTGCTTCTGAATACCAATGGTGTTTGCTAGTGAAAGACCTTCTTCAGATGGAAGACCAACTTTTCACATATAAGAATCCTTACAATAAAACCAGAGGCTCAGAACTACAAATATGTTGATATGCAATTAATTCTGGTGGCATACAGTTAGGAAATAAGTTTCTTTGTGGTTCAGCAACATAATCACATGTGGGGCATTACCTATAAATCACAGGCATTTCTTGTTCTTTCTAATTGGTGAACTAACCTATTACCAGGTCTCTTAAATGTTACATGATCTAGATATGTGAGCAGAGGTATCAGTTATATTAGGAACTCCTGAAATTTGCATAAAAAGGACAGAGCAAAATATCTGCCTGGAGGTTGCTGTGCTGTATTACATTTCAAACAAAAAGGAGACATTTGCTTTAGTAATCTCTAGCTCCCGTCCATAAAAGCCTTGAACTGTATAGGCTACAGGGTGTCATACTCAAGTGTTGTCAGCATTGAACAAATGTCTTAAGCACAATAAATCAGAGCAACCAATACAGCAGTAAGTAGAGTTTTAAACAACAGCTCATGAGTTGAGCAGGGCCTTTTGAGATACATATTTTGAAATAAAAAAAGGTTAAACTTTGTGAACATTGAATACAAAGTCTTTAAATGAATGTTATATGAATTTGAGAGGCGAAGGAAAAAAACAATTGAGAAGGCTGATTAATTGAACCCCTCTTCATTGTGCATGCCAGTAATGTTGGAAATATATTTATCAATACACCTTTTAGTCACACAAAATGGACACCATCTAATCCAAAGAAGAGAATCAGGTATGCACAAAGGCACTGTTGAATGTCTTCTGACGATAGTTTGGTGAGTGAAATGTAAAGCCAGGATTTACAAATATTACACAAGTGAACACTGTTACTGCACTCAGGCTGAAAAATCCTGTTCAAATCCAATAAGTGGTTTAAGATGTGCAAATAGAGCCTTCTGCAGGGAGTCAGGCATTAGAAGCCACCTGGAGCATGTGCTAGAGATTGTATCCATCAATACAGCAGCTGGGCTGAAATTATAAAGAGAGCTGCTTTTCATCACGCTTGTTTTAATGCATACATTTCTCCTGTCACTGGCACCCCAGGAAAACTACTAAGCACAAAAATGAATGGTGCCCATTACCTGATATTCATACTTGTGACAACAGAGGAAAGAATCACAACACAACAGTAAGCAAAAATTGATATCCAAATTATTTTTAAGTTGCTGCAGTAGGAGAAAATCTTAGAAACCAATGGGCAATATTTTAATATGAGAAGTGGGGAGGGAAGCACAACCATTTCATATCTGATTACAAATTTCCTTATCCTGATATGATATGGACAGAATCTATGATTATTTTCAAAGCAGGATCACATTTTAAAATATATTTTGTACTAAAAGAGGAAATGATGTCCTCTCTAATATGAGACTTATGTAAAATGCTGGTTAGGGAAAATATTAGGAGACTGTGGTTGGATCCAACCCATTCCAATATTAGAGACAGAGACCACATTCCCTGCGGGGTTCTGTAACTGGGCTGATGGACTGATATTCAGACATTTCTGGCATTTTATGTGGCTCATAACTGAATGGCAAATGCCAGCTAATTGGGCTTTCATGATGATGGTACAATCCATATAATACACTATTATACTGATGCCTTTGGAACAACATGAAAACAGCCTCAATAAGAGCTGAGTGTTAAAAAGACACAAAACAAAAAATATCTTTGGTAACAAAAAGGAGATCGGTGGTTGCTTCAAATCTGGAGTGAGGATGAATTTGACTGGAAAGAGGCATGAGGGAGGTTTTTGGGGTAATGGAAATGGGCTCTATCTTTGTTGTGACAGTGGTTACACACATGTACATATTTACCAAAGCTCACTGGATTGTGCAATTAAAATGGATGTATTTCATGGTATGTAAATTACACATCAATAAAGGTGATTTTTAAAAAAAAGCCTAGGTATCAGAAATATCATTTTAGTATGTTGCAGTCTGAAAACAGAAGTGATATTTTACATAAGCAACCTCAATTTTCTCCTCTCCTTTTAATTTGTTGAATATTTGCACATTCACACTTCCCTGTATAAGAGGAGTTATCAAATTTGTTGAGATTGTTGGCTTTTACTCAAGAGTGAATTTGCCTTTCAGAAGGAAACTTTCCACATGGGGGATGGGTTGAGGTGAGTTAATCAAGAAAACAGGTCCTGACTTGTTGCTTAAGACTCTAGGTTAAATGATATGATTTTTTTCCCCCAGCACAAAGTAATGTATGGTTCACAGAGGAGGCTGGTGTGGCAGTTCACGGAAAAGCATATCTTTAAATTCAATGGAAAGAATACTGAGCTGGGAATATTAAGAGGCCTACAAATCTTCCTAAACCCCTTCTATTAATGTTTTCAACTCTGGGTCACTTAGCCTTCCAAAGCCTCAATGTCTTTGTCTGTAACTTAAAAAGGCTGTGCCCAAGCTGTAGTTTTCATGCTAATTTAATTTTAATAATCTTATTTTAAACAATATATTTTACAGAACCACAATAAATAAAATAAGAGTAGAGTTATTCTGGGTGAATTGGGAGTGGGGCCCTGCAACTTTGCACATTAGAGTAATACTACATTGAAAATTTTTTGCCTAAAACTTTGTACCTATATCATATAGATAAAATATATTTTACCAAGTTGCTTTCTAAAAAGTTCTACCCATTCATTCCCACCACCAATAGATAACATTCTTTAGGTCACTAAGTGGTGAACAGGTATGCTACATATTTTGGTCATGCCTAGCCTTGGATCATCTTTAAATCTTACTTTTTTGAGCTTGGATTTCACCTTAGAAACCTTTGAGATGATTCATATTTCCTACATGTAGGTCAAATACTTCAGAGACAAAAAAGGTCTTGGGATACACCTTCAATCAAAACAAAGTACCTTGGAAATTTTCCTATTCATACACACATTTATTGAGAATCAACTATGTGCCAGGCCTTTGCACTAGGTTATGGAGATACAAATTTAGGTGCAACTTGGTCCATTGCCATTAAAAAGTTCATAGTCTAGTGGTAGGATCAAAAAGGTACATTCTATTAAGACCAAGGTGTCTTGGTAGCTCAGACGAGAATCCAGGGAACAGTTCTGCCTAAGGCAGTTTGGAGTAGCCGTCATACAGAAAGTAACAATTGGTTTGCGGTTTTAATATTTAACCAGATGGATTCTGGAGAGAGGGATTGGGTATGGTGGGCACAATATTCCATTAGAGGCACTAACATATATGGAAAAGTCAGGAGTCATAAAAGTTCACAGCATGGTTGAAGATAGGTGCTAACCTCATGAGGCTCAGTATGTGGCCGCCTTGTCCTTGTAATGAATTGGGAAGAATGTGTCAAGCCACAGATTGTCTGATAGACCTACCGAAAGTTAATGAAAACACATCTTACTTTTCCTTTACGGTCCATTTTCTAGGATTTTCCCTTAAAATTCTGAAACTCCTTTTACATAAAAAAGATGAAAAAAGAATGCATAAATCTAATTTTTTTTAGTCTTCCTAAACTACACTTTAATGGTCTTTGAAACACTTTCAGAAAATAGATAATAGTTTACACTTTATTTAATCCCACATATAGATCACTTTAAGAATCTCTTTAATCAAATTTTTCTGAAAATTCAAAATGTTAACACAAGTTAAATATTTTAAAAGTGTTAAACATTCTTAGAGACAGACCATTGGAAAAGCCTTCGTTTGATTCTTATGGTTCGAATTAATATTTGACTTTAAATAATATGATTGGATATTTAATTTCTATGAATCAAAGACCCTGGAGTATTTGTAGATTTGTCTTGTCAATACCAAATTAGAGATAGACACAAGTAGAGCCCAGGCTCAGAGAGAAGACAGCTAAAACTTGGGACTTACCTTGGGATCATGTGAATTTTTAAAATCTGTTTCCTTGAAATTTAACCATTCCATAATGAAAATCTATCATAATATGATTAGCCTTTAAGGTTCATTTGAACCTTCTAATACTATAGAGAGAAAAAATAAATTCTACTATGCTCACAATACACAAATCAAAAAATCACAAATTCCTTCAAATCATGGATTTCCTAACTCCTTGCCTACCTCTTCAAGGCTAGTTATGAATTAACTTTACAGTGAACAAATTTCAGCATGTGAATTTCAGCTACCGTATTTCAGAAAGTGGGCTGCAGAAGCAGGAATTAAGCATAAGGTCCTAGCGACTCACCCTCTTGATTTAACAATGGAGGAGTTTGAGCACAGGTTGAGCAAAATGAGCGTTTGGTCCTCCTTAAGTCATTTCCCATTGTTAGATGAAGGAGAGTAATTCCAATCATTTCTTTAAAGGGAGCACTATAAAAAGCTTAAGAATATTTGTTTACTAAAAATAAAATCATCAGACTTAAGAGGGGAAAAATATTGTATCCATCACCTATAGTGACTATTCACTTCAAAATTCTATTACCCCCAAAGAGAGAAATTGAAGAGAATTGTAATCTTTTATGTTTCTGTCTTGTCTTGACTTGTTCCCCGTGATGTTCTTATTCTGTGTTATTTTTAGTTGGCAGTTAATAATGCAGATTCCCTAGCTAGGAAAATTCAGTTTTGTTTTGTTTTGTTTTGTTTTTCTTAAAAGGACAGGCTTTAAAATAGACAAATTATCTAAATATCTACTTGGTTAAAAAAAAAAAAAAGGTGGAACAGGCTTCTGGACACTTTGGTTCAGAATTTAATTTATATTTTAAACAAACATGCTGAATTTCTGTAGTGGAAATTTGCCATTTGGTTTCTTAAATCAGTTACAGTTTAAGCCATTGGTTCATGAATCATTCAAAAAAGTAAGCCCAAGTTACCAGCATATGACAGCAAGAGCTGGATTCTCAGAAGAAATGGAACCATGGCTTGTTTATCTTGGAGAGCATTCTTGTCATAATTTTTACTGTGCACATATATTTTGTTGGCAATTTTGTCTGTTTTTCCTATTCTCAGGTAGAATAAACCAAGGGGGAAAAAAACAAAAAACAGAGAAAAAGACAAAAGCACTGCTAGCTGGTCCTGGTAAAGTTATTAAAGGATTGATGTCCTCTCCAGTGGAGGAGTAGACTCGCTTTCTTTCAGTACAAGGGATGGGGAGAGTACATGACGAGTTCCTGGGCAGGAAGGGGAGAAAAGCATTCACCATAATGTTATACCACCACCCACTGAGTGCCCCAAACCAGCAAGTGCTTTTCCAGTTAACTGTGTGAGTGACTGGCTTAGCCTACTTGAATAAGATGCTGAGGAGGGTAACCAAACCAGAAGTGAGCAACTGGACATGGCATGGGTGCCTGAGAACACACACAGGCCCATTTCTCTAGGTTCAGCTCCAAAGATGGAAGCCACTGTAGGGAGAGAGTCAGAGCAAATGACACCTCAACCTATCACTCAAGTGCAAGGGATTAGAGAAAACCCACAAGCTCTGAAACTGATAAAAGATAGCTACCGGGACTTCCCTGGTGGTCTAGCGGTAAAGAATCTGCCTTACAATGCAGGGGATATGGGTTTGATCCCTGGTCAGGGAACTAAGATCCCACATGCCACAGGGCAGCTAAGCCCGTGCACCACAACTACAGAGCCCATGCGCCCTGGAGCCTGTGCACCACAACTAAAGAAGAGAAAGAAAAGCAAAATCCACACACCACAACAAGAAGAGAGAAGCCCGCACACCACAACAAAGAGCCCGTGCACCGCAACGAAAAGATCCTGGATGCCTAAACAAAGATCACCGCATGCCGCAACTAAGACCCAACACAGCCAAAAATAAATAAAATAAATAAATAATAAAATAAATCTTTAAAAAAGAAAAGGTAGCTACCCATGGATGCTATAATAAATCTGTATGTCTGGCTTCCAAGATCATTAAAACTAGGACTGTTGATAAAATAGTTTAGGGGGGTTGGGGGGAGACTATGGAGAGTCATTTGAATCACTTTGCTTTCATGAAGCTCTGGGCTGCTTCCCACACTTGAGAGGGAGCATGCTCAAATGAAGGTAGAAATGGCTGCTGTCTCACTTGAAAGATAAGAGTGTGAAACAGATCCCAGGGTGGGAAAAGACAGAGGTAATACATAAAAAACTGTAAGGTAGAAAAACATTCTGGCTTAACTGTGTGAGGACTGAGGTTCAGATCCCGTTTTGGCATAAAGATGGTGATTGAATCTTTCTGAGTCTGTAAAATGGGGACACATAACACTGTCTTCATAACAACATTAGAGGTCTATGAGAAATAATGTGAGTGAATATGCTTTATGAAGAGTTATATGAAATGCATTGTAAAGTGCACCCCTCAAGTCTGAACACATGAGTTTGAGTTACTTCTGGAGACACTGGTCTCTCAGTTCTGCCATTTAATGTTTAGGCAAATTAGTCAAAGTACTTATAAACTCCTTGGGTTCTTCTTCATCCTTCTCAGGCGTATTTTGTTTATGTTTAATTTGATGTTACCTGTTAATTCCTTTAAACTTTTGGGAAAACTAAAAACTTCAACATTCAACAAACTCCTACTATGTGCAAGACTCTATGCCAGGTGCTGGGAATTTTTTAAAATTATTTAAAAATTGTCCATATTCTGTCAAAATATTTAGTTTTTTGTATTTCTGGGAGAAAACAATGCATATTTAAAGGCTGCTACAAGTTTCTTTTTCTCTTTTTTTTGGGAAACAAACCATTGAAGCATAATTTAGAAAACAAAACCAGAAGACAAAATTCTGTTACAATCTTATTACTTTGACCAAAAATTTAAAAAAAAATGTTTTTCAAGATTACTGCTGCCAAGTGTTTTATATGTCGGGGACCTAATTTATAAATGCTTTATTTACTTTGTTTCTCTACTCACTTATACAGATAGAATCAATACAGAATTCACTTATTGCAAGCTGTGTAAGGTTCCAACAAGACTTAGTTCCTATATGGATTTTTCTTCATCACTAAATGTATTCTCATTTTCAAAAGCTTTACGACGACAAAACAAAGAAGCTACACAATACTTACATGAGACGATACTATTTTTTCAGTTTTAAAGAAACTGCTCCCATTTTTCTTTTATTTCAAGTTTACCTGCAGCTAAGTATTTTCCTATTCAGTTGAAATAAGGGGTAGTTGTCACCTCAATTTAAGACCAGCTGGAATCCTCCCACTCCTGAACAGTGTCCGCAATCTGAGGGAGAATGACAAACCGTCGATCTCAGTTCTACTTGCCAAATATGAATTTTCAACAGATTCTACTAAGAAAACATTGTGACACCATTGCGTGTCTGCATTTCATTTCTAGGAAAGATCAGACTTTTTTTGCCCATGTGGAAGATAGGGTGACATTATAATAATTAGAGTGAGTAATCCGAGAGGCAACATAACAGTGAGTCCAAGTGTGGCTCTAGAGTCAGATTCACAGATGTGAGTTCTGGTTCCAATGGTTCCAACACTCACTAGTCATGGGACTTTGTCAAGTCAACGACTGCCCCCCCAAACCGTGTCTTGGTTTCCCTGTCTGTGAAATACAGATAATTATTCTATAAGGATGGATGTTTAAGGATTATGTGAGGCAAAGCATGTAAACTCATCGAAGGACTCATGGCTAGTAAGCACTCAATGAATATGAGCTATTATCATCATTAATTGAGACTAACCTGTGATATTCCAATTCTGTTCTTGATCTTCTCTCTGGTAATTGCATCATACTCTTAAACACAGGTTTGGAAAGCTGGATGTGTTAGTATATCAAGTATGTAACACATTGCTGCTTTTCTCCCTTAAAGTGATTAGAAAACTCCTGCATTGTATCATGACCAACAGCAATATGTGTGCATATTACAAAGAAGTAAATGTCAACAAAATGTGTCCTACAAACATCTTCTTTAGCTGTGTCTTTTCTGAAGGCAGAGAGAGGAAAAGAAGAGATAAAGGAACAGCCTAGTTACTTGACTGACCCAAACAGAGCTTGTGGAACCAGAGCTAAAGCCCTTTTAAACCTTGAGTAAGGCCTCTTCTCCTAGACAATAACCTCAGTGCAGTGGTTCTGCTCCTTGGACTTTGTACTGAGTAGGCTTAGCCATACCTGCCAAGATTATTGTCCTGGACCATGGTTTCTCAACCTTGGCACTACTAACATTTTGGTCTGAAGAATTCTTTGTTGCAGGTGACTGTCCTCTGCACTGTAACACTCTCAGCAGCATCCCTGGCCTCTATGTATGAGATTCCAGTAGCATCTCCCTGTGCCTCTAGGTTGAGAAAACCTAAAATGTCTCCATAAGTTGCCAAATGTTCCTGAAGGGCGCAGTCACCCCTAGTTGAAAACCACTGCTCTGGAACACGCGGAGTGGGACTTGTGCAGGCTCCACCCACCAGTTCTTCTGCTTAAGAATTCATTAGAAAAATAAGCCATCACTGAATTCACTTATCAATAAGCCATTCTCATTCCCAAATCACTCGCCTATCTGCCCTTTTTTAATTTAGGCATTCATTCATTATTCTTCACTTAAAAAAAATTATTGAAAGCCTACCCTGTGCCACCATCTTAGTTTGGGCCCTGTAATTCTTGCCTGCACTTCCTGCATCGTTTCCTCACTGATGTCTCTGCCTTTACACAGCCCTCATCCAGTCCTCGGACCATGTCTCCATCCAAGTTATCGAATGACTTCCTAAAACCCAAATCTGGTCTCACTGCCACTCTTCTTAAAATCCCTGCTGCTTCAGGATGAAGTCCAAAAATTTAAGCCTAGCACACAAACGTTCATGATCTGGTACCTGACAGCATGATGCTCTACTGAACACAAGTTCCCAAATATACATGATCTTTTTTTTTTTTTTTGACATTTTGAATTTTATTTTATTTATTTACTTTTTATACAGCAGGTTCTTATTAGTCAATCCCAATCTCCCAATTAATATACATGATCTTTTAAACGTTCATGCTTTTGCACGTCTACCAGCAATGCTCTTCACCTTAACCACTTGAATTAATTCTGATTGCTCTTTCAATGGTCCACTCTGTCGTCCTTCGCTCTGGAAAGTCTCCTTCACTCCTTGGGTAGCATCAGAGAATTTCCCCATTCCACTGACCATATTATATTAAAACACGTCACAGTCTATTATAATTGTTTATACTTCTCTTTTTCTTCTGGAATGTAAGTTCTGTTATTATCATACAAAACCTGGTTCAAAGTTAGTAAATCAAATAAAATTTAATTAAATCCAATTACAAAGAACAATTGGGAAATCCACTAAAACTAGTGTCCTCCTATTGTATTGCCTCATTTATTTCATATCACTTACCATTATGGTAAATTACAAACTGTTTTTGTTTATTCACTCATTTATTGTCCACTTCCACCCTCCAGTACCACTAGGATATGTTATATGAGAGTAAAGAACATTTTCCATGTTGTTGATGTTGTTTATCAGCACCTACAGTGGTGCTGGGAAGATAGTAAAAACTCAAAAAAATTGCTGAATAAATAAATACAAAAGGTGGGCTGAAAAGTAGAAGCTAGTTAATAAAACCGAGAATGACTGGTCACAGATGTAGGAAGGGAAGTGAGAGAATATACTCAAATAAGAAATAAAATATTTTATTAATGTGTCATACTTTATTTGAAAAATAAATACATATATTTTGAGAAAGCATACAACAACAACAATAAACTTAAACCTAGACAGAAGAAATAGAAAGGGCTTCCAGTTTTTTCTGCTACCTATAGGAAACAGACTTGGCAGCTCCTGTTACAAATGAAAAGAAAAATTTTCATGCACAGGGTTCATGTTCTCATGATTGATGGACATTTCCTTTTGAAAATATGCCTATTTATAATCACAAATAAAATTCCTGTTGTCTAATGAACAACAGACTATGAGTCTTATGGATTTGCCTCCAAGAGTTAAATAACCTCCTAATTCCACTTGACAGTAAGGATAAAGCTACTGTTCTACTGTGATAGATAATCCTCTGCATGGGGTGGTGGGACTGGGGGAGCAACAAGGAGGCAGGGGAGAGGGGACATCCATCTTGCTAAGCAATTTATGAATTGAACCCTAAATCCTTAATGTACTAGATGGTGAGTCAGTGTGCTAATGCATACTTGATTGAATTTGGTTTAAAATGCTGTTAAAGTGTGCAGGTGTCTTGAGCAGGTGCACAGTATTCTGCTAATAAACAGAAGACATTAAACCTGAGGCAAGGCTTATTTTGCTGCATTATAGAAATTTCACAGACCTATAGAAAATACATGAAATATTGCTTTAGGGAAGGCTTTTCATTCAGTATCTCTTCAAACCCTGTAAATTAAGAAAACAATGTGCTAGTTCAAATTTGTTCCATGAGGTTCTTTTCTTAAACATTTAAAATGAAATATAATGATAATTCCCCCCTCTATTAGAGTATCATTGTATTTACACAAATGGGTCTGAAAAATACTGTACTTGAAACCTCAAATATATATATATATATAAAATCATATCATGCTGTATTTTTTCTGAAACACTTATGAGCTCAGTTGGAGTCCCAGTGTCATAATGAAAAATTGCTGTTAATTTTCAGCTTATGGATGTGAAGAGCTGGGAACTCAGGCTGCACTGGGAATTAGTTTGTGCAAGCCACAAAGATCCACTATTTAGGGTGTGGCAAGATTTGAAGTAGCCTTCCCATTCCAGAAAGAGGACCAACTGGCAAGGGAGTGTTTTGCTCTGGGAGTGGCAGTTTTCTGTGGGAAATGATCCCATATGAGAGACGCATGTGAAAAAATCTGGCATATTTTCCATCCCGCCCCAAACAGGTTTAAATAAGATGTCATTCAATAACTTTTTCACACAAAATGCTTTAGTTTGGACATCTACCCTTATGGTGTTTATTAAAGTATCACTACAGGAGCAACAGCAAGTTTCATTATTTATTGTCCATCATGGAGCTAATTCATTGCCATATATTAGGCACTAGAATTTAAATAGTGATACTGTTTATTATTATAGACTAACTTCTTTGGTTCCTATAGTTCATGTCATAATCTATTGCATGTAGATTAGAACATGTAATAACCTACTGTGTATTCTATGTTAGATATTAATATGTTACATTTATCTAATACTTTTTTTGAATATTGATTACATGAAGGTGGAGAATTTCCTGTTCACCATATAGAAGTGATTTTCCTATGTGCCACAACTAGATTGGAAAACAATTATTCAGCTGAAACCTAAACAAGGTTCATAAGCAAGGTTTATAATGCCCCCAACATTGTGCTTTCAAGATGGAAACAAAATTTTTCTCTATTCTTTTCTTATCCACCTGACATAGCCCTAGATGAAAAGACAACCCAAAGTTGGTCCCACACTTCCTAATGAAACACAAAACAAATACCAAGTTCTAAACCTTGGTAAATATTACTGAACATCTCAAATGTTATCATACACTAAAACGTTTTTATCTAAACATCATCATATTAATCATTAATCATACTCCAGCTTTATTTAGATATTATTAAAATATAATATATATACATTTAAGGTATGCAATGTGATGATTTGATTCACATATTGTATATTGCAAAATGACTACCACAATAAAGTTAGCTAATATCTCTATCTTCTCTATCTCTATTTTCTTTGGGGTTGGTAACATTTAAGATCTATTCTCTCAAAAACTTCCAAGTATATAATACAGTATTGTATTGTATTATATTGTATTGGATCTATTCAGCGGGAGGAGGCAAGTTATTTCTTTCATCTAACCTGGTTTCTCACGCTACACCTTAGAGCTATTGTTTTCCTTGTTCCTGAGGATGCGAGAGCGGAGAGAGAGCGCTCTGTATCAAATATCTTGATCTTCATGGACTTGGAACTGTTAAAAATTTTAGAAGGTGCTCAGGGTCAGAATTTTGTGCATGTTTTGCTTTCTTTTTAATTCCTTTGGTGCTTTAAATTCATGTAATACATTTTAGTGATTTAAAGTAAGATTAGCTTAGAATGATTTTGCACTAAAGAGGTACTGTCCTGTCAGAAACCTACTCATACTATCTGTTTTTATTTTCCCCAACAGAAAACCATCCAGTAACCTGTAGGGTTTTTTTTTTTTTTTTACTTTTCACTCTGTGCTTTTAGTAACTAAACTCACTGTAATGTGCATAACTCAAAGGTCTTTGTTCATTAGTTTTTCATCTTTTTACTGATGGTCCTGCAAAAAATCATGCAGAGCGTCAGGGTTCAGAATCACTTAAAGATGTTTAAATGCAATACTTGATCAGTTGTTTGTGAGATATGGCACCGTTTTTTTTTTCAAACATTAGTTTATAGTGGAGGTCAGTATGCAAAACCAGAATTAGTAATCTTCACCAAGGAATCAGCAGTCTATAAAGCTCTTCAAAATTTTCATCCCATATTTTTCAGATGCACATAATTTGAGATAAAATTTAGCTAGTTCAGTTTTATTCTAATGCAGTGATTCTTAAACTTCAACATGCATCAGAATCACTTAGGGGATTTACTAATCCAGATTACAGTGTCCCACCCAAGAGTTCCTACTTCAGTAGATCTGAGATGATGGGTTGGTATTTTTAACAAGTTTCCAGGTGATGCTAAAGTGGTTCCCAGTCCAGGACTGCACTCTGAGAACCAAAGTTCAGCATTTCCCTAATAGAAAGCACTAAAATGATTTGAAGAGTTAATGCAACGATCAAGTGTTCCTCAAGAAAGAATTCCTGGATTATTCCAAGAAAGCATTCAGTCTCCTCTCCCATTAGTTCCAGAGCCAGCACTTACACAGAGCTTTGCAAATTTTTCTCTGCTTGTCTATTTTCTTAACTTGACTTACATTCCTTGAGGACAAGAACTGTGTTTTGTTCATGATAATATTCTCAAGATACATTGAATTTCAACAGAGCATAATGTATAACGAGTTTATTGGTATATATTAAAGGGAAGTAAAATGAGGGCAGATTTTTCTCTAACACTTTGCTTAGACAACATTTTACCACTTGGTATTGTCATTTGAATGTTAAAAATGATCTTAAAAAGTATGATGTGAATCCAGAAAAGTAAAAGAAAAAATGCTAAATCAAATCTGATATCACTTAATATCTTGAAAGAACCCGGGATGGGGGTTGGGAACCCGACTGCAGTATGAAGAAAGTTAGCTAATTTAAGAGTGGGCTGCCAACTTCTTTAAATGAAAAGGAGAATTTAGTGAGGTGTAACTATACTGTAGACCCAAAGCCAGGGACCACTTCATCGAAGCTCTGCTTTTTCTGATCTTGAGGGTAATGTCCCCGGATGTCTGCATCTCCCGCTTTTACACTGGCCACACCCTCTTGTTGGGAAACAGGCCCGACTACCTGAGAAAGCAATTCTAAGAATTTGTCTGGAAAAGAAACACCAAGTTATTTGGAATGGAATAAATGGTTTCTTGAGTGGATTTGTTTAACCTTGGGAAAAATTTAAACTTAAATGGAACTATGATGAACCAAATCAAACTCATAAGTTCAATACTTTGAGATGTAAGAAATGATGTATGCATTTTTGAGATCTTAAGAACTTGTCATATTTAAGAGAATTTAGTCTAGTGACTTATCTAACATATTTCAATTTAAACCTGTGATTGAGTGATGGATTTTGCTTGCTGTTTTTATCTGAAAGTTACGAGCATCTGATGTATTAAGGAGTACTGTAACACAATATAACTTCAGACTCACCATATCCATAAATTAAATGTATTAGCTCTGCAAATGTTATTTACTCAGGTAAATTTTATTTATTAATCAGAAAACTGTGAACTACTTAACAACAAAACAAAAATTTTGAATTTATAAAGGCAGCTCGAAATGTTTAAGTAAGGTGAATTATTCATTATAAGAGCCCTCTTAACAGTGATTGTTAAGACGTAATAAGATGATACAGAACTTGAACTTAATAGACTAAGGAAGAACTAGTTTTATGAGCATATACCTTTCATAAATTCCATGCTAACTTAAAAAACTGAAGTAATTAGTAAATAATGTTTTTGTGTATAAAAGTCACCTATTAAGAATATCAAACACCTCATGCTTTTGGGGGGACAGCTACTTATGACTGTACAGGTGTAGCTGCATAGACTGCACCTATTATTGGAATTGGCTTGGTCCACTGAAAAAAGGCTAGGGACCATTTCTAACTTTTGGCCATTGGATGACTGATGTAAAGGAGAGTCAGAGTCTAATTGTAATGGTGTTATACTGCCACAAAACACACAGGCATCAAGTTCATTTTGGTCCTTTTTGACCAGGAGCTGCACTGAGTTATATCTGTTAAAGAAGATTGAATAACTTTCTCACAGTCCTTCCATTTCTTTAGATTTTTGCTTAAAAAAAATGTTGTACTCACTGAAGGGCAGGCAGGTCACTAAACAACATGTACCCATTCTTTAAAAAAAACAGCTACTATTATACTGTAACTCTTTTAAATGCATCCTTATTTCCTACCTCATGAAATACAGAACAAAATGCCTCATTTTCAGGATCTTTCATAATCCATCTCAGCCACGCTTATGCCCCTCCACACTCCATCAAATATCGCCAAAGAGACTTGTGTGAAATTTCTCACTTTTCCAAGGGCACGTATTTATTCCCTCATCTGTGTGTGTGCTTCTGCTGCCTCCTAACTTAGAATCCCCTTACCTACTTGATTTGCTTATTTTAATCTCACTGAATTCCCATGTCCTCTCTGAAAATTTCCCTGATTCCTGGCTCTCACTGAATTCCTCCTTCTCTGTGACATTCTAGAATATTTATCTCTATGCCACACTGTTTAGCACTGATGTGCATTTTATAAATATTGTACCACCACCATATAAACTGCAGTGGTATAATATTTACCAAAAAATGTTTATTAATCCCTCTAATACCTTTGTTTGTCTCCACCCCAAGCACACACACACACTCTTGCAAACTAGACCTTGGACTCCAGGACCATAGAGAAGTGAGGCACAGCCAAATGTAAAGGAAAATGAATGAAGTTAATTTTTACCTTTCTAAGACACAAAGCGCACATTGCTGCATAAAGCATAGATTTGGGAAAAAGTCTAACTTAGTTTTCCTATGGCATAGAGGGGAAAAGAAGCAAAAATAAACGCTATTCTCACTGGACTTGGAGAGGAGAGAGAATCAGAGGAAGAGAAGAGAAGCTTAGAAAGCAGAAGCTGAAAGACAGTCTCTGGGACCTCAGAACCATGACCAAGGGGACAGGGTGTGGGTACCAATGAGTGGAGGCTTGCAGAGGGCAGCCCTGTCACCAGAATCCAGGTATGCAGAATGGCTGGCTGTACCCAAGGATCTTAGTGGACCCCAACCTGTGATCTTCCTGCTCTCGACTCCACAATGCTGGGTAAAAAGTTGCTAAATACTGTAAAGTAAAGCAATCTTAAGTATTGTAAAGTATCATAAAGTAAAAAATATCATAAATAACTTCTAACATCTACAGGAGAAGGATTTACATAAGAGGGAAAATCCATTAGTAACGTAAAATAATAAGGAAATATGAAATTGACTGCATCGTTGTGAAGAGGAAGAAAGGACACAAGCTTGATAGAGTTATAGGAAGCACACTGATTACTTATCATTGCACACACCTGAGACAGTAGATTGAAAATCAACATTCTCTCTGCAATAATATCTTCAATAGCCCAATTTATGATGGCAAGTCCCCACTAACTTTGTCACCAAGTGTCCACCAGATATTTCTGAGTGTGTCCTAGGGTTCTTCTACTTGTATGCTCGGAGAAGTCTCTCTGCTTCTTCCCTCCCGCTGCCTCACCAGGTAGCTCTCTCTACAACTAATGACCCTCCTGATGAGCATAATTATTCTTTGCTGGTGACAGCAGCTGTGGGGGAGGGGGCGCCATCCTCCACTATCCCAGATCCAATTAGGCCTATCTCTAATTCACCCACATCACTGTTGACTTAACAGGACTTTACTGTTGTTTAAGGATGGTGGAAAGAGAGTTCACAGCATCACTGGTCTTTGGCTCTGTTTCCTTGTCCTTCTCTGCCCTCTACCTTCCTCCATATGGTACCCACAGTCTCAAAATAGCTTCTCTCATGTCACAGGATGGCTTCTAGTAGATTCCAGAGATATGTGCTTTCCAGTTCACATCCAAGGAGAAATAGATACCTTCTTTTTCTCGAAACATCAAACAGGAGTCCTTTGCTTTTCTCTGATCAGAGCAATTGAGATCATATGTTCTTCTCTGAACCAAACTCTATAACCAGGAGATTATGACTGATTGGTTTAAGCCAGGCTTACAAACCCATTCCTGAATCAATAACTTTGACAAAGGGAGGCCACCCTAAGAGTTTAGGCCAATCAGGACTCACTCAGAGAGCTAAGGGAGGATCAAGCTCATTTCATCTGTAAGGTTCTCCTATATGGTATACATGGAAGAGAGAATAAAATGGAAGGCCATCACAATTACTCCCACACTCATCCTGATGTCTTACAGTGGGCTCTGCCCATGCCTGTCTCCCTGCCAGCCCCAGGCCAGCCTCCACATGACCAAAGACAGGCACTTAACACTGTCACAACTGGATCCAAAGAAGTTTATTTACAGAGTTTAGGCTAACCTGTACTGCTGGCTCCCTATCTCAGAGAAAAGATTTTCTTAAAAATCCCAATGTAAGGTAAAATTTTCCAAAATTTCATGTGAATTTACATGTGTTTTTGGAGATAACTTTTTTTTGGAAGACACTTTATACTCTCTGACAGATTGGCCTTTCTGTATAGTGGTGGTCAATTTATTACTCATTATAAGATTTTACAAGTATGGAGAAGTCACACTATATATTTAGTTGTTTCATTTGTATCCAGCTAGATTTTTAGGCTTCTTAAGAACAAATTCTTCATCTTATGATTTTTTGGGTTTGGTCATGACAGGCAGTTTCATGAAATTCAACCTAATATATTTCTTTGTATTTACAAAGCAATAAACATTTGCAAAATACCATGAGCTCTTTGAGGCTAGAAACTATGTGAAACTCACCTTTGTATTTCCAGGGCCCAGGGCAACATCCGGAACGGAATGCACAATCAATCACACAATGCTTGAGTGAATAAATGAATGAATGCCAAAGATAATTATTGGTGCCATATTTTAAATCATAATAAATAAATTGATATATTTGCTATATCAAACAGACTCTGCAAATTATTCTAGGAGTGTGTGAGGTGGCCGCATTCCTGTCACTGAGATATTATGAAATAAACCACTGTTTAGGGAATGCTTCATTAAATCTGCTGTCTGGGAAACTTAAGGTAGCTTTTGGGCAGGTGTTTATGTACATTAGTTATATACATTAGCTCATTCAGCATAAATTTATCTTTGAATATATATTGTTTCTCTATATTCAAAAATCATAAAGTGTTTCTTCTTTGAATGAATCATATACATTTGGATCAATCATTTTATGACTAAGGGTTACAACAATTTGTGTCCCTGACAGGCCCAATCATTGTCTTCTCCCTTCCTACCTGTTACACTTAATTATTATTCTGTACTGGATTTACAAGTAAATAAGTGCTATGTTTCAGGGAAAAGTTTTTTTTTGTTTTTTTTTTTAATTAGAAATTAGGACTTGCATTCTGCCAGACTAAATGTGTGCTTGTTGCTATTGTTTTTTTTTTTAACACACATATCCTCCTCCAACTAAATCACTGATCTAAAATTTCATAATAGTTACTAAGTAGTTTAAAAGTTATTTCTTTGTGTACCCCTATTAGTCACATGGAATGAGTATATTATTCAAAAACTAAAACAAAAATGTCTTATTTTTTATTTATAAAATGCTTTGAAATTTATAAAACTCTTACACATATATTATTTCTTTCAAATATTGGGTTGGCCAAAATGTTCGCTCAGATTTTTCTGTAAGATGTTATGGAAAACCCAAACAAACTTTTTGGCCAATCCAATATTTGAAAGATTTCCTTATAACAAATCTATTAAAGATTTCAAATATTTTAAAGATTTCCTTGCAACAAATCTATTAAGTAAAGTAGATATTATTATCTAATTTGTCAGAGGATGAAAATCTAATTCCTTATGTGACCTGTTAGTCCTACAAGAACACTTATTATGCAGTATTCTCAGAATCTAGAACATTGTCTGGCATAGAGTAAGTGGACAACTAATAAGTATTTTCAAAAATGAATTATCAAATGTTACACAGCTAGAATCAGAAGTTATACCCAAACCTGTAAATCTAATGTATATGCTACTAAATCAGACTGACTTTATCACTTTTGCCTCTTTTAACTTTAAGAGGCACATATCCAAAAAAGTTTACTTAAGATTAATCATCATTCTAGCTCATCACTATTTGAACACAGAGCTGAAACATTGACATAGGGTAAAATAAATTCCATTCAATTCCACAGTGTTCAGTGCTTACTATATAAAGGTAATATATTAAGGGCTGAAAAGATAAAGATGAGTCAGATGTCTCTGTCCTCAAGAAAAATATAGACTAACAGAGGGCAGAGATAATGTAAATGTAACTTAGCTAGTAAGTACTATGATCAAAGTGTGTTTAGGGAGCTCAGTTAAAAAGTACAGCAAGTGGAACAATGTTAACAATGTGAAATGAATAACAAAAATGTAGTAGTCAGGGTAGGCTAGATTATACCTCAATAACAAATAGCACCAAAATCTCCGTGTTTTAAAACAGTAGATTTTATTTATTGCTCATACTACATGTTCAACACAGAAATTCTGAATTCTTCACATTGCTTTTACTCCAGGATCCAAACTGATAGATCGTCCACCATCTTGAACATTATTGGTTGACTAGGCAGAGAGAGGGAGTTCTGGAAGCTCTCAAATCAGACATAAATGTCATTTCTGCTCATGAATCTTTGGTCATAAATAGTCACATGGGTACATCTAAGCACAAGAGGGCCAGAAAATGCAATCCTGTCTTGTGCATGGAAGGCAGAGAACTCTAACCAACCATGCTAATGGCTACTTCAAAGACTAAAATAGGAATCAGTACATTCTAAGTAGCATTTAATGCAGTGAAGCACATGTTCTAATCTTGCATATGGCTCAAATATTTAAATTAGATATACTTCCAAAGTATGCTCCTTACTTTTAGCTCCTTAAATTATACCCTCTCACCCATGATATATAGAAAATAAAAGAAATTCACAAGGTCTGAATGCATATAGATGCCTGTATATGGGAACTGAAGAAACTAGAGATCCCTAATGAGGTAGTTTCCCTGCCAGAACCACTGTGTTTGCAATGCCATCTTCTCGTAGCTGAAAGTCCTTTCTACCCACTTCACTAAAGGACTCCAGTTGGTTTTCTGTTCCAAAGCAGAAATAAATAAAGAGTGGAGGCCAGTTATTATTTAGAGCTGTCAGTTTTTATAGCCTGAAAGTTATAGTCAGTAATCAGACAATCTCCAAGGAAACAAGTAGCCAAAATTTGGAGAGCAATGAATGAGAAAGGGCTATAATGATGGCACAGCATTGTGGGCATGTGATCTCCTGTGATGCTGTTGGAGGGTAACACTTGATGCATTTTTGCTGATAATTGTCAGAGGGAGAGGAGCCTGTAGAATTTGTATATGACTCAGGCTCTCCAAACTATAGGATCTGTATTCTGAGCAAGAATAAATGTCAGATATTTCTTTTGAATGGCATTGTAGTCCAGCATACCATAGATCTAATTGTGATTGAATTCTCTTTGTTTTATTTTTCAAAAGCTGATAACTTTCTTGGTCATTAAGAATGTTCTGGACTGCTAAAGAAATAAAATTTGAATCCAAAATCGAAAATGGAAGTTCATACATTATGGATTTATTTATTATAAAGCTGACTGTATGTATATAAATCAAGAAAGATTGTTAATTTTTTTCTTTCACCTAAAAATCTCCTTATCTCTACTGTCAAGGGGAACAACATCCGTCTGCTTCTTGCACTGATAATTTTTCTAGACCTTAAATTTCTCCATTTGTTCCCAACAGAACAAGAAAGACAGGACCACTGGACTCAGCAGGGTACATGGACCCTGATTGCTCATTTTAGTTCAATATAATTCATAAGGGTACAAGATTCTGACAGCTCTAAAATTCTGCAGTTTCCAGCATGTTGATTTTGCTATTCCATATATTTAATTTTCTTTTAAAAACATATCGTATTTCTCTGAGCATTCATTTGCTTTTCAAATTATGGCTGCCTAGCTAAGGCTTGTGTACCAGGTGCCATGTAAAAGCATGTTAAAAGTAGATAAAAGCAATTTACCCTGCCCTCTAATTAGAGATGTCTCATCTTTACCACTGACAATAGCAGTATGCAGCTGTGGCAGTAGAGAGATAATAGGAGCTGGAGCAGAGAGAAATTAAAGATATGCTGGCTGGTGCAGAGCGTCACCTCTCCGTTGCTCAGCTTGGGTGGGCTTCAAAATGAATACAAATTTTTCATATTTCCTCTTCCCTGACTCTGTTCATTTATTTCACATTAATAATTAAGCTTTAAAAGCCAGGGGTATGTTGGGGGGAGGGCAGCATGTTATAGGCTGTGTCTTTCTTAATGACGCACCATGTGAAATATATTGTTGCTTAGTTCTACAGCTGACCTATCATTTAACACCTGTTGGATACACATCACTGTACTTGATGTAATAAGGTTTAAAAAGTATGGAGAAGACACACTACTTGTCCCCTGAAGCTTGCAGTCTAGAAGGATTACCCTTTATAAAGATCATATCCGATATGTTATAATCATTTGCCATGTTAAAGACAGAAGGTGGTCATCTTGGAGTATAATTTTTCAGAATAAGCTGTTTGAAATAAATAAATGTTAAAAAATCTTTAGTGAAGTGGTCAGCATGAGTGAGGGACATGGAAGGAAGGATCCTCACAGGGAAAATAGCATGATTAGAGGTAGTAAGAAGTGGAAGTGTATAAGAAATACAGAGACAAGTTTTCCTGCTGAGGAAGAAGAACTGTTGACAAAGGACCTGAAAGTGTTTAGAGCAGACCAATATGGCAACATGGCAATGGAAATTTAATACCAGATCACAGAGAGTAATGTGACTAAAACTGCATTTGAGAAGAAACATACAGGTAAGTGTATGCTGGCTAGAGAGGAGTGAGAAGACACCAGAGGTAAGTGTATATAAAATCAAATTTAAGTAGCAATTTTTGAATGTAGATTAGTATGAGAAATGATGCTACAAATGAAGAAGATACAAAGACTAAAGTATGCAGTGATTAGGTATGAGCTTTGTTGAAATGGAGAGGAAGAAAAGTTAACTTAAGCAATGTGGTAGGTAGTTAAAGGAACAGTCCATAGACTTGATCAATTAGATACAATAAGGACATTGGGAATAAATCTATCAGACAAGAATAGTGACAATAAAGAAGTAAGTACAAAATATAGATTTGTGTGAGGAAATAACTAGTTCAGTGTTTGATACATTAAGTGGCATCTATAGGGAGTTGAGATGCAAGATTGAAATGATGATGAGCAGTCATGACTGGGACTGTAAACTTGGGAATTGCTTGCCTAGAGGTGGTGGTTGGACCAAAACACATGATGAGTTCTTTATAGTAAGAATAGAAGTAGAAGAATGTTAATGAACAAAATCACAGGAAGTGGGAGGAAAAAACGTGGGATGGTGAAATATTAAGAACTTGAAATCAAGTAAGGGGTGACCAACAACCAGTGCCAAATGCTAGAGAAACTACAGTTTCAAAAAGAAAAGAGTTGTCCTAGAGATGAGAAAGCAAACTCAGTTTTCCTAGAGGAATAGAATTGATAAATCCCTTCAGCACTAGAAGCCAAATCAAGAGGATTAAGGAAGAACAGAGTGGTGAAGAAAAGTGGCAGTGAAGTGTTCAATCATTAAATGCAAGGAGAAAACAGACTGGTTGTAGTAGTGACTGTTAGTGTCACCAAGTTAGTAATTTAAATAAAGCTTAGGGGAATCTGAACAGTTTTACATTTTTAGCAGGAATTAAGTATAGAGGGATAAAATGCTAAAGGGTGGAATAAAAATTGGGATGAAAGTGAAATATATATGTGTATATATTTCATTTATATGCATGTATAACCTTGGGTAATGCACATCTAATCTGAGGAGAAAAGCCTGTTAGTTCAAAGATGGCATCAGAATTATTTTAGAAAAAATCATTTTATTTTGTTTCTCAAAATAACATATGGATCTATACGATTTCTGCAATGATATCCCTCAGAACATTGCTAGGATGCAGTAAGAGTTATACAAAAAGAGATAAAGTCTCTCTGCACAATAATTTTTCATTTACAAAGGTAGCCAAGAGGAAGAGGAGAAGGGACCCAGAAACGGAGAAGGGCTGGCCTCAGGGATGTCCCATGAGGTGGAGTTGTTGAGGATGCTGAAGAGTTGGCTAATGGGATATTCCCATTGTGAGAATGGCAGGTGGAATATCTAATATTCACCAGGAAAATGCTCAAAATGCATACAACACTTAGATGAAAGCTTCAAATTTTCTTTCATATGGATTCACAACTCTCTCTGTGGTGTGTTAAACTAACCAAGGAAAGGGGCTTTGTTTTATAACTGGGTTACACATTGGAGAGAGACCAGAATAGCTGAAAGCTATGAGACGTGAAAGCAATGAAAGATTTAGGAGAAATGCAGAACGATGGTGTCTAGGCAAAATGTCAGTATGATCAACCCCCACACTATGAATCTCAACAGATATTGGGAGTAGGATTTTGAGAAAAATTTTTACTCAAGTCTCAAAGAGCGAAGCAACTCAAAATATTGAATGCCTTACGTCAGCCAGTAGCTAATATTTAGGATATATATATGGCATGGATACATAGAAAATAATTTATCAATTAAAATAATGAAATGTACTATGTGTTGAATATTTACTGCTGTATTTATATTACAACCCTAAGAGTTTGACATTTAGAGTTAACTTCTGATCTTACACATTGAAAATCATTTGTTAGATTGTGTCTTTCCTACATAAATGCATATCTGAAACAAAATACCGATTTTTCCAGGATCTTATAATCATATATAAAAAGTCAGAAATTATTTATTGAAAGTATACTCCTAAATTCATTAGAGAAATATTTCAACTAGATTAATTTTGCATTAACAGTCAATGAGAGGTTACAACTGTTACTTGCAATGAGACATAAACATGCATCATTCTTTGACAGGAAATAAGTCAAAATCCAAATGATTAAAAGTGTATACATATAAAGTATATGCATGTATATGCAGATTTAACTAACAAATATATCCAGATGAGGCATTGCAAGGATCAGGTAGAATTAGCAAGAGGAGCTATGTCGAACTTCTTTCAGTTGAAAGTCATTTTTGGCTACTTCTCTCTAAGGATGGGACTAGCTCTCTTTTGGCTTTCATTTAGAATTCTGCTTGCTTTTAGGAATGTGGACCTGTTTGGAAGTGATCAGTTATAACCTCACTGGATTTCCTAGGGCTTGATTGCACCTACTTTAACTAACAAATATAATATAATCACATATTTTATTGTAAGTTCTCAAAGTGAGAAAACCTATATTTTGGTTTCCTTTCTCTCATTTTCAAATCTTCATTTGGTCTACTTGATGTGCCAAAAGCGGAGCTTTTTCTTCTATCATTTCACATGGACCTCATAAATGTTTCTAAGTCCACATCATATCATTCAAGAAACAAGCATTCATTGAATGATTTACTGCAAGACACCTGAGACCACCACAAGACAGATTTTTCTTCCTTGGAGCTTAAGGGAGGAGCAATTTTAAATATAATTTTTCTTAGTTAACAATAATACACAACAGAAGTGAAATTAACAACCAATTGAACTCAACCTGGCCAAACTGTCACCCTTGCATGTTTGTAAATGCGTTGAATTATATAATTTCTTCTTTATATTATTGCACCCAAAGTATTATTATGTTAACATTGAAAGTAAATTTTAATTTTAACCATCAGTGGGCATATATAGGGGTAATCTAAGTCATTCACATCTGTTTAGTTTTACCAAATATCCCTCCTTGTCCACCAATGAACTATAATCCAGAGGTTATGGCCTATTAAATTGAAAGGGAAAAAAGGATGACTACCAATTTTACAGATAAAGAAAGCAAATTAATTCACTGTTCCAGGTGACAGGATGGTATGAGAGTCAACATCAAAACCAAGAGTCTTGAAATCTAGCTTTGTGTGTGTTCTTCATGATGCCATGAGTAAGAAAGAGAATGATAATAGCTGAGAGAGAGACAGAGAAAGAGAGAAAGAAATAATTCAATACAAATGTAAGTAGAGGGAAGTGGAGGTGATCTCAAAACACTTACTAGGGAAAATTAGGGCCACAGGCAATAATTGCAAAAGTCATGGAGCCCTTGTCGTCTCCAAAGCATCACATGTGGATGCAGGAATCATATTAACAACATGCATAGTCAAGTAGAAAATGGTTAGAATAAAGCCATACCTGGGGAAACAAGGGGACACACTAGTGGATATCATGCTTAAGAGTAAGCTTAGGAAAAAGTCCCCTATAATGTTGAGGAATGGACCCTGATCTAAGGTTTTATTACAAGATTCAAAAAAGACCTAGTTTCATCATTCGGAAGGTATTGCAAATTAAGTGATCAGGTCTAAATAATCCTATCCTTGTTCAAACTGGAGCTTGTACTCCCTGATGGATTCATATACAGAATGGTTTGCAACTCACCCACCTAACATGGTTCCTGAAATTCCCACCAGTCACTCTGCCTTAAGCAGCGTGCCTCAGAAGGCCTTAGAGGAGTAATACATGAATATTTAATAACCAATTTTCATGTCATCATGGATTTTTGAAATTCAAGTCAGTTGTCACATTGTTGTAGTGAAAAGAACCCAGGTTTTGGAGCTGGACAGAACTGGGTTTGAAACTTACTTTTCTGCTACTTAACTGCTAGCGTCCTTTTGAGCAAGGTACTCAACATCTCTGAGACAGTGTAAAATACATACGTAAAATGGCTGGTGAACATCTGGTATATGTAGGTGCCCAAGAGGTGGTCATTTTCTTTTGTTTCCTTGAAAGTTCAAAAGAAAATCTTGAAGTAAGTTTCAGTACGAGTAGAGCAGGTAGGCAGATTCCAGAAAGGCAAAAACACTGCCTTTTATTTAATGAAATATTGAAATATCTGAACAAGGTGTCTGTCCTCCCTCTGTCAAGGTTGAATAGAAAAATTCTTGAACTGCTATTGCTGTTTTTTTTTTTTTTCTCTATCTCCTACTGTTCATGTACAAGTGGGCATCTGGATATCCTACTGGCACCTGAAATTCAGTATGTCCAAAATGAAACATAATCTTTTCCAACATGAATTTTTTCTCATAAATTCTCCATGACTCTTCATGGCACTAACACTCTTTCAGTTATGTACTACATTCAAATATTATTTAAAATAGACTCACAGTGTTTATTAAGCATAGAATGGTGGATGGGGGGAGTCCCAGTGGTCATAAATAATCCTCTAGGAAAAATTTGAAACTAGATGAGATTTGGATTGTCATAATGACTGGAAGGTGTTCTCAAATTTAGTGGGTGGGGGACAGAGATGCAGAAATAACTGCAATGCTGGGAGATTGTGAATGCTTCACATTGAAGAACTGTGGAGCCCAAAATATCAATGGAGGTCCCAATGAGAAATGCAAATAGAATCCACCTCTTCAGATGCCTCATGCCCATTTTCTACTGTCCATTCCTACTTCTGTTGTACTAGTCCAGGCTCTGTATTACCTTGAATTGTAGAATGTTAACTTCTGGAAGAAACTTGAAGGTCATGTAGATTAGGGAACTAAGGCCAAAAAAGTTAATTTTCTGGCCCAAGTTACATAACTACTTGGTTACAAAGCTGAAGTTGACCTCAGATCTGATTGTTACCCCATTAGACCTGTTGAGGTTATAATATTATCTAACTGTTTTCCACATTCAAATTCATCCTCCACTGGGCAGAGTTGACCACTAAATCTTCAAGAACCACTCCCAGAACCTCACTTTCCAACCCAAAACAGCCCTCAGTGTTTCCCCATTGCCTAGTATGTACATTCCTCAGCCTGGCATCTAGACTACCCATGATCTGGGCCAACCAAGCCACATGGTATTATTTCACCCTACTCTCCTTCTGCTGTTTTCAAGAGACAAACTGTCCCCCTGCTGACTCCCAAGCACATATTGGGTATTTACATCTCCCCTCAAATTGTTCCCTTTGCCTAAAATATTCTCCATATTCCCTCCCTGTCAAAACTCTACTGACACTCAAATGTCTCCTCCCCCATGAAGCTTTATGAAGAAAAACTTTCTTCAGCAAGATATGTTCTTTCTTTATCACTTTTAATACTTGATAGCTGTCATTGGAATTACTATGATTAGGTAGGCACTATAGCTATTTGAATTTTTTTCTGTCTGAGGACAGAGACTAATATGCAAAACCTTATCTATATCATATTTTGCACATATAAGGTAGACAGTAAAAGTTTTGGAGATAGACACACAAAAGATCTAGCAGCAAATCTAAGGGGAAAAGAATCAAAAGAAAAGAAAAAGCTTTCCACTCTTAACTAGTCACCTTAGAAAAGCTTTAAAGCACTTCTCACCCCTACTTCAGGACTCCTTTTAACATTATAATTGAAATTCACTGGAAATGTGTTTCAATTTCAAAGAAAACAGAAGGAAATGACATCATCCCTGTTCTTTCTGCTGCCCTCTATGAAAATTTCATTTATCTTTGTCATCTAACCGTAAGCTGTCAGCAGTAAAGATGGAAGCCTCATTAATAAAAATCAGAGAATATCTTCTGCCTTGTAGATGAAAACTCCTAAAGTATCCTCAAGACAATTGCACTACATATTACAGCTTAGAGGTTGATAATCCTGAACTGCATCAGCAGTTGATTTAGAACTTGTTTATAACCATAATTGTGGAAGAGCAAATCTTTGTAAAATCTTTCCAACTGTTCATCACTGCATAAACCTGAAGCTTAGCTAAAAGTAACCTATAAAGCAGAGCTGGGGAGTAGAGTCTAGGTTTCTTGATACTGACCACTCACTTCAAAATTAAACTCTTGGTATATGTAAGTCTTTACGTGTGTGTGTGTGTGTGTGTGTGTGTGTGTGTAATAAATCTGAACATATCCTCCATATAACTATGTTTTCTTAATGTGTCCTACATGAAAAAAAATGATCACATGATCAATTAGGATCAATGGGCCAATATAAATGAGCTGAAAATGTATGGCTGGAATATTCATGTGTGAGAAGACCAAAAAAACAAAAACAAAATATTTAAAGAACATATAATCCAATTTAGAGGAACGGAATTTTAATCTTAAATCATGAGCTAATTAGTCCAGAGTTTTATGCTAATCTTTTAATGCTGGAAATCAAGTTACTATGTCATGACTATTTATAAGTTCATCAGTGGTTATTAGAGTCTTTGTACAATGGTGAATCTTTTGATAGTACTGGACATTATCTCATTTTTATGCAGTTGATTGGATTTTAATTTTTACATTAAAGAACTATTTTCTCTAAATTTAGAATATAATAATTTTTTTCTTCAGAGTTGTAAGGATGGGATAAAAGGTAATCATTATGCTATGCTATACTTTAATCTTTTTCTACAAAAGATTATACATCCACCTTTAAAAAGTTATTCCACAAAACTCAAGAGCTGTGTTCTTTCAATACACAATTTATAGTAATTTACCCTCCAAGGTTTTTGCTCTTTGAACTTTAACAATATAAATGATTATGCCATATTCATACCATTTTATATGTTAAGTCATAAGATATTAAATTGCCTTGTATTGCATTATATTTAAATAGAGCTCAACAGTAAATAAGCGATCTGAAAAATTGTTCTGTACTTCACTAATAGCTTATATTATTTCCTGAAAATTCCTTTTTGTAGAAAAGGGCATGCCACTTCTCTGCTGGATGTTCCATCAAGTCTTGTTTACTGTAACCAGGAGATGAAATTTCCAAACAAACCCTGGTGTTTACAGCACTTGGAGAGGCATGTGGCCTGTCATTCCAGTCTCTGTCAAGCCTGTGCCCCACCTGCTTTTTGGCTTTGGCTTAAACAAGTTGGTTGGGCCACAACACAAGTGTGAGAACATGAGAATGTGAGATGCCACAGGCCAGGTGACATGCCAGTGCTGAAAAGCTGGTACATGGCAGGGCACCATTGTGTACATAGAAAGGCCACATGCCACAGCAAAATGTGGCAGCCACGTCTCCAAAATTAGATGAATAATTTCCCTTCCATTATGTTCTCACAAATATGTTGTAAAACAATAAGCCTTGAGCTACACTAAGTCCAAAAGTTCAGGGTTTCAAAAGAGTGAAAAGTAAATATTCATATTTATTTCAGAGTTGACTGACAGGTAGAACTTTTTTTAAACCATGCTTGTGTATGGTTTGAGAAATACTTTTTTTAAGGCAACAGAAATCATTCTCATAGGTATGAGTCTTCTGACACGGCCAAATGCTGCAGATCAGCAAATAACTTTTTTTTTTTTTTTTGTCTAACAAAGCAGGAGAGAATTTACTAGAATAAATGTTGTAGAATCTTACAATTCCTCCTCTTTTTCTCTGAATTTCATACTTCTGTATGCCATCGCCAGGTCCATGCTGCTAATGCAACTGCAGTTGAATTCATTTCAAGTGTTGGCAGGAATGGATAAGGAAAAAATAATTACACTTTTAAAATTCTGTTGAGTCTAGTGTGGGTTACAGAATTCATAAATGTGCAATGTCACGTAAACCAAGGTATTTTCTGAGCTGTGACTCTACTGCTGAATAAGTATGTGAACATAAAAGATGAATAAAATTTCTATACTTTATCTTAACAATGGAAGACTCAATCCAAGGCCAAAATACTTTTGAAAATTTTAGAGTTACTAGTGAGGATTTCTTTCTTGATGAAAGGGCATTAGTGGAAATCCTGAAATAATCTAAAGGGCTTTCATCTCTGCTGTCCAAATTTTAAACAAGGAAATAATTGTGGAATTTGGGACTATTAGCATTTTTCTAGCATAATGTATTTACAAATTTACAGTTTTTAACATTTCTTTACTTTTCCATCTGTTTAGCCACAAACCATGAACTTACAAGGAGCAGAATATGTCTAGTCATATCCTTTCTCATAGATTTCACATAACATTAGAAGTGAATCAGAGAGGGATTTTAAAATATCAAAAATTATATTAATATGTGGAGAGCTGTACAATTTCAGTCTGTAATTTAGATTTACATCCTATAGTTCTTGGCTTTTACAACTGTTCCCTAACTTTCCTAAAATAATTTACCATCCTTCAGTGTGGGATTGAGAGTATCCTGCAGGACCATAGTCCAATTTTAGATGAACAAACTCAGGGTACTATTTGCTGCAGCCAAGTATCGTTCACCTTCACCTGGAACAGAGTATCTTAATCGTTTACATAAAGGAAAGGCCACTCGTGCTGTGCTATGCTTATAACATTATGTTGCCTAATAAAGGTATTTTGGGGAGTTTGTTTGTTCCCTTTCTGTTTGCTGAGTAAGTTATTGCTTGTAAAAGATTATGCTTCTCCAGAGAGCATTAGAAATAGTCTTGGTTCTTTTTTACTTGAAGTCTGGGCGATTTCTAGCATCTTTTAAGCCCAGACTTTGAATAAGAATGTCACCTCTTTGAAATAGTCTGCTGAAATACAGATTTAAAACTCCAGCGCTGCCTCTTGATGAATACACAGACTGAGAAGATAGTGAGGGGAATCCTGAGACCATGTGGAAACTCATTGTACTATGTATATTTCAGTCATGATTCTACAGAAGGAAGTACCTTATCCTTGCTTGAACATATTGAGCCCATTGACACTATGAGAATTACTTCTCACACTGACTCTCTATGTAAGTTCTATAATTTCTAGAATTATAGCTGTAAAATATTTTGCTAGTATCATGAAAGTCAAAATTGTAAACCAAATAAAAATACACAGATAAATCAAACATTTTCCTGACATTTTCTTTCTCCTCTCCTTTTGGTCTTCATCTTATTTCCCATTTACATTTTTTTTTCATATTCTTGCATGTAACAATAATCCCCTTCTCCCACAGACCATACACACTTCCAGTACATTATAAAGATGCCTTTCCACTGTCTACTGACTTTCCTTTTTTTTTTCTTTTACCTTATTCCTTCTGAGACATAGAGAGATGAGCTAGAGGCAACACTTAGGAGACACTTGTAATTGAAAGGTAAGTGAGATTAAATGATTGTTCTCTGATTCACAACTATCTAAAGTGAAAGCAGTGTTGAGCCCATCCACTTAAATCTGAGCTGATGATTCAGTGCCAAACATGCCATTTAACAAGGGTACCTAAATTAGAGTGAGACAGCAGAGTAGCCTACTATCACTGTCTATGGCATAGTAGGTCATTAACAATTATTTGATTGAGTTGACCAGGAAAAATGTCTTTGTGGAATGTGTAATGTCAGCTTGGAATTATTGGACTATGATTATGGTAAGAAGAAATAAGCAAAAAGAGAATCAATTCTGCCCTGAGTACCGGAAATTTTGATAAAAGAAGAATTTAGGAAAATAATTTGGCAAAAGGAGGATCTAATATTTTGAATTAGTGAGAATATACTGTTCAACATAAAGGACAAATCGTATGTCTTTACAAATTAATGTTTTCATTTTCTTCAGATAAATACCCAGGAGTGGAATTGCTGGATCATATGGCAGTTCTATTTTTAATTTTTTGAGGCTCCTCTACACTGTTTTCCATAGTGATTGGACCAGTCTACACTCCCACCAACAGTGCACGAGGGTTCTCTTTTCCCCACATCCTCACCGACACTTGTTGTTTCTTGTCTTTTTGACAACAGCCATTCTGACAGGTGTGAGGTGAAATCTCATTGTGGTTTTGATTTGCATTTCCCTGATGATTAGTGATGTTGAGCATCTTTTCATGTGCCTGTTACCATCTGTATGTTTTCTTTGGAAACATGCCTATTTAGGTCATTATTTACAATAATCAAGATAAAGAAGCAACCCAAGTGTCCATGGACAGATGAATAATTAAAGAAATGTGGGATATATATATATATATATATATATATGGCTGACTATATATATATATATATATATATATATATAGTCAGCCATTAAAAAAGAAGAAATTTTTGCCATTTGCAACAACATGGATGGACCTGGAGGGTATTACACCAAGGGAAATATGTCAAACAGAGAAAGGCGAATACTGTGGAATCTAAAAAATATGTGGAATGTAAAAAATAAAACAAATGAACAAATACAACAAAACAGAAAGAAACTCATGAATAGGACAAACTAGTGATTGCCAGAGGATAGAATATTGGGGAGATGGACAAAATAGGTGAAAGGGATTAAGAGGTACAAACTACTGGTTATAAAATAAATAAGTCACAGGGATGTAATGTACAACACAGGGAATATACTCAATAATATAATAACTTTAATGCATAATCTATTAAAATATTGAATTGCTATGTTGTATGCCTAAAACTAATATAATATTATAAGTCAACTATACTTTAATTTAAAAAGCAAACAAACAAAAAGATCTATCCTTGCAGCATCTAGAGAGAATGACAGTTGAAGCCATTTGAAAATTTGAGAAAAGTTATGTTCATGTTATGACCTTGTAGAATAATCATTTGTTGAACCCTAATTTCCAATTTTTATATTTAAAAATGGAAAGGAATGTATAGATGAAAACATAAATTTGTCATTTTGAAGTTTTCCTCACTATAATATTTTCAGGCAAAGGTTTCATGATGAATTTAAAACAAGGTATGGAACCTACAAGAAAATGAAAATCTATTTAGATTTTCTTAAGCCTACCAAAATTGTAGAGAAGCATAGTCACCACCCAGTGCCTTTTTTTGGGTTTTAGGGAAAAATGTTTTTATAATGCCCTAAGATACTATTTAAAATGTATTGAACCTGACAAAGTGTAGATGAAGATGAATCAGAGGAAAACTTTTTCTGAGAAATGAAGTGTGATAATATTTTGCTAAGGAAAAAACAGAATGATCTATGATTAAAAAGGAAACTGACACCAACATGAAGCACACAAATTTCTGAATTGAATTATTCCATCAAAAATCCTGGACTTTAGTTTATTGCTTATATTGCTTTAATTTCTGATTCTCACAGTTTAAAATATCTGGTTGCATTATGCTTAACAAACATGTAAGTAACACTTGGGAGACATTTATAAAGCATCAAATACATCAGTAAATTTCATCAGAAGACTGTTTCAACCCATTTCACTGGACACCAAAATTGGTAAAAAATATTATTTTACATGAATATATTCTTATATTAACTATATAATTTGCCAAACCACACATGGAAATTTAAACAGAGAAAGATATTTTTCTTTGACCTGAAAGGAGGACCACACATATACTTCAGTGAATTGGAAACAGCTGTGTACAGTCTTTGGCACAGGCAAATTTTCTGAAAGATTACATCTCTATGGTCAGTTTGGGTTTTGATAAAATCACCATTAATGGATTTATGTATAAATATAAAAATATGTTGAACTGCTTAAAAACATTTTTAAAAGTTGAGACATCCACTCCTTGAATTCAGTATTCTCTTTTTCTCCCTTTTCTTGCATTCTACTGGGTACACAATTTGAATAATACTGTTCAAATGCAAATATTAAACCTGAAGGAGTGATAAAACTATTGTAAACATTAAGAAATCTTAATTCTATCCTTGACTGTTGAATTTACTAAATGATACTTTGTAAATACTTAATCCATATATTACTCGGTTTCCTTGTATAGTAAGATTAATAACTTCTTATTTACTGGAATTTTTAAAGAAGATATAAAAACTAAGTGAAATCTTGAGAAGATTTCTATATTTATATATTGCCTATAATTAGAGTCAATATTTTCCCTTTTGCCAGACAATTTTCATTACATATTGCATTCTTTTTTTTTTTTAATATAATGTAATTTATTCTATTTTGGTAGCGTAAACTGGGGTCAGTAGGCACTGAACTGAAGAGGTGTAAAAGAGATGAATTTATCATATCAAAGATTTTCGTTATTCTTAATTGTATAATGAATGCCGTGTCAAGTGGCAACTCAAGGCAGCATGTGGTGATTCTGACTGCAATGTAATAGTCATAAAAAATGTATTTATGAGACCCCACATCAGACATCTTCTGTGAATCAAACCCTAAAATGTAAAGCAATAACCTGGGAAGAGTTGTGAATACCTAAAGATGCGGGAGTGACTTTCAAGTGATTTCCTGTTCTGCTTTTTCCCTTAGAAAGAACGAAAGATATCAATTCCATACGTGTATTTTTTTTCCAGGCATCAATGTTCTTGGAAATAAATCTGAGAAGTAAAAAGAATAATTTACTCTACGCATGGGTATTTGCTGTAAGAACTTCACAATGTTGGAAAATGAATGGAAAGGTTAAGTAGAAGACGTGCATCATTGCTGTAATTTGTAAACTGGTGTGATAACCTCGTGTTTAATATTTTATGGAGTGGAAGGTGAATGCTAGAGGGAGAAATACCACTTGGAGATAAGGGAAATCATATGCTAAGAATGTGTATAAATATGCCTGAGAATTAACTTGAGTGTTTCTTTATTAATTGATAGACTGGTGTAACATGACAATGAAATAAAGAAGGTATCCTAGCAACCATATTTTCATAACAACTGCGACCTGTAAGACTGTGATGACTGTCAGTCACATTTTGTTAATTCAGGAGGGTGAGCAAGAATAATTTCAATTAATAGAACCTCTCTACAAACAAAATATAATCTAGATTTGATCACACCTATGACCAGAATTTTTTAATTTATAAAACAATAGTATACCTAGATGAATAAATTATTTTAAGTTGATAATATTCCAGTCTGGGTGGTAGTTAGACAGTCTATCATTTATTTAGTTGGTGTACAATCTGGAAAAAATATTTTTAAAAATCCACAAAAACATGTCAATATTAGAAAATCTGCTTTTAGTATGAAATAACTAAGCATAAAAAGGAGTTTACTTATAAGTTGACATTTCTATTTTTATCAACTTTTTTTATTTGAACAATACCAAAATGAAAACATTATATGTCCTTGTTTTGATATTCTAAAAAATAGTTTATTTCTCTATGAGCCTCTTCTTTCCCACATATTGAATTTATCCAAATACTATTTCTTTAGTCAGTTAAAATTGATTCAAGGAGTGCATGTTATATACCTACTTTTGGCCTAAATGAAAGATCAGCATAACATGAACATAACGTGATCATAAAAATACTTATAAAAAGTTTTAGGTCTACTATTTTTTCAATTTACATCATCTCCTCTGATAGAAATAATTTGTCTGTCCAACAGAAACTTCTCTGTCTACTTGAAGTAAGTAGAAAAGGATTTGATACAGAGCATTAATGTTTATCAAACTATTGAAAGAGATAAGGAACAGAGATAAGGAACAGCTACCACTAGATCTCAGTACCTCTCTAAGGAGGCAGGAAGGTACAGACACTGCCAAGCGCTTATGGCAATGATCACCATTCCCTCCAGCAATGAAGCCAATGCTTCAAAAGAAAATACCTGGAGACTGCTGCAAATATGTCACATCTGCCCAAACCCACATATAGTCCCATTGCAACCAGAATGATGACATGGCTTCTGCTTCCTTTCCGCCTTTCAAGTTTCATCACTGCCTCTCACCTCTCATTAGAAGAATCATACCTAGAACTCTTTTGACAGGAAATCTGAGAAATCTAGTTCTCAAGCTTCCAGCCTGTGCAACACAAGGAAGCACTAAGATGAAGAGAAATGGCGCTGACTTTGCAACAGACAATATGGCACCAGTATTAAGCCAGAGAACTTTCCTCTGGAGACAGTGTGGCAATTCCAAATACAACAGAGGAACTGTAGGAGGGATCTCTAGCTTGAAATGGTCTTTGGTATTTTAGTAACTATTAATTAAAGAAATAAACGAAAGATAGTGAATGATACTTCTCTAATTTTATTAGTGTTACTACAACAACTTTTTCTGTGCTCTAATAAAGCTTACATATATACACTACCAAATGTAAGATAACAATATGATTGTTAATCTGAATAGATTTTCAGTAAGATAACAATATGATTTTCAGTAAGATAACAATATGATTGTTAATTTTCAGTAAGATAACAATATGATTGTTAATCTGAATAGATTTTTGGAAATTTGGAACCATTTAACCCTAACCGGATTTAACTAATTGGATTTATTATTGATATATAAGCAGAATAGGCTATGAATGCTGTAGATTTTTTTAAAAAGCAATCACAAAAGTGAAGTTAACACTAGCTAACTGATAGAATTAATCTTTAGCAATAACAGCTCTCATAATACATTTTTAGGTTTAGATGTCAGGTGCTCTTACTGTGTTCCATGTTTCCCCTCAGTAACTATGAAACAATTGGTGAGTTGCATAAATGAAAGAATTACAGCTTTCTGAGATGCACTTGGTTGTGATGATGCAAATAGATCTCTCCCTAGACAGAGAGGTGTCTGTCTTTTTTACCATTTCATGCCAACACTTAGCATGGTGCCTGGTACATCTAAGAAACCCAGTAAATATCTGCTGAATAATACATGACTAGCATTTAATTTGTGACATTTAACTCACATATCATTTTAGAAGTTGTGAGTATTTTTTCCTTGGAGAAACATTGTCATAGAAGAAGGAACTTCAAAATTTGCCATTTTCAAATCTTTAGCAATTATTGAAACTGGATGGTAGTATAAAGAGGTTCATTGTACTTTTCTTTTTATTTTTGAGTATGTTTTAATTCTTTCAGCATAAATTTTCTTTTAAAACATTATCCTAGGAGATCTGATGCTAAAAATCACAACAACCATTCTACAGAGTCAATAGATTGCTTCCACATGTACAATCTTCAATCAAAGAGTCTAATACTGGCCTCATATCCAAGCTCTAGTCTATGGCCATAAAACTGCCTGGGAGGCATATTTCTTCTTCTTCTTTTTTTTTTTTTTTAAACACCTTTATCGGAATTTAATTGCTTTACAATGTTGTTTTAGTTTCTGCTGTGTAACAAAGTGAATCAGCTATATGCATACGTATATCCCCATATCCCCTCCCTCTTGCATATCCCTCTCACCCCTCTAGGTGGTCGCAAAGCACCAAGCTGATCTCTCTGTGCCATGCAGCTGCTTCCCACTACCTAGCTATTTTACATTTGGTAGTGTATATATGTCAAAGCTACTCTCTCCCAGCTTACACTTCCCCCTCCCCGGGTCCTCAAGTCCATTCTCTATGCCTGTGTCTTTATTCCTGTCCTTCCCCTAGGTTCATCAGAACCATATTTTTTTTTAGATTCCATATATTTGTGTTACCATATGGTATTTGTTTTTGTCTTTCTGACTTATTTCACTCTGTATGACCGACTTTAGGTCCATCCACCTCACTACAAATAACTCAGTTTCATTTCTTTTTATGGCTGAGTAATATACCACTGTATATATATGCCACATCTTCTTTATCCATTCATCTGTCAATGGACACTTAGGTAGCTTCCATGTCCTGGCTATTGTAAATAGTGCTGCAATGAACATTGTGGTACATGACTCTTTTTGAATTATGGTTTCTCAGGGTATATGCCCAGTAGTGCGGTTGCTGGGGTGTATGGTAGTTCTATTTTTAGTTTTTTAAGGAACCTCCATACTGTTCTCCATAGTGGCTGTACCAATTTACATTCCCACCAACAGTGCAAGAGGGTTCTCTTTTCTCTATACCCTCTCCAGCATTTATTGTTTGTAATTTTTTGATGATGGCCATTCTGACTGGTGTGAGGTGATACCACATTGTAGTTTTGATTTGCTTTTCTCTAATGATTAGTGATGTTGAACATCTTTTCATGTGTTTGTTGGCAATTTGTGTATCTTCTTTGGAGAAATGTCTCTTTAGGTCTTCTGACCATTTTTGGATTGGGTTGTTTGTTTTTTTGATATTCAGTTGCATGAGCTGCTTGTATATTTGGGAGATTAATCCTTTTCCTTTATTGGTTGCTCTGTTTGCAAATATTTTCTCCCATTCTGAGGGCTGTCTTTTCATCTTGTTTATGGTTTCCTTTGCCGTGCAAAAGCTTTTAAGTTTCATTAGGTCCCATTTGTTTATTTTTGTTTTTATTTCCATTTCTCTACGAGGTGGGTAAAAAAGGATCTTGCTGTGTTATAGAGTGTTCTGCCTATGTTTATGAGTGTTCTGTCATATGTCATAGGGTGTCATAGAGTGTTATGTCATAGAGTGTTCTGCCTATGTTTTCCTCTAAGAGTTTTATAGTGTCTGGCCTTACATTTAGGTCTTTAATCCATTTTGAGCTTATTTTTGTGTATGGTGTTAGGGTGTGTTCTAATTTCATTCTTTTACATGTAGCAGTCCAGTTTTCCCAGTACCACTTATTGAAAAGGTTGTCTTTTCTCCATTGTATATTCTTGCCTCCTTTATCAAAGATAAGGTGACCATAGGTGCATGGATTTATCCCTGGGCTTTCTATCCTGTACCATTGATCTATATTTCTGTTTTTGTGCCAGTACCATCCTGTCTTGATTACTGTAGCTTTGTAGTATAGTCTAAAGTCCGGGAGCCTGATTCCTCCAGCTCCATTTTTCTTTCTCAAGATTGTTTTGGCTATTTGGGGTCTTTTGTGTTTCCATACAGATAGTGCAATTTTTTGTTCTAGCTCTGTGAAAAATGCCATTGGTAGTTTGATAGGGATTGCATTGAATCTGTAGATTGTTTTGGGTAGTATAGTCATTTTCACAATGTTGATTCCTCCAATCCAAGAACGTGGTATATCTCTCCATCTGCTTGTGTCTTCTTTGATTTCTTTCATCAGTGTCTTATAGTTTTCTGCATACAGGTCTTTTGTCTCCTTAGGTAGGCTTATTCCTAGGTATTTTATTCTTTTTTTGCAGTGGTAAATCGGAGTGTTTCCTTAATTCCTCTTTCAGATCTTTCATCATTACTGTATAGGAATGCAAGAGATTTCTGTGCATTAATTTTGTATCCTGCTACTCTACCAAATTCATTGATTAGCTCTAGTAGTTTTCTGGTGGGATCTTTAGGATTCTCTGTGTATAGTATCATGTCATCTGCAAACAGTGAGAGGTTTACTTCATCTTTTCAGATTTAGATTCCTTTTATTTCTTTTTCTTCTCTGATGGCTGTGGCTAAAACTTCAAAAACTATGTTGAATAATAGTGGTGAGAGTAGGCAACGTTGTCTGGTTCCTGATCTTAGTGGAAATGGTTTCAGTTTTTCACCATTGAGAACGATGTCCATCCTGTTTAATGTGTCATTTAAAGCTTGTGTTTTCTTATTTATTTTCTGTTTGGATGATTTGTCCATTGGTGAAAGTGGGGTGTTAAACTCCCCTACTATGATTGTGTTACTGTCGATTTCCCCCTTTATGGCTGTTAGCACTTGCCTTATGTATTGAGGTACTCCTCTGTTGGGTTTATATTTACAATTGTTATATTCTCTTCTTGGACTGATCCCTTGATCCTTATGTAGTGTCTCTTGTAATAGTCTTTATTTTAAAGTCTATTTTGTCTGATATGAAAATTGCTACTCCAGCTTTCTTTTGATTTCCATTTGCATGGAATATCTTTTTCCATCCCCTCACTTTCAGTCTGTATGTGTCCCTAGGTCTGAAGTGGGTCTCTTGTAGACAGCATATGTATGGGTCTTGTTTTTTTATCCATTCAGCCAGTCTATGTGTTTTGGTTGGAGCACTTATTCCATTTACATTAAAGGTAATTATCAATATGTATGTTCCAATTACCACTTTCTTAATTGTTTTGGGTTTGTTATTGTAGGTCTTTTCCTTCTCTTGTGTTTCCTGCCTAGAGAAGTTCCTTTAGCATTTGTTGTAAAGCTGGCTTTGTGGTGCTGATTTCTCTTAACGTTTGCTTATCTGTAAAGGTTTTAATTTCTCCATCGAATCTGAATGAGATCCTTGCTGGGTAGAGTAATCTTGGTTGTAGGTTTTTCCCTTTCATCACTTTCAGTATGTCCTGCCACTCCCTTCTGGTTTGCAGAGTTTCTGCAGAAAGATCAGTTGTTAACTTTATGGGGATTCCCTTGTATGTTATTTGTTGCTCTTCCCTTGCTGCTTTTAATATTTTGTCTTTGTATTTAATTTTTGATAGTTTGATTCATATGTGTCTCGGTGTGTTTCTCTTTGGGTTTATCCTGTATGAGACTCTCTGTGCTTCCTGGACTTGACTGAATATTTCCTTTCCCATGTTAGGGAAGTTTTTGACTATAATCTCTTTATTTTCTCAGACCCTTTCTTTTTCTCTTCTTCTTCTGGGACCCCTATAAGTCAAATGGTGTACTTAATGTTGTCCCAGAGGTCTCTGAGACTGTCCTCAATTCTTTTCATTTTTTTTTCTTCTGCTCCCTGGCAGTATTTCCACCATTTTATCTTCCAGCTCACTTATCTGTTCTTCTGCCTCAGTTATTCTGTTATTGATTCCTTCTAGAGTATTTTTAATTTCAGTAATTGTGTTGTTCATCACTGTTTGTTTGCTCTTTAGTTCTTCTAGATCCTTTTTAAATGTTTCTTTTATTTTCTCCATTCTGGTTCTGAAATTTTGGATCATCTTTGCTTTCATTACTCTGAATTCTTTTTCAGGTAGGTTGCTTATTTCATCTTCATTTATTTGGACTTGTAGCTTTTTACCTTGCTCCTTCATCTGTAGCATATTTTTTTGTCATTTCTTTCTTTTTTTTTTTTTTTTTTTTTTTTTGATGGGTCATGCTGTATTCCTGTCTTAATTCTTGTTTGGCCTGAGGCGTCCAGCACTGGAGTTTGTAGGCAGTTGGATAGAGCTGGGTCTTGGTGCTGAGATGAGGACCTCCAGGAGACCTCACTCTGATTGATATTCCCTGGGATGTGAGGGTCTCTGTTAGTCCAGTGTTTTGGACTCAGAGCTACCACCACAGGAGCCCAGGCCCAAACTCCAGCCTGGGAACAAAAATCCCACAAGCTTCATGTTGTGGGGAAAAAAAAAAAAATTGAAGACTGAAAGAAAAAAAGGAACAGTACAATATCAAAGAATAAAAAATAAAATAAAATTAGAAAGACAGAAAATATATTAGGAAAAATAAAGCTATAATTGAAACAACTGCAACAAGGTAAAATAAAACCACAACAGAAAAAAAAAAGGGGGGGAGGGAACAAGCCAAAAGGATCTATCACTAACAAAGTATAAAGAATAAAATAAAATTAGGAAAAAGATTTATTAGGAAAAATAAAAATTTAAAAGAATCAACAGCAATGAATCAACAAGGTAAAACAGAACCCCAATCTAAAAGAGGAAAAAAGAAAAGAAAAGAATAAAGCCTTGGTTATGGGGGCAGAGTTTAGGCGGGGGTAGGGGGTGGGGGATGGAACTTAGGCAGGGGTGGGGTTTGGGGGACAGGACCTAGGCGGGTGGGGGTATGACATTTGAGCATGGGGCGGGGCCTCAGCAGGGCAATGTTCAAGTGTGGGGCGGGGCCTCTGCTTGGGACCTGCACAGAAGGGGAGAGGCAGCACGTGGGAAGGAGGGCTGTGGAGTGTGGGGTTCCAGAGTTAGGAGGTGGGGCCCTGAGTGAGTGTGTGTGGGTGGGGTTTAGGCCCAGCTCATTGGAGAGGGTCTCCGAGTGTAGAGGTGGGGCCCTGGTGGGGTGTAGGGGAGGGGCTTAGGCTCTGAGGGCAGAGGATTAGTTCTGGGAGCCCAACAGGCTTCCCGGTGCCTAAGTAGACAGGGAGAGGACTTGCCCTGTTCCCTTTCATTCCTTCCTGCCTCTCCCCCACTCTCTCCCCCAGGGTCTCCCCCGTTGCTGCTGGACCCCTAACCACGGGTGGGTCCCACTGGGTGTAGGAACTCCTTCCTTCCCCCAGCCACCCCTCAGGGGTGCTGGTCCCAGAGGTCTGACCTTTATTTTTGCTCCCCCTTCCCCCCCCCTCACACTCCCTCAGGACCTGCAGGGCTGGAGGCGGCCTAGGTGGGCAGAGGATCAGGCCCGGGATCTCAGTAGGCTCCTGGCGGCCCACGTGGGCAGGGGAAACCTGGCCATGCTCCCTTTTTATCCTCTGCCCTCCCAATGGTTCCCCAATTTCCTCTTTCTGGCGTGGGATCCCTTCCCCTCCCCCAGCCACCCCTCAGGGGCACCAGTCCCATCCCACCTCCACTTCTCCTGTCCCTTCACTCCCCCCATGCCCCACATTCTACCCGGTTTCTGGGGGTTCCTCCTGTCTCCTTAGGTGTCCGTGGTCCCCCATCGGTACCTGGTAGGTGCCCTAGTTGTGAGGAGACGTGAATCCCGCATCCTCTTAGTACACCATCTTGACTCTGCCCCCTCGTTATCTTGCGTATTTCTTCTTAACTCATCTTCACTTTCCTCTCATATATAATATGTCAGTAATAACATCACTGAATAGGGCTTTCTTTGTGTGTATTATACAGAATAATACAATAATATGTCAGCTATTATTTATTTATTCTATGTGGCAGGAATCATGCTTTAAATATTTTACTTTATTTAGTACTCACAATAATCTTATCAGGTAGGTTCAAATACTATCCACAATTTACAGGAGGAATTGGAGATGCTGAATCAACTGCTCAGGACCACACAGTTTCTATACAACAGAGCTGTGGTTTAAACTCAGGACCGAATCCTTCCAATCAACAATAACAATAGTCTCAGTGAAAAAATCTTGGTAAATTGCACTACACTAAACCCAGAGAAAGCATTGTTAATAAGGAATTGAATGACTAAATGGTAGATTCTTTAATACCAGTAAAAGTAGCAGATATATATTCAAGCTTTAAAATATATAGATTGGCATAAAACTGTAAGTATTGTGTTGCTATAGTTCTTTGATTCCATGTACATCACTGGAAATATGATACAAGAGGAGCTTTGAACAAAATTTAGAATGTGTGTATGTGTTTGATATTAAGAAGATGAGAAAAACATTTCTCCAACCAGATTTTTTTTAAGTTAACTTTTCCTCTTTATTTTTTCTCATTTTTAAAGTACTTTTGATTTGATTTACAAGTCTTGAGTTTCTGATAGTAGAACTTGGGAATATTCTGAATTACTTTATTTTTTGTTGGTTCTGACCAGAATCTTTCAAATTACTTTTTATATTTCTGAAAATGTCTGACAAATTTAAGATAATGTATGGCAGTAGTTTAAATGGCAAGTTTGTTTTTTAGAATGTTCATGAGAAATGATTTTAAATTCTAGACTTGCTACTTATTGTTTAGATAAGTGTCTCCTGACTCAAAACAAGGTCAGTATGTGTAAACTATATTCACACATAATCTTTATAAATCTTTTTAGGCCATAATTCATCTTCCCCTCCCAATATTTCTGAGTGAAAATTAATACCGTGTGATAACATGGTTTATGTTGTTTTCTTCCACCTACTCAGCATAATTTGGAAATGCTGGTGAGGAGCTCATCTTATACCCACCAATTTACCTGTTGGTTACTGTTTTGTAGCATCGCTCACCTACATAAGGACTTCATTCTCACAATTATACCTTCCTGCTTCTGCATCATCAGTTTTCCCCTCAGAAATTGGTCATTCCTAGAAGCATAACAGAGTGTCTCTCATTCTAAAAAGAGATAAGTGAAATTCTCCCTTGGTCTCTTGAGGTCTTCCAACCACTGTCCCTTCTCTCTGCTCACCTTCACATCAAAACTCCTTGAAAGAGTTTTTATGCTAAGCGTCTCTATTTTCTCACCTCCATCTTCCCTTCAGCCGACGCAAAGTTATCTTCTATTCCCTTCCTTCCACTGAAAAAAGCACCAGTTTGTGTCCACCACAGCCTCCACTCAGTTTGGTCATGCTAGACACTTGAAATACATTCTAACATAGGTACTGTTGATATGTGTTCTGCAGATAAAGAAACAGGCTTAGAGAGTTTGCCCAAGGTTGCACACGTAGTGAATGATAGATCCAGAACTCCAACCTAGGTAGTCTGACTCCAAGTTCTGCATTCTTAACTAGATAGTACAAATACCTCCTTTAAGGAAAATTCCCCCCTGACATCTTCATCCTCCCCACCCTGCCAACCCCCACCCTTGCACTAGACTGAGAATCCCTGTTATAGGCTACCATATAACTCAGTATGTCTTTTTCACAGTATACACATCACAGTTTGTAATTATATACTTATTTTTTAATATTTTAACATCTGCTTTTCCTACAAATCTGTAAGCTTCTGAAGTCAAAAAGAAGGTATTACCTCTCTTTCGGTTATTGTTATCCCTAGTATGAAACAGATTTTGAATGAATGAATGAACTAAAATGAATTTAATTGATCTTTTTAGGGCAAATTCTAATGCAAATAATGTATATGCAATATGTCCCAATATTACAGTCCAGTTAGAATTTATATAAATGTGTAAACACCCATGTACTCATCATCCCACTCAAGGTGAAAATATTCCCTTTACCCTAGTAAGTAAGTTCCTTCATGCTCCTCTCCAGTCAATACTCCTCACCCTGCAACCAGTGATCTGAAGTGTTTTGCTCTCACTCAATTTTGCCTGTTTAGAAATTCATGCAAATGAAATCATATATCTTCTGTCTCAGACATTTTCTACTTAATATTATATCTGTAAGGTTCTTTCATGTTTTTAAATATCAATAGTTTGATGCATTTTATTTCTAGGTAGCATACCATTGTATAAATACATGACAATTTGTTGATGTGTTCATCAGCTGACGGACGTTTGGGTTATTTTCAGTTTGTGTTACTGTGAATAAAACTGATACGAACATACCAGTATTTCTGTGCACATACACCTTCATTTCTCTTGGGAAGATCCCTGGTAGTAGAATTGCTGAGATATATTATCTGTATATTTAACTTTGTAAGATACTGCCAAACTGTTTTCCAGGGACGTATGAGAGTTACAGTTAGCCCATATTTTTACCAACACTTTTTGTGTTGCCAGTCGTTTTGATTTTAGCCATTCTAATTGGGTGTGGAGTAGTATCTTGTTGTGGCTTTTAATTTGCATTTCCTAATGTAATTAAACAGCTTTTCCTCTGCTTACTGGCTTTTGTGAAGTATTTTTTCAGGTCTTTAGAACCCATAAGATTTTATGAAATCATCTATGGATGAAATGAGAACAAAGAAGAGGTCCCAGGACGGAGCCTTGGAACACTCCAGCATAAGACTAAAATGTGAATCTATGTGTTCGTTTAGAAATTTAAGATGTTTTCATAATCGGAAAAGTCTGTGAAGTTTTTTTATTGTATTGTTTCACTGTTTTACATAAATCCTGTGTGACCTTAATAAAAGTGACCTCAGATGCTTGCAGTATTTTTCTGTGGTCATTTATGCTCAGTAGAACATTTATGGCTTTCTGTGATTAGCTTGTTGTGCCTTGCCTCATTCCTAATAAACTGTGCTTCTCCTCAGATATATTAGCCCATTTTTAAATGTGGAAAGCAAGATACATGCATTTCTACAAGTATAACCCCAGGGAAATGTTTAACCAAACATAAAATTTACAACTATAAAGAAAAGAATGTTTTCCTTCTTTCTCCCCTTCACCCAAGTTGATAATATTAAGAAATCAGAAGTATTGATTGCTAACATCACTAATTATTAGAGAAATACAAATCAAAACTACAATGAGGTATCACCTCACAATGGTTAGAATGGGCATCATCAGAAAATCTACAAGCAACAAATGCTGGAGAGGGTGTGGAGAAAAGGGAACCCTCTTGCACTGTTGGTGGGAATGTCAATTGATACAGCCACTATGGAGAACAGTATGGAGGTTCCTTAAAAAACTAAAAATGGAATTACCATATGACCCAGCAATCCCACTACTGGGCATATACCCAGAGAAAACCATAATTCAAAAAGACACATGCACCCCAATGTTCATTGCAGCACTATTTACAATAACCAGGTTATGGAAGCAACTTAAATGTCCATCAACAGACGAATGGATAAAGAAGATGTGGTACATATATACAATGGAATATTACTCAGCCATAAAAAGGAACGAAATTGGGTCATTTGTACAGATGTGGATGAATCTAAAGATTGTCATACAGAGTGAAGTAAGTCAGAAAGAGAAAAACAAATATCCTATATTAACATATATATGTGGAACCTAGAAAAATGGTACAGATAAACCGGTTTGCAGGGCAGAAATTGAGACACAGATGTAGAGAACAAACATATGGACACCAAGGGGGGAAAGTGGCAGGGGGGTGGTGGTGGTGGTGTGATGAATTGGGAGATTGGGATTGACATATATACACTAATATGTATAAAATGGATAACTAATAAGAACCTGCTGTATAAAAAAATAAAAATTAAATAAAATTCCAAAAAAAAGAAACTATATGTTAACTTTTGAAGAAATTTAAAAATGAAATAAACTTCTTTTGTACTTACTTGTAAAAAAAAAAAAAAAAAAGAAAAAGAAATCAGAAGCACTGATTGATAAAATCATACATAAAAATCACACTACTCAAAACTATAGGTCATTAAATTTGTACAATATTAGTGAATTAAAGCTACAACTATCCAGAGATTAGCTTTCCAGAATTCTCAGGCTCCAGGAACAATTCCCTTTCTAAAGTAACAAAATAAAACACAACAAAACAAAAAAACCTCTTTGCTGATAAAGAAATAACTAGGATCAATGAACAAAGAGCCAAAAAGGGCCAAAACCTTCTTTTATCATTTCAAATGGTGGTGTAAAAAGAAAGTGCTGCAATGTCTAGCAACGACTAAAGCAGTGCCTCAATTTTTTTCACATGGCTCACATAGGGAATAATACATAAGATATCTGAAGGCCCATTGACGTACTTAGCACCTAAGTGTCAAGCATTGTCCCAAGGTTGTCTGGAAGTTAACTCACTTGATCCATTTGACAGCCATAGATTTTTATGAACTTTGTTTACAGGGAATAAGGAAAGTTACGTCAATTTTCCAAGATCACAAAAGTAGTTAATGGTGGAGCTGGGCTTCAAAACCATGTTTCTCTCACTCCAAAGATCTTGCACTCAACCACTAGCTTGTAACAATTTATTGAGGGAACGGTAATTGTTTATTACCTATATCATAGAAGAGAAAGTACTTGGATGGGCTAAAAGCAATCTGCCTGAACCACACAGTTGTAGTCTCTTAGAATAGAAAAATGAAATCATTATGATGGGGAGTGAAGCAGGAGAATATGATTAGAAAATACCACCAGCATTATGCTTATTTTGTTCATGAACATTGGATGGCTAGATTAAAATCCACAATGACTCTGCTGTATAAAGTTGACTATAACATGGTCCCACATCACAATGAATTTACAAAAACTATGAAGCTTTTGAAGATATACAAATCACTATGGTCTAACAACTTGAGAGATCATTCAAATTACCAATCTAGTGAAGTTACAAAATAAGACAGAAGAGAGGAAAGTATGGAAACCTATGCAATGTCAAGTACAAACACAGCGTATCAGAGGACATTCCAGAATTCATTATTAAGCAAATATTTTTGTGCCTACTATATGTCAATCACTCCACTAAGCTGTAGACATAATTCTCTCAAATAATAAAGGAAAGAAACCTTGAATATTATGATAACCTTAAAGGAAGAAACAAGCATTCACGTACAGGAAGACTTCTGTAACATGTTGATGGATCAATGTAACAATGGCTAATATGCCCTGTATAATACCAGAGTCACTGAGTATTGTTGTCTAATTCTTTGGTAGATGCCAAGTTATACAAAGCTATGGTGTAACACCATATAGTCTGTTTTAGTCTGTTTGAGCTGCTATAACAAAATACCATATTCTGGGTAGCTTAAAAAAACACCTCACAGTTCAGGAGGCAGTGAAATCCAAGCTTAAGGTGTCACAGATTCAGTCTGGAGAAAGCCTGCTTCCTGGTTCATCTTTTCACTGTGTCCTCACACGGCAGAAGGGGTGAGGAATCTCTCTGGGGTCTCTTTTCATAAGGGAACTAATCCCATTCATAAGGGCTCTGCCCTCATGACCTAATCATTTCCCAGAAGCCCGCCCTCCAAATACCATCCCACTGAGGATTAGGTTTCAACACATGAATTTTGAGGGAACATAAAAGTCTATGGCATAATCCATCCATCCAAATTAGACCATCTAATTCTTTTCTGTTAGAAGTAGTCTTCAGCCAAATGATCAAAGAATTGTCTATCTCTACCACAATGTTTGCCAAAAAAGATTAAGAATCTTGGAATAGTAGTTGTAGTCAAAGAAGCAGTAGCAACAGTTACTATTACTTCTTGAATTATTTACTCTGTGCAGAGAACTTTACCAAATACTTTGCACCTGTGTGCACTTATAGAATAAGCTTTGTAAATTTTAACGAATCTCTAAGCATGGTCTATGTTCTGAAAAATTTTAGATGGATAAAACCTGGTCTGTTTTGGAGATAAATGCTACATTCTGGCTGGAACTTAGTGAGTTAACCCCAAGCCATCTGGAACATTCAGTGTTCAGAATAACTCATTTCCAGGGAGTTCTGTATAGCCGAGGACTTACTGTATGAGTTTTAACATAATGTGAATAGAATTGTGACTATCTGTAACATTTAAACACTCACAATCTCCATAAATGAAAGAACGTTCGGTATGAGATTAATCATGACTCAGTTTTTTTTTCTCCCTTCTCAGAACGGTACTTGTATATTTTGGGGGAGCTTTTGAATAGGTACCGCTGCAAAATGCAGTAGGTGACAGTTAAACATACGCTTCAGCATTTGCAGAGGATGAATCATGCTCTTTCTCAGTCTTTTGGCTTTTCAAGATCTCTATTAAAGAAGAGATGCAAAAACTCTCTCATGACTCTTTTATCAGTCATCAAACTTGTGGCTTTTAGAACACATTGGTTTTGAGAAGCTTTTCATGAAGCACCTTGAAACAGCTTGCCATGGAAATGGAAAAAAGGAAAGCAGATGCTTGGAAAAGAAAATTTTTCTTTTAGTTAACATATCACAGAATAGGCCCTGTGCCCAAACTTGAGAATTCAGAATTTTCATTACATCAAAAGGAGTTTTCTTTTTTTTCATAAAGCTGCTGGATTAGTCCTTAGATTTGAATAAAAATTTCACTCTTGTTCTTTCTATTTCTCATTTTCTTTTTGCACCTTTGTTTTGTAGGCATTTTTTGGTAAAATCTGATATCTCTTTTCATGGTGAATAATTATGTCTCTCTGGATGTTTCCAGAAAGGTTAGATCTAATGGGTTCCTAAGAAAACACATGCAATGGTAACTTTCTTATCATAGGTAAAGTGATAGAAGACAGAGTTAGGACTGTCTTTCATCAAGGTAATATTTATAGCTAAGCAAATCAACATTTCAGCTCTGCAAGTTCTAAATTTGTTGCCAGACGGTATCTGGAGATTGTTTTGTATGTTTTGATTAAATACAGATTCCTTGAACTTTTTTCTAACAAAACCAGAATCCTGTGTCAGTTCTTGTTCTTTGTTTTTTCTAGTTAAGTCTTGTGATAAATGAGATGTCTAATTAATGACTCACATCACTGAGTCTGAAGAGTCTCTTTCTTCATAATCATAGTCACCTAAATTAACTTTTTCTGCAGTTTGTAATTGGACACACAGTAATGATATTTGAAAATTTAAATTATTAAAAATTAAAAATGATATTTGAATGCATATAATTTTTATAATGAATTGATAAAATTCATAAAAAATTTTCTTGATAGAAACAAAGGTAGGAAAATAAGCAGTATTTTTTAAGTTAGGAAATTGTTTCCAAAATCATGCTCTTCTATGTGTACACCGGAAAGGATATTCTTTGTACATTGAACTAACATTGAGTTCAACCTATGTTCCAGGCATTATGATAGATGCTGGAGTACAAATAGAGAACACAATCTGTAGACTTTGTGGTGAAATCAAATAAAACAAGTGAAATAATGAAGACTATGAAGTAAGAAGCGTACTAAGGAACAGGTTTTCATAGAGTGCACAAAGGGTGAGGCATGAGAGGTGGCTTCCTAGAGGAGACTTTTTAAAAATGGAGAAAGAACACTGGATAAATTATCTGATAAAATTTCTGAATTAAGTCAGAAAGAGAAAAACAAATATCATATATTAACGCATACTGTGGGATCTAAAAAAATGGTACAGATGAACCAGTTTGCAAGGCAGAAATAGAGACATAGATGTAGAGAAAAAACGTATGGACGCCAGGTGGGGAAAGTGGGGGTGGGGGAGATGGTGGTGGCAGTGGTGGGATGCATTGGAAGATTGAGATTGACATATATACACTAATATGCATAAAATAGATAACCAATAAGAACCTGCTGTATAAAAAGTAAATAAATAAATAAAATTCAAAAAAAGAAAAAATATAGAAGCAAAATAGATAAATAATTGAAAAAATTAAAAAAAGAAGAAGAAAGAACATGGATAAATTATCTGATAAAATTACAAGCCAGAATAACAGAACGAGACTTTACGACAGGTCCCCAGGACTAAATAACAAACTACCGGTCTATGGAGGACCACTAAGAAAACAAATTTCACAGTGGCTCTCTGTGGCAGATTGGGAATTATTAGGAAATGGAATTCCTGTTATGGACAAGAGAATTTTCCCATTGTGAAGGATAAAAACAACAGAACTTTTTCCATAGGGTAGTCTCAGCTGAGAAGAATGTCCATGAACTCATATGAAACAGCTCCAAGGATACATGAAAAATAGTGAGGTTTTAGAGGGAATAGAAATTAGCAAGATGGTTAAAACCATTGATTACTGAAAATGTGAGTTCATTCATACTTATAAGCCATTATGGCCTGAAGGAAGACATAATCTAAAAATTACACACAAAGTGAGAACCAGAGGTAGTGGGGGTGGACAGTTAATTAGAGACAAAATTATAGTTGACTGTATCTGCCATACTGAAAATTCTTAATTTTGTCTATCATTTTGCATAATTTTTTCTGAACAAATTTAAATTTTTAAAAGATAATCATGACAGCAGTGTAGAGAATGAATGGAGAGGAGAAGAGAAGTCAAATTTGAGGGTTAAATTCTGAAGAGACAGAAGACTGGAAGGAATAGCATGTGGGAGAGATGACAAACCTCAAAATAGGGCAGTAGCTGTGGAAATAAAAAGAAAGGATAAAATAAGAACTGTTTAGGAGTATGAATTAAAAGGACATGGACTGGTTGAATGTGCTTAGCAGAAGAGATAGGGGTTAAAATATAAAAAGAAAAGTACATGATTTCCAGGTTCTGGCTTGGGAATTGGTTGGGTGGCAATAACAGTTACTAAAACAATGATTACAGAAAAAGGAAAACATTTGGATGAAGGGAATGAGATTGGTCAGGACTTGTTGAGTTTTAGAGATACATGGGTTTATAAATATTGGTCTAGATTTCAGGCTGTAAGTTGGAGTTGAAAATATAAAATTGTTTTTCCTGTCTTCTTGTGTTTTGCATAGAAATATTCTAATTAAGCTGCAATGCTATTAATTATGCCATATTTGGATCCCTGGCCAAATAGCTTAATATTTATGACAGAATGTTCATGGGAAGACAAATCATGGAAGACTCTTTGGATTAGTTATTTTTCTTGATCATTGTGACTTTATGTATGTGAAAGATTTAGAAACACATAGTTTAAAGGGAAATTACTTCTAATGTGGTTGTTTGAACCAAAAATATTTGTGTCTTATCTTACTTGACATAACATTACCGCAAGCCAAGACACATTTATTACAAGAATTCTAGAATTGTTATGCCTGGTACAGTCTGTTACAAAACTTCTCTGGAATTAGGCTTTAAAAAGTTAACCATACTTGGCTTTAAAATGAAATGTTAATCAGGAAATTATGATGATTAAGAGCAACTTTGTATCCCAGATCTCGTTCTTAGCTGCCATATAACTTTTGTAAATTTACTGGCACTTCTGGACCTTAATCTCATTATGTGCAAAATTAAGGGGGTAATAGTATCTAACTCATGATGGTGTATAAGAGATGAATTATGAAACAGGCTAAGCACAATACCTCACATATTATTAGGCATCAAAAATGTTATCTATCATTAATATACAACTTCATTAATAGAGTAAAAATAATAAAAAAATACTGTAAGAGTAAAGGTTAAAATGAAACATGCAAAGAACAATTGAAATCTGGTTGCCAATGGAGAGTAAACATCTTGAAGTCAGGAACTGTGACTTATTCTTTTTGTTTGTGTATTATCTGAGCACATAGTAACTATTCTAAGCAAAGATAAAAATTATGGCTAAAATATGAGTAAATTTTTAAATAATACAAAAGTACACAACATTATGTTTTGGCATTAATAAAACATCACAAAATTCAAGAAGAAAAGAAGACAAGTATAAGAAAATAAAGATAAGTAAGCTTAAGACAATTTGTGATGCTAAAGCTAATAGACTAAGAAAATAAAATTTAAAATATGAGTTAAAAATAAATGAAAGAAGTATTTCAATAAATCATACAAATTTTAAAAATACAAGTAAAGGGCTTTCCTGGTGGCACAGTGGTTAAGAATCTGCCTGCCAATGCAGGGGACATATGTTCGAGCCCTGGTCTGGGAAAACCCCACATGCCACGGAGCAACTAAGCCCGTGTGCCACAACTACTGAGCCTGCACTCTAGAGCCCTTGAGCCACAACTACTGAGCCTGTGTGTGACAACTACTGAACCCTGCACGCCTAGAGCCCGTGCCCTGCAACAAGAGAAGTCACTGCAATGGGAAGCCTGCTCACTGCAAACAAGAATAGCCCCAGCTCGCTGCAACTAGAGAAAGCCCGTGGGCAGCAACGAAGACCCAATGCAGCCAAAAATAAATAAATTAAAAAAAAAATTAGTTCCTTTAAAAAAAAAGTCAAATAAAAATATTAATTCTCCAGATTTTCAACAAAATCTAACAAATGTTCATAATAAAAACTTTCAATAAATGAAGAATAAAAATGAGCTTCCTCAATCCAGTAAAGGACATCTACTCAAAACCTATAGCTAGTTTTATGTTTAATTGTAAAAGACTGAATGTTTTCTCTCAAAGATAAGGAATAAGATCATCCAGTTTTACCACTTCTATTTAACATAGAAAAAGAAATGAAAGACCCCAAGATTGGAAAAGAAGGAGGAAATTATTTCTATTTGCAGAATAGACATGATTTTATAGAGAGAAAATCCTGAGGAATTCACACACACATGCCCGTGCACCCGCACGCGAACAACCCAAAACTATTAAAGCTAATAAAATAGTTCAGCAAGGTTAAAGGTACATAACCAATATATAAAAATTAATTCAATTTCTATATACTGGCACTGGACAATCTCAAAATAAAATTTAAAAAATAATTAATTTATGATTGCATGAAAAAGAATATATTTAACAAAGAAGTACAAAACTTGTACACTCTCAATAAAGTAAAAAGACCACCCATATGTGGGAGATAATATTTGCAAGTCATGTATCTGACACAAGTATCTAAACTATGTAAAGAACTCTTGCAATTCAATAATAAAAAGACAAATAACCCAATTAAAACTAGGCAAGAGGAGCTTCAAGATGGCGGAAGAATAAGATGCTGAGGTCACCTTCCTCCCCACAAATACAACAGAAATACATCTACATGTGGAACAACTCTTACAGAACACCTACTGAACACTGGCAGAAGACCTCAGACCTCCCAAAAGGCAAGAAACTCCCCACGTACCTGGGTAGGGCAAAAGAAAAAAGAAAAAACAGACAAAGAATAGGGACGGGACCCGCATCAGTGGGAGGGAGCTGTGAGTGAGTGGGGGTTTCCACACACTGGGAAGCCCCTTTGTGGGCGGAGACCACTGGTGGTGGAGCTGGGGAGCTTCGGAGCCGCGGAGGGGAGCGCAGCAACAGGGATGCAGAAGGCAAAGAGGAGAGATTCCCGCACAGAGGATCGGTGCCGACCAGCACTCACCAGCCCCAGAGGCTTGTCTGCTCACTGGCTGGGACAGGTGGGGGCTGGGAGCTGAGGCTCGGGCTTCAGAGGTCGCATCCCAGGGAGAGGACTGGGGTTGGCTGCGTGAACGCAGCCTGAAGGCGGCTACTGCGCCACGGCTAGCGGAGTCCAGGAAAAAGTCTGGAGCTGCCGAAGAGACAAGAGACTTTTTCTTCCCTCTTTGTTTCCTGGTGCGTGAGGAGAGGGGATTAAGAGCGCAACTTAAAGGAGCTCCAGAGACGGGTGTGAGCCGCGGCTATCAGCGCAGACCACAGAGACAGGCATGGGATGCTAAGGCTGCTGCTGCAGCCACCAAGAAACCTGTGTGCAAGCACAAGTCACTATCCACATCGCCCCTCCAGGGAGCCTGTGCCGACCGCCACTGCCAGGGTCCCGTGATCCAGGGACAGCTTCTCCGGGACAACACATGGCGCGCCTCAGGCTGATGCAACGTCACACTGACCTCTGCCTCCACAGGCTCGCCCCCCATCTGTAACCCTCCCTCCCCCCGACCTGAGTGAGCCAGAGCCCCCGAATCAGCTGCTCCTTTAACCCCATCCCATCTGAGCGAAGAACAGACGCCCTCAGGTGACGTAAAGGCAGAGGCAGGTCCAAATCCAAAGCTGAACCTCGGGAGCTATGTGAACAAAGAAGAGAAAGGGAAATTCCTCCCAGCAGCCTCAGGAACAGTGGATTAAATCTCCACAATCAACTTGATGTACCCTGCATCTGTGGATTACCTGAATAGACAATGAATCATCCCAAACTGAGGAGGTGGACTTTGGGAACAAAGATACATATACTTTTTCCCATTATTCTTTTTATGAGTGTGTTTATGCTTCTGTGTGTGATTTTGTCTGTATAGCTTTGTTTTACAATTTGTCCTAGGGTTCTGTCTGTCCTTTTTTTTTTTTTTAATTACTTAAAAAATTTTTTTTTCTTAATATTTTTTATTTCAATAAATTTATTTTATTTTACTTTATTTTAGATTATTTTATTTTATCTTCTTCTTTGTTTCTTTCTTTTATTTTCTCCCTTTTATTCTGAGCCATGTGGAGGACAGGCTCTTGGTGCTCCAGCCAGGCATCAGGGCTGTGCCACTGAGGTGGGAGAGCCAAATTCAGGACACTGGTCCACAAGATACCTCCCAGCTCAATGTAATATCAAACAGTGAAAATCTCCCAGAGATCTCCATCTCAATGTCAAGACCCAGCTCCACTCAACGACCAGCGAGCTACAGTGCAGGTCACCCTATGCCAAACAACTAGCAAGACGGGAACACAACCCCATCCATTAGCACAGAGGCTGCCTAAAATCATAATAAGGCCACAGATACCCCAAAACACACCACCAGACATAGACCTGCCCACCAGAAAGACAAGATCCAGCCTCATCGACCACAACATAGGCACTAGTCCCCTCCACCAGGAAGCCTATACAACCCACTGAACCAACCTTAGCCACTGGGGACAGACACCAAAAACAACGAGAACTATGAACCTGCAGCCTGCAGAAAGGAGACCCCAAACACAGTAAGTTAAGCGAAATGAGAAGACAGAGAAACACACACCAGATGAAGGAGCAAGGCAAAGACCCACCAGACCTAACAAATGAAGAGGAAATAGGCAGTCTACCTGTAAAAGAATTCAGAATAATGATAGTAACGATTATGCAAAATCATGGAAGTAGAACAGAGAAAATACAAGAAACATTTAACAAGGACCTAGAAGAACTAAAGAGCAAACAAACAGAGATGAACAACACAATAAATGAAATAAAAAATACTCTAGAAGGGATCAATAGCAGAATAACTGAGGGAGAAGAACGGATAAGTGACCTGTAAGATAAAATAGTGGAAATAACTACTGCAGAGCAGAATAAAGAAAAAAGAATGAAAAGAACTGAGGACAGTCTCAGAGACCTCTGGGACAACATTAAACGCACTAACATTCGAATTATAGGGGTCCCAGAAAAAGAAGATAAAAAGAAAGGGACTGAGAAAACAGTTGAAGAGATTATAGTTGAAAACTTCCCTAACATGGGAAAGGAAATAGTTAATCAAGTCCAGGAAGCACAGAGAGTCCCATACAGGATAAATGCAAGGAGAAACATGCCAAGACACTTATTAATCAAACTATCAAAAATTAAATACAAGGAACAAATATTAAAAGCACCAAGGGAAAAACAACAAGTAATACATAAGGGAATCCCCACAAGGATAAAACCTGAACTTTCAGCAGAAACTCTGCAAGCCAGAAGGGAGTAGCAAGACATATTTAAAGTGATGAAAGAGAAAAAGCTACAACGAAGATTACTCTACCCAGCAAGGATCTCATTCAGATTCGACGGAGAAATTAAAAGCTTTACAGACAAGCAAAAGCTAAGAGAATTCAGCACCGCCAAACCAGCTTCACAACAAATGCTAAAGGAACTTCTCTAGACAGGAAACACAAGAGAAGGAAAAGACCTACAATAATAAACCCAAAACAATTAAGAAAATGGGAATAGGAACATACATATCAATAATTACCTTAAATGTAAATGGATTAAATGCTCCAACCAAAAGACATAGACTGCCTGAATGGATACAAAAACAAGACCCGTATATATGCTGTCTACAGGCGACCCACTTCAGAGCTAGGGACACATACAGACTGAAAGTGAGGGGATGGAAAAAGATATTCCATGAAAATGGAAATCAAAAGAAAGCTGGAGTAACAATTCTCATATCAGACAAAATAGACTTTAAAACAAACACTATTACAAGAAACAAAGAAGGACACGACATAATGATCAAGGGATTGATCCAAGAAGAAGATATAACAATTGTAAATATTTATGCACCCAACATAGGAGCACCTCAATATAAGGCACATACTAATAGCCATAAAAGAGGAAATCGACAGTAACACAATCATAGTAGGGGACTTTAACACCCCACTTTCACCAATGAACAGGTCATCCAAAATGATATTAAATTAGGAAACACAAGCTTTAAATGATACATTAAACAAGATGGACTTAATTGATATTTATAGGACATTCCATCCAAAAACAACAGAATACACATTCTTCTCAAGTGCTCATGGAACATTCTCCAGGATAGATCATATCATGGGTCACAAATCAAGCCTTGGTAGATTTAAGAAAATTGAAATCATGTCAAGTGTCTTTTCCTACCACAACGCTATGAGACTAGATATCAATTATAGGAATAAATCTGTAAGAAATACAAAGACATGGAGGCTAAACAACACACTGCTTAATAACCAAGAGATCCCTGAAGAAATCAAAGGGGAAATCAAGAAATACCTAGAAACAAATGACGATGAAAACACAACGACCCAAAACCTATGGGATGCAGCAAAAGCAGTTCTAAGAGGGAAGTTTATAGCTATACAAGCCTACCTTAAGGAACAAGAAACATTTCAAATAAACAACCTAACCTTACACCTAAAGCAATTAGAGAAAAAACAACCAAAAAAAACCCGAAGTTAGCAGAAGGAAAAAAATCATAAAGATTAGTTCAGAAATAAATGAAAAAGAAATGAAGGAAATGATAGCAAAGATCCATAAAACTAAAAGCTTGTTCTTTGAGAAGATAAATAAAATTGATAAACCATTAGCCAGACTTATCAAGAAAAAAAGGGAGAAGACTCAAATCAACAGAATTAGTAATGAAAAAGGAGAAGTAACAGCTGACACTGCATAAACACAAAGGATCATGAGAGATTACTACAAGCAACTATATGCCAATAAAATGGACAACCTGGAAGAAATGGACAAAGTCTTAGAAATGCACAACCTTCTGAGACTGTACCAGGATGAAATAGAAAATATGAACAGACCAATCACAAGCACTGAAATTGAAACTGTGATTAAAAGTCTTCCAAGAAACAAAAGCGCAGGACCAGATGGCTTCACAGGTGAATTCTATCAAACGTTTAGCGAAGAGCTAACACCTATCCTGCTCAAACTCTTCCAAAATATAGCAGAGGGAGGAAAACTCACAAACTCATTCTACGAGGCCACCATCACCCTGATACCAAAACCAGACAAAGATGTCACAAAGAAAGAAAACTACAGGCCAATATTACTGATAAACAAATAAACAAATAAACATATGATAAACATAGATGCAAAAATCCTCCTCAAAATACTAGCAAACAGAATCCAACAGCACGTTAAAAGGATCATACTCTATGATCAAGTGGTGTTTATCCCAGGAATGCAAGGTTTCTTCAATATACGCAAATCAATCAACGTGATACACCATATTAACAAATTGAAGGAGAAAAACCATATGATCATCTCCATAGATGCATAGAAAGCTTTTGACAAAATTCAACACCCGTTTATAATAAAAACCCTCCAGAAAGTAGGCATAGAGGGAAATTTCCTCAACATAATAAAGGCCATATATGACAAACCCACAGCCACCATCATTCCCAATGGTGAAAAACTGAAAGCACTTCCTCTAAGATGAGGAACAAGACAAAGTTGCCCACTCTCACCACTATTATTCAACATCGTTTTGGAAGTTTTAGCCACAGCAATCAGAGAAGAAAAAGAAATAAAAGGAATCCAAATCGGAAAAGAAGAAGTAAAGCTGTCACTGTTTGCAGATGACATGATACTATACATAGAGAATCCTAAAGATGCTACCAGAAAACTACTAGAGCTAATCAATGAATTTGGTAAAGTAGCAAGATAGAAAATTAATGCACAGAAATCTCTTGCATTCCTATACAGTAATGATGAAAAATCTAAAAGTGAAATTAAGAAAACACACCCATTTACCACTGCAACAAAAAGAGTAAAATATCTAGGAATAAACCTACCTAAGGAGACAAAAGACCTGTATGCAGAAAATGACTCTACTACCCAAAGCAATCTACAGATTCAATGCAATCCCTATCCAACTACCAGTGGCATTTTTCACAAAACTGGAACAAAAAATTTCACAATTTGTATAGCAACACAGAAGACCACAAATAGCCAAAGCAATCTTGAGAAAGAAAAACAGAGTTGGAAGAATCAGGTTCCCTGACTTCAGACTATGCTACAAAGCTACAGTAATAAAGACAGTATGGTACTGGCACAAAAACAGAAATATAGATTAATGGAACAGGATAGAAAGCCCAGAGATAAACCCACACACATATGCTCACCTTATCTTTGATAAAGGAGGCAAGAATATACAGTGGAGAAAATACAGCCTCTTCAATAAGTGGTGCTGGGAAAACTGGACAGCTACTTTTAAAAGAATGAAATTAGAACACTCCCTAACCATACACAAAAATAAACTCAAAATGGATTAAAGACCTAAATATAAGGCCAGACACTATAAAACTCTTAAAAGAAAACATAGGCAGAACACTCTATGACATAAATCACAGGAAGATCCTTTTTGACCCACCTCTTAGAGAAATGGAAATAAAAACAAAAATAAAGAAATGGGACCTAATGAAAGTTAAAAGCTTTTGCACAGCAAAGAAAACCATAAATGAGGCATAAAGACAACCCTCAGAATGGGAGAAAATATTTACAAATGAATCAACTGACAAAGGATAAATCTCCAAAACATACAAGCAACACATGCAGCTCAATACCAAAAAAAACAAACAACCCAATCCAAAAATGGGCAGAAGACTACAATGAGATATCATCTCACACCAGTCACTATGGCCATCACTAAAAAATTTAAAAACAATAAATGCTGGAGAGGGTGTGGAGAAAAGGGACCCTCTTGCACTGTTGGTGGGAATGTAAATTGATACTGCCACTATGGAGAACAGTATGGAGGTTCCTTAAAATACTAAAAATAGAACTACCATATGACCCAGCAATCCCACTAGTGGGCATATACCCAGAGAAAACCATAATTCAAAAAGAGTCATTTACCAAAATGTTCATTGCAGCTCTATTTACAATAACCAGGACATGGAAGCTATCTAAGTGTTCAGTGACAGATGAATGGATAAAGAAGATGTGGCACATATATACAATGGAATATTACTCAGCCATAAAAGGGAATGAAGCTTAGTTATTTGTAGTGAGGTGGATGGACCTAGAGACTGTGGACCTATGGACAGAGTGAAGTAAGTCAGAAAGAGAAAAACAAATACCATATGCTAACACATATATATGGAATCTTAAAAAAAAAAAAAGGAAAGAAGGAAAATGGTCAGAAGAACCTAGGGGCAGGACGGGAATAAAGATGCAGACCTACTAGAGAATGGACTTGAGGATATGGGGAGGGGGAAGCGTAAGCTGGTACAAAGTGAGAGAGTGGCATGGACATAGATACACTACCAAATGTAAAATAGATAGCTAGTAGGAAGCAGCCACATAGCACAGGGAGATCAGCTCAGTGCTTTGTGACCACCTAGAGGGGTGGGATAGGGAGGGCGAGAGGGAGGGAGATGCAAGAGGGAAGAGACATGGGGACATATGTGTATGTATAACTGATTCACTTTGTTATAAAGCCGAAACTGACACACCATTTTAAAGCAATTATACTCTAATAAAGATGTTAAAAAATATTTTAAAAAAGTGAAAGACAAAACAAAACAAAAATAGCAATAAGTAAGAAAAATCACTTCATACGCCACTGGGGAAATATATCTTTCCTGCAACAGTTAAAATAGCTAAAATAAAGAATTTTTAAAAAGAGAAAAAAAAAAATAGGCAAAAGCATGAATAGAGGTTTTTCCAAAGAAGTTACACAAATGGCCAACAAACACATTAAAAGATGCTCAATATCATTAGTCATTAGGGAAATGCATCTCAAGACCACAATGAAATGCCACTCCACAGTTAATAGAATGGCTGTAATGAAAATAACAAAAAACAGGAAGTGTTAGTGAGGATGTAGAGAAATGGGAATCCTCATGCACTGTTCAGGGTAAGGTAAAATGATGCAGCTGCTTAAGAAAATAGGTTGGCAGTTAATTAAAAAGTTAAACATAGAGTTATTGTATGGTCCAGAAATTCTTCTCCTAGGAATACACTCATGTAAATTGAAAATATATGTCCATGAAAAAACTTGTATATGAATGCTCATAGCAGCATAATACATCATAGCCAAAGAGTAGAAAACAACAGAAATGTCCATGAACTGAGAAACAAATAAACAAAATGTAGCATATTCATACAGTGAAATATTATTCAGCCATATAAAGGAATGAAGTACTGATAATGCAGCCACATGGATGAACCTGGAAAACATTGTGCAAAGTGAAAGAAACCAGATACAGAAGGACACATATTATATGTTTTCATCCATATGAAATGTGTAGAATCAACAAATACATAGAGATAGAAAGTAGATTAGTAGTTGTAATGGTTAATTGTATGTGTCAACTTGACTGGGCTAAGGGTTGCCCAGATAGCTGGTAATCATTATTTCTGAGTGTGTGTGTGAGCATGTTTCTGGAAGAGATTAGCATTTGAATTATTAGACTGAGTAATGATAGCTCTCATCAGTGCAAGTGGGCATCATCCAATCTCTTGAGGGTCTGAATAGAACAAAAAGTTGGAGGAAGGGTGAATTTTCTCTCTGCTTGAGCTGAGTCATCCATATTCTTCTACCCTCAGACATCAGCACTCCTGGTTCTTGGGTCTTCATATTCAGAGTAGGACTTATACCATCAGCCCTCCAATCCTCAGCCATCAGATTTGAACTGGAATAACACCACTGGCTTTCCTAGACCTCCACCTTGCAGATGGCATATTGTGGGACTCCTTGGTTTCCATTATCACTTAAGCCAATCTCTCATAATAAATCTATTTCTCTATATATCTATATCTATATCTATATCTATATCTATATCTATATCTATATCTATATCTATATCTATCTATCTATCTATCTATCTATCTATCTATCTATCTATCTATCTATATCCTATTGGTTCTGTTCATCTGGAGCACATGACTAATGCTGTGGTTCACAGGAATTGGTGAGAGGGTGAAATAAGTGAGTGCTAACAGGTACAAGGTTTCTTTCTGGGGTGATGAAAATGTTCTGGAATTAGATAGTGGGGATGCACAACCTTGTAAAATCCACTGAATTGTATATTAAAATGCAGAATTTTATGGTATATAAGTTTATCTCAATAAATTTTTGAAAAATGTGTATTAAGTAAAGATCTTAAAGTAGGAGGTGTGGCCAAGATGGTGGAGTAGAAAGACCCTGGGCTCACTTCCTTCCATGGGCTCACTTCCTTCCATGGGCACACCAAAATTACAACCATTTACAGAGCAACTATTTATGAGAATGACCTGAAGACTAACAGAAAAGATTTTCCACAATTAAAGATATAAAGAAGGAACCACAGTGTGACGGGTAGGAGGGCAGAGATGTGGTATAGTCAGGACGTGCATCCCCATGTAGGTGATCCACAAACAGGAGGATAATCATAATTGCAGAGGTTCTTCCCAAGGAGTGATGGGTCCAAGCCTCACATCAGTCTTTCCAACCCAGGAGTCCTGCACCAAGGAGACAAGCCCCCAAAACATCTGGTCTTGAAGACCAGCAGAGCTTGAATACAGGAGAGCCACAGGACCATAGGAAACAGACACTCCACTCTTAAATGTCACACGCAAAATCTCACAAGCTTTGAGACCCAGCACAGAGGCAGTCATTTGAAAAAAAGTCTGCGTCAGACACACTCGCTGATCTTGAAGAGTCTTCCAGAGAGGCAGAAGGCAACTGGAACTCTGCCTGGGACATAGATGCTAGTGACAACATTTTGGGGGAGCTCTTTCTACCGTAAGGACAATCGTGTTAGCAAGCACTATTTTGGAGTCTTCCCTCTAGTCCTCCCACTCACAAGCCAGTGAGCACTAGTCCTGGGACACCAAGAACTGAGCAGCCAGCTGCACTAGAACCAGGCCCCACCCACCAGTAGGCTAGCGCCAGCCCCAGGACCTCCAAGGCTGTGCAGCCAGCCATGCCTGGGCCTGACCCAAAGCACCAACAGACCAGCAGCAACCACAGGAAGCAGGACCTGGCAGCCAACTTGTCCAGGGGCCAGTCTTGCATACCAGCACTCCCACAGTAGTCAGCCCAACCACAACAGAAGGACCCACTCAGCACACACAAGGGGCACCCTTGAGCATATGGCTCTGATGACCAGAGAGAAGTGTGCTTCTGGGACCCATAAGATGTCTCCTACATGAGGCCATTTCTCCAAGACTGGGAAACATAACCTACCTAACTAATGCATAGATATAAACACAGATAATTAGGCAAAATGAGAAGACAGAGGAACATATTCCAAAAAAAGAACAAGACAAAACCCCAGAAAAAGAACTAAGAGAAGTGGAAATAAGCAATCTACCTGGTGAAGAACTTAAGTTAATGAACATGAAGATGCTCAACAAATTGGGGAGAAGAATGAACACAGTGAGAAGTTTAACAAAGAGTTAGAAAAAATAAACAAGAACTAAACACAGCTGAAGAGTAAAATAACAGAAATAAATACACTATAAGGAATCAAGAGTAGATTAGATGGTACAGAGGAAGGGATCAGTGATCTGGAAGACAGAGTAGTGATAATCACCCAAGCTTAACAGAAAAAAGAATTTTAAAAAATGAGGATAGTTTAGGAGACCTCTGGGACAACATCAAGTGATGTAATATTCACATTATAGTGGTCCCAGAAGAAGAGAGAGAGAAAGGGGCAGAAAACTTATTCGAAGAAATAATACCTGAAAACTTCCCTAACCTGTGAAAACCTAGGTCCAAGAAATACAAAGAGTCCCAAACAAGATGAACCCAAAGAGAAGACACATCAAAATTAAAATGACAAAAATTAAAGGGAGAAACTTAAAAGAAACAAGAGAAAAGCAAGTAGTTATATATAAGGGAACCCCAGTAAGACCGTTAACTGACTTTTCATTAGAAATATTGCAGGCCAGAAGGGAGTGACACAATATATTCCAAGTGATGAAAGGAAAGAAAAAAAAAAAAAACCTGCAACCTCAAATACTCTACTCAGTATCGGTCTTACATTTAGGTCTTTAATCCATTTTGAGGTTATTTTTGCGGATGGTGTTAGAGAAAGTTCTAATTTCATTGTTTTACGTGTAGCTGTCCAGTTTTCCTGGCACCATTTATTGAAGACACTGTCTTTTCTCCATTGTATAGTCTTGCCTCCTTTGTCATAGACTAATTGACCATAAGTATGTGGGTTTATTTCTGGGCTTTCTATCCTGTTCCATTGATGTATATTTCTGTTTTTGTGCCATACTGTTTTGAAGACAGTAGCTTTGTAATATAGTCTGACGTCAGGGAGCCTGATTCCTCCAGCTCCGATTTTCTTTCTCAAGATTGCTTTGGTTATTTGGGTTCTTTTGTGTCTCCATGCAAATTTTAAAATTTTTGTTCTAGTTCTGTGAAAAGTGCTATTGGTAATTTGTTAGGGATTGCATTGAATCTGTAGATTGCCTTGGGTAGTATAGTCATTTTGACAATATTGATTCTTCCAGTCCAAGAACATGGTATATCTTTCCATCTGTTGTGTCATCTTTGATTTCTTTCATCAGTGTCTTATAGTTTTCAGAGTACAAGTTTTTGCCTCCTTAGGTAGGTTTGTTCCTAGGTATTTTACTGTTTTTGATGTGATGGTAAATGGGATTGTTTCTTTAATCTCTCTTTTTGATCTTTTACTGTTAGTGTATAGAAATGCAACAGATTTCTGTGTATTAATTTTGTATCCTGCAAATTTACCAAATTCATTGATGAGCTCTAGTAGTTTTCTAGTAGCATCTTTAGGATTTTCTATGTATAGTATCATGTCATCTGCAAACAGTGACAGTATTACTTCTTTTTTTTTCTAATTTATAGACCTTTATTTCTGTTTCTTCTCTGATTGCTGTGGCCAGGACTGCCAAAACTATGTTGAATAAAATTGGTGAGAGTGGACATCCTTGTCTTGTTCCTAATTTAGAGGAAATGCTTTCAGCTTTTATTGTTGAGTATGATGTTGGCTATAGGTTGGTCATACATGGTCTTTATTATGTTGAGGTATGTTCCTTCTATGCCCACTTTCTGGAGAGTTTTCATCATAAATGGGTGTTGAATTTTGTCAAAATATTTTTCTGCATCTATTGAGATGATCATATGGTTTTTATTCTTCAATTTGTTAATATGGTGTATCACACTGAATGATTTGCAGATATTGAAAAATCCTTGCATCCCTAGGATAAATCCTAGGATAGATCATGGTGTATGATCCTTTGAATGTATAGTTGGATTTGGTTTGCTAGTATTTTGTTGAGGATTTTTGCATCTATGTTCATCAGTGATATGGCCTTTAATTTTCTTTTTTGTTGTATCTTTTTCTGCTTTTGGTATCAGGGTGATGGTGGCCTCATAGAATGAGTTTGGGAGTGTTCCTTCCTCTGAAATTTTTTGGAAGAGTTTCAGAAGGATAGGTGTTGCATATACAATGGAATATTACTTAGCCATGAAAAAGAAAGAAATAAAGCCATTTACAGCAACACAGATGGAACTGGAGATTATCATACTAATTGAAGTAAGTCAAAGAAAGATAAATATCATATGATACTGCTTATATGAGGAATCTTAAAAAAAAAGGACAAATGATCTTATTTACAAAACAGAAACAGACTCACAGACTTAGAAAACAAACTTATGGTTACCAAAGGAGAAAGGTAAGGAGGGAGGGATAAATTGAGAGTTTGGGATTGACATATACACACTACTATATTTAAAATAGATAACCAGCAAGGGCCTACTCTATAGCACAGGGAACTCTGCTCAATAGGCTGTAATAACATAAATGGGAAAAGAATTTGAAAAAGAATAGATATATGTATATGTATAACTCAATCACTTTGCTGTACACCTGAAACTAATACAATATTGTAAATCAACTATAGTCCAATAAAAATAAAAATTAAAAAAAATGTTCAAAACAGTTTAGAGTTTAAAAACAGTAAGAACATTTTCATATAATAAACACATTTATTTCCAACCAAAAACAAAAAATGCCCTACTAAGCAATGCTATCATTCAGATTTGAAGGTAAGATCAATAGTTTTAGAGACAAGAAAAGGGTAGAAGAGTTCAGTACCACTATGGGCTTTACCATAAATGTTAAAGGGACTTCTCTAAGTGAAAAATTAAAGACCACAATCAAATACAAAAATTACAAAAGGAAATAATCTCATTGGTTTAGGCAAACGTACAGTAAAAGTAATAGATCAACCACTTTTAATGACAGTAGAAAGGTTAAAAGACAAAAGTAGTAAAATCATTTATATCCACAGTAAGTAGCTAAGGGATACACAAAACAAAAAGATGTTAATGTGATGTCAAAAACATTAAATGTTACATTGGAGTGAAAGTGCAGGGTCTTTAGAATGCATTCAAACTTAAGAGGTCATCAATTAAAATAGTCACATATTTATTATATTTATATACATTTATGTGAGCCACATTGTAATCACAAACCAAAAAACCTATGATAGATACACATACACAAAAAGAGAAAGAAATTCAAACACAACACCACATACAGTCAACAAATCACAAGGAAAGAGAGCAAAAGAAGAAGGAACAAAAAAGAAGTGCAAAGACAACCCAAAAACAATTAACAAAATGGCAATAAGTGCATACTTATCAATAATTACTTTAAACGTAAAAGGACTAAATGCTCTAACCAAAAGACATACAGTAGCTAAATGGATACAAAAATAAGACATATATATGTTGCCTACAAGAGACACACACAGACTGAAAGTGAGGGGATGGAAAAGGTATTCTATGCAAAAGGAAACAAACAAAAAAACTGGGGAAGCAATACTTACATCAGACAAAATATACTTTACAACAAAGACTGTAACAAGACATAAATAAGGATATTACATAATAATAGGAGATGGATCCAACAAGAAGATATAACAGTTTTACATATGTATGCATCCAAGATAGGAGCACCTAAATATATAAAGTAAACTTAACAAATGTAAAGGGAAAAACTGAAAATAACAGTCACGGTAGTGGACCTTTACATCCCACTTATATCAGTGGACAGAATATTCAGACAGAAAGTCAGTAAGGAAACACTGGCCTTGAAGGACACATTAGAACATATAAATTTAATAGAACATTCCATCCAAAAACAGCAGAATACACATGCTTTTCAAGTGCACATGAAACATTCTTCAGGATAGATCACATTCTTGGCCACAAAACAAGTCTCAGTAAGTTTAAGAAGATTGAAATTGTACAAAGCATCTTTTCTTACCACAACACTATAAGACTGTAAATCACCTACAAGAAAACCTGCAAAAAAGACAAACATGTGGAGGCTAAACAACTAATGGGTTACTCACTAAAGAAATCAAAGAGAAAATTTAAAAAAAAAATACTTGCAGACAAATGAAAATGGAAACACAATGATACAAAATCTATGGGATGAAGAAAAAGCAGTTTTAAGAGGGAAGTTAATAGTAATAAAAACCCACCTCAGGAAAGAAGAAAAATCTCAAATGAACAACCTAACTTATACCTAAAGGAAGTAGAAAAAGAACAACAAACAAACACAAATTTAGTAGAAGAAAAGAAATTATAAGATCAGAGCAAAAATAAATGAAATAGCAACTAAAAGAAAATGGAAAAAAAAATCAATGAAACTAAAACTTGTTTTTTTGAAAAGTTAAAAAGATGATAAACCTTTAGTCAGACTCATCAAGAAAAAAGAGAGAGAGCTAAATAAATAAAATCAGAAATGAAAGAGGAGAAGTTACAGGTGACACCACAAAAATACAAAGAATCATAAGATATTACTATGAACAATAAAATGAACAAAGTAAAAGAAATGGATAAATTTCTAGAAATGTACTGTCTCCCAAGATTTAATCAGCAAGAAGGAGAAACTATGAACAGACAAATTACCAGTAATAAAATTGGATCAGTAATAAAAAAAAAAAAATCCTTCCCCTAAAAAAGTCCAGGACCAGATGGCTTCAGAAGTGAATTCTACTAAACATTTAAAGAAGAGTTCATACTTATCCTTCTCAAACTATTTCAAGAAAAGATAACTCTTCCAAACTCATTCTATGAGGCCTGCATCACCCTGATACCAAAACCAGACAAAGACACCACAGAAAATGAAAATTACAGGCCAATCTCACTGGTCAATATAAGTGCAAAAATTTTAAACAAAATATTAGCAAATCAAGTTTAACAATACATTGAAAGGATTATAGACCATGATGATCAAGTAGGATTTATCCCAGGGATGCAAGGATGGTTCAATTTTTGCAAATCAATCCATGTGAAATACCATATTAACAAATTGAAGAATAAAAATCACATGATGATCTCAATAGATGCAGAAGAAGCTTTTGATAAAATCAATATCCATTTATGATTAAAAACTCTCAACAAAGTGGGTATAGAGGGAACATACCAAAACATAATAAAAGACATATATGACAAACTTACAGCCAACATCATACTTAACTATGAAAAGCTGAAAACATTTTCTCTAAGATCAGGAACAAGACAAGGATGCCCACTCTCACTATTTTTATTAAACATAGTATTTGAAGTCTTAGCCATAGCAATCAGACAAGAAAAAGAAATAAAAGGAAACCAAACTGGAAAGAAAGAAGTAAAACTGTCACTGTTTGCAGATGACTTGATACTATTTAAAGAAACTCCTAAAGATGCCATCAAGAACCTCTTAGAACTCATCAAGTAAAGGTTGCAGGATACAAATTAATATCCACAATTCTATACATTAACAACAAACTATCAGAGAAACTAAGAAAACAATCTCATTTACAATCACATCAAAAAGAATAACATGTCTAGGAATAAATCTAACCAAGGAGGTAAAAGAACTGTACTCAGAAAACTGTAAGACATTGATGACAGAAACTGAAGATGACACACACTAGTGGAAAAATATACTGTGCTCATAGATTAGAAGAATTAATATTGTTAAAAGGACCATACTCCCCAAGACAATCTACAGATTCAATGCAATCCCTATCAAAATACCAATGGCACTTTTCACAGAACTAGAACAAATAATCCTAAAATGTGTATGGACCTTCCATAGCCAAAGCAATCTAGAGTAAGAAGGACAAAGCTTGAGGTATTATGCTCCCTGATTTCAAACTATACTCTGAAGCTACAGTAATGAAAGCAGTATAGCACTGGCACAAAAACAGACACATAAATCAATGCAACACAGTAAGGAGCCCAGAAATAAACCACACACACATGAACAATAAATCTTCAACAAAGGAGGCAAGAATATAAAATGGGGTAAAGACAGTCTTTTCAATAAATGATACTGGGAAAACGAGACAGTTACAGGGAAAGGAATCACACTGGACTACTTCCTCACACCGTATACAAAAATAAACTCAAAATGGAGTAAAAACTTAAATATAAGACCTGAAACCATAAATCTCCTAGAAGACAGCAGGCAATATGCCCTTTGACGTGGGTCTGAGCAATATTTTTGGGGATATTGTCTTTTCAGGCAAGGGAAACAAAAGCAAAAATAAACAAATGGGACTACACCAAACTAAAAAGCTTTTGCACATTGAAGGAAACTATCAGTAAAACAAAAAGGCAACCTATTGAATGGGAGAAAATATTTGCAAATAATCTATGCAACAAGGGGTTAATATCCAAAATATACAAAGGACTCATAAAACTCAACATCAATAAACAAACAACCTGAATGAAAAGTGGGCAGAAGACCTGAATGGACATTTTTTCCAAAGGAGACATACAGATGGCCAAAAAGCACATTGAAAGATGCTCAATATCACTAACAATCAGGGAAATGTAAATCAAAATCACCATGAGGTATTACCTCACACCTCTCAGAATGGCTATTATCAAAAAGACAACAAATAAGTGTTGGTGAGGATATGGAGAACAGGGAATGCTCATACACTGTTGGTGGGAATGTAAATTGGTACAGCCGCTATGGAAAATGGTATGGAAGTTCCTTAGAAAATTAAAAATAGAACTACCATATGATCCAGTAATTTCACTTCTGAGTATTTTAAGAAAATAAAAACACTAATTTGAAAAGATATATGCACCCCAATGTTTATTGCAGCATTATTCATGATAGCCAAGATATGGAAGCAACCTACATGAATGGATAAAGAATCTGTGTTCCATATATACAATGGAACATTACCCAACCATATAAAGAATGAAATCTTGCCAGTTGCAAGAAAATAGATGGACCTAAAAGGTATTATGCTAAGTGAAATACATCAGACAGAGAAAGACAAATACAGTCTGATTTCTGAAATGAATCTGAAAAGCAAAACAAACAAAACAGAAACAGACTCATAGATACAGTGAACGAACTGGTGGTTGCTAGAGGGGAAAAGTCTAGAAGTCTGAGTGAAATAGGTATTGAATTAATACATTGTACACCTGAAACTAAAGTAATATTGTAAGTCGATTATACTTCAATTAAAAAAAAAAAAACATTAAAATACCATTTGCCTCCAGATCTGGATTTTGCATCAAAGTAATTAGGCTTCAGGACACCTCACTTGCATGGGCCCATCTCAGGCCTTATAAGGGGATGTCATTCAAGGAGTCATGAGTTTTTGTAAAGTTTACAAAAGTAAGATATTTAGCTGCAATTGGTTAAGACCAGTCCCTTTCCACTACAGTTCCCTCTTCAACTCCTTCTCCTTGTGTTGAGTGGCATTGGCATAGATGTAAGGTTTGGGAGATGAGGCTAAAAGAGAGTTTAATTTATAAATATTACTGCTTTATGTACAGGCTACAACTGGCCTGAGATTTTAGAGAAGAATATTAATGTCACATAAGTTCTAAGTAACGTACTTGTTGCTTTCCTGGTATATGAATGGCTTCCAGGAATACTCCTGTTGTGAATTGCCTAATTTACTCTGTGTCATGACCCAGAGCACAGAGCCAGAGACTGATTGCAAAATGTATGAGTCCTATGTAGCAGGCACCAAGAAAGAAGAGGGTAATGGAGGAGGAACAAGACAACTGAGCAGAAAGCTCATCTGTGGAAAATCCTTACAAATCTTATAGCTCACATGTAAAAAAAAAAAATTGATAGAGGTTTCCCATAGGATTTACATCATGTTATTATAATGATTTTGACCCTAAAAGAAAATATTCTAAATTATTAGCAATATAAAGACAATAAAAAGAAATTTCAATCAACATTGCTGGAAGAAAAACAGAATTATCTTTCTACTCTCTCTACAGAAAATGATTGCACATTGTCCTATGAAGGAGCACTTTAAAATTTATAATTTGTTGTGATTTATTTTCCTCATGGAAAACAAAAATTAACATTACTTATTAATTTTGTAATCTTTTTAAGGAAATAATCCCCCAATATTGTAGCTTTAGACCCTACAAAACCTGCATCTCCTGCTACTGGCTCTTAGCAAATATTAAGGATTTTACTAGAAGAAGAGAAAAACATGCTCCTTCTGGAAACTACCAAGGATGTTTCAGCTTTTCCTCTCCCTGCCCCTTCCTGTGAGAAAAGTGTCTGTCAGGACAATGAATATCACAGGCTGTGCACACATGGGATGAGTCAGGTCATGGGGGCTGAATGACTGATAACATATACATGTAGCATGTTTACCTCTCAAAACCTGACTTAATTAAGAAAAGAATACCAAAACACCAGCAAACTAGAATATCCCCTTTTTTTCTGAGAGTTGAAGACCAGATTCCTGTGTCACCTTCACCCAAAACTGGAGGGAAGAAAACTGCTTGGGTTATTCTTATTCTTATACTTTGCATATATCTTGGACATTTCATCAAGAATTTTGAATTTAGAACCTCTCTCCTAAAGTATACATTTGGTGTATAAAATAATCTTGTCATCACAAATATTTTCAGCACTATTCAAAATAACCTTTTCAATACATCAGTGTCTTTATTATACTTGTTAAAATCTCTGTGGTTGTCATGTAGTTAATAACCTGAATTAAGAAAGTACAGATGAATGTAGGAGGGAAGCACCCCCAGGTTTACCTTGGATATAGATGCCAAAACTGTCAGCGGAAAGGGAAGGGGGATAAACATATGATCCCACATGAACATTTCCATATTATTACAGATGGTTCCCCAAAAAGAGTTTGGATAGGGAAGTTATATTTACATATGAGAGAACTATTTAAATTATATTTGTAAAGGTAGGAAAAGCAGCATTTTTATATTGTCCAGTGCTTTGGGTCTTCATGTTAGTGAGAAATCCTTTAGAATATATGCGTCTAAGAGCATGAACTCAAGGCAGATAACAGTCTGTGAGAAGCAAGTCCAAATGTTGAGAATATAAAGCATTGAGGCTTTCAAAGGTACAGCTGGTGGTGTTTCATCCAGGAAGTAAGGACTGGATGACAGATCTTCTAAGGCTGACAGTAGTCAGGGATACCTAATATCAGCTCAAGCTGAGAAACTGCAAAGTCAAGAAAGAATCCTCTGAACTTGTTTCCCTGAGTATTCAAGCTTTACTTAAAAGCTTCAACTTTCCTAACTAAAAAGTTAGGGTGGGGTGGAGTAGAGAAGGCAGGGAATGGAGATAAATGTTGTAATGATATTCCTAAAGAGGCGATTCTGTCTCTCCTGCTTGCTTGCATTTGTACAAGAGAAGTTCAAAAGGAAGAATGTCAGGAGTTTAGAAGTATAGATGTCTGAGTGACATGTTACACTATTTGCTGGTTTATGGCACAACATTAAACCTCCAGTATCTACTTCCATGCTTGTGACTTTAGAATGTGAACCTCTTCTGTCTCTCCTAGGTGTCATATTCAGAACTGTAATTGAACAGAAAGGGGGAAATTACATATAAAGGTATAGGCAAAGGAACAGCTATTACTCCTAGAGGATGGGGAAACATATCTGCATGTGTGTCAGTTAACAAGAGAAGGACACATGGAGAGAATACTTTCAATACTTCAAGTCTTACTCCTTTGTACTTTCTTTGAATATTAAAAACAAGCACAGCTTTTGGCAAATGGATGTCACTCAGTACTTCTTAAACTAAAGCTTTGCAGCAAAATCTAAGGATTTGAGCTATTCTTACACAGACAGGAAAGAAATCTGATGGCTTTATCCTGTGAAACTAAGCCTTTAAAAGTCAGTAATGTTCTTGGTTTCACGTTGTATGAAAAATAAACTACTCTTCCTATTGTAAAATATGCAAAGTCCCCTCCTTTTTTGTTACATTAAATACAATGATGCCATTTCACTTCAGAAACAGCTAACGCAAAGGTGGTCAAAATGTATAAACTTCCAGTTATGAGATAAATAAGTACTAGGGATGTAACGTACAATATGATGACTGTAGTTAACACTGCCATATGGTGTATTTGAAAGCTGTTAAAAGAGTAATTTGTAAGAGTTCTCATTGCAAGAAAAAACATTTTTTTGTATCTATATGAGATGATGGATGTTAACTAAACTTATTGTGGTAATCATTTCACAATATGTGTAAGTCAAATATTAAGCAGTACACCTTAAACATATACAGTGTTATATGTCAATCATATCAGTAAAATTGAAAAAAATGGCTATCATATGACAGGAGAATCTTAGGAAAGACAGAGGTAGAGTTGGAAAAAGTAGGTTCTGTAATACCCTTTGTTAGCTCTCTCTTTTGAATAATCACTGTGACCTCATTTCCCCAATTTAGAAAAGATTGAGTTGTATTTTGACTTGCTCCTATTTTTAATCTACACATCCCATCATTTAAAACATGTTTTCACCAAATCAAGCAAAGATGTCTGGGGTGATTAGCCTGGGATTTTCATTCCTTGAATTCTTTTGGCTATGGATATCCAACTCCTCCTCTTTTACATTCCCCAGATATTGTTGATTTCTCCAGTTATAAGCCTTACATCGTTCATGTTTATTTTAGCTTGTTTGTGTGAAAGTTGACACCATACGGTGATGAGAATCACATTCCCATCCTAAATGCTTAACATTTAACAGAGATTTTAACTAAGAGACCCAATGATACCAACTGTAAAATAACCTGTCATTTCTAGATGATCTGCTTTGTTTTATTAGAGTAAAGGTCAATAAGTCCAAAATTATGTTTTTTAAAAGATGTTTTCCCATAATGTAGTTGTCAAAGAAGATTGATAAAACAGAAAATTTTTTTAAATTTGATTTTAGTAGAAAAAGAGAAGTATTGTTAAATTACTATATAGCTCATATTTGTTGTTATTTATTAAGTTGCTATTCTTTCACTCTAGGTGGATGGGAAGGATGTGAAATCACTACATGACAGTTTATAGACAGACATGGAAGGGAGCATTTCTGATGTAAAACTGTTAATACCAAAAATGTGAGTTTAGAAAGTTAAGAATTATGTTTTCTTAAGTGAAATTCATGTTCTTCTACCTAAGGTGATTTATTTAAATCTGCAAGCAAGGTTTAAACATAAAACACAAAACGAATAATCAATGAGTCCAATCCATACTGGAACACAGAGAGCAAATGTGTAATGTTTGTTTATCAAATAATTTCCTTTGCATAATGATTCCAAAACCAACCAGGCAGCGCAGTTCTTGAGCCAGAGTTGCACTGGTGGGACTTCTGGAGTCAAAGAAGCTTTTTTAAGATTCCTCTCTAAAATCTGAGGAAGGTAATAATCTCCTCCCTGTGCACATTTTGCTTGCGTGTCCTATACCCCAAGTACATGTTCCACAGTAACCTCGTAATACAAACCAAGCCTCCTGATGGTCTTCAAGCACATGCTAATTCACATAGAAGCAAACACTACAGCCTACTACTGCTAGGTTTCTTTGCAATGAACAGCATATTTTGCTCACTGGGGGAAAAGACAGGAGGAAGCCTATTGTATTCTTAACCGTTATCTCTGAGTGAATAGAAGGAATTGCTTCCAAATGCAGTAACAGAATTACTGTAGATTAGTGTAGCATTTGAGCTTGAGTGCTGAGGTAAAATTGTTTTCTCTATTGCATGACCATGATCTTGAAAGTTCTCGTTTTATTACAATAATGGAGATGCTTGATCACGTACTGAGTCAGGTAAATCACAAAGCCAGCTCTTGAGCAGTCCTGGGCAGGCCATAAGTAATGCCATAGCTGAGGACTGCATTAACCACAATTCAGATGAATAAAATCCAACACAAGCTCATTTGATTTGTTTACAGTGCGAAGAGAGACTTTATTCAGAAATACAATAATACAACAACAACAAATGCTCTTGTTCTGTATTGTAAAAAAAGAAGCCCAGGTACTTTTCATTGCAGCCTGCAGTCTTTCATTACTAGGGACAGCATGCCCAGCTCATAAACACCGGTTATCAATGAAAGAAATAGAAACTTGTGAGACCAGGGGAATGTTTATATACATTTGAAGATGAAACAGCCGAGGCAGAGCAGTGTTGTAGTATCAATTATAATGACGTACATGTGGCTGCTTACAGTTTTAACATGGAACATGAAAAGAGATTGTGACTTGGTGCAGTACATGAATAGCTTATAGCTTCAGCTTTGAAGTGAATGACCCACTTTCCCTTCGAGTACCCACTAAAATTAGGTGGCACCTTGCTTGAAATGTGATAAATTTGAGATCAAGTCAAGCATTATATATAAGGTTGAACAGAGACTATAACTTCACCCTTTAAATATGCAGATTAGGAAAGAATGATCACCTTATGTTAGACTTGACTTAGTAAGAACCGGCTCTACCCTCATGAGCGTGTAGAGAAAGTAAGGGTCAACAGACGATAGGTTTGAAATATTGCTAAGAAACAACCTCTATAGGCACAAGCAGAAAAAAAATGAGGGTGCAATTTCTTTAAAATTACCCAAAAAATTCCAGGAAGATTAAGAAAAAGTTATTAAATAACATGATTTTATTATTATCAACCTCATCCCAATTGGTATCCCACCTAATCACTACACACTGAAAAGTTCTGCGGTAAGGAGGCTTATGGATTAAACTAATTGAACCTCGCAAGGTAAGTCAGAGAACAGAGGAATTTTTTAGTGTGATAATCTCAGTATGCAAAATATGGTTGCCCTATTCTGCTGTTAGCGATCAGGGTTAGTTTTGATGGCATTACAAGATACTAGAATCATATGACCTAGAATTTCCAACTTCTATTTCTGGCCCCCACCTCTTTTTCCACATGAGACTCCCAAGAAACCATGTACCCAGAGGTGATGACAAATGCTAAATTTAAACATGCCTCAATTCCTGTCGGCTGGCCCCCCGTGTCCTGTCACAAAGCTCTCTGAACAGCTGGGCTGAGGACTTGGCTCAGTCTCAAGGATCAAGAGGAGTCTCTGGACCCATTTGTCTCCATCTTAGCTACAGCTGCCCACCAGGACCAGACCTGGTACTTACAGTGAAGGAGGGATTGGAGGGCACAGCTTGTAGTGTCTTTATCAACAAGGAAGTGGTACCTTTGACTCCATCAGTGTTTCCCTCTGACCAATCAAATTAGCTCCACCTTCTCTCTGAACAGAGTTTGGGAGTTGGGGAAGACAAGAAAGGGAGTGAGGGAAAAGAAGCTCCAATGGAAATGGAGTGGTGCTTAGAGCTCCTCTCCTGTCCAGAGACTGGCAGCACCACATAGAAAACATGCTTAATTCAACTCCATAGAATTGGAAAGGGGGAAGGGTAGAAGACACGGTTCTTGTTTTCAAAAAGACTCAGATCTAACAAGAAAATAAGCTCTAATCATAATACTGTGTAGAAAGTGATTTATGTGTTTTTAAACTAACTTACACAGGAAATCCAAAGAGGGAGTCATTGTTTCTGCTATGAGTGTGAGGGTAGTTGGAAATAGCTAAATCAGAGACATTTGTGTAAGATATTGAAGGACAAAAGCAACTGTAGCAAATTAGTGAAATGACAAAACATAATGTCAGTGAAAGAGAATGGGGAAAAGGCAGAGAATGCAGCAAGAGTTAAGGGAAGGAGATGTAAAACTACATGGCATGTATGATGAGTCCTCTGGCTAGAGATCTGGAGGCTAGGAGGGACAGGAGTGAAATATCTGGAAATGATCCAAGAAAATGTTTCGTTGCCAAATTTAGGAAGGACCTTGAGTGTCCTGCTAAGAAATTAAGAGTTTTATCTTTGATGTTGATGGGAAGCTTGGAAAAGAAATGACATATGATTAGGTCTGTGTTTACCAGAGATTATTCTGGCAACACTGTGAAGAATGAATTGGAAGTGATGAAAATAAAGGTAGAAAAATTAGTTAGGAGACTAATGCAGCTGTTGAGGATGTAAACTGGGAAAATGGGAGGGATATTGGGTCTAATAATGCCAATTACTCAGTAGATAGTGAGACTGCAAAATAGGGGCAACAAAAATATTTTTGGAATAATTCAGGTTGGGAAGATTTAAGATTTTACAGGCTGTTGTGAATCAGAAAGGTGCCACTCAGTTTCCTAGGCATTTTTGTTATGAGAAGCATGTGTTTGTAAATTTTCTGGTTAGGGTTCATTGTACAGTTTGAACCCATAGAAAAAAGCTTGACCAATTAACCCAAAAAGGACTCAAATCACACAGTACCAGGCAAGTAGTAGTTATTCCACAAATATTTGTTGAACCAAAATTTGTGAGGTGATGATGATGCCTGTCTCACACACCACTGTCTTCAATTGAGTTTAAGCTGTGAAGTAACCATGGTTTTTCTCTCTTCTAAACTTCAGTTCTCCATTCTAAATGAGATTCTCACTGGGATGTTACGAAAATTAGTGGGGAAACAAGTGTATTTTTTTCCACCACCACAAGTATTGCAATATGCATGTTATGATTTTTTAGTTTTCTTGTAGAATACGGAGCTTCATTAGCAGAATGGTCAAACACACCTCCAGTTGATTTGATTTGATTTTTAGAATGTATGCAAACATCATTGAATTTGTTCAATTCCATTGATCCAAATGAAATTCTATGTATGCATTTAAAAATAGGAAACATTAATGAGTTATACAAATAATAGTAATGATACATAAGGTAACATGTTTTGACAACTTCTATGATAAGCACTTTATATACACTATCTCAGTTTTACTGTGAAGTGGGTATTTTTATTAGACTTAATTTTGATATGCAAAACTAAGGCACAGAGAAGTTAAATAGCATGCCCAATGTCATACAGCAGGTCATAGGAGAAGCTGATATTTGAACCAGCCAATGGGATTCCCAATCCCATGCTTTTAATTCATGAAGATGCACTACACAATTTCATGCTTTATTTGCCATAAGGTAGAACTTTTTTTCTAGTAAGATCAGATTAAATGAAAGTCCAACAAAATTTGGATTTTTCCCATAAAGAAAAGCTTCATGTTCTTTTTGAACTCTATGATGTCAAACTATTCCAAAAATATCTTTGGTGCCCCTACTTTGCAGTCTCACTATCTACTGAGCAATCAGCATTGTTGGACCCCACTTCCCTCTCACTCCTCCAGTTCATATCCTTGACAGCTGCATCAGCCCCCTAACTGGTTTTTGTATCTTTATCACTTCCAATCCATCTTTCAGTGTTGCTAGAATAATCACTTGTAAACACAGACCTGATACATTATTTCTCTTCAAATCCTTCTATGGTTACCATTATCATCAATGCTTCTTCTCCTTTCCCTTAGCCACAAGGGAATTCTCAGAAAATAACCTTCTTGGAGTTCTTCCATCAATTGAAATGGAAACCATAAAACCAGAAAATCACATAAATAAATAAAACCTATCATTTGTAAATTACAAGAAGATGTCTTAAGATTTCAGCCTTATTTTTGAAATTAAGAGTTTTACCTGTCACAGCACCCACATTTGGCCATGCAAGAGAAAGGCATTTTTTCTGCCAAAGAATAGACCATTGAGAATGGCTGTTTGGAAAGCGTTTTGTTAATATATTTTGTAGTAAAAAGTTTATAGCTTTATTAGAGTAGTGTATATGCTATAAAGGAAAACAATAAAAAGATCTCTTAGAAACTGAGACTCTCATAATTGAAAAAAAAAACATTTTAAGCACTTCTATATTATTAAAATAGACAACAAACAGAAGAAAACAAATTTGGATGATGCCATATTCTCTGTTTACAATACAATTAAATTTTAAATAATGAAGAGATAATTTTAAAAGACTCACACATTTGGGGAGTCTAAAACTTCTAAATAACTCATAGGTCAAAAAGAAATTATGATGGAACTTAGAAAATATGTAGAATTAATGGTAAAGAAAATATTGCATATCAAAATTTGCAAGATGAAATCAAACTGGTTCTTAGAAGGAAATTGTAAGCATATTTTTGCAATTACTTAAGACAAATTTGAAAACCAACTAACAAATTAAACAGTTCAGGAAATTATAAAAATAAAGTATGACAAAAGAAAATAGAAGTAGAGATATAATAAAGCATAAAAATTAATATATAGAAAGTAAAGGAACAAAATAAAGATAATGAAATAGGAAAAAATAGGTGATAGGACAGACAAAATGATAATCTGTGTTTATTTTTTATTGATTAATAAATTTCACAAACCTCTGACAAGACTAATCAAGTAAAAAGAGAGATAACATTAATTAACAGTATTTGAAAAAAATAAGAAAACTACAAATATGGCAATATTTTTAAAAATCTTAAATTAATTCCATATACAATTTTATGCCAATAAATTTGAACATTTCAATGAGGGACAATTTTCTTGAAGAATATACCCTAAAATTAATACAAAAAGAAATGATTATCTGAGTAAACCCATCTTTTCTTTAAAATAATTAGATAAATATTTCTGCAAAAAGAAATTTGCACAAGTTTTAGAAGTGCATTCTCACACATATTTGAAGGACAGATCATTCCAATCTTATGCTGACTGTTCCTTGTGGAAAAGCCTGCTAATTATCCCCAATATCTATCATCCCCCTCAAATTTTAGCTGACTATGGACACCCAATGAGAGATCACAATTTCCAGTGACCTTTGCAGTTTGTGTGGCTCTATGACCAAATTATGGCTAATGAGATCTGAATGGAAGTGATGTGTGAGATTTCCAGGTCACATCCTTTCAGGATGATATAATCTGCCATCAATTTCCTCTTTTACCCCATCCCCATGAGCTGAAATGTCCAGCCCTGGTGTGGATAAATCAGCTTTCATCTTTCAGATGGTGGCAAAAGCTTAGGAGATGGGCGAGCCACAAAATAGAAGAAAGAACCTTGGTCCTTGGGTAATCTTGTGAAGCCCAGAAGCCTGCTTACTGCCGCTCTTTTGTTTGTGCCGCTGTGAGTTTTACTTTATTTTTAGAACATCTTGTTCTGCATACTCATTAGTATACTTAGTAACTTATTTTATGAAGCTAGAATAACCTTGATTCTAAAATCAGATTAGAAGAATAAAAGAAAGAAAGATTCTAGACTTCTCTGACTTACTACAGACTCAGAAGTCTGAGATAAAATGTACACTATCTGAGCCCAGCAATATTTTTAAAAATATTGATCCATTCATTAATAACAACTATGTGAGGTCTGCTTCAAGAACAGAGGGATAATTCAATAATAGAAAATGTATTAAAGCAATTCACGTAGATTAAAGGGAAAAATGTGCAAAATCATCTCAATGGATATAGAAATATTTGCATTTGATAATATTCAGCATCACTTTGTTAAGAAAGCTATAATCAAACTGGAATAAATGAGAAAGTTTTTAACCTGATAAAGGATATGGATCAAAATTGTACCGAAAATGACAAATTTTCATGTAAAATATTAGAAGCCGTTTCCTCTAAAGTAAGAAACATGATAAAGATTCCCATTGTCTTTTCCTACCAAACAGTGAATAAATGCATTGTCAAGGAAAAGAAACACATGTTATAAGAAACAGAAATAAATTCAGAACTATCAGTATTTACATTTAATATGAATACTTATTACATAAATAAATGTTGATGCATTAAAAATGGAACAATATACTACAGTTAAAAGGAAGATATCAGCATTCTTTGTATTCAACATAGATTAATTTTAAAAATCCATTCATTATTTGATCAAAAAAATTTACATATTCTATCGCATGATTTAGATGCTGAGAAAAGGTCAATGCAGAATGATATTTGAAAATTTGAAAAGCAATACTACATTTTGCTTATGAATACACCCATGAATAGTAAACATATAAAGAAATTCCTGAGAATTACAAACACCAAGCAAATGAGGTGGAGGTTACTATCCTGAGGTGAGTGGGAATGTGGGTGGATACTTCACTGAGATGAGGCATATACAAATATCTACATCTGTATGATCTAAATCATAATGATATACATATGTAAAACTGTTAAGATTTAACATGGCTGAGGGCAAGTGCATTGATTATCAATATTTTTATTTTTATTTTTTAAAGTTTATGAAAGTTAAAATATATCATTATAAATGTATAGGAAAAAAAATCAAAGACTGATGACATGATTGTGCATCTCAGGATGTTCAAGATGGTAACGCTACCCTGGGACACCCATTAGCACCCAGCCAAACAGCCAGATATCAGCTGCCTCCTGCCTTGTTCTTGATCTGTTTTTCAGACTTAAGGTGTGCGGCTTCCATAATGAACCCTGAAATTTTCCTCTACTACTGAAACATTGGAGTGTATTTAAATAGTAACTCCATCACTTCCTAGCTACGTAATTTATTTGAAACTGCATTAAATTAATTAACCTCTCTGGGCTTCAGCTTTTTTCTCTGAAAATGTGGATACAAGTAATACCTGTGCCACAGCGTTTTTACATTTATTGAGTGCTTTCTTTATGCTTGTTACTACATAATACATTTTTATTATTAATACAGATTAGAACTGTGCCAGGTACATAACAACGGCTCTGTGATGGTTGGCTATGATTTTTAAAATAGAGAATAGCGTGGCAGTTAAGCGGAAAGGCTATGATAACTAGGTTGCTAGGTTGAGATCTTGGCTCTGTCTCTCCCTAACTCTGTGAACTGGGGCAAATTACTTATGTCTCCGGGTTCCTCATCTATAATAGGGAGACAGTAACGGCTTCCCTAAGATTGTTCTTTGACTAAATGCACTAGTATATGTAAAGCTATACAGTGAGGCTATATAGGGTTACTTTCATTTATTATTATTTTAACACACACTCATGTGTCCATACATACTCATGTATACACACACACATACACATACAAACATATTTTCTGAGATTCTCTTATTAGCAACTTAGCAGGGAGCTAGAAGTTCACTTCACCCTGGTCTGTGTCCTCTACCAGCATACTCATTATCTCCTTTCTGAGTTAATTTATTCCTAAGGCTAATGTTCTTGCTTTTCACTCTGCAGCCCCGCTGGTTATATTGAATAGTATTCTAGCCCTTGTCCAGGACTGGGCACATTTAATATCCAGCATTGAATTGCCTGTCATGGACTGACACATCACTTTGTGACCACAGATTTCTGTCATGTGACAAGATTTCTAGTACCTGAGAGTGGCTTGCTTGTCAAAATCCCATGAAGCTATCTGAGTAATTGGATAGGTTTGTGTTTAGTACAGGCTCCATCATTCATGATGTCTGCAACATTACCTGGATCCAATCTTGCCTCTGCCATTATGACTGTGGACCTTGGACAAGTCTCTGGCCCTCTTGGTACCTCAGTTTTTTCATTGATAAATGGTGAAATAGTGGCACATTTGTGTGTTAGGAAGATTAACAAGTTGATGCATATAATGTGCTAGAATCTAGCATAAAGAAGGTAGTGATTAATGCCATGTCTCCTCTCTCTACTACTATTAATTTATTCGTGTAATAAATGTATTCATCATGTCCTTGGCACTAGGTTAGTTACCAAGAATGCAACATTAATAAGACACATCTATGTTCTCATGGAGCCAAATTGTAGCTGTATGCAGTGGGGAAGAAGAGGTGCAACATTGGAATAAACAGCACTCTTTAGCAACTCACAGCCAGAGGGAACAGTTTACTTCCCTTCTCCCTGGGAGAGAAGAAGAGGGACCAATGAAGACTTCACAGAGAGGGTGACCTTTGAGCTAGTATTTGAAGGATAGACCTTCAAGAAGAGAATCTAGGCATAGACTTGAAAGTGGAGAATGGAGTTGCCTCCCAAGCTTCCAAGATGCTACCTAAGATTTTCAGCCTGGCCCACCCTAGGACCTTCCAAACACCCCAGATTTTCCCACGATCCAGCAACTAAAGGGTTGAGTCTTCATGACTAACACCTGTGCCTCTTCTGATTGGTCAGTATTATCCTATGGATTATTGAATAGTTGAATATCATCCTTGAGTATAGGTTGTTGGAATGTGCTATTTTACTTTCTTACTTCTAATATTTGACATGTAAATTGACATCAGCTATACACCTGGGTTTATCCCTATACAGTAAAAGTCCCCTACATACAAACCTTCAAGTTGTGAACTTTCAAAGATGCGAACGTGCATTCGCATGTCCAATCACTTAAGTTAGTTCACATGTCTGGCGTACATTGTCACGTGTATGCATCCTTTACGAGTGGTTGTGCTTTTGTGTACTTTACAGTACTGTATAGAGTACAATAGTACAGTAACTTTATTTCAAGCACAGGATGTCCGGAAGCAAGAGTAAAAGCAGCAGTGATGTAGCTGGTACTGCTAAGAAGCACCAAGCAATAACAGTGGAAACAAAAGTGAAAATAACTGAGAGAGTGGAGCCAGGTGAAAAGATGGTAGATGTTGCTCATCCTTATAACATGAATCGTTCAACCATCAGCACGATTCTAAAGAAAAAGTACAAGATTATGGAACATGTGAAGTCTGCTGTGCCAATGATGTCAACAATAATACGGAAGAAGCATGGAAAAGTGATGAAGGAGATGGAGAAAATTCTCAGTGTGTGGACGCAGGATCAACATCAGCATCGAGTCCCACTCAGCTTAATGCTGATTCTAGAGAAAACTAAAAGTCTTTATGAAGACTTGAAGAAGAAACACGGTGAAGAATCAGAGGGCGCATCTTTTAATGTTAGCCATGGCTGGTTTCACCAGTTCAAAGCTAGAACCAACATTCATAACGTAAAAGTAAGTGGCGAGGCAGCAAGTGCAGATACAGTAGCTGCCAGGAAATTTCCTGAAACACTTTGAGAAATTCTTGATGAAGACAAGTATTTACCCAAGCAGGTTTTTAATGTGGATGAGACAGGACTGTACTCGAAGAGGATGCCAGACTGAAGTTACTTCAGTAAGGAGGAAATGTTGATGCCAGGCTATAAAGCAGCAAAGATAGGCTAACTGTGTTGTTTGGTGGCAATGCTTCCAGCAATATGAAGCTGAAGCCTCTCTTAGTTTATCATTCAGAGAACCCAAGAGCCCTAAAAACATAGCCAAGGACTCTCTTCCTGTTATGTGGAAGAGTAACCCCAAAGCCTGGGTTACACAGGCCATTTTCCAGGACTGGTTTTTCCCACCACTTTATCCCAAAGGTAGAGAAATATAGCTTGGAGAAGGATGTCCCATTCAACATTCTTTTGCTGCTTGACAATGCTCCAGGCCACACCCCATTCACGGACGACTTTCATCCCAATGTCAAAGTGGTGCATCTGCCACCAAATGCTATGTCACTTATTCAACCTGTGGACCAGGGAGTTATAGCGACTTTCAAGATACATTATTTATGTCACACTTTCACCAGGCAGTAAAGGCAAGTGATGAATCAGGAACAACCTTGTGACAATTTTAGGAGGACTATAACATCTACAAGGCCATAAAAAACATTGACTTTGCTTGGTATGATGTTACAGCTGTCACGATGAATCGTGTTTGGAAGAACCTTTGCCAACAGTTTGTTCACAATTTTCGTGGATTTGAGAAAGTGGATGAGGAGTCCAAACAGGTCTTCAGCATTTAGTGACCCTCAGCGAGAAGCTGGAGCTAAATCTGCAAGAGGACGACTTCACTGAACTCCTTGCTGTGCAACACGAGGAGTTTACTAATGAAGATCTAATGGAATAGGAGGCCCAGAGAAAAGACGAAAAGGGACAAGAGGAAGAAGTAACTGAAGAACTGAAGACATTCACGACGCAGCAAATGGCAGGGGATTTTCTTTATTTGAGGAGGCACTGTTAGTTTTTGAAGCATAGGACCCAAATGTAGAACGATACACGAAGGTTGCAGCAGCCATTCAGAATGCAATCCAGTGCTACCATGTCATCTATTATGAGGAAAAAAAGGGCTACTACCCAGACATCACTGGATCATATTTTCAAGAGGGTAGATAGAATTGAATCCAGCAAGGAACCAGAACCTCTGCCATCCACGTCAGGCATGAGTGAAATTGAAGCTTACCCTCCATCTCCTATTGCCAACGATCGTCAGCTCTACCATCTCCCACCTCCTCTCCCTCCTCCAGTCAGTAACTCTTCTTGCCTGTTCACTCGATGTGAGCCCCTGTATGCCAGCTGTTGTACTGTACTACTGTACTTTTCAAGGTGCTGCACTGTAAGATTAAAAATGTTTTCTTCAGTTTTTGTGTTTGTTTGTTTTTTATGCATTATTTGTGTGACAAGTATTATAAACCTATTACAGTACAGTACTATATAGCCGATTGTGTTAGTTGGGTGCCTAGGCTAACTTTGTTGGACTTATGAACAAATTGGACTTACGAACTCGCTCTTGGAATGGAACTCGTTCATATGTAAGAGACTTACGGCAACCCTTCACTTGAACGACTACTTTTTTTCAATTGAAGTATAGTTGATTTACAATGTTGTGTTAGTTTCTGGTGTACAGCAAAGTGATTCAGTTATATATGTATATACATAGATATATTATTTTTCATATTCTTTTCCATTATCGTTTATTACAGGATATTGAATATGGTTCTCTGTGCTATGCAGTAGAATGTTGTTGTTTATCTCTTTTATATATAGTAATTTATATCTGTTAATCCCAAACTCCTAATTTATCCCTTCCCCTATGGTAACCATAAGTTTGATTTCTGTGTCTGTGAGTCTGCTTCTGTTTTGTAAATAAATTTATTTGTATCATAGTTTAGATTCCATATAAGTGACATCATACGATATTTGTCTTTCTCTTTCTGACTTTCACTTCATTTAGTATGATAATCTCTAGGTCCATCCATGTTGCTGCAAATGGCATTATTTCATTCTTTCTATGGCTGAGCAGTATTCCATTGTATAAATGTACCACATTTTCTTTTTCCGTTCATCTATTGATGGACATTTAGTTTGCTTCTATGTCTTGGCTGTTGTAAGTAGTGCCACTGTGAACACTGAGGTGCATGCATCTTTTCAAATTAGAGTTTTCTCCAAATATATGCCCAGGAGTGGAATTGCAGGATCATACAGCAACTCTATTTTTAGGTTTTTAAGGAACCTCTGTACTGTTTTCTATAGTGGCTGTACCAATTTACATTCCCACCAACAACGTAGGAGGGTTCCCTTTTCTCCACACCCTCTCCAGCATTTATTGTTTTTAGACTTTTTAATGATGGCCTTTCTGACCAGTGTGAGGTGTTACTTCATTGTAGTTTCGGTTTGCATTTTTCTAATAATTAGCGAAGTTGAGCATCTTTTCATGTACCTATTGGCCATCTTTATGTCTTCTTTGACTACTTTTTAACCTAGACAAAAAGGTGATTCTTTTATTTTGCTTTTAATATTAATTTCTAGAAGTTCAAATGCAAGGAAAAGCCACAGCATAACTTGGAAAACACAGAAGTGACTACTGTTTTCAGTCAATAAATATGTGATCATTGTAAAAATGCTATAAAATACTTAAAATAGTCCCAGAATTAACCACTGTTAACATTTTCTTAGGAATCCTTTCAGGTAATTTTAATGCCAATAGTGGTATAATGTGTGAGTGTATGTGTGTGTATACACATATAGTTACATTATCTGTACTTATTGTTCACATGAATTGCTTTCCCACTAAATAGTCTGCTCCATAATTCTGCAATTTTTCCACTTAACAATGTATCTGGGACATTTTTCTACATCAGCACATATAAATATACTCCATCAAAAAAAAAATCGTTTAGGATTCTACCTAGAACGTGTATCATAATTTATGATGGATATTTAAGTAATTTCCACACTTTCACTATTGTTAACAGTGTTGCAGTTAATATCTCTGAATACATATCTTCACACCATTATAAAGGTTTTTCTGTGAAATTGATTTTTTGAACATACAAGTAACTCATGCTAATTATTTTCAAATATAAATTGTCATTAATGTGCAAAAAAATACAACTTTAATTATCTGAACCCTTAATAACCTTTTCTGAAAGCTTTATATATTCCTCAAGCAGAAGAAATAGTAGATGATATAATTGTCCCCTGTCTAGACTGAGGCAACGATGGTGACACTTGTTCTAAATTATTAATTTAACACACATGAAACCCTTTAGATGAACAGGTGATATGGTTATTATTAGATGTGTTGCTTGTTTACAACAAGGGCATATTTAGAACCTGAGATCAAAGTTCTAAAGCTGATTTCAAAACAGTAGCCTTAATCATGCTAAGGCCTGGGACTCCTGTAGCAATTGGGAGAGAATGAAAGTGATCTAAATTACAACAAAGACACATAACTCCATCATTACTCTAAATCCACTACTTCAGACCATTGTATTTGTGTTGGTGGGAGTCCAAAAAATCAAAAACAAAACAACAAAAAATTCTATGCTGTCATATGCATGTGAAAGGGTTAAACCTCATTTATCCATTAGTTCTTCTACTTAAAAAACACTTATTCACCACCCACTGTATGCCAAGCTCAGTGCTAAGCAGTGAGCATACAGTGTTGAACAAAATGAACATTATCCCTGAACTCACAGTGCTCTTCTTGAACCCGCCATTTAGCCATCATAGTAATTTTTTTGGAATGATTTGGTATATATTCCTTCCCCACTATTTCCACTACCATTATTCTAGCCCCAAATTATTATCATTTCATTCTGTTTTTTTGAATTTTATTTTATTTATTTTTTAAACAGCAGGTTCTTCTTAGTTATCCATTTTATACATATTAGTGTATATATGTCAATCCCAATCTCCCAATTCATCACACCACCACCCACCCTGCCAGTTTCCCCCATTGGTGTCCACACATTTGTTCTCTACATCTGTGTCTCTATTTCTGTCCTGCAAACCAGTTCATCTCTACCATTTTTCTAGGTTCCACATATATGTGTTTGTATACGATATTTGTTTTTCTCTTTCTGACTTACTTCACTCTGTATGACAGTCTCTAGATCTATCCACGTCTCTACAAATGACCCAATTTCATTCCTTTTTATGGCTGAATAATATTCCATTGTATATATGTACCACACCTTCTTTATCCATTCATCTGTCGATGGGCATTTAGGTTGCTTCCATGACCTGGCTATTGTAAATAGTGCTGCAATGAACATTGGCGTGCATGTGTCTTTTTGAATTATGGGTATATGCCCAGTAGTGGGATTGCTGGGTCATATGGTAATTCTATCTCTAGTTTTATAAGGAACCTCCAAACTGTTCTGCATAGTGGCTGTATCAATTTACATTCCCACCAACAGTGCAAGAGGGTTCCCTTTTCTCCACACCCTCTCCAGCATTTGTTGTTTGTAGATTTTCTGATGATGCCCATTCTAATTGGTGTGAGGTGATACCTCATTGTAGTTTTGATTTGCATTTCTCTAATAATTAGTGATGTTGAGCAGCTTTTCATGTGTTTCTTGGCCATCTGTATTTCTTCTTTGGAGAAATGTCTATTTAGGTCTTCTGCCCATTTTTGGATTGGGTTGTTTGTTTTTGTAATATTGAGCTGCATGAGTTGTTTATATATTTTGGAGATTAATCCTTTGTCCGTTGATTCGTTTGCAAATATTTTCTCCCATTCTGAGGGTTGTCTTTTCACCTTGTGTATGGTTTCCTTTGCTGTGCAAAAGTTTTTTTAAAGTATCATTTGGTCCCATTTGTTTATTTTTGTTTTTATTTCCATTACTCTAGGAGGTGGATCATAAAAGATTTTGCTGTGATTTATGTCAAAGAGTGTTCTTCCTATGTTTTCCTCTAAGAATTTTATAGTGTACAGTCTTACATTTAGGTCTCTAATCCATTTTGAGTTTATTTTTGTGTATGGTGTTAAGGAGTGTTCTAATTTCATTCTTTTACATGTAGCTGTCCAGTTTTCCCAGAACCACTTACTGAAGAGACTGTCATTTCTCCATTGTATATCCTTGCCTCCTTTGTCATAGATTAGTTGACCATAGGTGTGTGAGTTTATCTCTGGGCTTTTTATCCTATTCCATTGATCTATATTTCTGTTTTTGTGCCACTAACGTATTGTCTTGATTACTATAGCTTTGTGGTATAGTCTGAAGTCAGGGAGTCTGATTCCTATAGCTCCATTTTTTCCCCTCAAGATTGCTTTGGCTATTTAGGGTCTTTTGTGTCTCCATACACATTTTAAGATTTTTTTGTTCTAGTTCTGTAAAAAATGTCACTGGCAATTTGATAGGGATTACACTGAATCTGTAGATTGCTTTTGGTAGTATAGTCATTTTCACGATATTGATTCTTCCAATCCAAAAACATGGTATATCTCTCCATCTGTTGGTATCATCTTTAATTTCTTTCATCAGTGTCTTATAGTTTTCTGCATACAGGTCTTTTGTCTCCCTAGGTAGGTTTATTGCTAGGTATTTTATTCTTTTTGTTGCAATGGTATATGGGAGTGTTTCCTTAATTCCCCTTTCAGATTTTTCATCTTTTGTGTATAGGAATGCAAGAGATTTCTGTGCATTAATTTTGTATCCTTCAACTTTACCAAATTCATTGGTTAGCTCTAGTAGTTTTCTGGTGACATCTTTAGGATTCTCTATGTGTAGTATCATGTCATCCGCAGACAGTGACAGTTTTACTTCTTCTTTTCCAATTTGTATTCCTTTTATTTCTTTTTCTTCTCTGATTGCCATGGCTAGGATTTCCAAAACTATGTTGCCTAATAATGGCGATAGTGGACATCTTTGTCTTGTTCCTGATCTTAGGGGAAATGCTGTCAGGTTTTCACCATTGAGAATGATGTTTGCTGTGTGTTTGTCGTATAAGGTCTTTATTACGTTGAGGTAGGTTCCCTCTATGCCCACTTTCTGGAGAGTTTTTATCATAAATGGGTGTTGTATTTTGTCAAAAGCTTTTTCTGCATCTATTGAGATGATCATATGGATTAATTTTTCAATTTGTTAATATGGTGTATCACATTGATTGATTTGCATATACTGAAGAATCCTTGCATCCCTGGGATAAATCCCACTTTATCATGGTGTATGATCCTTTCAATATGTTGGTGGATTCTGTTTGCTAGTATTTTTTGAGAATTTTTGCATTATATTCATCAGTGATATTGGTCTGTAATTTTCTTTTTTTGTAGTATCTGCCTGGTTTTGGTATCAGGGTGATGGTGGCCTCATAGAATGAGTTTGGGAGTGTTCCTTCCTCTGTAATTTTTTGGAAGAGTTTGAGAAAGATGGGTGTTAGCTCTTCTCTAAATGTTTGATAGAATTCACCTGTGAAGCCATCTGGTCCTGGACTTTTGTTTGTTGGAAGATTTTTAATCACAGTTTCAATTTCATTACTTGTGATTGGTCTGTTCATATTTTCTATTTCTTCCTGGTTTAGTCTTGGAAGGTTATACCTTTCTACAAATTTGTCCATTTTTTCCAGGTTGTCTATTTTATTGGCATAGAGTTGCTTGTAGTAGTCTCTTAGGATGCTTTGTATTTCTGCAGTGTCTGCTGTAACTTCTCCTTTTTCATTTCTAATTTTATTGATTTGAGTCCTCTCCTTCTTTTTCTTGATGAATCTGGCTAATGGTTTATCAATTTTGCTTATCTTCTCAGAGAACCAGCTTTTAGTTTTATTGATCTTTGCTATTGTTTTCTTTGTTTCTATTTCATTTATTTTTGCTCTCATCTTTATGATTTCTTTCCTTCTGCTAACTTTGGGTTTTGTTTGTTCTTCTTTCTCTAGTTCCTTTAGTTATAAGCTTAGATTGTTTATTTGAGATTTTTCTTGTTTTGAGGTAGCCTTGTATAGCTATACACTTCCCTCTTAGAACTGCTTTTGCTGCATCCCATGGGTTTTGGATCGCTGTGTTTCCATTGTCATTTGTCTCTAGGTATTTTTTGATTTCCTCTTTGATTTCTTCAGTGATCTCTTGGTTATTTAGTAACGTATTGTTTAGCCTCCATGTGTTTATGTTTTTTACATTTTTTTCCCTGTAATTGATTTCTAACCTCATAGCATTGTGGTCAGAAAAGATGCTTGATATGATTTCAATTTTCTTAAATTTACTGAGGTTTGATTTGTGACCCAAGATGTGATCTATCCGTGTGCACTTGAGAAGAAAGTGTAATCTGCTGTTTTTGGATGGAATGTCCTATAAATATCAATTAAATCTAGCTGGTCTATTGTGTCATTTAAAGCTTGTGTTTCCTTATTAATTTTCTGTTTGGATGATCTGTCCATTGGTGTAAGTGAGGTGGTAAAGTCCCCCACTATTATTTTGTTACTGTCGATTTCCTATTTTTTAGCAGTTAGCAGTTGCCTTATGTATTGAGGTGTTCCGATGTTGGGTGAATATATATTTATAATTGTTATATCTTCTTTTTGGATTGATCCCTTGATCATTATGTAGTGTCCTTCCTTGTCTCTTGTAACATTCTTTATTTTAAAGTCTATTTTATCTGATATGAGTATTGCTACTCTAGCTTTCTTTTGATTTCCATTTGCATGGAATATCTTTTTCCATCCCCTCACTTTCCATCTGTATGTGTCCCTAGGTCTCGAGTGGGTTTCTTGTAGACAGCATATATATGGGTCTTGTTTTTGTATCCATTTAGCGAGCCTGTGTCTTTTGGTTGGAGCATTTAATCCATTCATGTTTAAGGTAATTATCAATGTACATTCCTATTACCATTTTCTTAATTGTTATGGGTTTGTTTTTGTAGGCCCTTTTCTTCTCTTTTGTTTCCCACTTAAAGTAGTTCCTTTAGCATTTGTTGTAGTGCTGGTTTGGTGGTGCTGAATTCTCTTACCTTTTGCTTGTCTGTTATACTTTTGATTTCTCCATTGAATCTGAATGAGATCCTTGCCAGGTAGAGTAATCCTGGTTGTAGGTTCTTCCTTTTCATCACTTTAAGTATATCATGCCACTCCTTTCTGGCTCTAGAGTTTCTGCTGAGAAATCAGCTGTTAACCTTATGGGAGTTCCCTTGTATGTTATTTGTAATCTCTCCCTTGTTGCTTTCAATAATTTTTCTTTGTCTTTAATTTTTTCAATTTGATTACTATGTGTCTTGGCATCTTTCTCCTTGGGTTTATCCTGCCTGGGACTCCCTGCACTTCCTGGACTTTGGTGGCTCTTTCCTTTCCCAATTTTGGGAAGTTTTCAACTATAATCTCTTCAAATATTTTCTCGGGTCCTTTCTCTCTTCTCCTTCTGGGACCCCTATAATGCGAATGTTGTTGCATTTAATTTTGTCCCAGAGGTCTCTTAGGCTGTCCTCATTTCTTTTCATTCTTTTTTCTTTATTCTGTTTCACAGCAGTGAATTCCACCATTCTGTCTACCAGGTCACTTATCCATTCTTCTGTCTCAGTTATTCTGCTCTTGATTCCTTCTAGTGTAGTTTTCATTTCAGTTATTGTATTGTTCATCTCTGTTTGTTTGTTCTTTAATTCTTCTAGGTCTTTGTTAAACATTTCTTGCATATTCTTGATGTTTGCCTTCATTTTTTTCCGAGGTCCTGGATCATCTTCACTATCATTATTCTGAATTCTTTTTCTGGAAGGTTGCCTATCTCCACTTCATTTAGTTGTTTTTCTGGGGTTTTGTATTGTTCCTTCATCTGGTACCTCGCCCTCTGCCTTTTCATCTTGTCTATCTTTCTGTGAATGTGGTTTTTGTTCCACAGGCTGCAGGATTATAGTTCTTCTCACTTCTGCTGTCTGCCCTCTGGTGGATGAGGCTATCTAAGGGACTTGTGCAAGTTCCCTGATGGGAAGGACTGGTGGTGGGTAGAGCAGGGTGTTGCTCTGGTGGTCAGAGTTCAGTAAAACTTTAATCTTCTTGTCTGCGGATGGGTGGGGCTGGGTTCCCTCCCTGTTGGTTGTTTGGCCTGAGGCAAGCCAACACTGGAGCCTGCCTGGCTCTTTGGTGGGGCTAATGGCAGACTCTGGGAGGGCTCATGCCAAGGAGTACTTCCCAGAACTTCTGCTGCCTGTGTCCTTGTCCTCACAGTGAGCCACAGCCACCACCCACCTCTGCAGGAGACCCTCCAACACTAGCAAGTAGGCCTGGTTCAGTCTCCTATGGGGTCACTGTTCCTTCTCCTGGGTCCCGATGGACACACTACTTTGTGTGTGCCCTCCAAGAGTGGAGTCTCTGGTTCCCCCAGTCCTGTTGAAGTCCTGCAACCAAGTCCCGCTAGCCTTCAAAGTCTGATTCTCTAGGAATTCCTCCTCCCGTTGATGGACCCCCAGGTTGGGAAGCCTGATGTGGGGCTCAGAACTTTCACTCCAGTGGGTGGACTTCTGTGGTATAAGAGTTCTCCAGTTTGTGAGTCACCCACCCAGCAGTTATGCGATTTGATATTTATTGTGATTGTGCCCCTCCTACCATCTCATTGTGGCTTCTCCTTTGTCTTTGGGTGTGGGGTATCTTTTTTGGTGAGTTCTAGCGTCTTCCTATCGATGATTGTTCAGCAGTTAGTTGTGATTCTGGTGCTCTTGCAAGAGGGAGTGAGTGCATGTGAGCTCACTGAATGAGCTACTGAGTGAGCTACTCTGCCATCTTGAACCAATCCTATCACTTCATTCTTGAACTATTTTTATAATTGTTCATCCTGCTCCTAGCCCTAATTAACACACTATTGCTGAAAGTATCTTCTTAACACACCATTCTCATCAATTGTTCCATCATTCAAAAAACAGTCTCTGTGTTGTTTACAATGTCCAAATGTATACACTCCAGCACTTTCATATTTTCTGCAATCCAGCCAGCCAGCCTACTAACAGGTGCCTTCCCAGCCCTGACTCCAATATCACACACACACACACACACACACACACACACACACACGCACGCAGGAGCTTCACACTCCAGGAAGTACAGGGACCTCTTTGTGTCTAAATCTTTATTCAAAGTCTTATTTCCATTGGAATCCTTCCTTTCTTGCAATTATTCAAATACAGCTCATAATTTAAGACTCAAGTTAAGCCCCAACCTAACAAAATTAGTTGTCTTTTGCCTGTTGTGTGACAAATAGTGAATTAAGTGGTGGAGATAAAAAATAAATACACAAAATATAGTGCTTTCACTCATTGAGAGACATAAGCAGATAATTACAACATAAAATGACAAATCTACTGAAGACACATAAAAGCTACTGTGGAAGTAGAGAGAAAGTTGCCCAATGCAACAAGAAATATGAGTAGAGCTCAAGGAAGGTTTCTTGAAAGAGGTTATACTCTAGAAGAGTCTTAAGGGATTAGGAAGAGTTAACCAGGTGAAGGGAATAGGGACATTCTAAATGGGGGGTCAACCTGAGCAAAGACACCGGCAGGATAGACAGTATAGCATATGATTGAAATTACAAAAAACTCAGTATTGTGGGAGAGCAAAGCTTGAGGTAGGTGGTCATGTAAGATTAGAACAAAGAAATAAAGCAAACAATATGAAACCATTGGCAAGTTTTGTTAGGGAAGTGATGTGGTCAGAATTGAATTTGAATGCATTCTTCTCTCTGCTGTGTGAGGCTGGGTTTGAGCACATAGCTCTAGAGGCTGGGAAACCATTGCAATAATCTAGGACTTGCTAAATAAGTATATAAGTAGTTATGGGGATGAAGAAACTGACTCAAGTTTATTTAAGAGGTGAAATGCACAGCTGTTGGTGATTATTCGGATATAAGAGACTAGGGAAAAGAAAGATTCAAGGATGAGCCCTCAAGTCCCAATTTCTATTTGCTGTGATTGGGTGAATGGTGTGTTCCTGACTCGGTCAAGAATTAATTAGAGGAAGAAGGAGAAAGTTTGAGGGAGGGAAATAATGAATTAGACAATGGGCACATCTCTTTAAGTTATTTGTTGATATCCTGACTTGTTCCAAAGAATTTAGGGCAGTGCATGAAACTAGAAGTTCCTATAGGACAACCAGGTGGAGGTGACCAGCAGGTTCTGGGACCCTTTCAGAGCTGGAGACAGATATTAGAGTATTGCTGACATAATACCATCAGGACTACCAGAGTGTGCTACCACTTTTGCTAGCAATCAATAGTCTGAAAGTGGATTTGCTCAAGAAATTGCAGGAAGTGGAAGAAATGTGATTTGATGGCAGAACCTTGAGGAATATCAACGTTTAAGAAGTAAAGAATGACAGCAAAATTCATGGAAATGGCTAAGAAAGAGTGCTCAGAGATGCATAAACTGATTAAAGACAGAGGGGCAGAGTGGTGTAATGGAAACCTATAGTCGAAAGTTTCAAGACAAAGGGAGTAATGAACCTTGTCAGATGAAACAGAGACATCTGTCTCATAATGTCCACTGAACATTACAATTAGGATTGTTCTTCAAGAGTGTTTCAGCGGGGTGTTGGCAGTAAAAGCCAGACTTGAGTCCATGAAGAAATGCATAAGGCTAAGTAGCAATAACTCAATCCCAAGAAATAAGAATTACAAGGAAGAGGAGAGAAGGGCTGATATAAGAATGGTGTGTGGGCAAGGGAAGATTTTTATTTAAGATGTAGGATATTTATTTATTTATGTTTCTAAGCTATTATGTTACTCTAATAGAAAAATGAGGCTGAAGGCCCAGGACAGAGAAGATAATTGATGGAGGAAATCATAAAAACAGGTAAAAGAGAATTGATTCAATGCAGCAATTGGAAGGGACAGGACCATTTTACTCTGTAAGACTAACAGGAAGAGGAGAGATTTAATTTTGTACATGTAAATAAGTTGGTAGATAAAGAGGACAAGGTTGAGAGAGAGCATACATATGAGTTCATCTCTTTCTTCAAAGTAGGAAACTTTCCCTAAAAATAGTCCCAAGAGCTCTCTTTATCACCATTTGTACTCCTATGGAACTATTTTTCAATGATTTCTTAAAAATGCGCTAGATTGCCTTTTATTTCTACACAAAACACACACATAATTTTTAATCAGACTATTTACTTCCTTGAAAATTTAATTTGAGTGCACATTGGCCAGCACATACACATAAAGTGGGCTCACTCTATGGCTGAAGAATAAATATAGATTCAGTAGTAAATTCAAGCACTCTAGAATATCACATAGCAATATACATGATTACAAAATTACAAGAAAAGTTAAATTAAAAGAATAAATAATAGAAAGAAACGAAGAATCATTGCCTGTTTCCAGCTCATCAGGAAAAGACATGAGCAATTGTATAGGCTTTTAATTCGTTGAGATTTTCCTGTATTAACTAAAAAGAAAAAGGAAGAGAAGTAGAGAGAGACGAGAGAAAAGAAAGATACAAATGTTGAAAAATAAATATTATTTTGCTACCTTTTGAATCCTCCATGACACCCAACATGGTGCTTGGTATATGACAGGCATCAGTAAATATATATTAGTGGGTTGATAAAGGAGTCATATATGTGATACACAGAAAAATGTGTAACTCCTTCGCGGTAACATCACCGCTAATGGTGAAGAACCCCTGAGAATTAGAAATAATTAAAATAAGAACTGGAGCAGCGCTCTAGGGACATTGTGAACCCATGTGAAAGGTCACATGATAGCTCCTTCCTGCCCCAAGGCCTCTAGGTGTTTTGACAGGCTTTATAATTGTGTCACCATGTGCTTTGCTGTGGATGATGGGCCTCTGCCTGCTCTCAGAGCCTGCTCAACGGTGCAGGGGCCCATGGGAAATACAGCCAGCCCTGTTTGGCTTTGGCTCAATTTCCACTTCTATAGATAGCCATAAAACTCAAATACAATCTAAGGAAGCGAGATATTTTGTAAACAGGAAAACAGGATTGCCATTTGTCCTGGTTTCACCCCGATGGTGGGAGCAAATATAGTTATCCCCTTGCAACAGAACAAAAGTTTCCCCTAAAAGCTCCATTCCTCCTCTTCAGGGATCTGCCTGGAGCCTGGCTGAGAATGTGCAGTTTGGCCAGAGCAGTCTTTGCTTTCTCCTCCCTTTCCTTCGCCATCCTGTTTAAGAGACTGACAAATATTAACTTACAAGCTCAGGCAAAGATCCTGTTCCTGATTCAGTCCTGCTCACTAAAGCTGCAATAAGGTACAATTCTGTATCATATAGTTCAAAGTTGCTAAGAGACCAGATCTTAAATGTTCTCACCACAGAAAAAGAAATAATTATGTGACATGATAGAGATGTTAGCTGACACTATGATGGTGATCACATTGCATTCCAAAATGTATCAAATCAACACATTGTACACCTTAAACTTACATAATGTTACATGTCAATTATATCTCAATAAAATAAACAAACAAGCAAAAAAAAAAAGATTTGCTAGCAATGCAGTTACATGAAGTCAGTTCTAAGAGTTTCAGACACCTCTCAGTCCATCAAACTATGGTGGTTTTCCTGGTTAAGTCCTTTTCTGTAGTTGCCAAATCCACAGGCATGGCTTTTGTCCAGATGTCTGATTCGCTCTCTATTTCTCCTCTGGGCTGTTCTTTGTGTTCTGATTACTGACTCACTATCAGCTTCCTTGGTCCTTCCCAACCCCTCCTCTCCACAGTTCCATCCCTGCCAGAACTTTTTCAAACACTGTTTTAGGGGAAAGGACTGGAATGTTGAAGACATATCCACTTAGACACCTTCATCTGAGGAAGAAGGAATGTTTGCAAATTTATTTAACTAACAATTATTTAGCACCTGCTAAAATTTTAAGAAATTTTCTGAAGGTAGAAAAGTAACAGAAATTCTGTTTATAAAAGAACAGTTCTCCATTTGCATATATAACAGAATTAGTTTAATTAATGTGTGAAGAAAGCGGTCAAGGGAAAAATTATAAGATGGTGAAGCACTGCATCACAGTGGTCCTCATCAGAAAAACTCAAAAGGAAATATTTTACAATTTTAGGAACTTCCACTTCTACAAATTGTCTACTGGAATAAAAACATAATAATATAAGGATATTTATCAAAGCAGAATTTGTCGCAGCAAACCACTGGAAATGACCTTTGTACCCATCAGTGGAAAATGGTTGAATAAAATACATATCCACACCATGGAATATTACATAGATATTCGTAAGGTCTAGAAAGCTATTCAAGATATGATGTTAATTTTTTTAAAAGGAGTTGAATAGTACCAGCTATAATTTAATCCTACTTTTCCTTAAAAAAGTGTGACCTTTGTCTGTATTTCTATTGGTGTGTCTATGATTTTTCATGCATTGGATAAAGTATAGAAGAACAGATACCAAATTGTTCACATTGATTATGTCATGTAAGAGATTAGGAGGTTAACACATCTGTATTGTTGATGTTTTTAAACTTGCATTACATTTGTAATTTTAAAATTAAAACACCTAAAAATTTCAAAATACCTCAGCTCATCCAGAATTTCGACATCCCAATGGATTATATGAGAAAGCTTAAGAGTAAATAAAATATATGACTTTGTGGCAGGAAATAGTTGTAAACTCATTTAACCTCTTCGAACTCTTGGAAATAGGACATGTAATTTTGTTCCATTTACAAAGATATTTGTTCTACTACTCTGTCTCTCTTACCACATTAGGAGACCTTAGCAGTGTTGATCCATTTTGAAGATCCACACAAACTTTAAATAAAGAAGTAGCATGCCTACTTACTTCCCTTCTGACCACTGTCCCTTGTTAACTTTTAAATCAAACTTTTTTTTCTAGAAGGAGCTTCCATCCCATTTTTAAGGGGGGGTGAACACAGATCCTTTATAGGAATGGTCTTATCTGCTGGCCACTGGACATGTGTTAAATTCAAGCATGCTACTCTGACATGTAGAAAAATAAGGTCATTCTTCTACGCATTAATGATTTGTGAAATCTGAATCTTTTCTGTGTATCAAGTATTTCATTTCAAAAATTTTAATTGGGACAAAAACCTAAAAACATTGAAAATGATAGACCGCTTTTAGGCAGTAAAACAGTTCTTCATGATTTTCCCCTCTGTCATTTTCACGGTTGACTTGTCATTCTCATGAAATGGCAGGACTGCTCATAGATTGACTGCCATGGTTGGCATCTCACTGGAAGGTATGATTTAAAATAGTTTGATATAAACTAAGAGATGTTTACTAAGATACTGGGATCTAGAGCTGTAGAGGTTGAGAATTTTAAAAAATCTTAATTTCTATATATACAATTCAGTGCTGCTTCCAAGGCAGTTTCCTTACACACACACACACACACACACACACACACACACACACAAAATATGTATTTTATTGCAGTTAAATATTGTGAACTGGAAGCTTACTATCATCTTAGTCCTCATTTTCTAAAATTATATTCTAACTGTTAAACACCTCAGTTCAGGAACCTACTTTGTGCTCCAGTGTGTTAATTCTTTATCACAATATTGTGTACATAGAAAGTGTTCAATAAATATTTGTTGAACGGATAATAGAATTTCGTTATACAATGCTGTAAAACTTGTTATGACTCAGGCATGGTATTTTTCTACTCAACTCAGTACAGCTGCAATACTAATGAATGATAGAAAGAACAAAGTTCTGAAAATAGGTAAATGATTTTGCTGCTAAAAATCTGATGTGTGTGTGTCCACACGCACACACACACACACACCACACCTGTATAAAGCTTTGTATATAAAACAAAACTTATATAAAATAATGCAATACCTTTTCTTTTAAACTAGCACTTCTTGCTTCCAAAATAGGCTAAGTAATGCAAAAAGTTTAGAAAGAATCAAAGTCAAATTAAAAAGGATGACAAAAGGTGTGTTTTAAAAGTTTCTGTAAATCAGTATTTTGAGGAAAGGATGAAAATAGAACAAGTAATGTTGATTGTTTCATTAAAAAATTAGTTTATTACAAGTGGTTACAGTATAGGTTAAGTTTCTCTATTCCAAATTTATCAAGGGTCAGAGGGCACTCTCAGTGAGTGATTAGGTATTTGGGGGTCTGTGCAGCCATGAGGTCTAAAGCCAACAGTCCTCTAGGACAGCTGTCCCCACCAGGGACCGGTTTCATGGAAGACAATTTTTCCATGCAAGTGGTTGGGGGGAATGGTTCAGGCGGTAACGCCAGCCATGGGGAGCCATGGGGAGCCATGGGGAACGGCACATGAAGCATCCCTTGCTCGCCCGCCACTCACCTTCTGCTGTGCGTCTCGGTTCCTAACAGGCCACGAACCAGTACCGGTCCACAGTCCGGGGGTTGGGGACCCCTGCTCTAGGAGCAAAAAGGAAATCATACACAATTTATTTAACATTTTCAGAAATATCCCTCTGTTTTTCTCCTCCCTGTTTTTCTCTTTCACCCACTCATTTTTTTTTTCTCTCTTCACTGTGTACCTAATCATAAATAATCGTTTTCTTGGCTGCTAGAAACATCTCTTTTTAGCTCTTCTTTCTGCCCCTGATGTGAGGAGCTGCCTTTTTTCTCAGAACCAGAGACCAGGGCACAGACTGGTGAGTAAATCCAAGTTCTGCAAGCACCTACTCATGTCTGTGATTCTGAATTCATAACGTCTTTAATCCTTAGCAGTAAAACTGGGAGAAAATAGTTTCTCTCTTTTTGAGTCAGGCTGCATTGCTTACATGAATCCAGAACCTCTTTCAATTCTTTTGATTTGACACTTGCTTGCCTCTCTGGCAGAATAGAGCTTTCCTACTTTTTTCAAGAAATTTGTCAGTCTCTGAAAGTGTCCCTAAACACCTCCCCCCACCACAAAATGACAACAAAAAAACAGCCTGATCAGTAAATGGTAAATGAATCAGAAACATGCGGATTAAATTCCCCTTAAAAACACAAGGGTTTAAAAATTAAGCAGAAAATTACTGAGTGAAGTATTTTTTTGCCAGATCCCAAATGCTTGAAAAATAGTTCAAGATGTTCGTTGAATGGGCTCTAGTTACCCCTCCATATTTAATTTAGGCAAAATTAATTCTTACCAGCTGAATGCTCTACTTAGTAGACTTGGTAAGAAAAAAAACCAAAACAAAACAATAACAATATAGAAGAAACTTCTTATTATAATTTTTTTAATTTAAAATTTGTCCAGCTTTATTGAGGTATAATTGACCTATAATATTGTGTAAATTTAAGGTGTACAATGTTGATTTCATACACTGATGTATTGCAAACTGATTATCACCATAGCATTAGCTAACACTGTATCCTGTCACAAAAATTGCCATTTCTTTTTTTTTGGTGAGACCATTTAAGACCTATAATTTTTAGTATATAATCATTCAAACTGAAAACAAATTACTTTTGCTAAAGACTTTCTAGGAAGATGCGATGACTCCATTACAGCCTTTCCAGGCCACCCAAGTCATACCCCAAACTATATTTTGATAGGCTATTCATAAAGCCTACTATCTATCTCCTGTATCTTCTGATGATTTCAGTTTAGGTATTTTCTTTGGTAATATGGCCAACAAATACTGTGGGATGATGGGAATAGCTGTGTCAAGAACGTGTTACTGAAAGAAAAATCCCTTCCCGGGATAACTTTGGCCTTTAGTGATAATAAGGATTTCTATTTAGTTACTTCATCACCTGGCCTTGTAAGTATTGGTCTCCTCAATCTTAATGAGAGATTCATCCTATCCTAACAGATAGGTCCAAGACTAGGTAACCAATAAATAAGTGTGTTTACTGAAAATTTAAAGTTGATAATAAAGAATTGACATAAATGATATACTTTTCCCCAAATAAATACATTTTCTAGGTATAGAAGTCTGATAAAGTCAAATGCATAAGGAGAATGAAAAAGAGAAATTGTTGGAGAGGGAAATGAAAGAAAGAGGGGATCCTTGACCACCCTCTGTCAAATCAAACACCTTATGATTTGGGGCCACTTTAGTTGTAACAGCACACATTTTAATGGGAAGAAACTTGACTTTCTAGGCTACAGCAGATTCCTCATTTTTCAACTTGCAGGTATTTCACTCAATAGCTTTAGTTTAGAAAATTATATGATAATAAGTGCAGTTTATTAATTTTCTATTACTGCCATACCAAATTACCACAAACCTAGTGGCTTAAAACAATACATATTTATTATTTTACAGTTAGGCAGGTAAGAAGTTAAGCATGGGTCTCGATGTGCTAAAATCAAGGTGTCAGCATGTCTTCATTCCCTTTGGAGGCTCCAGGGGACAAGCCATTTGCATGCTTTTTCTAGTTTCTAAAGGCTGCTCACATTCTTGGGTTCATGGCCTTATTCCTCCATCTTCAAAGCCAGCAATGCTGCATCTCTTTGACCTTATATCTCTTTGTTTCTTCCCCCTCCCTCTTTTGTTTATAAGGATTCTTGTGATTAATTGGGCCCACCCAGGTAATCCAAGATAATCTCTCTATTATAAGGTTATCTTATTAGCAACTTGAATTCTATCTGTAATCTTAATCTCCCTTTGCCATGTAACATAACATATTCACAGCTTCCAGGGATTAGGGCATAGACGTCTTGGGGGATGGAGCATGGGCATTATTTTGCCTACTACACATTACAATCTCATTTCTAGATGGAAGTTCTATGGGAGAGAGGGATTGGACTACTGCTTTTATGGCAAACTTTTTTTCTCCATGGTTCTATGGGAGTGGAATGATATAATAATAATCTGCCACCTTTAGTAATTTTGCCCAGTGATTTCCAAAATAGAAATGTGTCTTATCTCCTGCTTAGAGTCCAAACATTGATTTATTATGGTCAGGCCAATACATGAACTAAAAGAACCAATAAATCTTAAATTACTGAGTGACTAATGTGTGCTTAGAAGTGGACTCCTGACTAACATTTGTACAATGTTTGGGAGATTTGGAAACCAAGACCCTAAAACAGACAAAAGTGGATCTACATTATAACTGAGTTGGAGACGTTATCTCTTAGTGGTTCCCAGTGTTTCCTGAACATAAGTTTAAAACATTTTGGCAATGAGAATAAAGAAATACAGTAGAAAATAAACTTTTAAATAAGAATGGGAAAAGTATTGGCCTTTATGTGAATGTTATAAAAACTAAGCATTGTAGTAAACCCTAATCTCCTGAATTCAGAAATATAAAGTTAGGAAGGAAAACAAAATATTCAATGAGTTTTTAAAGGCACAAATAGTACTAAAAAAATGAAATATGGCAGAATTTTCCCACTAGATTCAATACAACTGGAATGATACAATTTTCAATTCATTTTCAGACATTAGGCACATCAAGTGTACATTTGACTTTCTCATATGTATTAATATCATCTAATATTCTTTCTATCGTCTCACCTTCTGTATTGTTTCTCTATATTATGAAGTGCTTAGCAAAATGAGCACCAGCTCATAGGTCACTTATTCTTTCTTTACAGGAAGAATAAATAATAAATAAAAATTAAATGTATTTATAAATTATGAATATTAACATACTACATATAATATACGAAAATAAATTAAAAGGAATTAATCAGTAAATGAACAAATTTGTAAGAAAATATTAAAAATAGCTTTGAGTAAATATTTACCTCAATGTTCAGATTCTCAGTAAAACAATACTTTAAAAGTACTAAAAGAGAATGCCAATCTGAATCAGTATCTAGCTACCCAGAGATTTTTAAAAATCCTGTTTGGCCGTACATGGCTATACATTGTGATTTCCAATTTTCTCTAAGTCCTGAGTGGGAACATCTAGCTGGTCAGAGGGAGACAATGTATTAACATAAGTTTCCATAGTGGGAAGTATGGCCCAATCTCTCACCTATTTTACGACTCTTCGCAAGTTATAAAGGTATTTACATGCTGGGCAGCCAAAATAAATGTCACTGAATTATGAAGGAGGTCTTATAGTGAAAGTTATTTATTATTATTAGCTATAGGAATGTCTGTTAATTTATTGAGAAAAAATGACCAGCTGCTTTTTTAAGCCCATTATATACATCATTTAATTTATCTCTTTAAAGTACAAGGATATAGGTGTCATTATGTGAACTTCACAGTTGAGTTTCAAAGAAATGGGTAACTAGCTTGCCATAGGCTCTTACAGTTGATTCCAAACAACATGCCCCTCTGCTAGTCTCTAACTCTAACCCTAACTACATTAAAACCAACAAGATGTCTCTTTTTAAAAATACTAAACTAATAAAATCCTTTTGATGGGCTTCAACAAAGCCCAAGGGAGTGCTGCACCTTCCTCTGTTCTGTTATAAAAATGGACAAGAAGCCTTTACACACTAAATGAGTGCAGCTCAACTGGTTCATTTTTCCCCTTTACATGATGCACAATCCTACTGAAATCCTGATTTCAGTACTGAACACCAACTTTAAAATTATTTCTGGGGAAAGTGGAAAAGATGACATTTGGGTCACTTACTGTAGAAAAGAGAAGATGGAGTTAAAACTGAATACTGAGGTGCATAAGCAAAGAAAATGATCTTAAACCTCTACCTTCTCCTTTGATATAACCTAAAGGCCAGTAATTAGTTTCAAAAATCACTGGGCTTAGTTTCCAAAATATTGTGAGCTTTTTTTCCCCTCTCCAGTTCTTTAAATCCAATAGTGTTCTAAAATTATTAAGGACCAATTCCACCTGAGGAATACCCTGGAAATTTTAACCTTAAAGAGTGTTTCTCTAATCATTTTGATTTGTTCTTGAGGGCACATATACAAAAACACAAGGAAGAAGTGAAACCTGACGCCTTTGAAAAATTGAAATCATTATTCAAATATAAGGTATTATTTTCATCATCAACTTTTTTCCCAATAATTTCATCAGGATAGATTTTCAATGGAATTATATAATTTTCTTAGCAATATTTTTTTGTTCTTCCTAATATCTATCTATCTCACAAGCACAAAAGTATTTTGGTGAGTGTTTATGTTAATATGGTTACAACTTTGTAGTATTTTTAATGTATATAATTTAAGGATTTGAGTCCAAATTCAAGAATAATCATAACGTACTTCTCTTCTATACTCTTTTTCTATATATTCTTTCATTTGATCTTCAAGGAATCAGGAATCCCACAATATAGGCAGGACCTGCTGCTCCTTTCATGCCACAAGCTCTCCCCGAGTGCTATTATTAACAATCAAAATTCCAACAGCCTAATGCCCTCCTCTTGTATGCTGCTTGCTGATGATTCCTTAATCACTCTCTTCAGCCCAGGAACCTCCCCTGAGTTTCTGACTCAAGCATCTGGTTTTCTGCTGGCACCTCTACCTGGATATCCCATAGGAACCTAAAACTCAACACACCTGAACACTTGTCACCTTTCCCATCACACCAGCTTTGCTTCCACCATTCTTGGGTCAGATTCAGTGAGTCCTCGACCTTGTATCCTTGACTCGTCTCTATTTTTGCAGATTTTACTTCCCAAGTATTTCTTGGCTGTTCTCAAACCTTTCTCCCAGCTCACCAGCAAGAGACTTCTAATAGTCTCCTTTAAATCTACCCTTCACAGAGTCATCCAAGTGAATTATTTCAAACCTAAATATGACCATAGCACCTTCCACAAAGTTCTCCATTGTCTCCAGAGTTAAGTCCAGTTTCCTTAATGAGTGATATAGACTCTCTATGAGCCATCCTTTACCCTTCCAGCATTTTGTTTCTCTACTCAAGTTAGCCGGAGTCGAAGTTGATCAGTGTTGTTTTGTCTCATCGCTTATCACATTTTGTACTTTGGCAACATCACATAGCTTGAGCCCTTAAAAGAGCCCTGTTTCCTAATGTTCTTTTTCCCCTTGAACTGCCTCAATCCCACTGTAAGAAGATTCTAAGGCCTAGTTAATATGTCACCTTTTCCCTAAGCCCCTTCCTGTATCCACATCCACATAAGATGAATTCTCCTCTGTTCCCACAAACTTATATGCTTTTCATTACAAATGGGCACAGGGTCGTGTTGAGCCTGAGCATTTCTTAAGGAGAATACCTGGAAATATCTGGGGTCTTTCTATTTCAGTGTCTTTGCACTCTTTTGTCCATGTGTAAATGTTTTGCAGTTCGAATGAATAGATAGAAGATACTGGAACACAGGTATTTAAACCTTTTCCTTCTTCTTTTTTTTTTTTTGGTTATACCATGCCTTCTCTAACACTGATTCTAGCTACTTCAAAACCCAAAAAAGTACTGCAATTTTGGTAAGACAGAAATCACTGGTTTGAAATGTTACATTTTCATAGTTTGATACCATACACAATAAGTAGAATTTTAAATGAAAATTGATTGATCTGGTAAAGTGTTCATATTCTGCCCACTATTTTCACAGTTCTGGGTCCAAAATCATTATAATAAAGTTTTTACTTTAGCATTCATCAAAAATGTAAAAGAAATGTTGCCATTCATGGATATATTAGTGCAACAGGGCCCAATGCTGCTTTCAAAGACTATTTTCTTATACAGAGACATTTTATACTCAGGCAATCATCTTGTTAAAGATTTCCTATAAAATTTTAAAAATCATTACCTGGGAGTCTATCACTGTGGCACTAATCACACCTCTACAATTAAGCTTATTTCAGCCCTTTCAATGTAATCCTTTTTCTTTAATCAGGGGTTTATTTGGACTGTTAATGTGAAAGTTGAAATAAAAAATCTCAGCCCAGGAATGAATTCTAATAGCAGTTATAGACAAGCTGAGAAATTCTAATATTTTTCCATGAGATTTATATTAGGATGTGGGTTTAATTCCCTGCCTCTCTGCCCCCAACATTTTTTTTTTTTTCTCTTGAATGATTTGCCTTACTTAAGGGAGACTGAAGTTTTTCCTCATGCCTTTAAGGATATCCTTCATCTACTGCATTTGGATTTTCCCTGGTATGAACACAAAAGCACAATTAATTTATTAAGCTGGAGGGAGCAAATACAGTGGCCTAGGGATGTTTTCTGTCTTTTCTACATCACTAAATAGAAGTGCAGTTTTGACTTCTGTAAGGAAAGAGGATCAGAATGTAAGTTTAACATGCCAAATAAATCAACCAGCTTTTATATCTCCCAAGAGTTTCACTAATGGAGAGGAGTTTTAAGTTCAAGGACAACATGTATCTTAACAAGTTAGTTAAATTCTGACTTTCAAATGAGTCAATTTGGTATAAAACTTTATAGTTTCACAGTGAATTCACACATATGATTGCATTAGCAACACAAAACTCCTATGAATAATCCAGGTCATCCTAAACCTCCTGACTACATCCTGAGTCCCTCTTCTCTGGGCCCCCCCACCTCAGTTCAGACCTCAGCCCTCTCTCACCTTAATCAATATCTTTCTAACATCACTTCAGATCATCTCTTGTCCCCTCCAATCAATTTTCCCCCTGACAGCTGAGAGACATGTTTTAAAATGATGATGCATTTTTAAATTAGAACATTTACTGGCTTCTCTCATTTTGTTTTTTAAGATAAAGAATAAAACCCTTTACATGAGTGGCAGGCATAATTGTTTGCACCCCTACATCAGTCCCCATCTCAGTTCTCCCTGACCCATCTCCTCCAGAAAGCTGGAAAAGCTAAATACTCACTTCTCCAGACTTCCTTGCACTTACAGTTAGAGGCAGGCATGTGACAGATTTCTAACCAGTGAGGTATAACTGGAAATCTGCTGGGGACTGAGAAGACTTGCTTTTGCTTTTTCAGAAAGATGTAGCTGGTGCTGCCACCTTTTCTTCACTTCCTCCTGCCTTGAATATGGTGGTGATACCTGGGGCTTCAGCAGCTGTCTTATGACCATGAGATGGCAAGTGTGAGGATGAAGGACAACACACTAATTGTGGATGGAGGAAAAACAATAACTCTGGGTCTTCAGTGACATCAGTGGAAGGCTAAACCAATGCTGGTAATTGCCTACCTTTAAAATTTTTGTTATTGAACCCACATTTTTTAAACCCCTGTTAGCAGGATCTTCTGTTACTTGAAATTGAGTATCCCTAATAGAAATACATGGCTTACAATGTTTTCTATAATTCTCCCACCTTCCAGAGACACTGGTATTCTCTGAGTTCCTAAAATGTTCCTCCCTGACTTGATGATTTTCCTATTACATAATGCAGTTGCCCACCCTGCACATTTCACCTAATTAAATCCTACTCAGCCTTCAAATCTCAATTAAAATGTGTCTTTCTCCAAGATAGTTTCTCTGATCCCTAAATTAGGTCATCTCCTCCAGTTATATACTCTTATAGCTTCCAGTGATTGTCTTTCTTGGCACATATTATATTGTGACTGCATATATATATTCATATGAGCATTTAATAATGTTACCTTTTTCACAAGACTATAAGATCTGTTAGAGTAGAAAGCATTAAATTACTTCAAAGAAGGAAGGAAGGAAGGAAGGAAGGAAGGAAGGAAGGAAGGAAGGAAGCTGATGAGAACTGAATCTCAAATTTCAAGTTAAACTTGGACCCTCCTTTGATTTCATAGCTTTCTATTACACATGTAAAAAAGAAGCAACCTAAAGTGAGTGGTCCATGTTTTTTGAAACCCAATATAAAGACATCATACTGCACTTGTTGCAAAAAGTCTTGAGAGAAACATATTTATTTATTTATTTTTAAAGTTCAACCTGATTTTTGTATTGCAGTATAATTGACATACAAAATTATATTAGTTTCAGGTGTAAAACATAATGGCTTGACATTCATATACATTGCCAAAATGATCAGCACAATAAGTCTAGTTACCATCTGTCACCACACAGTTATAATTTTTTTGTGTATGTGATGAGAACTTTTAAGATTTACCCTCTTAACAGCTTTCAAATATGCAGTACAGTATTATTGACTATAGCCACCGTGCTGTACATTAATTACATCCTCGCGACTTATTTATTATATATCTGGAAATTCATACCTCTTGATTCCCTTCACTCATTTCGCCTAGTCCCAACACCTACTAAAAACATATTTATTATTTCTTCATTATTTTGGTTTTCTTTTTTTAATATATAAATTTATTTATTTAGTTTTGGCTATGTTGGGTCTTTGTTGCTGCGCTCAGGCTTTCTCTAGTTGCGGTGAGCGGGGACTGTTCTTCGTTGCAGTGCCCGGCTCTAGGCACTCGGACTTCAGTAGTTGTGGCTCAAGGGCTCTAGAGCTCAGGCTCAGTAGTTGTGGTGCACAGGCTTAGTTGCTCCGCGGCATGTGGGATCTTCCCAGACCAGGACTCGAAAGTGTGTCCCCTGCATTAGCAGGCGGATTCTTAACCACTGTGCCACCAGGGAAGTCCCTATTTTGGTTTTCTTTTAGCTCATTTAATTTTGTCTTTATTTTTTTAAAAAAGTTGAGTTTATGATTCTGTTATAGATTGGTGTTTGGTTTTCAACACAGCATTTTCAACAGCAAGGAATGGGAAGAGTGATCAGTCGTGACACTGGATTTCACAACTTGCTTAGGGTCCAATAGATTCCCAGAAGTTCATTCATGGTTTGTAAGGGGACATGAATTTCTCTGAAATTTTATACCAAATTTTGTACGTACATGTATTTTTCTTGAGAGGGAATCAAGAGCTTTAATCAGATTTTCAGTAGGGTTTCAGTTCTAAAGTAGGTTAAGAAGCATTGGGTTACTAAATACAGTGGTGGTATTAGAAATCAGATGTCATATCCTCTTAAAAAAGATTAACTTATAGGTGTTTACTAGATGTATGTTTTGGAGAGGTACACTTGCAGTATAAATAAATCTATGTCATTATCAGCTGTGTTTTATGTGGTTTCTAAAAATCATTTGGCTAATTAATGTTTGTTAACCTGCCTCTTTGTGATGGGCTAAAAGAGTAACACTTTATATATGCCAGACACTGTGCTAAACTTATTAAATGCACCATCTCATTTATTTTTTCTGGAAAATCTACAAGGCTATTATTATTATTCCCCTTTTCCAGATGAGGAAACTTCGTCTCTAAGATTTCCAATAACATATTCACTGTCAAAGCTGAATTCAGGTGCAGGGAGAAAGTAAAGAAAAACATATGTTCAACCTTCAAGAAAACCAAGACTTGTGTAAATGAGAAAATAACGATCATTTGAAAGTAATGTATGATAATGGCCAAAGATATAGTAAATATATAGTAAATAATAATAAGCATATTAGGATGTAAAAAAGATCCTTTGGGATTCTGTTTGGATCATGATCACTTGTTAAAAGTTGAGTCGAAGAGAAAGAAAAAATATTAATCAGCAGGAATTATGTGACCAATATCAGGATCAAGGTGAGTTCAAGGGGCTGAGGACTATGGCTGGACTAGGGGATATATTCGATTGGGAAGGATGTCTGGGTAGAGTTCGATGGTCTTATGTGCTAAACTAAAATGTTTGACCTTTACCCTTAGATAATGAGAACCACTTGAAGAGTGTTTTGCACTGAGAGGTGACATCATGCAAACTGTTTTTAGTTAGATTGATTTGGCACTAGTGCACTGAAAGGACTGCAAATAGGGAAGATCAGAACAAGGTGGTGAAGCCAGGAAAGCATAGAGAACTGAGGGAAAAGGTGATGCGGATAGAGCTAGAAATTTTCCGTCAAGAGGGGGAGGATTTAAAAAGTCATTCCCATGGAGTTACTATGTTTAGTGTAACTTTGCCTCTTTAAAAACAAACTCTCCATGTAAAGGAGAGGCTGCTGAGGAGGCCCTACATTTGTGGGTTTCAACTTGGAAGGAAACTTCAGCTGTGTATACCTCATTTTCAACCTGTTCTCTTCTATTTTTTGTGTGTGTGCTCTGACTTAATATCTCTTTTTCCTTTCCATTTTTCATTCCTTCATTTATTCAACAAACTTATTCCTGTTAAAGACCAGTCACAGATCTAATGCTGTTTGAAATACAGCAGTAAATGAGAGAGACAAGGCCTCAGCCATAATGGGGCTCATATCCTTGTGTTGATAGACAGTGACCAAATAAATGAACACATCCACAAGAAAAAGGGCAGATAATCACAATAAGGTGATGTGACAGATAATGACTGGGGGAAATTTAGGCAGAGTGTTAAAGTGGCCCTTCTGAGGAAGTGACATTTCAACAGAGATTTAAATGACAGGAAGCAGACAGCCATACAAAATATTGGCAAAATATATTTTTTTTAGTGTTCTGCATATAGGACATAACTAGTGCAATGGCCCCAGGATAGAAATGAACTTGGCTTGTTCCAGGAACCAGAAAGAGCCAGTTAGGCTTGAATGTGGTAAGCCACAGTGGAAGTGGAAGAACGGTAGGTAGAGACCGACAAGATAAGGTTGTTTAGGTCACTGTAATAAGTTAGGGTGTCGCCATTGCTATGAATTAGGGTGCATATGTGGGAAAGGAAACAATTGGAAAGTTTTTAAGATGAATGTGAGATGAGACCTAATTTCCACTTTGAAAAGATCACTCTGCCTACTCTCTTGACAATTAATCACAAGGGCAAGAGGAGAGGCAGGAAGATCATGGAGGAGTTTATTGCTATACTCCAGGTAAGAGATTATGATGGGGGGACTTGGCTAGGAGTTCAACAGTGAGTAGTAAGAAATGTTGAGAATTGGGATGTGTTTTGAAGACAAAGTTGGTAGCATTTAATGATGGACTGGATGTGGATAAGGAAAGAGCAGAATCTAGAATAATCTCTAGATTTTTGACTTCAGGATGAATGATGGAACTAGGAATAGCTAAAATACTTAGAGTAAAGTGGGGGAGAATGAAAGGATCCTCTTGGTGTGGTAAGTTCATCTATTCTGCTCCATTTCTTAGGTTTTAGGCACACTTGCTCCTCTTTGCATAGAAAGCTGATGACTTAATAACACCGCCACCCCTTTGACATATTTCCCCCAGATGGCCAGCTGCTCTTTATTAGACTTTGGGAAGCCTTGCCTGTGTGGGCTGACTTTGGAGACAGCGCTTGTTGACTGGAGGGGACTAGTGAGGCAAGGCAGCATGGGGGTTAGTGATATTAAAAGAACTCCAAGATGTTAAAATTGGGGGATTTTAAGGTTTAGGTTTGGAGAATGAAGTTGTAATTGACAGACATTTAGACATTGAGAAAAGTAGCTCTTTTTGACAAAAAAAGAAAAAAAATCAAGGCAGAAAATTTTCATGATAATACTCTGCATGAGTTAGGGACATATCAATGTGTGGAGTCCTTTATTCCTAGATTTACAAATAAGCATATTATGGAGAGTTAATCTGGTTGCTAGAGTCACTGATAAAGAAATCCACACAAGAATTTGAACTTTAAAAATAAATAACTTTTAGAAGTTTATTTGTGCCAATTTAATTCCTTGATGTTAGCTCCATTTATCAATAAGAAACTTTGTTTACAAAAGTATTCACCAGCAGGCTTTAAATAGGAAGCAATTAAATGGTGAGCCCACTTAGAAAAACACAGTGTTAATGTGACTTTTGAGGATCCCATCATCATAAATATCTAGGGAATTGTATTGTTTTCTGAGGAATTTTGGACGAATGTTTCCAGATTTGTTTAGAAATTTGTAAAGGGGGAATGGTAGGTCACCCTCTGCCTTCTCATGGGTAGATATTTTTTGTATTTTGGTTCTTGTATTTTGTGTATTTTCTATTTTGTTTTTGTCAGGAAAATAATTTTTCTTTTTAAAAGTCCTTTTTAGAATTCAAAATCACTTTCTTCATTTCAGAAAGGAAGCATTGAGGAGTTGAGAAAATTTACCATATTTGAAATTTACTTCATTTTTTTAACAGATTATTTTGAATCTGCTTTAAGAAATGCATGTGTCCTCTCTAAATATATTGTGGAAATGGTTCATTGAGTGCTGAGAAAAGAAAGTTTAGTCTTATTTTCTAGGCAGACTTTTTAACCTGACAATGCTAAATGGCGAAGAATTCTTTAGGATTATGTGTGTTTTGATAAAGATCCTGAAACAGCTGGTTATTTTCAGTCATTTCCTCACTGGGGGAAGATACTGCTGCTGTATGAAGTAAGGGAAATAGAACCTTGTTATCCATGCAAAATTAGGGGGAAAAAGGCACCAAAAATTTCAGGAGAAGGATTCCATTTTATTTTTAAACACACACATTTTACTATTCTGTTCATAAAATGTGTATTTCAAAACGTATGTTCATGTGACTAAAATAATCAATCTACTAGCAGTGGCAGATCCTGAAGATCGAGAGAAAATCACTTTAAAGTCTCTGAATAGGTAGTTTGTGGCCTTCCTAGTCATTTTCATGACAGAGAGTCTGGATATTTAAAAGATCTTGAACCTGCCTTTTCTGAACAAATACGGCCCTGGACTACTTGATGACTCTGATTTAAAACTCTCATCATTTCATGGTGAGGTTCCTGTGAATTCACTGTGTGGTTTGCTCTGAGGTCATGAGAATCACATCCATCAGGTACCGTCTGATTGCACACAGGTAGATGGCCGATAGACTGTTAGCCCGCACTGCTGGTTTACATTTGAGGAATTACTCTGCAAGAACAAGGCAGGTTCTATTTTTGACATTTCAGCAATGAGACCACTTGTACATTATGGCCTGATTTGATTTACTGTAAGAAAATGAGTGCTGTAATTTGTAAAAGACATTTATTACATGAGTCCAAAAATTAGAAAAAAACATGCTTAGCGTCTCTGTCCATCCCATCTGGTTTTATTTTAATCTCACTCTAGTCACATATGAAATTTTGCTTAGCTGTCTTCATTTTCTTAGTCAATCTTGATTAATGGTCTTCAAAGTAAAAATAATTGGCCTGCATCAGGGTTGTTTTATAACTCTTGTTCACAAAGAATGTGAAAGGCTGGAAAATGAGCCTAAACAGAAGGAATGCATTACGCTTGTCTTTGAGAAAGAGCAGTCCTTCACTTGTGTTTCACTGTGTATTTTTATAACAGGCGCCTCCTTGACCGTCCGCGATATTGCAGAGACATGGTGCCAAAAGCTTATGTATACTTCGTCAGACTGACCATGGCAGCTCGACATCTCCATGCAGCCGACACATGTGAAGGCAGGGCTCGGCCGGGCCAGCAGAACAGGCCTGAGAATTTCAAAAGTAAATTATCAGGAAAGCCGAGGCTATGAAACCCAGAGGTTAAAAATGGGCAGGGGGCTAATTGTCTCTGAAGTTTAAATGGCTTGTTTATAAAAGGCTTCTCCAGCATTTGTATTTTTTTCCCCTTTCTTGAAAAGTGTGTTCAACTTGAAAGGAGTTAGGGGAAATGCAGGCGCCGGGTGACCATTGTGGATTTGGAATTGAGTTCTGCTTGCCTTCAAGGCCCCCACTTCTGGGAGAGCTCGTCAGTTAAAAGGGGGTCAGAAATACATTTCAGTTCACAAAAAAAGAAAACAACCCTCTGAGAAGATAATTTCTTTCTTAACGTAGAATTTTTGTAAATGGATATGTCTCCTAAAAAAGCTAGTCATTTTATGATTGTACTGATTAGGAAATTAACAGCAAGAACTTTCCAGCTTTTCATTAACCTCATTACTATGCTCAATTAGCCAGTGGTTTTTTAGGAATTTCAGATGTTTTTATATTTGCTATTTTAAAAACAATTAAAATTCCCTCTAACTTTCAATTCATGTTGGATATAACTCCAGACACCGATAGACCAATGTCCCTCACCAAGCTAATATCCCTCGTGGCAACCATCATTTTCTCTTTCACACAGCCCCAGGAGGTGGGATGCTACCTCACAGAGGTAATCCAAAATGTGGAAGGGGTGCGGGACAGTTTCCTGATGTGAAGAAAAACTCCTGGAGAGATTGGTGTAACTCTAGTAGAGCCTTGATTGAAGACCTACTGTGTCCCAAGTGTTTTCATAGAAGGAAAATGAGTTCTTTTTCAATTGGAAAGATTAGATCCTTCTGACATCAAGGTCAAGGTTGTAGCCATGGATAAAACTGGTTTGAGAATTCCAACCCAGCCTCCTCCCATCCTCCCACATGTGTAATTTTTCCCAGTACTTTCTGGGACTCTCATTTTCACTCAGATTCCTCAATCCCTGTCCCTGTCTTTTTGTGTCCCCTGAGCCTTCTACTGCTTTCACAGTGCTGCTTCCTTGTCCCCAGGGCTCACTGATCTCTCAAGAGATGGATGTGACTGAGATTTGGCTGGTGAATCGAGTTCCCTTTTTTCACTTATCATCCGATAGTTTCATTTTCAGAACAACGGGGCAATCACAGATAATTTCCCAGTCTAACACACCTACCCATCCACCAACCCCAACACACACCCCCCATAATCTAGTCAATGCTATCTATTTGCAACTGCTTGTTTACTTATTTAGAAATGTATCACAATAGTTCTGACATTTCCTTGTTGCTTTCTGAGTGTATGTCATTGCACCAAGCACTTTAGAGTTTGTCCACCACCTGGTTTATGCTAAACTAAAAATAAATATTTGAATATATTATCTCAGTTAATCCTTATAACAGAGCTAAGAAATGCATATTTTTATCTTTATTTTACAGGTGAGTGAACTTAACTTTGGTTAGGAAAACTATTCATGTAACTATTTTAATACAGAGCCCCTTTTTATTAACCTCTACATCAGGGTTTCTAAACTTGGAACTATTGACATCTGGGGCCAGATAATCCTTTGTTGTGGCACCTGTCCTGTGCACTGTAGAATGTTTAGCAGCATCCCTGACCTCTACCTACTAGATATCAGTGTCACTCTCCCTGTCCCCTTCCCAAAATGAGTATCAACTAAAAAATTCTCCAGACAGTGCCAAATGCCTCCTAGAGGAGAAAACCACTGCTCTACCTGTTTTCGCTGACAGAGATCTTCTCAGCTATCTATGTAATTTAATTGATCGAGACAAAGCTCTATTAGGTCACCAAGGCTTGTTGGACACTGATACAATCTCAATCATGATCTGGGGAAGAGGCAGCAATGGCTTCTCAGAGAGGCCCTGTGGAGAAGCCCATAAACCTGAGTGATTACCACCCTCCCCAGGAAGCTTGCAAAAGCCAGATAGGATTCCTGAAAATGAAACTAATGGTGATGGCTACATAATTACACATTCAAGTTTATGAAACCAAGGAAGAGGTAAAACAACATGTGACTGACTTTTTGAATCTTGAATAAACTGTGGATAAGACACTGCCCTCAATCTGCTCCCAGTCAGAGGCACGTTAACCCTTAAGAATGCTAAGTCTTTCTCCGTCAACCCAATCAGGCTATAAGCATCAGACGCCAAGCTAACATTTTTGTCAACATTTGAAACCCCATTTTCGTGGATCATCATTCCCTAATTTTAAGTCTTCCAATCCTCAGTTTTTACTTTCACAAATGCAAAAAGTGGGTCCACTTTCAAAGAGGGGTTCTCTCATCAGTTCCTCACACCCTGGTCAGGGACCTTGATCCACACGATTCTGACTCATGAAGCATCTTTACCGTGACACTCTCAAAGACACATATCATAGCTCCTTAACTAAGTCCAATTGTCATAAGGTAGAAAGAACATCAGGCTTGCTACTGTGACACGCAAAATAGTACTGGACCTCTCGCTTAATTTGAAATTGCCACTTGACCCTGAGTTTAAAGTTGGGGAGACCTCTGGGAGGAAAGCTGATCTTAGCTGTGACCTGAATGATGACTAGTGCTATGGACTGAATTGTGTCCCTTCCAAATTCGTGTGTTGAAGCCCTAACCCTCAATGCAACTGTATTTGTGTGCACAGAGGAAAGCCAGCAAGGAGGTGGTCGTCTATAACCAAGGAAGAGAGGCCTCGACAGAAACTAACCTTGATGGCACCTTGATCTTAGACTTCCAGCCTCCAGAACTGTAAGAAAATAAATTTCTGTTGTTTAAGCTCCCTAGTGTGTGGTATTTTGGTATGGCAGCCCTGGAGGACTAACACAACTTGAAATGAGCCAGATAAAGTGGGAGAGGGAAGGTTTAGGGTGGAGGGGGGAAGGAAGTGGAGAGAACAAGCACAAAGGCCTGGAGTGAGGAAGGAGACTTGTTCTCTCCCATGAAGACAGCAAACACTGTCTGGCACATCATGTTAGTGCCTATGCCATATCTGCTCCTGGGCCCCACTTCTCAAATCCTACCCACCTTTTAACCTTATGATAGAATAGAAATGGTCTTTTCTTGGATCAAAGCAGAAAGTCTGATGCATGTGGTGAATATTTGAAACTCTTCAAAGCCATCCTTGTGTTGTCTCCAGCCCCAATGGTATACTGTGCATGATAACTAAGATTGGGTAATGCATATAAAAAGGAAAAAGACTTTACACAGAACAAGTGCTTAGTACAGGGTGAGGTGAGCAAATGAAAAACATCACCTAATTTATTTATTCTGAAGCCCTGTAAATCAGATTCTAATGCTAATGAGTTTTAAATTTACAGAAATCAAATCTTCAAGCTGTTTGAGCTCTTATCATTTTAACTCTGTGTCAAATGGCATACTCCTTTAGGAGACTTAAAAAAAAAAAAAAAAAAAAAAGCTTTAACAACATTATATTAAACAAAGAATAACTATTATAATTGTCTTCTTGTTTCAGAGTTAACAGCTTACTTGCTCCAGAAAAGAGAAAATAATGGAAGAAAAGGAAGACCGTCATCCTTGTTTTAATTATTTTCACTGCTGTATCTTCATAGGTAAAATAAAATAAATGGTTGATAGGTCCAATAATGTTGACAGCTATGGAATGTGAAGACAAATAACGGGATTAAAAATCTACTTCTTCAGCTGAGTTTTGCTTGTCCTTAGGGGCTTAAGTAAATTAGATATGTACTAGGCCCTTCCTTTTCTTATGCCCATTCTCTCTATGGTCCTTTCCAAACCCCAATGAAGAAATCTGCCTTGATCTTTTCATATAATATGCAGCTATATGCACTTTCTTACATAAACATTTGCAATTCACCAAGGAGAATGTGAGATGCATGTTGCATGCTTATCAAGCGCCAGAAGAACTTTACAGATTACTGCCTGCCTCAGGATTCCAGTTCCCTGGTGCTTATGCATAAACAATGGATTTATGCAAACATTGTAACATTTTCAAACAGACTGTGACATGAGTCGTTCCTAGTTCATATAAGGTTCAGATATGCAGACTATTTTCTGCTAGTACTAGATCATTCATCTCATTGAGTTTAAAATATATCATCTCAGCTTATAATGTTGTCAGTATAAAATGTCATAATGTGGTACTCAATTTGAACAGCAAGATGGATATTAATCTCAAAGGTTCTGTGCACTGCTGGGTGGAATTGCACGAGGTGCAGCTGCATTAGTCTGTTTGTTTAGTAGTCTTTGTATCACACACAATATGCATAGGTGGTAAACATTTTTTTATATTATATACACTCTACAAATTCTCCCTGATAGCCCCAGTGGTATAATATGCATTATAACTTAAACCGGATGATATATTTAGAAAGAAAAAAAGCCTTTACAAAGAACAGCCTCACTGAAGTATAATGATAACATGCCTATTTACATAATGATAATGCACGTATTTACTGCCAAGCATGCTTGTTTTGCATTAGTGTTTGTGGCAAGGCATTGGGAATTAAAGAATTACAAAAGGGAGGTTTTCTAGTCTCCATTACTCTAGTAGGGTGGTTATTGGCAGTGAGCAAAGAAATGGAAACACTCATATTTGAAGTAGTGGAAAAAAAGGAACAATGCTAGTTGTTAAGTTCACATTGTTTATGAGTACAAATTAGCATCTGCCCGAACTCTTCACTTTTTTCCTAATTGTGAGACATGGGGTCTTCTAAAACAACTAAAAACTCTAGCATGGATATTTTTTTGGCAGCAAGCATCAAAAATTAAATACATAAAAAAAATCTCTGTTGGTCGTATGCATTCTTAACAAACATGTGTTTAAGGAAAACCACCACTGGAATCATCTACTCCAAGATGTGAAAATCAGCATTTTTGCTTTTTCATCCAAAGCTGTGAATTTATTTATATGTCGATGAAAGCCTGGAACCTTGCACTTCAAAAAAAAAAAAGTTAAGAGATGTTGTTTTGTGATCTGTCATATGTTTTTCTGAACTTTTTATAATAGAAAGGAGTCTCCGAAGAGCCTCACTCCTTTAACAAAGGCATGTCCCAGTTTATTAAAAAATCATACACAACAGGACTGCTTGCCAGGTTTTATAGTCCTCATGGAAATTTGGTCCAGAGCACAAAAATTATCTGGAAAAATGCCTGAAATTTCCCTGTCGCAGATGTTTCAACAGAAGGTGCTTGCATGCCATTCGTTAATACGGCGCCATACGGGACTCAGTGTGACCACTGCAATATAACCAGTAAGTAACACACGCAGCGTGCACCGGGCGCGCCAAATTCTCCGTCTGTTGTGTGGGACTCGTATCCCATGGATTGAGACGTACCTTGATGAAACTGCATTGTCATGGAATGATAATATTTGTGGATCATCATGCACAGAAAACATCCTATTGAGAATGTGGGAGGTCCGTTGAAAGATACAGAGCGTTTCTTGGCATTGCGGTTGGTTAGAATGGATGTGAATATTAGTGTTTAAAGAGTCCTTGTTCCCGTCATGTGCCAATTTACAGGGGTAACTCCATGGAGAGAAAATTGCTTTTTCAAAGAATATTAGTTTGGGATAACATAATTAAAAGCCCATGTGGAAGTTGTTTCATCTGTATATATATGGAAGGCAAATGTACAACAGGCTGCCTTAGTTTATTCTTTGCTTTAAAATGTGTATGAGGGAAGTGACTCAATGCACACTCTCTGAAATAAAAGAAATGTATTCATCCTTGCAGAGGATGATAAAAATAGAGGCACGTCTAGGATGCTACTCGCATACGCTGAATTTTTCTACTGAACCCAGATCGTTCTTGCTGGATAAGACTATCTGGAGCAACACTGTTATCCATTCTAAGGAGCAGATTTGCAGCTGCCCAGTACATACTCCATACTCAAAAACAGCTGCTACCTCTTGAAAATAATGTGCTGAATTCCGGGTTACTACAGGATGGGGAGACAGTTGGAAAGAGGGCAGAAAAATCATTTATGCTGTACCTCTTGGTCACCTAGGGTGCTGAAGAGATGTAAACACATAGTCATTGTATTTTTTGTGGTTCTTAAAAGTATTACTTGGCTAAACATAAAGAGCTAAAATATACTACAATTTCTGTAACCCTGTTATGACACCCATATTCTCTTAATATATCTGGAAGCCTCAAATCATCAGAGTGACCCAGGCTGCTCTCAAACTCTGAGAAGCTCTATGCTTAAGTTGCATTGTTACTTTCAAAACAATTGTTAATGTATTTGACTATGCTACTTCACTCACATCTTAGGATGCTTTTGAGGGAAAGATGTTTACATGTTTTACTAAAATACTTTCTCTTTTTTGGGGAAAAAGAAAATAAATTTTACGTATTTTACTATCTTAACCAGTTTAGTATCTCCATAAAGAAAAAAATGTTTATAGTCAGCAAAAAATTATCAAAATTTTCCTTAGATTCTTTCTTCTCTTTACAAAGATGTTGACATTAATACTAAGCATTTTTGCAACGGAATAGGAGGTGGAGATATTCTTTTTACCACTTTCCTTTAATAAAATAAGTTATTACTTATTGTTAGCAATTAAAATAGTTATTTTCTCAGTGTGTTCATGCTATATACATACTTTTAATGTATATTTTCTTTTTTGATCTTTGCATTAACTTATTAAATATTCCCAGTTATTGATAAGAAAACTGAGACCCAGTACTGTTAAGAGGCTTGTTCAGAACCGTACATCCTATTATTGGTGTTTCCAGGTCTTGGACATGGAGCTTCTAACTCCAGACTCTGGGCTTTTTTCATTGGATTATAAAATCATTCAACATAATTCACACTTCAAACCCTGATATCAGTTACTATCAAAGCACAGCCAATGCACAACTCAGCCACAAAACCAAGGATTTCTGCAGGTCCATTCAGAATGGTATTGTTATAATTTAAAGCCGTTGTTTATATTGACAACTTAGGATGTAATTGTCTAAATTTCTGTTTCTGACATTTTATTTATAAGTCCATTGATGATACATTGAGGCACACTATTCTTCAAAATTACTTCACTATTTAAGCGTATATATTTGAATATTTTTAAGTATACACGTATTTGTATATTCTAGTATTTCCTGAAATATTTTTGAGAGAAAGTGATAAATGTGACCTACAAATCTTTTGACTTCATGGAAGATGCCCACAATCCAGGGTAGTCTGAGGGCCACTTGGCTAAACAAAAGTCAATGAAAACCCAAGACATTAATTTGTAACTATGAAATTCTGCCTCAATATGAGCTCATATCACCCATTTGTCTTTTTCATAGGGAAGAAAAATGTTTTTTTTTTTAAATCCCATAAATTTACTTTTATTTGGAAAGCTCTTATCTTCTCCAAATCACTCTGAAAATTCAAGTACTGGTGTACTGTACTCCAATACAGAAAAGAACAAAGTTTCCCTGTGTGATGATCCTTCAGTTAGAAATACTATGTATTGTACCCCAGGAAAACATTCCTCTTCCTGGGGTACAATACATGGTATGTTATAACATTGCTGGAAACTACTGGTTAGGGATAGCAAATTGTATGCTGGTGATCCTTATTAAGACCAACTTGAAAATTCTTCTCTCTGCAGAAGCTCTTCACAGGGAGGAAGGGAGATATTTCTCTGTTTGCAAGTGAAACTGAACCAAATGATAACGCTGTTAGATAATATGCCCTTCCAGACACTGATCAAGTTAACTTTTTCCTCAATTCAAAACGGTGTATTCTTTGAAGCTATGCTGCTATCACTCAATATTAATTTTAATGTATATTTACTAATCTCCAAAATTCAGCTCAGTCTCTGTCGGTTTTCTTTACATTCAGGTAGATTAAAATATTCCTAAATGCTGCCTCCTTGGAAGATTCCTGAAATATTCTAAGCCTTCCCAGAAGCTATTGGTCAATGTTAAACAATCAACAGAATTCTAAAGTAATTCCACACAGTGATGCCCCCTGGCTAAGCCCTGCAGTGAGAGGTGCTACCAGCTGTGTTTCTGATGGATGAGAGCTGTTTCACGTTTTTAGTCCTAAACGGATTGTTTTAATATTTTAACATTTTTATGGTAACGTATTTTCTTTTCTTTTCTTTCTTCAATCTGCTGCTTTGTTCTTTCCTTCACCCCTCTCTCCTCTGCTCCCTCTCACTGTCAGTCATCATGGTCAGCCTATGTGCACTCCATTTGGGTTGGTTTGCCTGTTAAGTCAACTTCAGAATGTTAGCTGGCTCTCAGAACACTTCGTTCGCTACCAGAGAGTGGTTCAATCATCATCCTCTCAATTTGAAACTAGGTAAGATTTAAGTCCTTGGTGTTGATAACAGCATATCAGTGTCCACTAGAAAAGAGAAATAGAGTAAAAAATCCAAAGTTAACCTAGAAAAGAAAACATGACTCAAACTGTTGGCCCAAACCAAAGTTAAAAATAGTTACTGAGCCTCCTCATACACTTGACTCTTTGGTAATATGGCACGTCCTGCTCTTAGCAGAAAGAATTAACTGTACCCTCTCTGTTTCTTCACCTTTTCAGTGCTTGTCCTTTTCCTGCTTCAGAAAGCCTAGACCTTCATTCTTATTCCATTGCTAAAAACACTGAGGCACAAGAAAAGAGAATGGACTTGCTTATGGTACCACACCTATAAGTGGCTGTCAAATACAATATTCTGACTTTAAACGCATCTGGTACTATGCAATAAGGACCCCTCTCTCTTGTACAAAGGGCATGTCATGTTCAAGTGTCTTTAGGTGTTGAATCTCATGCCAGTATCCCCCTTCCTCAGGGCTACCAACTGCTTTTAAAAGGCCGTTCGAATGTTCTGTGGCCTCTCCAGCACATACCAGAGAGTGAGAAAAAAAATGTGTATGCTTGCTGAAGATTCTAGAGCATTTTGAGCAGATTATGGGGTGTGAACTAGGAGCAGTGAAAACAGAGGAAGCTGGAGGATTTTAAAAGGAAAAAAAGGTATGAGGTCATAAAAGGTTGATTAGGGTGGTAAATGGATATCCAAGAGGATGGAAAGAGAGGCCCTTGGAAGAATAGTTGACAGGACAGAGAATGGATAAGGCTGCTCCTTGAAGGGAACAGGGTGCAGGAGAAAGAGGTGAGGGTTGAATTCTGACCACCTGGGATCCTGTTATAAGGTGAGAATTTCTTCATTGACACGAATGTCCTCTTGGTGATGACCTCATCCCTACTGTGGCAATTGAATGGCTTTCCTTTCTTGCTTGTATTTTGTCGACTGTGTAAATGATATTTTGTTTCAGGTACAGGGGCACAAGGAAAGGCATTTGTTAGCTACTCTACTGATAATAAGCTTCAGTAGGTATAATGTGAACATGCAGATCTCCCATTTCTTCTTTACTTTTTATTTCTCTAAATAACATTTAAAGAAGTATATTAACCAGACATTCCTCTAAGTATGTCCAATGTTTTTACAAATGCCGCCCCCAACACAGAAGGACTGATCAGAAGATTCAGGCTGTGATTGACATGAACACTCCTGAGCGGAAAGATTTTTTTTTTTTCACTTGGAATCTCATGTGTTTCTTTTCACGGTTGAGCACTGCATGTTGTATTTCCCCATTAGGCTACAAAGTATATGATTATAATTATGAAAAGTAGTTCATAAAATATTTTAGTATTTCAAAACAAAAGATATTGAGAAATTCCCATGTTAACAAGTGGGGAAATGAATACCTCATATTTGAAATCTTCAGAAACAGGTGGGGAGACAAGATTTTTGACTTTTATAATTGATTTAAAGTCACATTTTGAAGATTACAGAAATTGCAAGTCCTTTGGTAACACAGTTTCCCTTTAGGAAAGTTTAAATCTAATTGCTCTGCAGATGTTTAAGAATGACTATCCATTGATAAATTGCTATATTTGGTGAAAAAATAGTGTAGGATTAAAATGTAGTGTGATGGCCCTGGATTGGCTTTCTTAATACTGATTTTTAATTTGACTTCCAGAACTCTGTTTCTCTGTTTCCTTCACACTCTTCGGAAAGAACATAGCTCATTAGAATTACCACATGTGGTCTTTGCAGAGATTATTTTATCAAGGGTGATTTAGTTCATTAACCCTTTGGTTCTGATCACGTCAGCAATAAGAGGGACTAGTTACATAAATGTTAATGAATGCATATTCATGGCAGAGAACTAGGGAATTGATAATGGCACTTAGATATAAGAATTAGCTTTCAGTTATCAGATTGATGCAAAATAAGATCATTTTTAGGGACTAAAGAAATGACAAAAGGTTTGGCTGTTTTGTTTTCACAAGTCAGGATGGTGAGGCCCTTAGACATTTTCTTCTGACTGTACATGTGGTTAAGGGAATGCATTTCAGTCATGCAGACTTCGGCACAAACCCCAGCTCTGCCGTCCACTAACTTAGGTATGCTATTAGAACTCTATGTTCCTCAGTTTCCTCATCTATAACAAAGAAATAAGATGCTATCCCGCACAGATGTTGTACGTATTAAACAATATAAAATGAGGTATACAGTTAGGGACACAAGGAACATTATTTCCTACTATCACTTACTTTGCAATCTTGTATATCCTTCTACCTCTTGGTGAGGGAGTAGCTTATCGGGTTGAAAGGATGTGGAAAAGTGCCAGGGACAGAACATCAGCCTGGAACACATAGAGCAGTGTCACACAGCACTAAAAGTTTGGTGAATAAAAGAGTTGACAAGCAAACAGAAAAGTCTTAATCTCCTTACCTGTATAGTTTATCATTAATAATAAAACTTCATTTATAGGTATTTGTTATATGGTATGTACTTTATTCTTTTTGTTACATTAATTCCTTCAAAACAACCTGATAGCATTTGTATTCCCATTTTACAGATGGGGAAACTGAGGCTAGAGAGGCAAGCTTTCCCAGGGCACAGAGTTAGTAAGGAGCAGAACTAATAATTATTTCAGGTGTGTTTGCTTCAGGGCACAAGCTCATAAACACTACACTACTCTGCATTTGCTTCTTGATTAAATAGCTGCTTTCAAGTCAGCTATTATGGCCACATGACCCCCTTGGGATGTTTCCCTAATCCTCTGCAGGGAATCTGACCACCAGTTTAAGATACAATGCCAGAGGGGTTCCAGTTTAAATGTCACAAATGTCAGAGCCTTCCACCCTTGCCCACAGGTGACAGCATTTTGGAGGTGTTTTAAAGATAATCAAAAGATCTGTACTACTTAAACTACTACTCTGTTACTAGTGTAAGCAACGGAACATGCTCTCCCTTGTTAAAAGCTTGTATGATACACCTAAGACCTTCCATCCACAGAAACGCCTTACTTTTCTTCTAACAGGTGGCTGATCACAAATCCTGCTTTAGCCAAACAAAACATTAGATGACTGTTATTCTTGGAAAACCATGTTAAAGTCCAGAACCATAATTGCCTGCCAGGTAACATGGCATAGTAAAAATAACATAACAATGTGCTTGCCTTGTTAAAGCATCCCTTGTAGACTCGATCCGAATCCACTGGTCTTGGTGCTGGCAAAGTATACAGCAGCAATAAAATGCTATCAATAGCAATTATTCTGAAATGGACTCAGAAGGCTGAACACCAAGAGAACTTTCTAACTGGCTATTAATGATGTCATAATGAGTGCAAGCCCAATATATTAGACATGTGAATATGACCTTTTTTCTTTTTTTTTTGGCTTAAACATTTTCCATCCCATCTGAGCAGCAAAGGTCTTAATTATATTTACAGCTTTTCCCTCCCTGGGTTTCACATCATTCCCTAAAATCGAATTCAATGGGTGTTTCATCTTTAAAAGTATAAACCAAAGAGACACTCGATTTCTTGTCACGAATGGACTAATACAGCTCAAATCTGAGTCGACTTATGGACTGTCTTAAAAGAACATATATTTGTGTGTTGCTTTTTCTATTAAGTAAGTTTATAGAACAAATTGAAAGTCATTTCCAACATAAACGCAATGTAGACAAATAAGTTGTTCATGTGTAAACAGAGAATGAATGCATACAAAATATGCATTAGCTTAGCAAGGGTATAGCATTTAGAAGACTTGAGGCCAACTAATGCCTTTGAACTAGGGTTTTCAGGTAAAATACGGGATTCTGTAATTTATCCGGTAAACAGAAAATATTTTTAGAACAAGTATGACCCAAATATTGCACAGGACATACTTATCCTACAAAATTATTCATTGTTTATCTGGTATTTACGTATAACAGGGCATCCCATATTTTTATTTGGTACACCTGGCAACCGTACTCTGAGCTTTAGAGTATTTTCACGGGTAAAATAAGATAATAATACGTAGATATCTCATCTGGCTGTTAAGATAATCAAATGGGGTACAGTGAAAGCATATCATGAACCTTTTTTGACTTAAACATATTCAGCTCTATGCCTATCCCCTGATATCTCCAAAAAAGAAAGAGAGAGGGAATCAAACTCAGAGAGAGAGAGAGAGATAAACAGAGACTGCAACATGGAGAGGGAGATGTGAAATAGCATGGACCATCCACCCAGCCCTCCAGTGCCTGAGCACATGTCAGGGGTGAGAGTGACATGGGAGGCTGTTTCTGCTCGGTCCTCTGTCTCCCTGAGGCTGCTCCTCATAATGTGAGCACCTGATGGTGCAAGAGTGTGATTCTAGTGTTTAAAGATACTTATCTTTTATGCAACATGGTCCCTAAATGCAAGCCAACTGCTTCATCTGGAGCTCAACCAAAGAAACAGCGATCTGTTCCAATGGCAGAAGAAAAAGAAATCTTTGGACTTATTGGGAAATGGTATGTTGATATAGAATGTGGCACTTCCTAAGAGATTTTTAGAGGTAATTTCACAGTAGACAATCTTCATCTTACATATTGGTTTGAAAGCCCAATCTCCATGTAAGATGAAATTCCACTGTAATTGATGTAAAAAGTGTTTTGTACATGATAAGGTAGTAAACTGATATAAGGCATCACTATTTTTATATTCCTCTTCTTTTACTTCCTATTATTTTTACGTTTTTATTATCACCAAATAAAGCACTATTTAAGTTTTTGAGAGTTTATCACAGAACTTTAAATAAATGGGAGGCAATTTGAAGACAAAAAAAGATTCAAAGATAACTATGATTTGACTACTTAGGACTAATGTCTTAGAACAATAAAGGAGTAAATGCATGTGGTTTAACATCTTAAAGGAAAAAAAAAAAAACTTAGAAGCAATGAGATGACTAACTATAAGTACTAGACACAATTGCTGCACAATGAGAATACTTCTTTATAATGAAATTATGGGATATGAGGGTTTGTTGAAATGACTGGAGAAAGAGTAAATCTTAGAAAAAGAAATTTCCTGGAACTTCTTGTACATCTTGTACATTGTGGAACAGTCCTTCATGGGATGTGATAAGAGCCAAAGAAGTTCAGTCATTTAAAAATAAACTAATTAAATACTTAAAAATATGCTATAGAGAATTACCCTGCCCTAGCAAGATGAAAAGTCAGCCAATCTAAATGACCTTGCTTTGCCTAATTATTATTAGAGTTTTTACTACGTATCTGCTAATGTATATCAACTGAATAATTCATTCAGATTAGAACGGTGCTGGGCAGGATGGTAAGTATTTGTGATGATGATGGTGATAATGATGATCATCACTTTCACAGCTTATTACAGTTATTTGAATATTATTGCATATTCAGTATATGCAATTAACTATAAGCTCCTTGATTGAGGGATCATTCAGTTCTTTATTCTCCCCAGTAGCCAGCTGAATGTTTTCATCCTCACTCTTATGGGGCAGTATTATTTTTATCTTTATTTTTAGAGCTGGGGAAATTGAGGCATTAAGAGGTTAAGTCACTCTTCGGGGTCTCACAGCTAGGATGTGATGTAGACAATCTAGCTCCAGATACTAAGTGGTCCACCCCTTGTGCTATACACCTTTTCCATAGTCATATAAAGGATGTGCTCAGAGTTCTTGGACAGGGGGACAATAAATGCACATCAAGGAGGATTGGGTAAGACTTCCTAAGAAGATGAGCTAAGACTGGAAATATGAGCCACACTGGAGAGGTAGAATTCCACAGACAGGGTAGGAAGGTTATTTAGAGAAGAAGAAATACTGTAGGTAAAGAGGAATAAGCCTGCTTGAGAAAGGCAAATGGGCTCACAGAGCTGTAAGCTGTGAGGACAGCCTGGTGTTAGAGGAAAGGATCCGGGATGACATTCTGTGACTATTTGATCATGAGTTGTGGGAATGTCACTGCTCAAGATGAGCTGAAGCGATAAGAGGATCCAGATGGTGAACATGGGAGGAAGAACTACTGGGATGGTCGGGGCGGGGGGGGTGGGTGGGGTTGAAGAGGTCACAGGAGGAACAGTAGAGGGCAGGGTGGAGGTTAAGGCTCTAAAAGCACCCTTTCTTCTTCTACCAGCACTTCAGTCTGGAACATGTCAAGTTGAATTCGCTGAGAGGTCTTCTTATGTATGTGTGTGTATATGTATATATATGTTGGAATGCAGGTCTCAAATCCAGAGAAGTAGTCATAGCTGTGGAAGCAGATTTTTCAAGTCATCCAAGAGCAGAAGTCTCAGGAGAACATACATAGAGTTGCCTCAGAAGAGAAGGAGAGTGAGAGAGAAAGAGAGCTGAGAGTAGGACACTGGATTAAGCCTACATTTGAAGTGTGGGAATAGTAAAGACAGGGAGTGGTCAGGAAAGTGGCAAGTTTCTAGAAAGTCCAAGAAAGCCCCTTTTATTTGACATAAGTAAAAATGACGGGTTAGGAAATGATCGCGTTGTTTTTTAAATAAAACAGTGTTCCCTTCCCTTCCATTCTTCTACCTAAAGACATGGATACACACACACACACACACACACAAACACACACACGCACACATACCACCTTTGCTAAAAGCATTCTGTTCTTCATTCTATTTAGGAAATAAATACTGCCAAGAGCTGTATAGAAAGACTGTTAGGAATGAAAAACCAAAATGGATTTCAAGAGCACATTTGGTCCATCTCCTTGCCAGTAGGGACATTTCCTAAATCATCCAAAGAAGAAAATTCTCAATTCTATTTTTAAAATATCTCCACAGATGGCAATTCCATAAGCTTTCCTGCTAATTTGCTCCAGTGTTTAATCAGCCTAACACACCAAGTTCTTCTTTACGTCTAACTCAATGCTTTCTTGCTATAACGTAGAATCTATTTCCTCCTGAGAGGTGGAATTGTAAAAGAATCTAATGACCCAGAAAATCCACAAGTCAAATGTTCTAAATCTTAATGGCTAGTAAGATGCATGTGATAATTTGTATCTCTTGTCAATAGCATGTAGTTTAGTCCCAATGAAAAATGAAGGCATCTACTTTTAAATTTACTACTAGTAGACAATGATTAAATAAATATTTAAATGTCCTTTTGCTCTGAATAGAAATAATATGTGGAGAAAACCTCTTTAGAGTTACTGAACCAAAGCGTTTCCTAAGAAAAAGTCTCCATCTGAGAATTTTAATGAGTCTTTTAGGGGAACCTCTGTAAGACTTTTATCTATGGTATGTGTGATAAAGTACAAAATCTTCGAATGCCCATAGGTTTTTTTTTTATAACATTATGAACATTATTTTTCAATTATTCTCCTTCCTACATAATGTCATTGGACAAGTTGCTTATTCTTCAAGCCAGAAACCTACATAAGTGTGAATCTGAACTTTCTAGAATAATACCCTCAGGCAGTGAGGAAAGAGATCTAATGAAAAAGCTAAAAAAAGAGCAGCAAGAGAAAACTTTATTTTTTAAATTTTATTTCTGACATTGGTTTTGGGCCAACCATGTGTGTTCAATACTATGTAATACTATATTAACTGCAGAGATATGGCTAAGAAAGGAATAAACAGCCTCATTAAGGATGTAGATGCAATAAAGTTACAAAGCAAAGTTTTTAAAGCCTTCCTAGTCCTTTCCATTGCTCCAAGAAACACCCCCAGCGATTTCCTGGGAGTTGCACTATGCTGGGCCCCCAGGATCACAGGGGCCAAAGGGGAGATGGCCACATCAAAGTCAGAGACACATGGTCAAGGAATAGTGCCAAGACCTTCTCTCACAGATGGAAACCAATCAAAGAGAATAAATACAAGGAAGCCAAAACATCAGCTCAAACGTATTTGGAGATCAACTCCCAATATTTTTTAAAAGAGCCATGAAGAGCACTACTTCAGTGAATATTGAGAAGTATTCTCAGTTCTCACAAAGCTACAAAGAAAAGTCTGTCCTCTCACTTTCATGAAGGATGCACAGCTATGCTATGCTAGTCTCCACGCACAGGTCTAATCTCTAGAAAACATGCTCTTGCATCTGCCTGGAATTTTCTTCCCATTCTCAGTTTTCTCTTCCCTTGCTTAACACTTTAGTTTTTTAAGACCCATCTTAGAAGACATCTACTCAGAGGAAGTTGTTCTTGACCTTCTTAACAGAGTGAGATGATCCTGCTTTTATTCTCCAGCTACTCCCCATATTTAACCCATCCTGAGATGAATTACATTATATTTTAATTGTTCTATCCCTTGTTCATCTCCCCTACCTGATGTTAAGGGCAGGAGAGAGCCTTCCTCTTAATCAAGCCTGCATATCCAGTGGCTAGCACATTGTATTCATAAAGGATGTCAAATATGTGAAAATCAAATAAATGTATATATGGCTGCCAGTGTCTTCCTCGCTACTCTATTTATTGATGTCTTTCAACTAGGTCAGTGTTATGAACTGAAGTATTCCCCCCCACCAAAATTCATATATTGAAGCCTCAACCCCCAGTACCTCAGAATGTGACTGTATTTGAAGTCAGGGTCTTTAAAGAAGTGACTAAGTTACAATGAGGCCATTAGGGTGGGTACTAATCCAATCTGACTGATATCCTTATGAGAGATACCAGGGCACACACGTACTAAGACACAGCCATGTGAGGACATAGAAAGAAAGCAACCATCTGCAAGCCAAGGAGAGAGACCTCAGAACCAACACCTTGGTCTTGAAGTTCTAGCCTCCAGAATTGTGATAAAATAAATTTCTGTCATTTAGGCCACCCAGTCTGTGATATTTTGCTGTGGCAACCCTGTGAACTCATAACCAATCAGCATATCCTCCTGTCTGGTCCATAGTAGCCCACACTTCCCCTTTTGTTCTGCTAATCACATTTATAATATCTTGATCAAAACTCTCTTCTCTACTTGGGTCCTCATGAGGAAAACAGAAACCATTTTAGGTCTTTCAAAGAGAGGGAATTTTATACAAAGATTTGGTCACACAGATTATGAAAAAGCGAAGTTAAATAGCAGGTGGTGAAGCAACCCAGAATAAGAGGCCACTCCCACTCAAGAGATGGAGGGACCCAGGAGGAGGTGGTTTTACCAGAGCCCAGAAACAAGGAGTGTGTGTCAGGGCTTAGGATCATGGCTAGCAGGAGTTGGAGTCCGTAGGAAAGGCAGCTGTCTCCTGAGACAAAGAGAACGAGAAAGAAGCAGGCCTGCCAGCAACCTCCTTCAAAATTTAGCCAGTGCCTGCTCTTGGAAGAGCCAGTCAAAAGTCTTCTGACAAGTTAACCTAGGAGGTACAAGCTGAAGGGACTACCCCCCTTTGCCCTCCCACCTCCTGAGGAGCAAAGAAAGGGTAAGGAATGAATGTGAGAGCACAGAATTAAATGATAGCCACAGTTCACCAGAAAATAAGTGACATGAGGGCTGGAAGTAGGTCTGTCTGGCTCCTGCTTCATCCCCAGCCCACCACCTGACAACACTGTACAACATATATCAGGTATGTAACAAGGACTTTTAAAATCAGTTTTACCTGAGTGAACTTCCTATTTCTCCTTTACCAAATTCTTTAGCATAATTAATATAGATATTAATATATCTATAAATCCCTACTAGAGTTTAAAATTCCAGAGGCAGAGATTTTATTTTCTGTTTTGTTCACTGATGAAGTGCTGGCACTTAGAACACTCCTGGGTAGTAGTAGGCACTCTGTACATAGTAGTTGGACCAATGAATGAAAGTTTTGTCTAGTGGAAAGCCCAGCTTATCATCTTCTTGATTAGAGTGTGATTGGTCAGATCATGGACCAGGTACCTCTCAAAGTTGAGGAAGAAATGGACCTGGTTGCCATCCAGGTAGGTTACAGAGACTTTCCTGCTCTGCCATGATCCTAACAAAGAGTGATGGCTGCCTGTGGCCCAAGGAAAGAAGGAACAGCATAAAATCCAAAGCCCTGCAAAGCTTCTTAATAAATTTGCGTAAGGGATGGAATGCATGGGTGTAGCTGCTAAAGTATAAAACCATATCTGAGGGGTGAGGTTCCAATGTGAGATGTAGGGGTTTATCTTAATAGACCAGAAACTTGAAACTTGATAACAGTTATAAAGAATTATAAAGAATGCAGGTTAGATAGATGATTCTCCTAAAAAATATACATACCAACGTGATATAGCATATATACTATATAACATATACAAGCTGACCTATATTTAAACTTAAAACAATACACATTAGACGTCTTGCACAGTTTGGGGCGGGGTGGGGGGAATCTTAGTGAGAGGGAAACCCAGAGAAGAGACATCAGAATGAAGTCATAGGAGGTGAAAGGCTTAGAGACAAAAAGATTGTTTAGCCAACAGAGAAGACTGAGAAGAGAAAGGGAGAAAGTGCCCATATGAAAAAAATGTTTAAAAGTATGACTATCCAATGAGAAGATGGATATCATGGATAGAGCAGTAAATTCCTGCTCTATCATTCATTAACCATATGACCTCAGATTTATTCTTTGGGCCTCAGCTTTCTCATACGGAAATGAGGACAGTAATGGCATCCACCCCACAGGGCGTTTATGAGGATCATGTTAGGAGTCTAGGACCGCATTGCATGCAGTAAGCAACACTCAGGGAGGTTAGCGGTGTGTGCAGGCGGTGTCTCCGACGAAGCTGGCAGGGAGAGAAATAAACGCATCATGAAAGTGTTAGGTCAGGTGTCAGAATCCCGCAAGTCCAGGTTTGCAGAAAAGGTTTACGTAAAGATTTACATAAAGAATGTGTGAAATATCCTTGCAAGGTGGGGTTGTTCCAGTGTAGTTAGACTTGAAGGCAAGAAGGTAGACTAATTCTCCCCCTTTCCCCCCAAATGACCTTTCAAGTTCTCCTTCAGCCTTTACTTCCATAAAACATATAATTGCCCTTTCTGGCAGTTCCTAGAAAAGTGCTTTTCCCAACCCTTCTGGGCTGCCCTGGATGGAAAATACACTGGGTTCTCAGAGACTTAACACCCAGCCTTGTGAACATGAGCAAGATTATTCTCTCCCAGCAGCCCTTTTCACGTGTGATAAGCTTGGCAAGTTGCCCTGGTAAGTGTCAAGCCCTGAATGTTTTTGTTTTTGCCCTGGTGGTCCTGAGGAGTTACTGGAATCCTTCTGGGGATCTGTTTTGTATCAAACTGTTGGCCGATAGTGACACTGAGAAGAAACAGGTAGAGACAGAGAGGGAGCTCTGGACTGCATCGTATTTAATTCTGATAGCAGACTCCCTGTCTGCCCTGGCTGCCTCCAAGCTGCCTTTGGTCTCTCTTTGGTTCCTTCACTTTGCGCTTCTCAGTATTACAGGGCAATCTTTTGTGTGCATGTTTCCCCCTTTCGCTCCTCGGAGAGGCTTGTCAGAACTCCTTATCTGCTGATGAATGGAAGGAATTTCTCCTGCGCGGGCGGGATCTGGCTAATGCAGCTCTGGCCAGCACGGCGGGTCACCAAGTTAAGGGAGCACCAAAAGGCAAAGTGCACTGAAAATATCAGAATGGCCGTCGTGCCAGGAAGTGCCATCAGCAGGCATTTTCCTGCAAGCAGAGGGAGGGACGAGAAGAAGAGGTGAGGCTGAAAGAATCGGTCTTGGGTGAGTTTACTCGGATGGGGAGATGCTGCACCAGCTAACATTGACTTTGGCTTTTGCAGCATTGATTCCACTTGGACCTTTGGAAGCATGTGTTTAGGGAGCTTGGCTATATTTTAGAGCCAAATGAGAATCAGCGCTGCTTCCTCATACAGGACTTTTTCATTACTTAAACTGAGATTCGTTTTCTTAATTTCCTCCAAACCTCAACCATCTGAAACCTTTTCCAATTACAAAAGGCAAAGGCGATTAAACTGCTATATCCATTAACATAAACATTCTGTGATGCCCGGTTACGAACCTCTCGCAAGGGCCTGCAAGGAGCGATTGCTCATTTAATACACGGGGAGAAACTGAATCAAGGAATCAATGAATGGATCCTCCTTCTTCGGGGAGCTCTGGTATAAATGGCACCATTGCCAACACAACTCCTGAAAAGCAAACTACAAAAGAAGGAAAGAGAGAGACAGAGAAGGAGGGAGAAAGGACGGAAAAAGAGTCACATAAAGTTTATGCTGAATGTGAAGCAGGGCTTGGAGAGGGGAGATGCAAGCACTGGAGGACAGGGATGGGTGGTCATCTGGTGATTCTGCTGAGATGTCCATTATGTCTGTCACATTCTCATGACTACTTTACTAAGCACATGCAAGTTAAGGATGTGCAAGAATATGCCCTTCTAAATACATTGCAGTCTAGGTGAAAGCTGCTAGGAGGGTAGTATTAGGGCATAGGGCTTAAAGTCAAAAGAGCTAGGTTTAAGTCCCAGCTCAATTTCTTGCTCTGTGACCAGCTTCAATTCACTTAATCATTCTGAACCCTCATATCCTCATCTGCAAAATGTAACTAGGAATAATGGCTACTTTACTTTGTATAGAGGGGCTATATAATTCTTTTTTTAACTTTAAAGCTTTTCAATCCAATCACTCATTTTCCAGGACTTTAGCACGCATATTCTTGCTTCAAAAAAAGTTTATTACTTTATTTGAAAAATGAAAAAGGCTGTTCAATAAATCAAACTTCTGGAAGGTATAATCCTTATCCTTACCAATTTTCATTTCAAGAAATAGAAAATTCTTTTCAAAAATTTGTTTAGAAAGAGCTGCTCTTCTAAAGCCAATCATTTTCAGTCTCTTGATGTATTGTCAACCAAACAGAATGGAGGAAATATACTTGTATTTCTTCTATCACCTAAATGGCATAATAGTCTCATCATGTGATTATGAATATAATAAGTGAGAGGCAGTCTAACAGGTACCTTATCCTAAAATAAAGTCCATCTATTTCTGCCCATTACATTCAGAATTGTGCCCTTTTGGGGAGGGGGTGGGGGAGCAGGTGACAAAAAGCCTGAAGACTCTGGGATTGTGCTCCCTTCCATGCCCCACACCTTTAAATCTGACTCTGCATCCATTAGCAGACTTTGCAGTTACCTGTGTTTTTGTCTCACTGACCCTAAACTCACAATCTGAGGATATGTCTTATTAAAGAAGGAAAGCATCTCTCTGATGACCAAGTTGTAAATTTCTTTTTGCTCTTTTCTGTCAACTCTCTCCCTGAAGCCCTGATGCTGGCCCTGGCTCCTTGGGTTATTGTCTTCTGGGATGTCATAAAGATATTTCAACTTGCATCTTTGCCTGTGACTATCTATTTCAGTTCAGCTTTTAGCAGCTTTGAGTGCTTTTGCTGCTTCTTAGTCTCCCAGCCAGGCCTGCTTCACTGAGACAAATACAGCTGTGATGCTAGAACTGGCCAGCTCTTCTTTTTCATGATCCACTTTTACAATTAACGTGCTGATAGCCGAAGTGCTCCAGACATTACATGTGACAAAGGTAGCCTATTCTATGGTAAATAGTCCATAGTCAATTGAGGGGTACCAAAGAAGACAGATTTTCTTAGATGCATAGAGTCACATAATGTTTATGCTGAAACAGATCTTACAGATCTCTTCCAACCATCTCATTTTACAGACAAGGAAACTGAACTCTAAAGAGAGGAAGAGTCTGGCAGAGGTTGTAGATAAGAGTTATTTATGCTCTTTAGAAGTAAATTTGGTACTTAAACCACTAATTTGAGATAAAACAGATTTTTTTTACAGGGAAATGAACAGAGGGGAATAAAAAAATTTGGAACCCATATGGCTGAGGAGGAAGTGGAAAATCTTTGTGTGTGGTGGGAGGGAAGCATAGGAGGGTAGAGGCAAGGAATGCTCAGAAAGGAAGTTCATCAGAAAACAGTTAAGAAGGTAAGAATGAAAGCTAAAGGGTTTCATAGATTAACCAGGGCAGGGACTGAAAGGAAACATTTTAGAAATTGTGTTGGCTGAACACCTTGAAAAGCCAACGATGAAAAGGATATTTCTAGGGATAAGGAAAAGAAAGATCTAGAGAAAAGCTCAGGGTGTTAAGGATGGCTTAAAAGAATAATTTGGGTGAAATCTTGGAAATAGCTGCTCTTTCCTTAAGGGAATTAGAGATATCAGAGACACAGCTTAACTTGGTAAAGAAATAGTGTGGGAATAGGCTGTAATCAGACTTCTTTAAACAAGGCAGAGATAACTATGCATGATTTGCTGACCTGTAACCATGTTAAATCCAACCTTCCACACTCACAGATTAAGGTAAATCTTACAGACTAAATGACTGCTGAGTGTGAGATTTTGATGACCACACTCTTTTGTGTAGACTGTGTTTTTCACTCTATTGAGTTGTTGGAGTTTAGCCAATAGCAAATTTGACAACAATGAAGAATCATTCGAGTGTTTCCTGTAAGTGAAAACAACATCAACAATTGGTGGTCTCAATCTGCTTTTAAATAATGTCAGAAACAAGGAACTGTGGCAACTTCAAGGTCATGTTGACAACGCTGATGCCTAGCCTGCTTCATAGGGTATGTATGCTTTGGGGAAAGAATGTACAGAAATCAGCTACGCTTCTTATTGACTGTGGGGTTCCTAGATCTTATAAAACCTTCTCAAGAGTAGGTGTGTGAAGAAACATATGTTTATTACCATGCAAATGTCCAATAACTATTTCTGGAGTCTCTACATTTTATAGAGGACCACAGAGTATCCAAATATAGTTAAGTAAACTTGGATGAGTTTACTACTGCCTTATAGATTTTAGCTATATGTACCAAATAGCAGCTTAGAGTGCAGAGCTGCCTTCTACCTCAACATGGCAACTCTGGGGATTTTTGGATAAAGCAGGATCACCATGTAGGTGAGGTTGCTAATTTAGCCCTCAGATATCATTTCTAAAAAACAAAACAAAACAAAGATAAAACAGAAATAAAGAATCTAATAGGTAAGATCATATCACCACAAATTATAGACATAAGAAGCAATTTTTAGAAAGAAGAATTTCATCCATAATGATATGTTAAAATCTCTACAAAACAAAGTCAACAAAACAAGGGAAAAGATAGGCTAGAGATATGAAGATGAATTATTCAGATTTACCAAGTGTCACTCAAGCTGTTCTGTTTTGAAGATTCACGCATTAATTTATTCATTTAGTTAATCTTATTAAATATCTGCAAGGTGTTTGACAGGACAATGTGTTTGGCCTCAAGAAAGCTAAAAATCTGGCAGCAAAAACTCTTTTCACATAAATATCTATGGTGCAATACATGTTGCAATGAGGTCGTAATCAACACAGAGATGAGGAAGTAAGGTGACAGCCATCCCATAAGTAGGTGACATTTAAAGTGGGACTTAGAGAGCAGAATATTTGTAAGTCAAGAGAGGAAGGACATTCCAAACAGGTGATAGCTCCTACAAACTCATAAAAGTATAATAGCATATTTCCAACTCACATATACATGAAAACTTAAGACGACAGAGATTCCACTAAAAACTGATGGGGATAATGTGATTATTCAATAAATGCTGCTAAGAAATGAAATATCCCTGTGGAAAAAAATAAAATTTAACCCCTACACACACTATACACAAAAAAGTAAATTTCTGATGGATAAAAAACATGAAAAGTTTAGAAGAAAGTATTTTAAAATATATTTATAACTTGAGATAGAGTAAAATACTAATGCACACACTATTGAAGAACATATAACACTGACTATATTCAAATTTAAACCAGTGTTACACAAAAGACACCATAAACACTGTGTCTCCACAGATACTCCACAGTGGGAGAAGGCTTTTGCAAAGTATATAACAAAACAAGTTACTATCCAAAAATATTAAAGATGCTTACAAATGAGAAAACCACACATGCACACACATACACACACACACACACACACACACACACACAGAGACACTCCTCAACAGAAAAATAAGTAGAGGGTATAAATAGGTAATTCACAGAAAAGGGAAAAAATTGTCCTAGAAACATATGAAAGTTTGCCTAGCCTCCCTCATAATCTGGGAAAACCACAATTAGAAATAATTTCAGACACAGTTTGGCAAAACATAAAACGTTTGATAGCAGATGTGAGCAAGAATACAGAACAGTGGAACTCTCATACATTGTGATGAAAATAAAAATCATTTGGGGAGCAACCTGGTAATATCTAGAAAAACTGAAGATATATATCTTCTTTATCTCATCGACTTCACCCCTCAATATGTAATACAGCAAGCTCTAGTGGCTACGCCCAAGGAGATGTGTAAAGAATGCCGACTGAAGCATTTTTGGTTAAAATGAAAAGCTAAGACAAACAAACAAAATGTAAAACAGAAGTGTCCATTGACAACAGAAAGTGTATGCCATTAAAAATGAGTAAGCCAGACCTATGAGTATCAATGAATAAATCTTAAAAATATGCTAGTGACCAAAAATTAAGTTTCAGGTTGATGATGACATATATGAAGTGTAGAAAGATGCAACACAATATTTTTTCTTTATGGAACAAAAGTGTAAAAAGCATGCATGGCTGAAAATAATAAATAAATGCCAAATTAATGATCATGGTATATCTGTGATGTTTTCTTTCTTCAAGAAAAATATTGGAATCCAGGGAGTACTTATATTTGTTAGATGATCCTCTATGATTTTGTGTGTGTTCTGTATGCTATATAATGTGGAATCAATGTCCTCAATTATTCATATGAAGCTCAGGAATCATACAAATGGAAATTTTTCCAAAGAATATGATATTTGCAACAGTCCTGTGATCAGTAGAGAACATTACTCTGTCTACCACAGTGACTGGGTTCCAAGGATGAGCCCCCTGAGAGGGCCAGGTAGATGCTGTAGTGCCTCTTACAACGTAGCCTCAAAACACATGCGGCATCACTTCCCCCACACTGCTACTTATCAGGGCAATCAAAATGCCCACGTAGCTTCAAGACGAGGGAAAATAGACTCCATATCTTGATGAGGGAGTGCAAGATTCTGGAGTCGGATTTGGGAACAGAAATATTGCTCTGAACATTTTTGTAGAACACAGCCTTCCACAAACAGTGTCATGGATGAAAACACCAACTCTGATGTCCAAATGCCTGTGGTAAAATCCTGGCTCTTCTACTCAGTAGGAATAGCAGTGTGTCCTTGAGAAAAGCAGCTTTACCGATGTCAAGTTTTTTCATCTGTAAAATGAAGGTAACACTTGTATAATCCCGGAGGATAGTTTTGGGGATTAAATAACCTATGATGGATAAACTATGTAGAATACTTAGCACGATGCCTGGCTCATAGTAAGACCTCAAAAAATGTTACTGCCAACCAGCTGTATGAATTTAGGCAAGTTACTCAATCACTCAGAAACTCAGTTTTTTCATATGTAAAATAGTGATGAGAATACTTCTCAAGACTGTTTTGAAGATTAAATAAGTTTTAGTATGGTTAAGAGGTAGTAAGCATTAAAGAGCTATTACACATATATCTTCATAATTATATATATTTATACTTAGAATTATATATGTAACTGTATAAATAATTATAATAATTAAATATGATGGATTATAACTGATCACTCTCCCAAGAAAGCAATATCGCACTACAAAAAAAGAAAAAAAAAAATTAAAACTAATAGACTGTATGTGTAGAGCAGTGAAGAATTTCAAAATTATTAGTTAGAGTTTTTAATTAGGTTTTTCCAGGAGGTACCATAATGGAAAGTATCAACTGAAATAATATTGTGAACATAGCAGTATAAACTTGTGCACTGATTCCTCAGAAGGGACACGGGGCTGCTGGATGTGGTCTGAGTAGCAATACTGATAATGGAGCCACAAAGAAAAGAAGAAAAATGGTCGCACTGAGGCTTTGATGATTGTTAATCCAGTCCAGGCTGTAAAGGACTCAGAGAACCATGTCTGTCTAAGCTCACTGAACCCAGCCAAGACTGCTTGGAACAATGCCTTAATTACATTTTGATTAGAATGACACTGCCTAGGAGCAGACTCTAAATTAAGTCATTTGTGTTCTTCAGCAAGGCCTTCTAATACTGCTGTATATGATGTATATAAGCACATAAAATAAAAGATACACTGTCTTTAAAATTTCTAAAATGCCTTGTCTTTCTTGTCTCACTAAGGTAGAAAGTTCTTTTTCAAAAAAAGATTGTATATGTTGGATGAGAACCAGAGTGGGTGGAGGTACACAGCTGCTTTAAGATCCTCCAGGGTCAGGGCACTATGATGTCACCAGCAAATCCACTTCCCATCAGGTCAGCTTCATGGGCGTGTGACCATGGTCCTGGGCTCAGAAGGACCTGGGCTTCGGGATCCATGTTCAACAGTCACTGTCTTGGAATTATTAAAAATTTTATCTTTGAATTTGTGTTTTGTAAGTGGAGTTTGACGGGACAATGGAGCATGGGGTGGGCGGTGGGGGGCTTGGAGCCTCAGCTAACATGTGGTGCAGCCTACTGCTGCCTCCCCACCTCCCTGGTAGGGGTTCTTGGCAGCCCACTCCCCACCCACTGGGCCTTGAGTCGACCATACTTCACCCTCCTGCCCTGCTACCATTGCCACCGTCAACCAGCGGCAGGGTCAGTAAGTGGGGGAAGGCCCACGTTCCACCAGTGCCCTTCACCCTTGGCAGGGGCCTGGGCATGAACATGGGGAGGTTTGGGATTAGGTGTGCCTGCACCTCACAGAGCCTCGGGGCAGGGTATGGAAGTGGCCGTCCTCGTCCAGGCTTATCAGCACCATGGGGCATTTGACAAGTGACTTGTTGCAGACGAGGGGGTCTCATCCACTCCTGGTCAACGTACCCAGCATGTCCTGCCATGGAGGTTGGAGTCCCTTAGGGTCACCTGTCCCTCGTGGCTGGGGGGCTGGCATGGAAAAGGGAGATTGACAAGTTGGTCTGGTGACTCAGGCTGAGGCCTCAGCTGCCTGTGAAGGTCTGCACTGACCCTGTTTTGCATTCAGCTGCCTGAGGGAGTTTAACTTAACATTAAAAAGGTAATGAAAACACCATAAGAGGTTGAGAGAGAAACCTTGGTAGAAAAGAAAAATCTGAGTACTTTTAGCAGCACTGAATTTTGAACAAGGAACCCCAAACTTCTGTTTTTCACTGGGCCCTGCAAACTATTTAGCCAGCCCTACTTCCCATAGATGATAGAATTTCCTGAGCAGTGGTGGAAGCGAATAACACAGCACAGGGAGCTTGTTCTCCCTACCTTAGAGCAGGAGGTTTCACTGGTCTGAATGGTAATAATTCCTGAGGTAAATCAAATATGGCTTCAATACTGATCTCTACCAGCTTTCTCAAGAGTCCTTTCAATGGCCGCTGGCCAACAGTCTTCAATTAAATTTCCATTCTGATTCATTTCTGTGGTTGGCTCTTGGCACTTTTTTAACTGAAAGCAGACCTGTAATTGGTTATAACTGCATTATGATTTTATGGATTTTTAAGAGTGCTGCTTACTTTTGACTGTTTCTCTTAATTTTTTTTCCTTTTTAGTAGCTTTTGTTTATCTTATTGCAGCAGTGATAATGATATAGTCCATCTCATATGTAGGAGAAGGAGTTAAATTTGAAGAATTCCACAAAGTAATCCAGCATCTCCCCCCAAATATTCTACTATTCCTCCATTAAGGGCCTGGATCTTTGATTACAGAGTGGTCGGTCCCTGGTTATCATGAATGGTCTCTTCCTTTAGACTTCAAAGGATAGAGTGTCACATGAGTTGACTTTCTTCAGGATTTTCATCTCAAAACCTATGACCCAGCTGAGTAATAGTGAAATTCCCCTAAAAGGAATTTTCTCCCAGATGTATTATTTTTTGCTCTGCTTGGATTTCCACAAGTCAATAAATATCATGGGATATTAAATACCATTCCTTCCACTTGTATTTTAGGTTCTTAAAAGATCTTAGCAAGGTTTGCTTATTAAACCACATGTATTCTTTTTCTTCTTCATTTCTTCACCGTATTAGCCATAGGCTTTAATGACGGGGTTGCAAAGGAGTCATACAGTTGAACTAAACATGCTGGCAAACTTTATTATTAAACTGCAAATTTTATTTTCAATAACCAATCAGTGGTTGCAATGGAAATGTTAGCAAGCTGCTGGAATAGAAGAAGGAGATCAAGCTGACAGGATTTGCTGGTAGATTAGACATGAGGGATAAGAGAAACAAATGGACATAAGGAAGACTCATAAGTGTTAGGCCTGAGCAGCTGAGCTGATGACGGTGCCATTCACTCAGGTGGAGAAAACTGGTAGGAGCTGGTTTGGTGTAGGGCTCTTTTTTAGACTTGATGAGCTTGAAATGTCCGTTAATACTAAGTGGAGAAGTCAAGGATGCAATTAGGACACAAAAGTCTGAATCAAAATGGAAATCACACTTGAATACATAAATATGGAGCTAATAGCATATAGGTTTTATGTAAAGTCCTGAGAGCTGATGAGAGCTGGGGCCAGATTGCTCTAGAAAAGAACAGTGGGTCTGCGCCTGTGCTCTGAGGCATCCTAACATCTCACAGAAGAGTGAGCAAAGGTGACTGCAAGGAGTTCTCAGAGAAGTTGGAGGAAAACAAGGAGACTGTCGGGTGACCCAAACCAACAGAAGAGGGTATTCTAAAGAGGGTATGCTCAATTGTGTCAAATCTGAAGAGGAGCCAAGAAAACAGAGGGAAGAGAAGGGACCACAGGATGAACTGTATGGCTATCAGTGCTGACCCTAATGAAAGAAATAGTGGAATGGTGGAAAAGGACCTTGACTGGAAAGGTTGGGAAGAAAATATACAGAACTCTTTCAAAAAGTTTTTCTGTTAAGGGGACAAAAAAAAGTTAATGTTAACTGGCATTGAATTCAAATTGCTTTATCTCATCATACATACTACAAATAAAGGTAGATTTTATGGACTGAGCTGTGTTCCCCAAATTCATATGTTGAAGTCCTAAACTCCAATATGAGTGTATGTGGAAATGGGGGTCTTTTAAGGAGGTAATTAAGGTTAAATGAGGTCACAAGAGCGAGGCTCTTATCCTATAAGAATGGTGTCCTCGTCTTCATAAGAGGAAGGAGAGATTCGAGAGTTTTCTCTCTCTCTGTGCACACATGAAGAATAGGCCATGAGGACATGGTGGGAAGGTGAGAATTCTGCAAGCCAGGAAGAGAGGGCTCACCAGAACTCAACAATGATGGCACTTTGGTCTTGGACTTCTAGCTTCCAGAACTGTAAGAAAATAAATGTTGTTTATGCCACCTGGTCTGTAGCCCAAACTGACTAATATATTAGCTCACACAGTATACTTACAAATCCTTGTTCAAAATTATTTTTAATGGTTTAATATTGCTAAAATATTTTTCACTTTTCTGTTGATCAGTTTCAACCAACTCATCCTCTAGATACCCTCTATTTCCGCAAGTGTACCAATATTTAGCCATTTATTCAGGTCAACATTTTCAGAGCCATCCTTGGTTACTCTCTTTCTCTTATAAACCACATCAAATCCATTTAAAAAAATCACACTGGCTCTACTTTCAAAATCTATTCCAAATCTAACCACTTCTTTTCTCCATCATTTCCATTTCTTTGATTTTAGCTCCTATTATCTGTCAGCTGTGAAACCCTTTTAACTAGTCTTCCATATTCCACTTAAGCACCTCTGCAGTCTGTTCTCCTATAGGAACCCAAGTATATCATCTAAAATATGAACCAAGTCTTGCCTTACTTCTGCTCTCAGCATTGAAATGGTTTTTCCTTCTCACAGAATAAAATCCAAAGTTCCTATCATAGACACGAGGCTGCCATAATCTGCCCCTTGGCTATTTCTCTATATCACGTAACTATTTTTATATAACAAACAACCTGAAAACTCAGGGACTTAAAACAACACTTATTATTACTTATGCGTCTGTGGCTTGGCC